>NW_027256884.1:44942776-45573887 GCF_029215685.1 Pituophis catenifer annectens | reverse complement strand
CTGCAAAAGAAATTCCTCAGCCGGAAGAGGATCCCGCTTAAAGACGTCCTCGACGAGGCAACAGCGGCTGAAACGTCTGAGCAAGCAGCCGCCGCAATGGTAAAAGCAAGAGGGATCCATAAGATCCACAAGTCGGGCCCGACCTCATCAGACGAGGCAACCACTCAATCCGAGTCTGATGAGGAAATGGCCGTCCACAAGGTGTCCCGCCCCCCCAGGCGGGAAGACCCACAGCATGGCGACCGGGGAGAGTGATGCGGCAGCTGCAGAGGCGACCACCCCAGGGCAAACTGCAGATGGAGGGACACGACCTGCCGCCGATGCCTGAAGAGGGACCACATCGCCGAGGCCTGCAGAGCCACAGACCCAGCCCCGGAACCGCCCAGACCACGATTCCGGGAAAATCGCAAAGATAACCAGAGGACATCCAAACGGTCCTCAAACCAGTCCCGGCGCGGGGAGGAGGAATATCCCCGAAGCAGAACGGTGCACCAGACCACCACCATTGCTCACACAAGCGACGAGGGGACCACCAAGTTCCACGTGACGCTGCTAGCAGAGGGGTCTCCGTGCAAGATGGAGGTAGACTCCGGATCCGCCTACTCCATCATGGACTGGCAGCACCTACAACAGCTGAAACCGGCATACAAAAGGACCCAGCTGAAAACCCCGAAAGCGAGACTTGTGGACTTCAACGGAAACCCCATTGAAATCCTAGGCAGAGCCACCATCCACGTGAAGTACAACGACTTCGACGGAAAGCTACCCATCACCATCGTGCAGCACAGCCGACCGAACCTGTTGGGTGTGGAGTGGTTCAAGCCTCTAGGACTTTCACTTCAGGGCATCCACGAGATCCGCAGGGACGAACTCGACTCCATCATCGAAGAGTTCAAAGAAGTCTTCGATGGTAAGCTGGGGAAATTTGTGGGGAGGCCAATCTCTTTTAATCTGGACAAGGGAATCACCCCAATCAGGCTCAAGCCCCGCCGAGTTCCATTTGCCCTGCGGCCTAAAGTAGATGAACAGCTGGATAAGCTGATCGCCCAGGGCGTCCTGGAACCGATCGATCATGCCTCATGGGAGACCCCCATTGTGACCCCACTGAAGCATGATGGGTCTGTGCGCATCTGTGCTGACTACCGTTGTACCATCAACAAGGCGTTGGCACAGAGCGCATACCCAGTCCCAGTGGTGCAACATCTGCTGCATTCCCTGGGATCTGGATCAATTTTCGCGAAACTGGACCTGGCCCAGGCTTACCAGCAACTGCCAGTGGATGACAAAACGGCGGAGGCTCAAACAATTGTCACGCACAGAGGGGCATTTAAATGTAACCGCCTCCAATTTGGAGTCAGCGCTGCCCCTGGTATCTTCCAATCCATGATGGAACGCCTTCTCCAAGGCGTTCCAGGGGTGGTGCCTTACTTCGATGATGTGCTCATCTCCGGTGACTCAAGAGCCCAACTCCTTGAAAGGCTCAGGCTTGTCCTGCAGCGGTTCAAGGCCAAGGGTTTGAGGGTCAGGCGGGACAAGTGCATCATAGGAGTACAGGAAGTCGAGTTCCTGGGCTTCCTCATTGATAGCACAGGCATACACCCCACCAAATCAAAAGTGGAAGCAATCCATGAAGCTCCAAGCCCAAAAAACAAAATGGAGCTTCAGGCTTTCCTTGGGTTGCTCAACTTCTACGCCATTTTCTTAAAACAGAAAGCCACAGTTGCTGAGCCACTCCACCGCCTGCTGGGGAAATCGGCTTCCTGGAAGTGGGGCCAGGAAGAGGAAGCGGCATTCCGGGCCATCAAAGGACTATTGATGTCCAAAAGCGTCCTCATCCAATACAGCGAGACGCTCCACATCAGACTGACCTGCGACGCGTCGCCGTACGGGGTAGGGGCAGTTCTCAGCCACGACCTGCCCAATGGCTCGGAAGCCCCAATCGCGTACTTCTCAAAGACTATGTCCGGCGCAGAACGGAACTATAGCCAGCTGGACAAAGAAGCCCTGGCCATCGTGGCTGGAGTGAAGCGCTTCCACGAATACCTCTACGGAAGACGCTTCACCATAGTCACAGACCACAAGCCTCTCCTGGGACTCCTCGCAGGCGACCAACCAACCCCGACCTTCATGTCCCCAAGAATGACGAGATGGGCCATCTTCCTAGCTGGCTACTCTTATAGGCTCGTGCACCAGCCAGGCACAGCCATAGGAAACGCTGACGCTCTCAGCAGATGCCCGTCGAAGAAGCCGGTCAAAGACCCAGCCCCCACGCTCCACCTACTTCACATTGATGACGACGCCAGCTGCCCGGTGTCATCCGCAGATGTGGCCGTCCACACCCAAAAGGACCCCACACTCCGCCAAGTGAAGTCCTGGATCCTCAGAGGGTGGCCAGCGGAAAAGCCAGAGGAAAGGTTCAGCCCGTTCGCCAGGAAACAGGAGGAGCTGTCCACCATAAAAGGCTGTCTGCTATGGGGAGACAGGGTGCTGATTCCAAGCACTCTGCAACGGCGGACGTTAGAGACCCTGCACAAGGGGCATCCGGGCATCGTCCGCATGAAGGCCCTGGCACGGAGTTATGTCTGGTGGCCCTCCATGGACAGAGACATTGAACAATGGATCTCCAGATGTGACCCGTGCCAAGAAGTTCGCCCAGCGCCGCCGCAATCCGAAGTCGCGAAGTGGGAGACCCCCAGCAACCCCTGGTCGAGGATCCACATTGACTTCGCGGGTCCGATGCAAGGGCGACACCTCCTCATCGTGGTAGATGCCTTCTCCAAATGGCTCGAGGTGGTGCCCATGGCATCTACCACAACAGACGCAACGATCCGAGCCCTGCGCCGCCTCTTTGCCACACATGGTCTACCGGATGTGCTGGTCTCAGACAACGGCCCCCAGCTCACATCCCTGGCCATGGAGTCCTTCCTGGCAGGACTGGGCATCCGCCACGCCCTGTCCGCCCCTTACAAGCCGGCCGGAAACGGACAAGCCGAACGCATGGTCCGACTGACCAAAGAGGCCCTCACCAAGATGGGCCCGGACAATTTCCTCCTCACCCAGCACATCACGCCACACGCCACCACCCACAAGAGCCCGGCCGAACTGTTGATGGGCAGAAGGTTGAGGTCACCCTTGGACCGGCTGCACCCCCAATACAGCCCGGAAGTGACCGCAACCGCCAGCCGCCCGCTTCGCGCCTTCAGCAACGGAGATTCAATTTTCGCGCTGAATTTCAGCGGCTCTCCTAAATGGCTGAAGGGGAAAATTGCCAGCACAACCAGCCCCAAATCCTACATCGTCGAGTTGGAAGATGGACAGTTCACGAGACGCCACATCGACCAACTCCGAAAAAGGTGGGGGGGAGCACATGAAAACCAGCCTGACGAGGGAGGCCTACAACACCCCGACGAGGTAGGCCTCCAACATCCCGGCGAGGTAGACCTACCACACCCAGACCAGGTAGGCCTACAACACCCCGGCGAGGAAGGCCTGCGACACCCCGACGAGGTAGGCCTACCACACCCCTGCGAGGCAGAGCAGCACCACCCCGACAAGGTCGGCCCAGCCCACTACCAGATGCTGTCACGTCGGCAGCCCAGCGAGGTAGACCGGGGCCAAACGCACGGGGGATGGCAACACCAACCCAGCCAGGTGGGCACCGGGCACGGCAAGGCCAGGGACCACCAACCCAGCCCGCAGGTAGACCGGGACCTGCCCAGAGGAGGAGCAGCGCACCCCACCAGTTACAGCAGCCTATGCCAGCCCAGCCAGGGAGACTGCAGTTCCAGGCGAGTAGACCGGGACCCAGCCAAGACGGGCACCCCACGACCCACTGGCGAGGGTGGCACACGACTCACCGACGTGGGGGACCCCTGCCCATCACAGAAGACAGCCAAGAAACGACACCCCGACCCGGATGGCCCCAGGCACCAACCAACGGTAGACCAGGGACTAGGGGGAAGGGGAAGCCGACAACAACCCGGCCAGGGAGACCTGCACCACCCCGGCAGGGGAGACCTCCGCCGCCCCGCAGAGGTAGCGCCGCAACAACACCCCGACCAGGTCGACCACCGCCGACAAGACAAGGGAGACCAACGCCAGCCCAACCGAGGGGACCAACGCCACCCCTGCGAGGTCGGACGGCACAACGACAACAACGCAAGCCAGCACCACCCGAACCGAGCGGAACCACCAACCGAGCGACAGCAAGCCGGACCGAGACCGAACCACAGCGCCCGGGAGACCAGGGAGGAGCAAGAAATGGGCTTACCAAGACTCAGACGCTCTTCCCGGGTCGGAACCGAGCAACCGAGACGAGGCGAGAGATCCACAGGCCAGGAGGAAGACCACCAGGACCAGCCATCCAAGGTCTGCGGTCCGGCCGGAGGCGCTGGGGGTGGCCCTGCTCACTCGACAGCCGAACCGAGCCCGGTTCCGGAGAGGGAACCAGGAGACGAAAGAGCCCCGTCCTTCCAGGTCGGAGACGGAGGAGAAGTGAGACTGCGCAGGTCAGCTAGGGTGCCGAGGCGTCCGGCGTACCTGCGCGATTATGTGACTTTTGTGAACGAGATTGACAGTTCGGACTAAGGGGGGAGGAGTGTTATGTCCTTATAAGGACATCCGCCCTGATTGGCTGCCAGCCATCGGGCGGGAAATTTGAATCCCTGTCAAGGGGCGGTGCGTCTGCCGGGAGCGAATATAAGGAGAGCTCCGGCAGCGCGCCAGCAGTCTTGACTCGTTACTTTGTACTTAATAAAAGTTGCTAAATGTATCGAGCTGGTCCAGTCTTCCTTTCCTGCGCCTGATCTAACAAACATGGTGCCAATTTTCTGCACCAACTGCCCACAAAACTAAATTGGCAACTCAGTCACAGCTTTGTGAAGCTTCTGAGTCTAACTCTTCTGTAGGACCTTTGGGGATTGACTATTCATGACTGGTAACTTGCACTGAGGAATTTTGTAATGTATAATTTGTGTTATATTGTTTTTATTCTAATATTTTTTTATTTATGGTATTTTGAGGTTAGGAGGGTAATGTAATTGAGGTTTTATATTTTACAGTTGGTTATTGTAGTCTACTGGAGTCTGAAAGGATTTGGTAATGTACATAAAAATTTGATAATGATCATAGAAATTAAATCAGAATTTCCTCTGATGCATAGATAACTAGTTTAATAAGCCATACTTGTGTATGTATGGGAAGGTGGTGAGGGGCATGACAGGAGCTCATAGCTGTTGCATCCAGTACAGCAGAGTTGGGCCATCCAGTTCATGTATTTTGCCTTTCACACAAAATTCAGCCATATAATCTGACATATCCTAACTCCTACACTTCTCAAAATATTCCACTTCTATTAAAAGCCTTTGAAGGAAACTTCAGTCCACTCTTGAACAATGCTGAAGATAATCAATAAGCAACTAGTTATTTCCTATATATTTTTTAAAATTTTCATCGGCAGTGGGAACAGTATTGCAAATACCATGTGCCATCTCTGTTTATTTGATGTCAAGTATTCTGAGTTAAATGACATTCCCAAATTAGTGTATATTGAAAGATGAGTTATTGTCTCCAGAGACTCCTGTCAACTTAATTGTATTGCCAAGAAGAAACACTCATTCCTTCCTTCTCTATGCCATATGAGAATTGGGCCAAATTCTCAAATCGCTTCAAAACCTCATCTTGAGCAAATTACAAATGCCCTGGTGTCATGCCTTTTCATATAAACATAGAGTGGTTATCTGCCATTCATCTACAAAACAGATCCTCCTTTTATCAGGAGAGATGGTAGTCCTTGAAGATATTTATTTTAATATACTGACCTTTCACTTTATAAAGATTAGAGATTTGTCTCAAGAGATTCAAACTGCCTACAGTGAAATTTAAAGGCATTTGGGAATACGGTTCACTGTATTCATTGAATAGCATATTCAGAATATATGTGTGGACATAAAAACATGTTCAACTTTTGATTTTTCCATTATAGAACTGTTCTAGTCTCTTATCTGAAGTAGTACAAAGTTTACTTGTGGTGCAATGCTTGACTTGGACTGTTAAGATTTGGATTCCAACCGGTCCATGAAACAGGTGGGTAACTTTACATCAGTTTTCTACTCCTCTCCTTCTCAGTTTAGTTTAATCCATAAAACAAAATTGTTATATGAATAAAATATGAAAATTCCAGTCATATTTCCCAACCTAATCTTTAAAAAAATGTGAGGTCTAATTTTGGTTAATATATAATGATATATTCAGAAGTAGATTACACTGATAGAAAAGAATACACTTTTTCTAATGTATATGTGCCCCTAATGGTAACTAAAAATATAGGATTTTCTATCAAAAAGTAATACTGATGTATAAAATACCTACGAAAGTGACACTGCATGGAAACGAAACGTTGAACTTTAATGAAGCAGGATAGGAGGTGTATTGACACTTTTGAACTTTGGTATTGTAGAAGACTCCTGAGTACACTGGAGACAGCCAAGAAAATAAACCAATGGTGATAGGAATAATGAGAAGATTAATAGTAATAGTAATGCAGACTTAGTGAAGTCGCCCTGAGTCTCCAGAGAAAGGCAGCATATAAATTAAATAAATAAATAAATAAATAAATAAATAAATAAATAAATAAATAAATAAATAAGTTTGACAGTTTTGAGGGAATTATATGTTTAGCAGAAATATGGTATTTGGGAAAAAACTGTCCTTGTATCTAGTTGTTTTGGTGAGCAGTGCTCTATAGCGTCGTTTTGAGGGTAGGAGTTGAAACAATTTATGTCCAGGATGCGAGGGGTCTGTAAATATTTTCACAGTCTTCTTTTTGACTCATGCAGTATACAGGTCCTCAATGATTGGTAGTAATTTTTTTTTCTGCAGTTCTAATTATCCTCTGAAGTCTGTGTCTGTCTTGTTGGGTTGCAGAACCAAAGCAGACAGTTATAGAGGTGCAGATGACAGACTCATCTATTTATCTATTGTAGATGCATAAAATGAATAACTAGATTACATATAGAAATCAATAATTTAACCATTTTAATAATATTTTAATATTTATTTGTAACATAAATTGCAAATGTAAAATATAACATGCCTAATGTTATATTTGTATTAATGTGACTTGCATAGCATTAAACATTTACAGGCATAGTATAATTCTAGGTTATGATCAAGGGAATATTTAGGTAATGTGATAACCTTCCAATTTTTGATAAGGCATAACAGTGTATTTAGAACAATTGATAAATGGATTGTATTGTAAGAGGCCTAAATAGACAAAATCCATATATTGCTTCCTAAACCCATTCCCATATAATCCTTCATATACAATGGTGAATTACCTGGTGAAATCTAATCTGCACCTTTTTCATTCAACCACAGAAATCTAGGGTGTCTGGCTACTGAATGATTACCTAATTGCTGGTTAGATCCAGGATATCAGAAATGGAACATTTTGCTTGATTGGGCAAAGCAGCAGTTAGTCATGCTGTAGAAGAAGATTTCCTGTATCCTCTGTATTCTCTGAAACCGAACGTGCTCAAGAAAAACAAACAGCATATGTAAAAAAAGCCCATCTCTTGGCTGAAATCTGAACACCAAAATCCATCATCTCATTCAGTCATATAATATTTTATTACTTCAGTTAGGACAACTGAGATTATTTCATTTAGATTTTTTAAAAATATGTAATTGTTTTCTTCCCAACTCCTCATGAATGACTGCTGAATTATATGCATTTTTAGGATCAGCACAAGATTTCTTGAGTTCATGATTTCTGGCTTTTGGCATAAAAATTGAAAGCATATATTTTTCCTATTTTCTGTCATGCTCAACTGGAAGGAAACATCCTTATAAAAGGGCAAACAACTTGATAGAGTAGAATGAGTCAAGAGTCTATCTAACTAGTGACTGCTTGTTATGACTGTATTTTATTGGGGAACAAACAAAAATCTGCCAAGTGAATTTTTAAATTATTCTCAAGGAAGTCAACAACTTTTTATAAATATGAATGCATTTGTGATAATAAAAATGTGATACATTTCAGGGAATATTTAAATTATAATGAAACTCTTACAGAGATATGTTTACTCTTGTAATATATGCTAGCAAATATAGGAAAAAACTGATCTTTTTCACTTATCTCTTATTGTGATTGTTTAGAAAATCTGATGTGGAGACAGCTGCCTATTAAAACAATGTTAAGGGAGGGAAATAAATAAAATTTCTCATTTCCATCATTATCACTCATTTTCAAAACCTTAGTTTTCCTGAAAGAATGGTCTAAGTGGCATATCCCAGAAATCTCCTGGACTTGCAGTTGAATTATATTTCATTGTGGTGATAGACCAGCATCTTTTATTACATCTGAGCATCAAAGGCTTGTTCTTTGTATCTTGTACTTCAAGATATCTCCACTATTTTGGGTGCCTATGAAGGATATATGTCTTACTTTTGTAGCAGTGTGCCTTACCAAAGATTGTTCTGTACATCATATACATAAAAAATAAAGATGTAAATCTGAAGATATTCAGGATACAAGATAGATTCTACAAGTTATTATAAAAATTGTTCAGAATTCTTCTCTCTGGCTGTATAAGGAAAACATCCAATTAGAATCTAAAGATATACTAACTTCCATTTAGAACTCCCAATGCTGACATCTATAATTTAACAGCTGAGAATATAGAGCACGAGGATGTGGCTTTTCCCTTAAGGGTAAAATACTATTCTGTGTGGGGGAGAAAACTATGATAAACTTGTTTATCTTTAAGAAAACTGGCATATGTCTTTGTTACAAATAGACTTGTACTAATGCCATTCCAAAGGATAAACTGTTTATTTAAAGTAGCTTCACATGAGGTAGCACCAAATTTAGCTATCTCAGTGCAACAACTCTTGTTTATGGAGAGAGTAAAAGTCCTGCAATTTTATCCTGGGCCATTTCATATAAATAGATATGGAAAGGGAAGGATCCATTTTTCATTTGTGACCACAGTAGCAAATTAATTTAATTAGATTAAATTAAATTAATCTGAATTAATAGCACTGGAGCTATGGAAAAATATGCTTTTCTTTTCAATAATTTTGTTAAGGATTATATCAAACAAGTAAAAGTAATGCAAAAGTCTTGAAAAAAATAGAAATATAATATCTATCTATATCTATATATCGATTAATCATCATCCTACCTCTATCTGTTTATTGAAAAAGTGCAAAGGAAAAAGGTTTAATATCAAATAAAATTATATATAAATATATTTCCATGCATATATGAAAAAAGAAAGAAAAATTCAAAGAAAGTTCCTCCTTCATCCCCAGCATTTATAACAGGGGCGGATTTCAAAACCTCTCACTACTGGTTTGTCCGTGGACGTGCACGCACATGGGTGCACGTGCACGCAACGCTTCTGTGCATGCACAGAAGCATCCGAGTGGGTGGGTGGAGCCTCCCGACGCTACCACTACCGGTTGGTGAGTAAGTGTCAGTGTAGTCTTCTGGGAACCTCTGGGCAAATCCCTGGGCAACCAGCCTAGCCTTGTACAGGTTTTGACCACCTTCTAGGTTCTTGATTTTGAAGATCCACCTGGTACCTATCGTATTTTTGCCCTCTGGAACCTCGGCTGGGGTGTAAACCTCTAGCTCTCTCAGACTGTCCATTTCCTTAGCCATGGCCGATTCCCATTTCGACCTCTCCTCTTGTGGTAGTCTCAATACCTCTTCATATGAGTTAGGTGTGATATGGTTTGTGTGTATGTGCATCACGTAGTCATTTAACCTTCTGGGTAATTGGTTCCTGGTTGTTCTGACTGGCCTATCTGTCGTTTGTTCGGTGTCATGTAAGTACCTGGCTTCCTTTTGTGTTAGTGAGTCTACACTTATCTTGGGGTGATTCCCTTTCCATTCCTCAACCTTGATGCCTTGGAGCTTGGGTTTGTGTTCCTTCCTTTCCTGTCTATCTGCCGTTTCATGTTTGTCTTGCACTTGCTCGTCTGGTCTAGTCTCCCGCCTGGTGGATACCTCGTTGAGGTGTATCCTGGACCAGTTAGCTTGCTCATGGAATACCGCTGTCCTAGAGACCACGAATCTGTCGTTATTGTCCACAAATCTGAATCCTTTGGTACCTGGCTCGTACCCCATAAATCTCAGTCTCCTGGATACTTTGTCCCCCTTCCTGCGCAGCTGTTTGGGTATATGGACATCAGCGGTTACGCCGAATACATGTAGGTGTGCTATCTGTGGTTTTTTGTTGTACATGAGTTCGTATGGTGTTTTGTCTATTACACTGGACCAGGTTCTGTTTAGTGTGTAGTTTGAGTAAACTAAGGCCTCAGACCAAAAATGTTGACCAATTCCCGCATCCTCTAAAGCTCATCTGATCGTGGTCTGTAGCGTGGAATTCCGTCGTTCTATGACACCGTTCTGGAAGGTCGAGAACGGGGACGACGTAAAGTGAAGCACGCCTTTGGATCTGAGCCAATGAGAGAAATCCTTTGACAGAAACTCAGATCCTCTGTCTGTCATGATTTGTTTGATTTGGGTGTTGTTTTGAGTCTCTACCCTTTTGTAGAACTCTTTGAATTTTTGGAAAGCCTCGTCCTTTTGTTTTAGGGTATAAATGAAGCCATAACGACTATAATCATCCATGATGGTGAGAAAGTATCTTTTCTTGTATTTGATGGATGGCCTTAGGGGCCCCACCAGATCCATATGGACTAAATTGAATACTTGTTTGGTGGCACGTGAGGACTTCTTAGGTCTGGGTTTGACCTTTAACTTAGAACATTTGCACACCGAGCACTCGAGGTAATTTTCACAACTCTTTATTTTGATGCCCTCGGTACAGTTGGCCATTTTTTGGACTACGGGGAAACTGGCGTGCCCTAGTCTCCGGTGTAGCAAGTGAGCACAGTCGTCGTGCATGAGTTTGCCTATCGATGGCCTTCCCTGGGTGTGTTTGGTGGTGTGTGTTTCATGTGTCATGTTCTCCTCGCTCTCTGTCTCTCCCTCATTCACCTGTTCTTCCTCAGCCTTGTCCTGGTTAGTGTCCTTTGTGTATTCTGAGTTGGTGTATATGCTGGGTGAGTTACTCTCATGGAATGTTATGTATGGTAGCCCTTGCTTGACTGTCACTCTACCTACTCTCTCTCTACCCTTGCTAACGTGAGCCTTCCCTTCTGCGAAGGTTACCTTAATCCCTGATTCTTCACTGAGTTTTAATGCGGCCAATATGTTGTGGGGTATCTCCGGGACCAGTAGTACCCCCTCTATTTTCCCTATGCCTGGTAGCATAACTACCCCCCTGCCTGTTACCTTAACCTCGCTTTGGTTTGCAACCTTGATTGAAAAATTCTCCTCTGTGAATGAGGAGAGCAGTTTTTGGTTATAGGTCGTGTGGTTGGAAGCCCCAGAGTCCAGAAGCCATGAGTTGGCTCCCCATCCTGACATGTTATGTGGGTGCGCTCCCCTATCCCATATAATGATCCTGTTCTGCTGTCACGTGAACTATCTCTGTTCCCCCTCCTGTCTCTGGGATTGGGTGAGTCCCTGCGTCTGTACCTCTCCTCAGAAGTGTGTCTCTCTGTCTGTCTGAACCTATGTTCTGGTCTGCTTCTCTCTCTGTAGTTCTTGGGGCAGTCTCTCTTGAGATGTCCCCTTGACCCGCAGCTATAGCACTCTGTTACGCTATGCTGCCTGTCTTGGAAGGCTACTTTCTTTTCGTGTTTATGTTCTCTGGAGGAGCCAGAGCGGCTCCTTTTCAAATTGTCTTCAGCGATCAGTTTGTTAGACAGCTTCTCAACGGACAGGAGGCCTAGACTGACAGTATCTAAGTGTGCTAAGAAGCTGTCCCATGAGTGATCTAAAGAGTTAATTATTACATTCTTCATGATCTGATCTGATATGACTTCCCCTCTAAGGTGTAATTCTGCCCTGGTAGCGTTTAAGGACACCAGGTGCTCACTTATGGGGGTCCCCGGTTTGACTCTGGCAGAGAAGAAATCTTTAGAAATCTGGGTAGTGGTTGCCACACTTTCACTGTAAAATAACCCAAACATTTTTTGTATGATTTCCGACACAGTGAGATTGTGACCAATGCTATGGTAAATTGTGGGAGATATGCTAGAAATTAAAAGGTAAAATGCCCTATGGTGCATACAGTCCAACTCTAAAGTCCATGGTCTCTCTGGGGGGTCATTAATAAAATGTGACATGTTTTCTTTTAGGAACACCACCTGAAGCTGCTGTGACCACTCTAGGATATTGCCCCCATCCATCCTCAACTTTGGAAAGTCACTTGGTAAGTTCCCAGCATTATTTGTAAAATTACTTACTGCAGGCTGCTGTCCATGGTTCTTTATGTGCCTATAACAGCAGTACGGCATGGGAACGCTAGCCGGTAGTTTAAAAATTCCTCTCTGTAATTTTTTTCTTTTTTCTTCCTCTAGGCGAAACAGCACATGCGCGAAGTCCATTTCAGCTCTGCCGTCGTCGTTGAAGGACCTGTTCATCGCAGCTCCGGCGTAGAGGTCTCTATCTGTCGGGTAGGCCTCGGCTTCGGTCTTGGGGGTCCAGGTGTGCTCCGGAAGGTGTCGTCTTGCAGCGGCTTTGTCGAAGTGAAGATCCTGATGGCGTTGGAGTCCCGGCGACGAATGCAGGTAGCTGCCCCAATCCCTGCGTTCTGGGGTGCGCGGCCTGGGCGATCGGAAGTGCGGTGTCCTTGGGGTGTGTAGGGGGGTTGGCGCGCTGGCGTGGGCATCCGTAATCCTCGGGTGGGTGTTCCGGTGCCTCTCTCCTTGCTTTCCCTTTCGCTTGGGCCCCTCCGGTTCCCCTTTTGTGATTTTGAGGCCTGGGCCGAAGGCAGCGGCAAGGGTCTTCATGGCCTTGTCGACTTGCCACTCGGTCGGGGTGTATCTGGAGTCCGAATCGGATTCTGTCCCCTCACCCCGGTCGCTTTCTTCGTCGCTTAGGGTCGGGTATTTTTCACGCGCCGGCCATTTTGAATTCTGGCTACCGATTGGACGGGAGTCGGCCATCTTGTCTGACCACGTGGTCAAAGATGGCCGCCGTTTTAAATTTTGAGCGGGGCTTCAGAGCTCGGTGACTGCTGTGGGGTCTTTTTGTGGCGATCCATTCACCGAGTCCAGCTCTTCGAGCTCCGGATCTGAATCTTCCTCGCTCCTCGCCACCTCGCGGTCCATTATGAAGCTTCGCAGGTCCGCGAGGAGGTTCTTGTCACTGGCTCGCTCCTTTAGTAATCGTAGGACGTCGAGTCGTAGTCTTTCTTCCTCCCGGTCGTCATGGTCTGCTATTTTTCCTTTCTTGACCTCCCCCTTTTCTTCTGTTGCGGTGGCTTTGGGGTCGATCGAGGTTTCTGCCTTCCCTGGCAATCCCGCTGGGTTGCCCTCTCGTTGCTTCGGTGGCGTCGCCATCTCGTAGGCAGCGATGTGTCCTCGTTGCGTGATCGGAAGTTATTGGGCCATAAAACCATCCTCTGCTACCATATTGTTACAGAATCCATGGATCAGGCCCAATAACTGGCATGAGTCAATCATTTGAATAAGTCTCTTTTATTTACAGGTTCGTCATTACATCACATACTGCATCTGGAAGTGGAGGTCGGGGAAGAGTGTGTCTACCTTTTATACTTGTGGGCAGAGACTCAGGTAAGGAGTGGTCAGTGGGTGGTACTGACCAAGTGAGTATTGGAGTTAACCCCTGCACTACTGTGTCCCTGTTGATCCCTGGCATGAATAAGGCATTTACTTCTGACAGGTGTGCTGAAGAATTAGAGGATTTTCTGGAAGATAAAATCACTCGACTTTATTACCAGTTATATGCTGGCATGATTGCTGGTCCGATGGAAGCCCCTGAGGCAGGTTCTTGCCCTGTAATCTGGGAACAGTTTGACCCTGTTGCTCCTGAGGAAGTAGTAGGGAGTATGAGCGCAAACAGCTGTGTTTTAGACCCATGTCCCTCCTGGCTTGTGATAGCTTCCCAGGAGGTGACAGGCAAGTGAATTCTGGCAGTGATTAATCCTTCCCTACAGGAGGGGGCTGTGCCCCAGCACTTTAAGGAGGCTGTGGTCCACCCATCACTGGACCCCACCCAGTTGGATAATTTCCAACCTGTCTCCAATCTTCCCTTTTTGGGGAAGGTTGTTGAGAAGGTGCTTGCTTGGCAGTTCCAGAGGTTTCTGGATGAAACGGATTATCTCGACCCCTACCAGTCAGGATTCAGGCCTGGATTTGGGACAGAAACAGCATTTTGTCGCACTTTTGGAAGATTGGGTGGGATGGGGTAGTGCACCCATCCTTGCTCTACTTGACTTCTTGGCAGCTTTTGATATCATTGACCATGGTATTCTCCTGGAGTGGCTTTGGGGGATGGGAGTGGGAGGCCTTGTGCTATCCTGGTTCACTTCCTTCCTCTATGGCTGCTCTCAGTCAGTGTTGATAGGAGGGGAAAGATACAGCCCGCGCCCACTGCTTTGTGGGATTCCCAAGGGCTCAGTACTCTGTCCACTCCTGTTCAACATTTATATGAAGCTGCTGGATGAGATAAATCCATCACCATGGACGAAGTATCACCAATATGCTGATGATACTCAGCTGCATGTCTTGGTCCATGGTGAGTTAAGTGATGCTGTGTCATCCCTCTCGCAGTGCCTGGAGGCCTGGAGGATGGGGAGCAACAGGTTGAAACTAAACCCTGGCAAGACCAAGTGGCTCTGGGTTTGGGGTTTGTTGGCTCAGAGAGAATTGCCATCTTTGGTCTTGGATGGGGTGGCACTACCCCAAATAGACCCTGTGCGTAATCTGGGGGTTCTCCTGGACTCACGTCTCCTGTTCAAAGAGCAGGTGGCCGTCATGGCCAGGAGGGCCTTTGTGCAACTGCGGGTTATGTACCAGTTATGCCCTTTCCTGGACCAACAATCCCTACTCATAGTTACTCATGCCCTAGTCCAGGTATCGGCAACCCACAGCCCAAGAGCCACATGCAGCTCTTTGACCCCTCTCCTGCGGCTCCTTGCCGACCTGGTCATGTGATCTGCTCTGTGCCCTGAGAAGACACGAGCCTCTCCACAGAGCCACATGGCTAAAGCGTCCCTAGCATTTTCTCTGCACTGCCAGCAACTGGCTGCTCTTTGCAATTTCGCATCCTTTGCAGGCAGCTCAATGCCAGCCACGGTCTCCTTCATATTGGCTCAGGAAGGAGGGGAATGGGGAGGAGCAGCACCAGCTATTGCCGGATGGAGGGAGGGAAGAGCTCTAGCTTTCCTGCGCTGCGCAGCTCTCCTGCGCAGTGCAGCAGTCTCCTGCACAGTGTGGCTCTCCTGTGCAGCGCAGCTCTCCTGCACTGTACAGCTGGTTACTCACCTCGCTGTACAGTGGGAGGAGGAGTCTCCATCCTCGCCACCACCATAATCCCAGCCCAGGAGGGTATTTCGCTTGTGTGCACATGCGCACATGTGCAAGAAAGAGATGAGAGAGAGAAAAGGGGAGAAAAAGAAAGAGAGAGAGAAATGAGAAAATGATGGAGGGAGAGAATGAGAGAGAGAAAAAAGAGAGAAATAATTGAGAGAGAAAGAAGGGGAGAGAGAGGGAGAGAGAAATGAAAGAGAGCTGGAGGGAGAGAATGAGAGAGGGGGAAAAGAGAGGGAAACAAATGAGAAAGAGAAGGGGGAGAGAAAGGAAGAGAAAGAAAGAAAGAAAGAAAGAAAGAAAGAAAGAAAGAAAGAAAGAAAGAAAGAAAGACCTATGACGAAAGCAATTGCAAGCTAGATCTCTTGCCAAGAACACTGCAGTTTGCAGGAAGGAAGGAAGGAAGGAGGGAGGGAGGGAGGGAGGGAGGGAGGAGGGAGAGGAAAAAGAGAGAAAAACAGAAATGAGAGGGAGTGGGAGGGAGAGAGGGAGGGAGAGGAAGGGAGGGGGAGAGAGAGAGACTCATTTCCCAGAGAAAACAGTGAGCCATGAAACCTGGGTAGGCGTGGCTGGGGGACGTCATGTGACTGGGCTGGAGTGATGTTGAGTTGACCATGCTCACCCAGGTTTTGTGGCTCCCGGTGTTTTCTTTTCTGTGGGAAACAGGTCCAAATGGCTCTTTGAATGTTTAAGGTTGCAGACCCCTGCCCTAGTCACTTCCCGTCTTGACTATTGCAACATGCTCTACTTGGGGCTTCCCTTGAAGAGCATCCAGAATCTCCAGCTGGTGCATAATGCAGTGACTCACATGGTTTTGTGCAGACCACAGTGTGCACATGTATCACCTCTCCTGTGTGGCTGCTGATTTGTTTCTGGGTGCAATTCAAGGTGCTGGTTGTTACATTTAAAGCCCTTCATGGCTTGGGACCAGGTTATCTGAGGACCGTCTCTTGCCGGTCACATCTACCTGACACATCAGAGCGGGGAGGCAGGGAATGCTGCGGGTCCCATCCCTGAGGGAGATACACCCAGAAGAAGGGCCTTCTCTGTGGTGATTCCCTCTCTCTGGAACATCATTCCACCAGAGATTAGAATGGCTCCCACTATAATACTCTTCCAGAAGGCACTGAAGACCTGGTTCTGCCAGTGAGCCTGGAGAACCCAGAGTGGGATGGAGCCCATTAAATGGCTCGTGTGATCTGTTGTCGCCGGGGCTGGGAGCTGGGGACTGATTTTATTATATTATACTATATTAATTTATTTCATTCTTTTTATTAGTTGTATTGTTTTAAATGTAGTTTTATATTCTGTAAGTCACCTTGAGTCGCCATGGGTGAATAGGCAGCAATATAAATTCAATAAATAAATAAAAAAATAAATAAATATAAACAAAGGGCTTTGTCCCTATAATGCACAACTGGCTATTTTAGCCAAAACAAGCTTATCTTTTCAGATTTCCCAGTCATGTGTTTCCACATAAATTCTGTTCTGATTAACAGCATCAAGGTACAAATAAATTCTCCACAGCTGCCCAAGATTGTTTAGAGACTAGCAAATAGTATATGCATTTTTAGAATAAAGAATATTTGTTTTTCTTCCACCCTGTATGCCCAATTTTCTTTATCCACAGAAGAAGATCATCTCTACAGGATACATATTATCAAATTGGATTGATCTGAAGGGAATTCATTCGCTCTCAGGCACAGGGCATCTGCTAACAGTTTAATCTTTGTTCACCGACTGTCACTCTAGATCTGGAAGACGATTCCAGACTTCATGCAGAGCAGCCTGTTTGAAAAAAATTCATTGTCTGTCAGTGAGAATTTTAAACTAATGTCTGCTGCAAGTGCTTTTCAAGGCATTGATAGACAGTGTTCAAACCAGGTTTTATGTAACAACAGGGGAGACCAGTTGCAGAAAAAGAAAAAGCATTCACATACCAATGCATTATCTAAAGCAGAGAACCATTTTTAAAACTTAAACTCTCAACATGTTTGTATGGTAAGGGACATTACTTTATTTATTTATTAAAGTTTTTTATTTTAAACATAGTTAAAAAGACATACATAGACATACAACATATACAAGAGTCTTAATTTCTTTTTCAGCTACATAACAGTGATCCATTTCTTACTATATATAAATATTTACAGATATTATAATGTTAACTTATTCAGCCTTTTTCTCCTATTATATTTCATTTCTACTAACATGTTAATTGATCTATCACATTTTTCTCTTTCCCTTCTTCATTCCTTTAATTTATTTCCTTATTTTTCAGCCATTCATACCAATTATTCCACACTTTATAGTATTTGGTTTCCTCTTTCCCCTGAATTTCTTTAGTTAGTTTATCCAGTTCTGCGCATTCCAGAATCTTTTTAATTATATCCTTATCTGGTGGTAATTCTTCTTTCTTCCAGTATTGCGCATATATAATACGTGCTGCTGTCAATATATGTAGTATGAGATACTGTGTTTCTTTAGTATAATTTTCTATTGATATCCCTACTAGAAACTGTTCAGGTTTTCCGTCTATTGAATTCTGAATTATTTCTTCGATCCAATTTTTAATTTTCTTCCAAAAATTTTTCACCACCGGGCATGTCTACCATTGGTGATAAAATGTTCCATAACTAATCTTACATTTCCAGCATTTTGGAGAATTGCTGGGGAACATTTTCGCTATTCTCGCTGGTGGAAGATGCCATCTGTGAAACATTTTCATCTGGTTTTCCTTGTATGCGGTTGAGATTGTTAATTCATATTTGTTTTCCACATCTTCTCTCACTTCTCCAACTCTATCAAATAGTTAAAATTTTGGGCCCATTTGATCATCGTTTCTTTCATGGTTTCCTCTTCCAGTTTATGCCACAATAGAAATTTATATATTTCACTAATTAATTTTTGTTCATTTTTTAACAGAATTTTATCAAGATCGGTTAGTTCTACTCTAATTTGATCCATTTTCTTCTCCTCAATATATTTTGATTTTATTTGTAGGTATGACCATCATTGTATTTCTCTACCTAAGTCCTGTTCCAATTCGTGTTTTGCTTTTAGGGTTCCCTCTTCATTAACAATATCCCTATATCTAATAATTTTGGACCAGCCTAGTAAATTTGGGTCTGTTAATATTTCTTCTGGAGAGATCCAGGACGGTACTCCTATATGGTGATGTTTCTTAATTTTGTTCCAAATTGTTAATATTAGAGGGACTCGATCTTCATGTAGAGTGGCACGCATTTCTATGGGGGGGAAAACAGAACACACATGGATACTTCAAAAGACATGTAATTAGGAACTCACTCTTAACGGTAAGGGACATTACTTTAATATGTAACAAGAATCACAATCAATAAGACTTCCGGTTTGCTGCTTGTCCCCGCTGGACGCTCCTTCGGGATCGTCGAACCCACTGCCTGTTAGAGCCGCCTTTTTCAGCGGAATGGTGGCTCGAAAAAACTCCGTTTCCATTAGGAAACGGAGATAGAGCCGGCTGGGGTGGGTAGAGTCCTCTGCCTAATCCCAAAAGTTTTTTATTTACTTTTGGGAGGGAGCGGAAGAGACTCCCCGTATCCCCAGCCGATGCTCCGGGCTCTGGGAAATCTCTGCTACACGCAGAGCTAGGAGGCAAAAGCAAGCCTGTAAATCTGTCAAATAAATTAATTAAAGAAGATATGAGCTGGACCTCTGACCCTGAAGCGCAAGTATTCTTTTTATTTTATTTTGCCTAAGAAGTGAAGTGAAAGGAAAAAAGTTTTTTAAAATGGCGATTGCTGCTGCGGCTTGAAGAGAGGCTGAAAGGGAAACTCCTTCCATTTTCAATTACAAAGTAGCGGAATGAATACTTTTGGCTGTAACTGAAGGCAAACCTCACTCTCACTTCTGTTTTTTTTTCCTTTTTTTTTCCTTGGGGATCTGATATTGATCTTGGTTGGAAAAAAGTTTTTTTTTTCTCTTTTCCAGTAAATTTTGTCTGCGTGGAAAAATGGCACTGAGACTTATAAAGCTAGACAAACAGGCAGTGGGGGGGGGATTCCCCCATTAATAAATTACATCAACAAGTTTTAACTCTCCAGTCTCAGAAACCTGACTTTAATATAATAGAATTTCTTCTTGAGGAGATTGTAAGAAGGGATGAGATTGTGAATCAGCAACTTGAAAAATTTAAGTTGGAAATCAAAGAAATTGGTGAATTGGTGAAATCTAAGTTTGGCTTTTTGGATCGAAAGATTTTAAAAACAGCTAATGGCTTAGCAGACTTTGTGATTCAGTTGGATGCAAATACTAAATTATTAGAGTCTAAAATGAAAGAAACTGAGGAGAATTTGGATGACAAGATCCAAAAAATTAAAAAGGACTTGGCAAACACTCAGGATAATAGTTCAGAAGACAAACTTAAAATGGAGGCTGATCAAAAGACTGGTAGTGAAGAAAATGTACAACAAAGGATTGAAAGAGAAGTTTTAATGATTCAACACAATTTTACAGAATATGCAATTAGACTGAGAGGTCTGCAGGAAAATGACAGAGATGATTTAAGGAAGATATCTTCTGAAATTCTGGCTGGGATTTTAAAGGTTCAACCTGATGAAGTGTTTTGCAGGATTGACAGAATTTATAGAATAAACTCCTGGTTGGCAAAACAAAGGCAACTGCCTAGAGATGTGGTGATTTACTTTACAGACAAAGAAATTAGAAATAATATTGTGCAGAATTCTTATAATTCTACTTTGCAATTTCGTGGAAGAAAGATTTGGATTTTTAAGGAACTCCCGCCCAAGATGTTAATGGAGAGGAAGAAATTTGGTTTTCTAGTGAATGAGTTAAAAAAAAGGAATATTTTATTTAGGTGGGACGTCCCAGTTGGTTTAATATTGAGACACCAAGGAGTAAGATACCAACTGAATACTGTTGAAAAAGCGGAAGAATTTTATCAAAAATTTTTAAAAATAAATTTAACATCTTTAGGCATAACACAGGACAAGCAAAAGGAGCTGGAAATAAAGGGAAAACATCAAATTACAGAGGCTGTGGTAGATAAACTGTCTTCGGATTCCTTGGATACCCCAGCTGGACTGTCTATAAATTTGAGAGCAGTGTCATCTGATTCTAATGTGATGAATTATCAAGTTACAGACAAGTGCGTAAATCAACCAGTTGATATACAAGTGATGGAAAAGACATATGAGATAATAAAACAAAACCAACAAGATCAATTTACAAAGCAGAATGACAACCGATCAGCTGATACACAATTTGTAGGAGGGAAACCTGGATGGAAATGCAACCCGCAAAAGAAAAAGAAAAGAAACAGATCTTGTAGAAATAGTAGTTTCTAAACCAAGCAACAGTGAAGCTAGGGATTTTAAAAAATAAATGAATATGTGAAAAGATATTGGAGGCGAATTATCGTTTAATACTATCTTGAGGAAAGTGGCAGATCTCTGCAATGCCGTGATATTGGGATGTGGAAAGAGCCTTACATTGTTGGATTTGAACTATCTATTTTGGATTTCTTTTACCGATAAATATATTATAACTATTTTGAGTTACAAGGCAAGAGAGTCATGCTGGGGCATGCAGAAGATCTGGCTGTTACCCACTAAGATGATGGGAATTTATAATCCTGATGAAAACCACAATTACAACTATATGGAATATAATTATAAGGTCACTAGGGTGATTGTTTTTACTTTTATATATACATGAGGATATTCATTATTGATGGGGGCAGAAGATGACTGAAGATTTTGAATAAACTGTTGCACCAGGATGCTATGTTACCCTATTATGGATGATGGATTTAACAATCTAGTGGAAAGACATCAAAGAAGATACTAAATGAATTATAAATTTAAAGTTATTGTCTTTTCTCTTTTTATAAAATGGAATGTATATATAGACATATGTATATTTTAGCAGAGTGGGCAGTGGATTATATTTAGAATTGTAGTGTATGGTAATCTTGCAGGAAACTGGGTTGAAATAGGCTAGTTTAGTGATTGATTAGTTTAAGAAAAAGGATTTTTAAGTTATATATTTTGGGGAGTGGAAGAATTGGATAGAACTGAATAAATGTTAAATTTGGATGTAGGGAGAAGGCTGCTTTGAAATGTTATATTAATATATATAAAAGATTAAAGGTTATGTTGTTGTAATAATAATAATATTTTATAAGTTTGGGGGAGGAGAAAAAGGGTAGATTATTGCGAAAAGCGGAGAAAAGCGGAGTTATAAGAATATTATGCTAAGGGTCAGTACTTTGAGGAGTGAGTAAGGGCATGGTAAAATATTATGTAATTAATTATGAATTAGCTTATTGTTGTGAAGAAGAAGTCACAGGGGGGGATGGGTGGTGAGGGGGGGTTAGGGAAGGGGGGGGAAAGGGGGAAAAACTTGTATTTGAAAACTTTTTCAATAAAAAAAAAAAAGAATCACAATCAATATTATGCACATTTTTAAAGCCCCATCCTGCATGACCGTCAGCCCACTTCTGCTTGCTTGCAGCCACAACGGAGCAGGAGGCTAAGTGACGCGCTGATGCTGCAACATGAGGCGGCATGGTGGTAGAGCTGCCCCATGAACCCCACACCGGCTTACCTAAGGGCCCCAGCAGCCGGGTCATCCAAGCCCTGACACCAGTCTCACCTTGCGGCTGCAGCACCAGCACAGGCCTCCTATTCCATTGTGACACAAGCAAGCAGAAGAAGTGGGTGGGTGGCCATGTGGGCTCCTGCTGCACATGGGTGTAGCTGCTGCTGCCTCCAGGCAGTTGTTGGGGCTGGCTGCATGGGCCCTGAGGTAAGCCAGTGTGGGATATGTAGGGCAGCTCTACCACTACCCTGCATTGCCTCGTGGCCGTGGCACCATGAGCAACCAGATGGTGCGGGCATCCTAAGTAGGGCTTATTTTGTGTTAGGGCTTATATTAGGTGCTCACATTAAAACATGCTAGGGCTTATTTTTGAATAGATCTTATTTTCAGGGAAACAGGGTACTGCAATTGAGTAAGCTATATCTTCCCTCTCTTGAACCACTTTAACTGGGATAGAAATAAGAGTTCTCCAAGCATTCGATTCAAAATGTTGAGATAAGCAATCCTGAGTCCACAAGAGACAATGTCAAGACTCTTTTTATATTTCCACAGAATAAAGCATCAATATTTGATGGAAAATGCAGATTTACATGTTTTTAGCTGAGGTGAAGTGGGGAAACAGCCCTATTTTCCTTAACTCTCCCATATCTCCAATAAGCCAAAAATGAAATGAAAAATAAATATACAATAGATTGTAAGATTTTATTTTATTAATTACTTATAAAATTTGTTAAACAAAAACGAGAACAAGAATAAAAGAAAAAAAATACAATGCACTTATGCATGACCCCTCTATTGATCACTTAAGTATGAAGTAAGGTCCACGGAGGTCAATTTGTGACTGAAACTGTGAAAATTTGTAGCTGAGACAACTGAATCAGGTAGAGCATTCCAGACTATTACAGAATCATATTTTTTACCGTCAAGTTTAGAACGATTTACATTTCATTTTATATGAAATATCCTGATCTCTGGAAGCAGACACTGCCACATAAAGATAGATAGCAGTAGCAAGCAAAGTTCATTGCTGCCCAGTCTACATTTGCTGGAAAAGCATTATGAATTGTTGCATAAAAATTAGTAGTAGATTTTATGTATTATTTATAAGGTTATTAAAAACAGTGATCGGTCTCATTTGAGACAATGATGAATCCGCATACAGACGGGAGGTTGAACCTCATGGTGAGACCGGAACAATCTGGAACTGAACACACTCAAAACCGTAGATACGGTGGTGGACTTTAGGAGAAACCCTCCCATACTACCACCGCTTACAATACTAGACAACACAGTATCAGCAGTAGAGACCTTCAAATTTCTAGGTTCTACCATAACTCATGTTAGAGAAAAGTTATTTCTCAGTTGCTGTGCCTATTAATGGCATTTGGAATGGACAAGTAAATAAGCCAATCAGAAAGCGGCTAATGGGTTTGAAACTCCCTGGATTTTATATTCCCTCCCCTAACTGTCACTGTGACAGTAAAAAAGGAGATTCTTGACAGAAAACAGTTGGCAGTCCAGAAAGCAGTTTAGAAGGCAGTTGGCAGTTAGGAGTGTTCTGTTCAGCTCTTCTGTTAGAAAACTGGGCAGTTTGGAAGTCAGTTATAAGGGCAGTTCTGATGAAGTTCTGATGGTTTACAAGACTATTTCTTCTGAGGAAGAATAGCCAGAACTAACATCGCTTAGAGCAATTACATATATATATATAGATAGATGACAGGATATTTAAGCAAAGTAATGAAATACTATTTAATATTTGAATAGATTTTTTTTATTTTTATGTAAATAAAAACATTTATTGTTAACTGCTTCAGAGGCTCATTTGTTAAAGTAGATCTTAATAGAGATAAAGGTTTACGGTACACTGATTTATTTACACCTCGACAACTCAAGACCTAAAATGGACACCCAACATCAAAAACATCATCAAAAAAGCACAACAAAGAATATTCTTTCTGTGCCAACTCAGGAAGCTCAAACTGCCCAAAGAGCTGCTGATACAGTTCTACAGAGGAATTATTGAGTCTGTCATTTGCACCTCCATAACTGTCTGGTTTGGTTCTGCAACCCAAGAAGACAGACACAGACTTCAGAGGATAATTAGAACTGCAGAAAAAAAAATTACTACCAACCTACCTTCCATTGAGCACCTGTATACTGCACGAGTCAAAAAGAGGGCTGTGAAAATATTTACAGACCCCTCGCATCCTGGACATAAACTGTTTCAACTCCTACCCTCAAAATGACGCTATAGAGCACTGCACACCAAAACAACTAGACACAAGAACTGTTTTTTCCAGAACGCCATCACTCTGCTAAACAAATAATTACCTCAACACTGTCAAACTAGTTACTAAATCTGCATTACTATTAGTCTTCTCATCGTTCCTATCACCCATCTCCTCCCACTTATGACTGTATGACTGTAACCTTTTTGTTGGTATCCTTAAGATTTATATTGACTGTTTCCCTATGACTATCATTAAAGTGTTATAACTTATGATTCTTGACGAATATATCTTTTCTTTTATGTACTCTGAGTGTGTATGCACCAAGACAAATTCCCTGTGTGTCCAATCACACTTGGCCAATAAAGAATTCTGTTCTGTTCTGTTCTGTTCTGTTCTGTTCTGTTCTGTTCTGTTCTGTTCTAAATGAGAAAACAATGAATAAACTGCAAAGGAAAGTTGTAGGACAGACAAAACTACTGTGCAATGGTAACAGTAATATCTGTGTACAAAGAATATAGCACACATACTGCAATCTATTAAACAAACAATACTAAAGCTCCTATGATAATTACAGATGTTCCTTTTTTAAATAATAGCATAGAAAATTTAAACTGATGCTCATATGTCTACTCCAGATTCCACTTGATATGTGGTGGCAGCTTGAGCTAGGTGAGTTTCACTCAACCTCTGTTTTCCTATCTAAAGTGACCTTGCTCCAACCCAGTTAATGCTGAACAGGAAAAATATTTTCTACTACAGGAGCTTTCAGTCTGTAGCATAAAACACCTGCTAAAATCATGAGGCAGATAAATTCTCCCTCCTTTTAATAACCAAAATGGAGATGTTTTGCAAGTTTGCTGTTGCAGAATATTCATTGATTTAACTTCGCTATATGATTTTTACTTCCTCCCTCTTGTTTTATCATCCCAACTGATTTTAGAAGAATGGCTACTTTGCACAGATGAGGAGTAACAAACTCCACTCCAGACATTATTGAATTTTAACTTCTAGCTTGCCCAATGGAGAAGACTGCCAGTAACTACTCTAAATGGTGCTCCAGATTGTATACAATATCAGATCTATCTTAGTGCAATCAACGTTGTACATCCAGAGTTGGAAAAGGTCCTGGTTCATAAAGACATTGAGATTTGCACTGGCAGCAGTAAATTGCATGTGTGCAAATTAATTAATTATTATATAGTTAATGTTTAATTTACCTGAAAAGGGTCAAATAAACAAAAAAGAGGAAATCCCACAGCAAGATTCAGAAAGTCTATAACAGATTTATACATTTCATATGGTTAACAGGCCAAGAAAGATGTTCAATCTTTTTACTTCAGTGACACAGACAATAAATTTAAAGCCCCTCCTCCCTCCCTCCCTCCCTCCCTCTCTCTGAGAGAGAGATTGAGATCTTATAGGAAAAAAAATGCTGAAAAGAATGGGATGAAATACCCAAAAGAATATATTTCTTTCTTCAAATCATCCCTCATCAGAAACAGCTTGCATACTTTAAAGCAGCAAGAAAATTTTATCACTTTTCCAAAGAATCAACATTATCTATTGATTTTCCTTTATAATTACAGTAAAATAAAGATATAATTATACCCTAATTTTACATTATATAAATAATGCCATTGCCTATGAATAGTGTGTGAGGTAGATACTTTATCTGGAGTATTTGCATGCCATCTAGTGGACTCATGCTACTTTAATAACAACTAACATTTGAGCCCTCTCTCCATAAGATGATTAATTATACTTGCAATATGATGATTTCATAGCACCCAAAATAAAATTTTATTTTATAAATGAAATGGTGTACTGAGGGAAATATTAAAAACATATAAACAAATGTCTGGTTATGAAGCTTTCTGGGTGACATTTTTAGCTCTCTAAAAGGATGCTTTTTCTACTTACTACTATAACAGTTTTTATGATACGTTGTTGGAACTGGGTTAGAGTACTATAGCCAGGAGACTTTATTGACTACCATTTTTATTAACACTTATTACAATTATATTTTATTAATATATATATAAATTATGCTGAAATACGTTAGTCTGAAAAGGGACTACCTGAATCCTGATTTTCATGATAAAGAGATCCTTTTACACCAAACTCTATAATTCTTCCCTCCCTTGTCATTTCCCAAATGAAGAAATGCTACTTTTCCTTCTGACATCTGCAACATTTTGTGTAATGTTGTTATTGTTTATTTATAAAATTTATTGGCCACCCATCTTACTACTGGGTACCTCTGACAGGTTTGCAATCATAAAATTGGGAACTTATATTGGGAATTTAAGCTCTGCTCCTCTGGCTTGTGGGACAGCCTATGGGAACAATTCATCTCTGATATGCCTTTATTTCTTCTACACTGCAGTTCTTCAATAGACTTCTATAATGTTGCTTTAGCATGATAGAATCAAGTGGCAGACATTTTGAAGGGTTTGGAGAAGTTGAAAGAGCAGCCATTATAATATTGTCCCACTTCAGATCTTACACTCTAGTGATGTAATGTAACCAGGTATCTTTGTCCCTTGTTTTACCTGTCCTATATTTTACATAAAACTTTTAAAAGCTTCTTTATAAGGCTATAAGCTTTATTTTGGTTTGTTAAATTCAGAATTATTTTTAACTTTTGCTTTGAATTCATGTACATGACAAACAATAAGGTTCTCTGAAAATGGGCTCCAGCACGAGTCCAAAAGCTTGGAAGACAAAACCTGTGGCCCCAGGAACTGACCCAAATTTGATCCTGCAACAAACAATAAAGTTATTAAAGCTGGTGTTGACAAAGGTTTATAATTGTGCTCAAGGCGAACAGTAATTTCCTATCTGCTCTGACATGTTTGAATCCATGGCTGTATAGTATATTAAATTTATGAGGAAAAGAAAGACAGTAACAGACAAATTATCATGTACCTACAAAGGGATTGATCTGTATACTTTTTGGGTTTGGACTTTCTATTGGTTTCTGCATTTGAATGACAGAATAAGATTTTGAAAGTCCTCTTGAGTTTTCATGACCGTGACTCTCCAAAACTTGCTGGAAGACCTTTCACTGTTCTACAGTATGCAAGACAATGCAGTATGTTTTCAAGAACACCTATTGGCCTTAAAAAAGCACTGAGACCTCTAACACAGTACTGCAAGTAAGATAAGTTGGAACGCAATTATCAGAAAAATAAAATCATGGTATTTACCAAAAGGCCCAAGATGCATTCATGGAGTAGAGTAGATTTCCACAAGATTGAGCAATAGTCCTTCATTCTGCATAGTAGGAAACTCCATGAGGACTAGGTTGCTGAAAACGCATAAAGGAATTCATCTGCCATCCTCAAATTTCTCAAGAAAAGCAGTGGCCACTATATGCCTTGCAGCACTCAAACTATTCAAAGCAAGCCAATAGTGTAAGTTCTTTAACCCCACTGCAACTTTGCACTATTAGAATTTGCTCAATCCAAATTTCTTAAGATTGTCATTTCAAGTCCCAAAAAATGTGTCTCTAATGCCACCTTGAAACTAAAGACAGGCCTCATGAAAGTAGAGGCTAGAGTGTGGGTTATCTTTGGCTCAAACTATTCTTTTCCCCCTTTACCTTGCTTCATTAATTATGAGTGCTGATTTTCAGTCCACCTGGAAAAAGGCAATGGCAACTAAAATCTCATAATTGGGTTTCTCTCTGGGTTTTTTTATTCAGCATGGAATATGATCAGACCAAGGCACCCATTAATCAATATGTAGCAGACACAGAGCATCAATTGGATCTAGGCAGATCCCCAACCTTATAGCCAGTGAATCCAACAGAAACTCTTCATTTATTATTACATAAATACCTAAGTACTTAGGACAATTCTACACCTCCTTGCTGCTTTAATATTCTAACCCTGCTACAATATATAATGTTGCCATGTTGCCATGTTCTGGGCAGCCGACTTAAAATCCATGAGATCATGCATGACCTGTGCCACAATCTAGTCTTAATGGGCACCTTAACAGACGTCACAATCTAGTCTTAATGGGTACCTTAATGGGTACCTAGTTCATCATACTAGTACTGCTCTGTACTGTGATAGATTTAGTTTGCCACATACTATTTTTTATGCTACCCTATACTCATCTCCCTCTCCTTTTAGATTTTTCTTAGACTTTTTTTTATATATACCTTTTAAAAATATATATTTTAGCTTTTTACAATTATTTTGTATTTTAACTTGGCACTCCACTCTCCTTATGCTGGGCTTTGACCATAGTAAAGATTTTATTTAATACAACTGAGAAAATTGCACAGAATTCTACACTGCACTGTCTTTCTTTTCATGCTGTCTCGAAAATAAGTGGGGATTGAAATGGGATGTCAAGCGAAACAAACAAACAAACCCATTCATTTTAATTTTATTTTCTCAGTGTTTGACTACATGACACTGCACAGTATTTTACTATTTACCATTTATATGGCTCCATGAACATATGAGGGTAATAAGGGTTCTGTTTTAAAATAAGACCTTCTTGTGTCTGTGACCCACATTCATCTCAGCAGGATTACTGTAATGTATTTTCCTTTAGTTTTCTCTGCCCATTTGAAAGTGGAAGATATTACCAGGCTGCTCACTGAAATCTGAAGTATATACACAAATTTCATGCTGCTCTTTCAGTGTTACTATATTGAACAAACAAAATGCCACAGTGGTGAGTTTAACATCTGTCCTTAATGAATGCATATCCTAAGCTGCAAAATGAACAAACAGGATTTATAGCCAGCAAGCCATCACAAAGGCTTATCAATTCATGTTTTAATCAATTCTGCAAAACATGTAGCAGAAATGCTTTGCATTTTTGAGGCATATGTTATAATAAAGCAGAGAAAGCAGTGGTAGGATTCAGCCAGTTCGCACCACTTTGGGAGAACCGGTTGTTAACTTTCTGAGCAGTTTGGCACACTGGTTGTTGGAAGAAATCATTAGGGCAGAGAACCAGTTGTTAAATTGCCTGAATCCCACCACTGAGAGAAAGCAACTATTAGCTTTCTATCTCTTTCAAGACTTTCTGATATGGAGAAGCAGGAAAGAGAATCTGCATTATTGGCACTATGAAATATTACTGTAAAGGTAGTCCTCAACTTATGACCATAATTGAGCCGGAATTATGGTTGTAAATTATGCTGGTCATTAAGTGGGATATCACACGACTGAAATTTTTTACAACTTTATTTTGTGATGGCATTAAGCAAATTCATGGGTGTTAAGCAAATGCTGCATTTTTCAAGTGAAACCATTGTCCAGAATGGGTGGTTTTTGCTGGAAACCATAAGTAAAAGCTGGTTTCTGTTTAAAAAAAAAAGGCCATAAATTGCAGTCACATGACTGCAGGATGCTGCAAAGGGTCATAAATGCAGGCTGGCTGCTACGTGCCAAAAATACGATCAAGTGACTACATGGACAATTGGAATTTTGAATTCCGATCACAAGTACCTTTTCTTGGGTCTGTCAGAATTTCAGACAGTAACTAAGTCATAAATCAAGAATTACCTGAATGTGGCATCTGCTTTAAGAACAGAAAAAGTCACTTCATTAGCTGATGCTTCCAGCTAGGCTAGGAAAATATCACATTTACAAGGCCCAGACATGTGAATAAAATAATCTAAGTTGAAAAAAATTACCATGTTTCCCTCAAAATAAGACCCTCTCTTATATTTTTTTTGAACCCTGAAATAAGCGCTTGGCCTTATTGCCATGCACTCGAAAGCCCGATTGGGCTTATTATCAGGGCTTAGTCTTATTTTGGGGGACACAGGGTAGAAATTACATTCTCAGAGAAGATACTTTTCTTTGGTGTAATACAATTGTTTTAAAAAATCTATTGGTAGTTTACATTATCGTGAAAGGTCTCCATTCTCATCACAATGCAGTTGATTAAACTGTAGATTGATAAGAAAGCTAAGCCCTATTTCCATATAGTGTTTGGTATCTACCCTAGTTTGGGAGTAAACAGCCACACTGAATACACTGGGTCTCATGTCAATTGACAGAATCATACTTTGTAGGATTAGATATAGTAAAGAAATGACTGAAGTTGTAATCTTTTGAACAGTTGTTTGACAATGATCGAAGCCAGTGGGATTTACTTTACATTACAAGAATAGCAACAATTTCATTATCTGGACTTGTAAAGCTTTGCTTTGATTTCAACAGGCTTACTGAACAACATATATAAAATACTTTATAAAACTTTTATTAATTTAATTATTTTGGGCAACTGACAAGCATTGTGCACAAAAACATCTCTTGGGATATGTATCTAACTACTATACCACAATTGTTGCACACTTAACAGATTATTATTTTTAAAAAGCCCAATAAACTAGAAAGAAGTAGAAAGATTGTTACACTTGATCTTCAATCCCTTCAAATTATGTCCTAAAACTTAATTTCTTTTCATTTTCCTTTGCCCCTTCTCACAAAATTCTTTAAAACTTTAACAAGCCTCTTTTGTAAATGCAATAAAGAAAAATTATCCAGGTCATCCTCCTGGTTTGTTATTTTTATATCCCTTTTAATTATTAAGATAATAGCTGGTTTCATTTTGTAGTCCAGTTTAACATCTTTTTTCAAATCATTCTTATAGCCTATCATTTTTAAATCCACTTTCAAATCAGTTTCTCTTGTCCAGTAAAACCTGTTGGTCTTCCATTACATCTTTTAAACATAGTCTAACTATAGAGGCAGATTTTCTTAAAATTAACTTCTGTATCCATTGTTCAAAAATACCTTCAATATGACTAATGTTAAAATATTTTTCTCTGTTCTGTATTAGTAAGTCAAATTTAGATATTCTCTTTTAATTGTAATCTTTAGTTCCTTCTAGTTCCTAATAATGTCCACCCTTCAAAGTTCAATTCTATCATCTATATACTCAGTGGTGGGGTTCAAATAATTTAACAACCAGTTCTCTGCCCTAATGACTGGCTAGGTAGGCGTGTCTGGGTGGTCATGTGACTGAGTGGTCATGGCCAACTCAACATCACTCATGTCGAGGGATGTCTCGCCTCACCTAGCCTTTCCTCACCATACCCAGCCCTGCCTCAGCCCTCTGTTCCCCTCCCAGCCACTCCTTGTCACGCCTGGCCTCTCCTCAACTTATGACCATAATTGAGCCCAAAATTTATGTTGCTAAGTGAGAAATTTATTAAATGAATTTTGCCTCATTTCACAACTTTTCTTGCCACATTGGTTAAGTGAATCACTGCGGTGATTAAGTTAGTAACATGGCTGTTAAGTGAATCTGGCCTCCCTATTGACTTTGCTTGTCAGAAGGTTGCAAAAGGGGATCACATGACCCTGGGAGACTACAGCCATTGTAAATGTGAGACAGTTGTCAACTATCTGAATTTTTATCACGTGACCGTGGGGATGCTGCAATGGTCGTAAGTGTGAAAATGGTCATAAGTCAGTTTTTTCATTACCATTGTAACTTTGAATGGTCACTAAATGAACTGTTGTAAGTCAAGAATTACCTGTAGAAAAATACAAATAGCTTCTTTGCTTGCAAAAAGCTGCCCTAAATACCAATCATTAGATTAGAAATGGGGGAAAACACACTGAAGATCAATGACAGTCACAGACATCATGGAAACCTAAACCTTTCTGTGAATACCTTCCTTTTCATAAGCAATACCTGCAACTCAGAGTTACAAATCAGGCAGGGTGCCAGAGCACCTTGAGGAATTAAAATAGTTAAAATGCAATGATAACTATCAGCAGCTAACTCTTGCTCATAAAGTGAAACCCTTTAGCAGAGAGGTCATTTAAGCTCTCTAGAAAGTGGGTGGACATACTTGGGCTACAAAATGCCGAGCTAAAGAGACAAATTAACAAAGTATATAGGGGACCCAGGTTCAAATCTCTGCCCTCCCAAGCTTCTCAGGGTCACAATAACATTAGTACATGCCACAGATATCTAAATAAACTTCAAGCTTGGTGCCATGTTACTAAGTCTTATTATCATGGGAGAAAACTAAAATGAACTGGAGGATCCACACCCCTACCTCTTTTTTTTTTTTTAAAAAAATCTTACTATCATTGAGCAATCATGTGCCTTGACCATTCCAAAGCAATGCAAGAGACTCCTATCCCAAAGGTGCTTTTTCAAGAGGCAACTGTCAAGGTTCCAACCGATGCCCTAATTAAATCATGACTTTCTGTGGGTCTCCGTGGAGATGGCCTTGATGTGAAGATGGCTGGAATGTGCTTTTGTTTTGACTGAAGTGCAATTTCCTCACTGTAGCTGCGAGGCTGAGTTCCCCATCTCCCTGCCTATGGCAACTCGAGAGCAGGTCAGGAACGCTTCGCAAGTTGATAGCAACTGGACTTTCTGGAAACCAAGGAAGTCCAGTTGCCTCTTGAAAAAAGCACCTTTGGGACAACCATGACCCAAGGATGACTGAAGAATCCCCATAGACAAGAGACTCCTGTGCTCAGTGAATTGAAAAAGCACCCTTTTCCACCCAGGAGAAGCAATCCTTAGATCCATTTGCACCACTTAAAGATACCAGCTGGTCTCACTCACCTCACAAATATCCTAAGGAAATCATCCAGAGTTAAGGAAAGATTGTGTTGGAGGGAAGAGGGAAAGACACAGCTTGAAAAAAAAAATTTTCTAGGCAGCATTGCTTAACTTGATCAGGTAAGCAGTGGTGGTCCCAAAAAAATTACCTCTTTGCTTTTCCATCAGTGGGGGTGGGAAACCTCCCAACCCCCCCTTTTTTTTGTAACAAACAAACAAAGAAGTCAAAGACTAGCCAAAGCACTCCGTTTAGAGAGGATTATGGAGCCAGGGAAGAAAGAGGCCTGCAATCGCCTCCTCCCACCCTTAATTGGGGATGGAGGAGGCAAGGAGTGGCTGGAGGGTGGGGGGATTCAGCCATGTTGGAAGTACACCCTAAAAGACAGTCCCAGAAACCACTAAAGCAGTGTAAAAAGCTTAAAATAACCCTTCCCCTTTAAAAAAGTCAAGCCCTGGAATAAAAGTACCAGCAAAGGAAAAAAAACTCCAGAGAAGCTGCTCAGGCTATAGAAAGTCTGGGCGTACTGCCAAGAACCATTAACAGCTGTTACAATGTAAGAAGGCTTAACCAAAGAGACAGTTTCTGAAAACACTTAAGCAGAGCAATAAAGATAAGTAGGATTAGGCTAGAAGCAACACACAGAGGCACACTAGAAGGTCTCCTTCCTGCCTTCCTGACAGGATTAACCTCTTTAGGTGGGAAAAACAAAAGGCTGTTCGAAGATTTCTTCCAACAAAGTGTGGCCCCATTGCGAACCAGTAGTAAAGGTAAGTAGAATCCATCCCTGGTCTTGAAAACACCCAGATGCGAACTCAGCCCCAAATGCTGAACTGCTGGATGCTTCAAGTGTGGGAAGCATCCAGCAGGTCAAGCTGCTGACTGCCAAATCAACAAAATGACCCCAAAGACCAATGACAACAGTGGAAAAAAAGTGGGAAAAGACATCCCAAATCCCTGTAAAATGGCATTAGAGGAAGTTGAAGTCGTAGAGGAAGTTGCAGCCCTCCTAGCTGCAGGGGGTGGGAAACTCCAACCACCCCAGAGAGGAACAACACCAACTCTGACAATGATCCCCTGGTAAGTTGCCCTGTGATCCCTATCACCATCCCAATAGAGATGAATGTGCCATCGTCAGGCATCCAGGGAAGGTATTGGCCTTACTGGACTCAGGGTGTACCAGATTATTATTATTATTATTATTATTATTATTATTATTATTATTATTATTATTATTATTATTAATTTAATTATATACTGCCCTTCTCCCAAGGAGACTCAGGGCGGTGAACAGCCAAAATTAAAATACATACAATACAAAAGTTAAGATAATAAAAAAAGATTAAATCAATCGGCCTCCCATTTTAAAACGCCAAGTCTATAAAATTTTAAAAATCCCATTAAAAACCCTTTAGGCTAGGTAGGCCCTTGATAGAGTGGAGGGCCAAGCCTGTGAGAGGGGGGAGTCTCGCAGACCAAGAAGCTCTGCTACTGAGTACATCTTGATCATAACGGGTAAACACGACCATATCCTGAGGGTCCCTAGAAAAGGACCAGGGGAGAAGACAAAGAAATGGGGGGTCTCGAAGACATGTTCACAGGACCAAGTCCACTGTCCCCTCACAACAGAGGACAAAGTCCAGTTCCAAGACGACCACAATCCAAGGGGGGGATAGATCCAACCACCCTCTCACGGTGGTTAGGTCAGCTGGTCAGCCCCCTCTTGTGGTGAGATGGCAGCGATGAAACCGATGCAGACAAATAGCATCCAGGGATCAAATCCAAAAACCGCCCTCTCATGGCGGTTGGTCCGATGGTCAAGTCCCCTCCGCTGACAAAGTGCATAAATATGTGAAATCATCCCGGTTCAGCCCCCAGGGGCCCCAACATCAGGCCACCCTCTCATGGTGGTTGAACTGATGTCCAGCCCACTCAGCCGATGGGATGCAGCCATGTACTAACCTCCAATTCAGATGGAAATAGCCCTCTCCACAGTCAGGGGGGTTCAGATGACAATAAACATAGCGACATGTGAGTGCCACAGGCTAACAGCTGGTCCAGGTGGGCCCAGTCCTAAAAGGGGAATGCTGGAGGAAAAAGAAATAGGGCAGAAATGGGGCAGTTGTCTCAAGCCCCCAGCCCCCGCACAGCCACAATTTGAGGCCTCCCAAGGCCTGGGAAAAGATATCACACCAGGTCCTAGCCCCAACCTGTGGTTGCAGGTCGACCGGTCTTGTTGTTTTGTTGCCCCCCCAACTCCAACTCCAAGGGGGGGTCGCCAGTGCCCTCTGACCGCCAGACAGCTGCCACCGCCATCGCCGCCACCACCGTGCCATCGTCACCAGCACCACAATAAGAACCTGGCGGCGTCCCAGAGGTCTTCGGGGGTGCCCGATATGTCTTACAACTCTTCGGGCAACCCCCCGGGCTTGGAATCTCACCGCGCGGTGGGTGGCCCTGGCGCAATGCCACTCCGACATTCAGATGGCCTTCGGCTGTGGAAAACGCTGCCACCACCCAGCTGAGCAGCCCGCCGCTCCCAACATCGCTTTTTCCTCTCTGCTCAGTCACGGAGGGAAAAGAAAACCCTCTCCATACTGGCAGGGAGCTCCCCTAACTGGTCCTGGGGTCATGGGTCTTCGAAACGACCCCCAAAAGACCCAAAAGGTAGGTCGGCGCCCTGCCCTCAGATCACGATCCCAGCAGGCACCGCCATCTTGGACATGCACATTTTGGACAAATTTGGACAAAGATGCATGGTAAGGTGGTGGAAAAATTAGGACTCAGACTCCAACAGTTAAGGCATTTTGCCAGCTAGATGGGACTATGGCTGGGGGAGCCCTGGATCACTCTATAACAGAACCAGTGGAGATAAGGATGAGCAGTCACCGGGAGACCCTGAGTTTTATTAAGGTTCTGGGGATATAGAGACCCCTCTTGCTGGGGCTAGCAATGCTCCAAAAATGGAATCCCTACATGAATTGGTGAAAGGGACTAATAAAAATTTGGGCGTGGGGGGACAGGACCTGAGAAAGGTGAGACTTCTCTCTGGAAGATTAGCAGCAAACCTACCCAGGATATGTTGGAATTAGCCACAGTAGCACAAAATCAACCAAGGCAGGATCTGAAAATCCTCAGGGAATATTGGGACCTAAAGGACATTTTAGTTAGAAAGGTCCAACACCACACCAGTTGGCCAATTGCACCAAGATCCTCCCCAGGGCTACACTGCCAAAACCCAAGCTGTATTCCATGACTCCCCCAAAGAGCTGGAAGGGCTCCGTGCATTCATAGATTAAAAACCTGCAATGCAGTTTCATCCAGTTGGCCACACCCCGGGTAGCTGCAACAGTCCTATTCTGGGAAAAGAAAGATGGCTCTCTCCATTTGTGCATGGAGTACCACGGGCTCAACGTGGTCTGTCTGGAGAATGTATACCTCCTACCACTCATGAAGGACATGCTAGCCCACTTAGCCAAGGGGAATATTTTTACTAAACTGGACTTATGAAAAGCATATAATAGAGTCAGGATTAAGGAGGGGGATGAGTAGAAAATGGTTTTCAACTGCCCCCTGGTATATTTCCAATGCCAGGTGTTACTGTTTAAATTGCAAGGAACCCCTGCCATGTTCATGCAGCTAATAAATGAAGTCCTGCATGAATATTTATACAAAGGGGTGTTGGTATATTTAGATGACACCCTGATCTACTCTAAAATAAAGGACGAGCATGTTAAGCTCATATGAACTATGTTTAAAAAATTGCAGGCAACCGAAATGTATGCTAAACTTTCAAAGTGTGAGTTCCATAAAGACAAAGTTGAATATTTGGGATACCGAATCTTGCAGAAGGTGTGGAAATCGATCCAGAAAAAGTCAGGGCAATCTTGGAATGGGCCCCCTCACATGAGGTGACAACTCCAAAGTTTCTTGTGGTTCACAAATTTCTACTGACACTTTATTTTCCCGCTTTTGCCCAAATCACCCTGCCCTTTACAAACCTTCTGAAAAGAAAAGAGGAAGGAAAACCCAAGCCTAGCCAACCCTTAAAGTGGAGTATGGAATGCCAAGAGGCACTTAAAAAGCTCAAGTATTTTGGCATGAATTTTTAAAACTCATGGGGACCACCAAAGGCTTAAGCTCCTCCCACCACCCTCAAAAGAATGGGGGATGCAAATGAGCCAACTCAGAACTGGAACAATACCTCAGATGCTACATTAATTATCAACAAGATAATTGGACTGATCTTTTACTGTTTGCAGAAGTGGCGTATAATAATTCAGTGCATAGCACTGGTTTACTTCCTTCAAGGTAGCTTCAGGTCAGGACTTTGTAGCAATCCCAGAACTATCTTTGGACAAACCCCAGAAACCTTCATTACAAGAATGGATACAAGAACTACAAAATACATGCCCAATAGCGGTCAAAGCGCTCAAGGAAGCATGAGAAGCCTACAAACAGCAGGATGATAAAAAATGTGCCAAACCAAAAGAATTTAAAGTGAGAGACAGATTATACCTCTCCACAAAGTATATATATAGTGTATCCAGCAATCAAAAAAACTTGGCCCTAAATACATTGGTCCCTTCTGAATTAACAAAATTATCGACTCAATCACAGTACAATTACAATTGCCCAAAAATCTGAAAAGAATTAACCCCATATTTCATTGTAGCCTGCTGAAACCAAAAGTAACCTCTCCCCTTTGGCCACCTTCTCCCACACCACCCCTTCCTATTTTCATAGAAAGGGAACAATATTTTGAGGTGAAAGAAATTTTGGAGTCTCGAAAACAGAAAGGCAAGATCCAGTACTTGATTGCATGGAAACATTTCCCTGCTTCCCAATCCAAATGGGTTGATAGACACCATGTTTGAGCTGACAAACTCCTTTCCACAAGAAACATCCCAACAAACCTAAAATGTCAGACCTCAACTGAATACTTAAAATTTTCTTTTCTTTTCTCTTTTAGGACAAATGTTTTGCGAAGGGTCCCCAAAGGTTAGCTGCTCATCTTTGCTTTCTTTGAAGCTTGCTAGCAATTGCCATAACCAGTGGGGGGGGAGCATCTGGGATGGGAAACATGCTGGAGGTGTGAAAGAATGTTATGGAAAATTGGGGAGTAGGAACACTAACAGGAACCAGACGTGCTAAAGCGAGCCATCTGCCGAGCTTCAAGGCTGCCAGTCATGGGAAAGGAATTTACAATAGTGCCTGAGGCACCAAGTTCCCAAAACATTGGAACAAGACCTGATTGGACTGCTCACCCTGGGGGACGGTTTGGGACATGGGGATTGCTTTCAATATACGATTTTCACATGGTTTTTCCTCAGAGTTTTCCCTCATCTATGCTACATCTTTAGTAAAAGTACCTTTTCTCTAAAACTTATGGAGTCAAGGCTTCTTCTTTCCTAGAGAGTAGCTGGAGCCAGTCTGGCAGTCCCCAACTATGAGGGTCCTCATTTTACCAACCTCGGAAGGTTGGAAGGCTAAGTCAACCTTGAGCTAGTCAGGATCAAACTCCTGGCAGTCGGCAAAGTTAGTATGCAATACTGCATTCCAATTACCGCACCACCATGGCTCTGCCAAAAATGTAATTTATACTGTAAATTTTTAATTTATACTAGCTATTGCTTATTCTGAATCTAAAGGACAAAACTGAAGAGTTTTGCACATTTCAATTACTAACATACTCATTTCGGTTTAAATATCCAGACTGAAGTTGCACAGAAAGTGATACTAATGCAAAGATAGAAAATGAAATCTGCTTCCTAATACAATTTTAAAACAGTGAATTTCTTCTTGTTTAAACACACACTGTATCCCAAATGTAATTTTCCTCCTTCCCCACATATGTAATGACAGTGCAACAGTGTAACAGAATAGCCATTGCCAAACTGATGGCATTCAAATGTTTTGAACTTTCATCTTCCTGCCACACATCTGGACAAGAATAATAGGGGTCTATATTTTTCAAAAGTTAGAACACAAATTCTGCATTAAGATACACTCTGGAAGGTAGTAAGTATGAAATTTAGATTTCAATTCAAACTGAATTGTCAAATACAAGGAACTCAAAAGATCTTCGTATTTTTGTTTCTTCTGGTTTGTATCTTATGTAATACACAAATTGTGGGATTTGCAATTTTACTGTAATGTTTAACCTACTTTAAAATTTACATTTTAATAAAACAGAGCAGTTTTGACAGTTAAGGTATATTAAATCAGGATAGAGCTACATGAAGTACAGTTTTTCTGATGATGTTCATTTACCAAAACCTTTTTATTCATTTAGTGAATATATGTAAGTTCAACACATAAAAATGAGAAATAAGAAATTTCGACAAATCTATTATTCATGGTTGGAATTCAGAATATATTTTATCAAGCTGGGCTTTTCTTCTTCAGAAATAACATGAAACAGAAAGATAACTGCTTTTGATAATTTTTCAGCATATATCAAACAAAAAAAGCCATGAGTTGCTCATAAGTTATAGGCTAATAGTTTAACATAAGAATGTATATAACTAATATATCTAACATATTTTCCATATTTATTTGTATGTTGGAAACTATCGTACTCTTTTTGCATATAAGAACCATGTTGATTGTTGCATTGAACTTCACTCTGAATACCTTTCAAAATGTAATATTTATCAGCTCAATCTCCCATATTTCCACTCTGTTCCATGTGTTGTACAGATTAATTTGTTAAATGTATAAAAACTATATTTGGATGTCAAGGAGAAAAGAATTTAAAAACAGTTTCTAAAAATGGTTCCATTGTGGTTTGGTTATGCAGACCCACATAATGCTAGTTTTTGTCTCCAAGCACACACTCAAATTCACACACATTCTCACAGAAGAGCCATTTCTTTGTATTAAAAGGTAGGGATGGTTAATAACTTTTGGAAAGTTGGATAAATTTTATTATTTTCCTAATGTTATTATTCTATTATTTTCTGTCATTTGAAGAAGTAGAAAACCACATTTTTAATGAAATGCAATAGATATTCTCTGGTGTTCTTCTATAAATGTAAGTCTCCTTTATCAATTCTGAAAAAAAATCCTGTCAATTATTAGAATTATTGTTATTCCCAGTCTCTAAAATTGGGTGACAATCAGCTGAATACACTTTGTTTCATGTGTCCAGACAGTGATATATTGATGAATCTTAAAACCAATAACATGCAGCTTAAAACCAAATCTTTTTTTTCCAGGCATTAAAAACCATGGGTTCTTCAATTGGGTAATCTTTTGGCAAAATATTGAACATGCTCACACAGGAAGTAGGTTTCATGTATACATCAGTCAATAAATTTATCCACAAACCACATAATATAGAACATGTGCTAATATTAGTGGGGTGACAAGCTGGGAAACCATCTTAATGTTTCCTGGAACCCATTTAAACATATTTCTTCCAGGAACCAGTAACAAATGACTATCCTAAAAATCATATGCCTGAGACATGTAATATGAAGATTATCTATAGCAGATATTTTATTTATCATATTCATGTCCAAACTTCAAACTCATTTATACTTTTTTTACTATAAAAATTAGTTAAACTGATTCTAAGATGGTTTATAAAATATTTCATACTGTAAAATCTATTTGTGACATAAAATAAATATACAATAATTCCACAAAGAATGAATACATTTAAAAAAAACCCTGAGTGTTAATATGGGTTTTTTTTCTCTAGGGATCTCTCTCTTTTTTTTTTTTGTCTATGAATACTGAAGCTTATTGTTTAAAATACTTTTTAACAAACATTTGTGGCCAGAATTGCAATTTAATGTCAGTTATCCTGTAAAATATATAACCTATGTGCTCTACCTGACATCATGCTCGTGTATGGGAACACGGTAAAAAGAAAATTTCATCATAAAAAAAAGAAAGAATTTGCAGATTATTTCATCCTATTACAAGTGAACAGAATAACTCAGACGAAACAATAGCACTAAAAGTTAAGTGAAGTACCTTTTACTTCTACGATATCTATGAACTTCTGCAAAAATAGTAAAAGCAAGAACATTCTTCACAAAAGTATGCAACTTTAGAAAATAACTTAATTTGGGAACCCAAATAAAATTTAAGAAATATGAAATAGGGCATGTGCAATGAAAACATTTGGCATTCTTGATTATATTGTAGGCATACATATGCTTTCTGTTTTTAATATCTTTTATCAAGATGATATGGCTTCTCTCTGCTCCCAAATTTTTGTAAAGATGATTTTTCTGTCCTCATCAAATCATGAGGAAAATGCATTTATATTAATGGGATATGGTAGGCAGGACAAGGCAAAAAATGCGCCATGGTAAGAACTGTATTTATCACAAGAGAAACATGTTCCCAGGAAAAATAGCCCATAGCTGAATGGAATTTTCAAATACCTTTACCAACATAACTCAGATATTCAATTTGCTATAATTTTCCCTGGGTTTTACCCTTAACAAAGTTCTATTGATTTAAATTTTATTTTAACAAAAAATGAAGAGCTTATTCAAACTCCTTTCAATCAGTTCAGTAGGAATCTTTTCTTTAAGATTTGGGCCTCTCTGCTGGGAACAGCCTAATTAAACATGATGGATTCAGGATCTTGATTTGCCATTTGAGCCATATGCCTTAACACGTCCTTTTTGGTGATAATGCCCAGGAGCCTCCTAGAGAAGAAGGGAAGGAAAGAAACAAAATTGTGATTAATCATTAACCTGTCTTGTTCATTTTTCAAATTCTGCTGCAGGCAAAACTTAAACACAAAACAATCAGTTTCAAAAAGACACCCTGCTCCTCCCTTCTTTAAAAACCAAGAAACTGGATTTTTTTTTTTTAAAAAAAAGAATGATTTACATTTACAAACTGAAAAAAAATCATCACAATGAATTTGCTTTTATGAATACAGAGCTTTCATTATATTTTTCTCAGCCTTTGGCAAAGAGATAAAGACGCCATATTCTATCCAGCTGCATTCTTCAATGCACTTAGTTAAGGCTGTTTCTTGAGCGGGCTCAAACTTGTCCAACTTGACATCATCTCTCTGAAAACATTTGCAGAAACTGTTGGGATCCTCCAGGCCAAAGCAGAAGAAACTCAGTGCAGGGCATAAAAAGACCGATACATCAAAGTATTGCAAAAACCTTGAAGGCAGAGGCTCCTGAACTATGACCTGAATGCCAATGCATCACATTTAAAGAAAGCTTCCTGCAAAACTACTGAATTATATGCTCTCCCCCTTCTTTTGCAGGCATGCTACTATGCAAAAGGGTGGAAGCTCTCAAATATCTGTTCATTCCATCTATCATGAGTTTTTATTAATTATTTTAGAGTGGGGTTGCTATAGCTGTTAAGAAAACTGAAAAACAATGGTAAAAATATATAAATAAAATTAATAGTCCAGCTAATGTTAACTGTATGTAATACAGACTTACTAACTTACCCTAACAAAACCCTTTGAATAATCAATGCTAATTATAACAGTCCAATGCCTCATATAATTGACCCTACTGTTTTAAACATTATTTTTTAAACACTATATACTATAATTAGGGGTGAAGGGCAACTTTTCATTCCTTTTCATTTCTCAAAGGATTGGAAAAACAGAAAAAGAGGATAGATATGCTATTATCACAGCCCCAAAGATATATAAGAGCAATGCAATGTCTGGATAATTTTTCTATTTTAAAAATATTACACTATGTCCTTTACATAGTACTAAATACTGCAAGATATGGGAATCATTTCAAATAAATATTTATTTATTTTAGTGCAGTTATGAAACATCGGGTTCCTTTAAAAATCTGTCTGGTTAAGAGTATTTCATTATTGTGGAGTTTGGTCATTTATTTTTATTGAATATATGCAATTATAGTTTGTTAGACAATATCTTGAAGTAAAACGTTACAGAAAGTAAAGAATACTTTAAATAGTGTATTTTAAAATATTTATTATAGGCCTCTTTCTACCTTGAACTTTAGCCATAATCTGATATTACTTTTACAAAACTAGATTTTACTTAGTTTTTATCTTCAAAACCCAGGATTCTGTACATCCAAGGTTTTAAAAAAAATAAGTTACATATAATACTTATTGATCTAAAACCATGGTTTCTTTTTACCAATATTTTACCTGCTTTAAAAAACAACCTGCCTAGTATACAAAGAATTTATCAAAATGACATGTTTAGTAAACTCATGTGCTTTCCTGATTTTACATGAATTGAATCCCATTGAGATTAGCATTGGGCAAAAACAACGAAGTTTGTTTGATCAACAAATTGACTTTTGTTGCCTCCAAATGGCTCAATTTTTCCCCTCAAGCTAGTTGTGCAAATAAATACAGTTAAATCCTCAACTTCCGACCACAATTGAGCCCAAAATTTATGTTGCTAAGTGAATCACAACATTTGTTAAGTGAATCACTGCAATTGTTAAATTAATAAGACAGTTGTTAAATCAATCGTTAATTGATGTCAGAAGAGCGCAAAAAATGATCATGTGTCCCCGGGATGCTGCAACCATCATAAATATGAACCAGTTGCCAAGCAGCTGAATGTAAATCACGTGACCACGGGGATGCTACAGTGGTCATAAGTGTGAAAAATGGTCATAAATCACTAAGTGAACTGTTGTAAGTTGACCACTAGCTGTAGCCTTCCTGTCTTCTCTACACTTGGATATTGCTCTGTTTGCAACATCTGTCTATGTCTGGGTCAAATTCACAATGTTTCAGGCATTTAGTATCTTCTAAGTGTAAAGGCAAGAAATTAAAAGAGGCTTGCTCCCGGGGAGGAAAGCCATGGCAAATCTAGACAGCATACTAAAAAGCAGAGACATCACCCTGCCAACAAAAGTGTGTATAGTCAAGGTTATGGTTTTCCCACTTACAATGTATGGCTGTGAAAGTTGGACCATAAGGGAGGCTGAGCACTAAAGAATTGAGGCCTTTGAACTATGGTGCTAGAGAAGACTCCTGCGAGTCCCTTGGACTGCAAGGCAATCAAACTGGCCAGTCCTAGAGGAGATCAACCCTGACTGCTCTTTAGAAGGCCAGATCCTGAAGATGAAACTCAAATACTTTGGCCACCTAATGAGAAGGAAGAGCCTGGAGAAGAGCCTAATGCTGGAAACGATTGAGGGCAAAAGAAGAAGGGGACAGCAGAGAATGAGGTGGCTGGTTGGAGTCACTGAAGCAGTCGGCATGAGCCTAAATGGACTCTGGGGATGATAGAGGATAGGAAGGCCTGGAGGAATGTTGTCCATGATGTCACGGTGGGTCGGACACAACTTCACAACTAACAACAACAAAGTGTAAAGGCAATAAGTTTTCATTAATTTTAGTTTTCATATTATCAGAATAACAATGGGCTGTCTGCTAAAACAAAGGAAGGTTATGGCATACACTTGAAAGGAGACCAGGAAGCCTGTAATTGTGGAGTCTGTCTGGCAAGAACAAAGAATGCTTATTCACAGGGAATAGGCACGTGTAAAGCTTGTAACAATTCTGGGTGGTTAGAAAGATGGTAAAAGTAACCAAGAGTTAGGCATCTTGCAAACCTCAGCTAGAAGTTAGGAATAGGGATGGCCTGGAGCAAATAGGATGTGTATTAGATAACTCCTGAAGCATTCATTAGCCAAGGCTTAGGAATATGGACGGCTAGAGACCAATAGAATAATTGCTAGATCATTTCTAAAATGTTTATTAGATGATATTTCTTATATATCCTGCCCAGGGGTGAAATGCTCCTGGTTCCGACCGGATCCCCCAATCTGGTAGCAATGGCGGCGGGTGGTTCGGAGAACCGGTAGCAAAAATCCCTGCCCCACTCCCATGCCCAGCTGAGCTGTGAGATCATCAGAGCAGGGATGAAATGCTCCCGGTTCAGACCGGATTTCCCGATCCGGTAACAATGGCAGTCGGTGGTTCAGAGAACCGGTAGCAAAAATCCCTGCACCCCCCTCCCCCACCATGCCTAGCTGAGCCACACGATCATCAGAGGCTTTTTTTTTTTACTTTTAAAAGCATTTTTTCTACAACCTCTTCCGATTAAAAAATGCTTTTAAAAGTAAAAAAAAAAGCCTCTGATGATCGCGCGGCTCAGCTGGGATCATCAGAGGCTTTTCAAAGCATTTTTTTCTGCAACCTCATGGCCGAAGAGGTGGTTAAAAAAATGCTTTGAAAAGTCTCTGGGAACTCCCAGCTGAGTTGCCTGATCGGCAGAGAGATATTTTTAAAAGAGCCTCTCTGACGATCCCAGCTGAGTTCCTGATTTTTTAAAAAAAAAGTTGGCCATGCCCACCCAGTCACATTACCCCACCACCACCAAGCCATGCCCACAGAACCGGTAGTAACAGATTTTACATTTCACCCCTGCATCAGAGGCTTTTTTTTTTACTTTTAAAAGCATTTTTTCTACAACCTCTTTGGCCAAAAAAATGCTTTTAAAAGTAAAAAAAAAAAAGCCTCTGATGATCTCACGGCCGAAGAGGTTGCAGAAAAAAAAATGCCTTTAAAAGCCTCTTGCGATCCCAGCTGAGTTGCCTGATCGTCAGAGGCTTCTATAAGCATTGTTTTCTGCAACATCTTAAGGTTGTAGAAAAAAATGCTTTTAAAAGTAAAAAAAAAAAAAAAAGGTGGCCACGCCCACCCAATCACATTACACCCCCCCCCCAAGCCACATCTACAGAATCGGTAGAAACAAATTTTACATTTCACCACTGATCCTGCCTAAATATCCCTCCAGCTTTGCAAATGTTCTTTATAGCTTCAGAAGGCCTTCACTTTCCAGCACTGCAACTTGCTTTCTCTCATTGCTCCAGAATGTTTGAGCTTTTGAGGGACGTACTGTATATTCTATATTCAAGGCTCTGTTTCATTCGATTTAGCTTCTGCCTCTTATATTTTTCATTCCTTACCTCTTATAGGCTTATAAATCCTTTATAAACTTTAAAACTTTCAGTTTGTAAAAAAATAAACTTCCATTAGTTAATTCCTTTAATGTGTCATTGATGCAGGGATTTCCATCGGTATTTGAGGCACATTTAGTCTGGATAAAAGCTAAAATGTTAGCAAAACTTTTGCTAACAATTATATTTGGCTGGCATTTCTCCCTAGCAGCAGGTTTTTTTTTCTTAGATTAAAAATAATACATATTTAGCAGTAGCTTGACCTAAATATGAAGCTTAATTACATACATGTATTATAAATTCTGCTCTGTCAAAAGAGCAAAAATAAGATATATTGCTCTGATCTAGAGGGTAAGACTTTGCTAGCTAAATGAATTATATAAAGCATTAATAGCTAACAAATTTGGGAATTCATTATTTTATTTCAATGGCATCTTTTCTTTAAGTTCTTGTTTTAATATTGTTACTGAAAAATTATGAAGGTGTTTCAAATGCACCCTTCTTTTACTTCAGTTTAGTTTTAACTTATTTTTCAAAAATTGCGTTGTTATTTTTTTATAAACTCAAACATGAATCCCTTGTAATCCAACCCAGCTTGTTTTCCTGGTCTAACATTACATGTATCTGGAGAGGATTGGAATTATTTCTTCCAGAAAATAAGCCCCTGTCCTTCAACAGAAATACCATATTTTTAAAAACAAAAATAATTTATATACTTACCCACTGCGTGTAACAAGACACTGCCTGAGTCCAAGTTTTCGAAAAATGTCTACCACTGTTTCCATTGGTGTATGGTCCGTGACAGTGAAGGGGCTCAGATTCAAAATACGCCGGAGCTTCAGCATATGAGGGCTATTGGCAGGGACCTCTGGAGGCTCTTCAGTAAAATATACAATTGAATTGCTTACTACACCATCCTGGCGCTGCCTTGCATTTTCTGTATGAAAAAATCAGACAAATAAGGACTATTGCACATCCATCTCAGGAAAGAAATAGTTACTGTTTTCTGATGATCCTTTAATGGTTCTTGTAAGATCAGGATGATTATTAAGTACATCTGTATAGCAGTGCCAGCACACTAATGCTGATGCCAGATTTAGCCCAGCTCCCTTTTTTAGGGATAATCTTGATATGGAATAATTTATCTAGAATACCACATTGTTCTATATGATCAGCATCTTTTCATATCTGAGGCCATAAGGTTCAGGCCTATAGAAATCCATCTGCATGCATTCATACAACTACACAAGCTCAAAAAAAAGAGGCAAAGATGACTTTGTTCCTGTTGTTCAAATTAACTGATTTGAATCCCTTTAATGGGAGCAAAGGAGAAGAGATGCTACATTTCTGCTTTCACTGGTCACAAACCAGTGGCTTGTTGTTGGCTTAGCACTGTGATTATTGAATGGAATTAAATGCCAAATTCTTGAAGCGGTTGCCAATGGGTAAACTTAATCAGCTTAAACTTTATTTTAGGAAAGTGCCCATTTGACTTTTAAATTACACTCTTCATTAAGCTCAGCATTGACATATATCTTTCAGCTAACTGAAGCATATATTATTATTATGATTGCCCTTTTCTCTCTAATCTGTGTGTACAGCAATATCACAGCACAATTACTGCTGAATAATGCATTCATTTCCCTTTCCTTTCCTTTCCTTCGATTTTCAGTGTGTAAAACCTCCAGAACAATAGGCTTTCTAAAAATATTCTCTGTTCAAAAACAAAGGCCAACTAACATTAATAATATTTCCTCTTGCTTGATGCTAATCTTCAGAAGAGATTTTAAGTGCAAGTTTCTCTCTCTCTCCCTTTGAACTATTTTCCATCAATCATGGAGCTGAAATCAACTCTTGTCTTCTAACAACAGAACCTTGTCAGTTTCTAACACATTGGCGTTGTACTGTATTATGTCTCGCTTAAAGTCATCTTTTAACAGCCATGAAATGAAAATGACCAAATCCCAAGCTGCTATCATCTTCCAATCAGCTTTCAAGCCTACATGTAATTTATTACATTTCATATAGATTATTGACTTTTGCCCTGTCTTCTTATGGTAAACATGCCTAATTTTGTAATTGTAGTGTTTGCTTTCATCTCTGTCATCTTCCTCTATCCATCAATTTACTTTGCTTTAACTTTGAAAAGAATAAGAAAAAGAAGACAGAAAAGTTATATAGACATTCAATTTATAATGATAAATGTATAATTGTTAATACATATATATTGCAACACTTCTTTTGTTACAAAAAGTAACAAGAAAGAAGCTTTCTGTTATTCTTAAAAGAATCAAAATTTTCTAAAGGCTAATTTGGAAAGGGAAAATTAAATGCATAGACATGAGAGGACATGATATTGGGATCTTTTAAGTTTGGAATAGTATTGCACACAATTAATTTCTTACCTAACTTTCTTCTAGGCCACCTATAAAACTAATCCCCTTTATGTGAAACAGATGCAACTCACTTATTGCAAGAATCAAGTCCCGTCTCTGTGCAAAGCCAATAAGACGCTCTTTAGAAACCACCACTGGAAAGCCATTGTAGTCTGTTTCTTTGATTAATGTCTCCACATCTTCCACTGTCATGCTGTCTTGGGTCAAGACAGAAAGAGGAGGTTCTCCACGCCTGGGCCTCATAACATCAGTAGCCAGTGTTCTGTGGGTAAATTCATCTTTTACATCCAGAAATGGATAGCCGTTCAAATGGATATGTGCCTCGTAGATCCCTTCTTTGCCAAAAGCATCAGCAACCCACTTGCTAGTAACAGCTGCAGCCATAAGAGGCACAATATACTCTAGTCCTCCTGTTAATTCAAACATGATCACGACAAGCGAGACTGTCATTCTGGTAACTCCACCTGTCAAGAGAAAGAAATCGTTGGGTAGGATTGTCATAGAAGATGCCACTCTGATTTTTTGCAACCTGACATGCGTTTTCATAATTGGAATCCACTATAAAATGTTAACATTTTTCCATAAACCAAAACACAAAGGCAGCTCTGCAGTTGTACTGTATGGTATCCAGAGGCATCATTCATTGAATTAGTATACAGCCTTGGTTTTCTTCATTCCCAAATGGATATGGTGCCTTCATTCCAGGAAATCTTTAGGTATAATATTCATGAATTTTAAAACTGCAAAATTTAGGGGTGTAAACCGATACCATGCTATATCATACAGAACAACAATTAAAACAAAAGAATAATACAGGGTACCTAAGCACGCAGCAGCTCCCACCATTGCATATAGTCCTGGAGTAACACAATCAGCTCCTGGTCTACACCAGTTTCTGAAGATGATCCAGTCGTGATGATGGTAGGCCAACTGTTCCACACCAATCCCAACAATTCTACCAGCTATTGCTCCTACAGCCATGCTGGGTATAAAGAGACCTGAAGGAATCTCAAATAACATAAAGTGAAGTTAAAACCAAATTACAAGCACAACTTAATATAAATAGTCCTCAACTTACAACAGTTCTTTTAGTAACCTGATCAAAGTTACAACAGCACTGAAAAAAGTGACATGACCACAGCAGCATCCCCATAGTCACATGAACAAAATTCAGATGCTTGGCAACTGGTTCATATTTATGATGGCTGCAGTGTCCTGGGGTCATCCTCTTTTGTGACCTTCTAATGAGCAAAGTCAATGGGAAAACTAGGTTCACTTAATAACTGTGTTACTAACTTAACAACTGCAATGATTCACTTAACAACTGTGGCAAGAAAGGTCATAAAATGGGGCAAAATTCACTGAAAAAATGTATCACGTAACAACATAAATTTTGGGCTCAATTGTGATCATAAGTCGAGAACTACCTGTAGTACATATGGTAAAGATGATTTCAAAGTTTACTTTAAATATAAATATATTACATTTCTTAAATTTAATAAATAATTTCAGTGGCAACTGAAGTCTTCCTACTAAACATTCTTGTTTCTTATTACTTCAGAGAACTCCATTATTTTTGTTCACTGCAGAGACTTATCACCTTACATTTCTTAACACCTTGGCTATTTTCCAAGATTGTTATGAATTCTGTCTTTCACAACAATTACTCAAGCAAGAGCAGAAGAGACAACACATGAAGGAATCATAGCACAAAAAAAATAGAATTTTAATTACCGCTATGATTTTCCCCATCAATGGTATTGGTAAAGAAATAAATACCAAATTGTTTTTGCATCATATTTTCTTAGAATTAATGTCAAGCAAGTTCTAATGGCCCTGCAGAGATTATTTTTCTTTCTCACTTGCTATTAAAAGTGAGCAAGTAGGGGCACTAACATTTTGCCATAGATGTGGGAAGCCATTAGTCAAAAATTATTTGAAATCTCCAATAATTCTGATTTTTTATCTTAACCACATTCCATGATTCATACTATTAATCATGTACTTGACATCATCAAGTACTACTTCATTACATCACAATGCATATTTTGTCATTTTGATGAACATTGGATGATTGTGGATGCCAGTGTGATTGCAGATGAATTTAGCATCAAACACTCAGTCTAAGTAACAACCTATTTAAACCACTTAGAACTATCATTTGCTAGTTATAAGTGGTTTCAAATAATCTGATAATATCTACACTGTTCTTCAAACTTTTGTAATACTTGCCCTACAAATTTATGGAACTTATGGGTGATTATTATTTTGAAAATAAAATAATGGCAAAAATAAAAAGCCCTAAAAATAAGTAGTAATTTATTAAAAAGCAATTACTATACATTCAATGTACTGTCAACAATTTATGTCTGTATGTTATCAAATTCTGCTAAACATGGACTCTGAAGACAACATTTAGTATAAAATAAAATGCTGATTAACCTGTCATTTAATGTTGCTCAGCAGACCAAAGTGACAGCAAGAACTGCCCAGTGAAGGTAGGAATTTATGTTCATGTAGTTACAAATTGGTAGAAGAATAAAAAGTGAACTCAAGAAAGAAGGAACAATTTTAAGAAATGTACAGAATTTAAAACATTTGTACAATAAGCAAGATCACTTATTAGGATATAATGGAAATTTATTCCATTTCCAGGCACACACACACACACACACACACATATATATATGGAAATGGAATAAATTAAAAAAGATATAGTGGATGCAAAACTTCATAGAAATAATTACAGTACAACAATGGGAAAATTATGGGTAAAATGATAAATACTTCACATTATAATTTAAGGGGAAATTGCTACAAAATGTTTTATAGATAGCATATAACTCTGTCAATTATTACCAAAATAGACAAACTATACAAGAAATGTGAAAAATGCCATAACAAAGAAGGAACATTTTATCATATCTGGTGGTGTACAAAAAAAATTCAAGAGTACTATAAATAAATATATCAAAATATTCAAGAATTCTTTAAAAGCTGAACTGAAACTATAAACATTTTATGTGGTATAAATTATTATTTTTAGTGCAATTTTCCCCTTAGTTTTACTTGGATAAGTAAAAGAAGGAGCTCTGATGGCACCGTGGTTAGAATGCAGTATTGCAGGCTAACTCTGCCTACAGCCAGGAGTTCAATCGAAGTTGACTGAACCTTCTATCCTTCCGAGGTCAGTAAAACGAGGACCTAGATTATTGGGACAATATGCTGACATTGTAAACTACCCAGAGAGTGTTGTAAAGCACTATGGAGTGGTATATGAATCTAAGTGCTATTGCTATATTGCTATATTTGTTTCAGTGTATCAGATCTTAGGTGACTACAACATTTCTTAGACTATGCTTGATTTTCCAACTTACCTTCATGCCAAACGTGAATATGGTAATGATGATTTTAAAAACCAGAGCCAGAGCTAGCTGCCACATAGCCATGTATACTCCTGTACCAGCTGGTCTGTCGGGAATATCATCCACAGGTCTAGTCATGTTGGGATCGTTTATGTAGTCACAGAGTTGCGATGACTCCAAGGCTCCACAGTCATTGAAGAGTTCAGAGATGAGCTCACTGGTGCTCCTTCGTGTATAAGGATTTGGATAGGCAATAATAGCAGTTATGGCAGTGACTGCAATGACCTCTAAGACTGGATACTTTCCAAGCCTGGTAGTTTTACGCCTCCTGCACCATGCAATGTTGCATCGAATAAAAAGCGTCCCCCACAATCCTCCAAAAACTCCAAGCAATATAAAAGGGAAAAGTTCAGCCATGTACCAAGGGGTGTGATATTCCACATAAAAGAGGACCAGGCGACTGTTACCAAATGGATTGATGGATCTCAGAGTAAAGGCTGCAACAAGTGCAGCAAAGAAAGATCTCCAGAGAGTCTTCAGGGGAAAATAATAACTCACCTATGATAAAATAGAATCCATCAATAAGTATTTCCAATTTTTTCAAAGGGTTTCCTTTGCAGATACTTGTGGAAGTGATATATTATTATGCATTAATAAAGATACAGTCCAATGATAGGATTGTAGAAGGTTAAAAGTGATGAAAAATTACACTATCTTTGAATATATTATTAGAATTACACAAGCACACTGCAGAGATAGAACAAACAAACAAACAAACAAACAAACAAACAAACAAACAAACTACTTTCACATTTTCAGGTGATACTAGGATCCCATAACCACTGCTATTAAAGTACCAAAGAATTCTACACGTACACAATATCCATTTTGTGAAAAAAAGAGAATATAGGGGAAAAATTTCATCATATACTTATATTTCATCATATAATTTTATATAATCGTTTATGTCTCCCAGTTTTTACTAGTAGCCACATTCAATTTAATCAATTTATTACAGTCTTAGACCAGAGACCAGAACACATAAAAACGCTCAGTAAATATACAATTAAAAATTCCAGTATAAAATAATAAATAACAACTAAAATCTATAATAAAATCCGGTCTGTCAATTATACATGGACTAACTATACTACAATTACAATCCATAAACTGTGTAGTCTGGTGTAGGTTCAACACTAAAAGGGAAAAGACTAAGCAGTGCAAGGGGTTTGTCGCATTTGTTATATAACATAACTATGGTGGAAAAGACACATGTTGCGCCGAATCCACAGTGCTGCTGCACAGAATCTGGCCACTTGCACTGTAGTTATGGACTGTTCAACCTTAAGCAGCCACTGAAGATAGGAAGATCTAAGGAGCATCTGACCCACAGTCTCCACCTCTCCTGAGCCACAGGAACAGAGTCTTTCCGTCAATAGTGTCCTTTTATACTTGCCGTACAGGACAGCTGATGGAAGCGCATGGCATCGTGTGAGCGAAAATGCTTTCTGGTGGTTTGTTGACTCCAACTGATTAAGATAGCTGGCAGGAGCAACAAGACATCTAATGGCATCTGGAGCCAGAAACAGCAGAGCTTTCTCTAAGTCCGCCTGCCTCTCGATGTCCTCTACCCTTTGTCTTGCTAGGTCATACTCCATCTTGAGTATTGAAGCTGGGGAGAAGCCTAGTTTGGCAAGGTTGGACTCGACAGCCTTGATCCATAATGAGGAGAAATTGTCTTGGAGGATTAATGGAGCAAGAGCTTGCGGAAAGAAGTTAAGTTTTAGCCAGAGTTTAAAGGATGTTATACAGATTCTTGCTCTGACTTTTGTCAATCCTGTCTCCAGGCGCAGAAGTGCATTTGAGACACAACGCGACATCTGGAGAATTGTTCTAATAAATTTGGATTGAACTTTTTCTAATGGTGTAAAACACAAAGCTGACGGTCCGAGCAAGGTCCCATAAAGAAGCTGTGCTAGTGACTTGGCCAGAAAAAACTTAATTGTGGCAGGGACATAATATCCTCCCTTTGTGCAGAAAAATGTAAGGATGGTGCTCGCTGATCTTTGGCCCAAGGCAGTCGCATATTCTCCATATGCTTTTCTTGAACCATTGGCCTGAATGACCATCCCCTGGTATTTGAAGATGGTTACCTGCTCTATTTTGTGGCCATTTAGATACCATGAATAAAGTTTTGAGCTTTTTGCAAAGGCCATGATCTTTGTTTTCTCTTTGTTTATGACCAGTTTATTGTAATTACAATACTGGACAAGGGCTCACAAGGCTCTTTTAAGGCCTACTGGTGTCCTGAAGAGGATCACAGCGTCATCCGCATAGAGCAGGAAGGTGATGCTTCGATCACCTATTTTTGGGGGGTGGTAATTTGGTTTGTTTAGCCATTTTACCATGTCGTTTATATAGAAGTTGAAAAGCAGGGAGGCCAAAATGCACCCGTTTAACCCCCTTTTGAGTTTTATAGTAGCCACATAAAAGTTGGTTTGATACAACTGTGAAATTGATATGCACTTTTCATAGGAAGGTAATCTTACCATATGGTTCATGGATTGCAAAAGAGAATTGCCTTCTCACTTGCTAGTTATTTTAAAGAATCAAATGAGGGGAAGTACATTTGTACTACGTTTAATAAAATAACTGAATATTAAATGAGGCATATGACAGATTGTTGTCTTTTCAAGATATTATATCTTTACTATTGTAAAGCCACTTTTACCTAGCAGTACCGTGGTTCTTACCATCCCCACCAATTTATAATATGATATTTCAGTACTATCATCTAAAAAGGATGTATGTGTGGTAAGTTATTCTTTCTTAACAACATTGTTGCTATGCTACAGGTTTCTACAATACCAAGACTGGATGTTTTTCATGCATCTTAAGGCATTTCATTTTGTTCTTTATATACCCATGTAAATTTATTATTTATTTATTTATTAATTCAACTTGTATACCGCCCTTCTCCCCAAGGGGACTCAGGGCGGTGAACAGCCAAGCTTAAAACACATATAATACAAAAGTTAAGAAAAAACTAAAAATAAATTAAATCATCGGCATTTCCAATTTAAAATCCCAGATCTACAAAATCGAAAAGTTCCCAATTTAAAACCCAGAATCAATAAAATCGAAAATTTAAAAATGACTTAATCCTCCAGGCCAGCCAACAGCAAGGAAGCATCTGGATTAATAGTATATCTTCCTGCCAAGGAGGGGCTCAGAGAAATACAAAATATTACAGTTGAGGAATATAGTAGTCCTCATTTAGCTACTGCCTTGTATAGCAACAGTTCACAAATACAATAATGATGAAAAAGCAACTCCTTGCATTTTTGATTTTCATATATAAAAGCAAAGGAAAGCTGAAGTAAGAACATACAGTAAGAACAGTTCACTTAGTGACTGCTTCACTTAATAACTAAGTTGTGGGACCCATTGTGGTCACTAAAATACAATTGAAGATAAAACAAAAAAACTGTTTCTGGATAATCTTACTTTTAGGGATGTTTTCAACTGATGTAGGGCCTTGCAAGCATAAGAACAGCAGTTATCAAAATATTTTAATCAACCAGGATCAAGTGGTCTAGCTCCCTGCTCAAGCAGGAGACCCTATATCATTTCAGACAAATGATTGTCCAGTCTCTTCTTAAAACACCCAGTGATGAAGTACTCACAACTTCTGAAGGCAAACTGTTCCACTGGTTAATTGTCCTCACGGTTAGGAAGTTTCTCCTTAATTCCAGGTTGCTTCTCTCCTTGAGAGAGATTCCCTTGAGCCAGATTTCGCCTAATCTGTACTTGTAACTTTGGTTTTTCTTGCCCAGGTGTAAAACCTTGCTTTCCATCCATTGTTTCTTGCCCTGCCCTCTGGTGCTTTGGAAAATAAATTGACTCCCTCTTTTTTGTGGCAACCTCTCAAATACTGGAATTCTGCTATAATGTCCACCCTAGTCCTTCTTTTCTCTAGATTGGCCATACCCAATTCCTGCAACCATTCTTCATATGTTTTTGTCTCCAGGCCTTTAATAATCTTAGTTGCTCTTCTTTGCACTTTTTCCAAAGTCTCAACATCTTTTTTGTAATGTGGTAACCAAAAATGGATACTGTATTCCAGGTGTGGCCTTATTAAGAGTTTATAAAGCAGTACTAATACTTCACATGATGTTTATTTATGCCTCTGTTTATACAACCAAGGATTGTATTAAGTTTTTTTGCTGCTGCCGCACATTGCTGACTCATGCTTAAATGATTGTCCACTAGAACTCCAAGATCCCTTTCACAGTTACTGTTTTTGAGCCTAATCTGTACTTGTAACTTTGGTTTTTCCTGCCCAGGTGTAAAACCTTGCTTTTCTCCACATATTAAATTTCATATTGTTGGATAGGGCCCATTGTTCAAGCCTGTCAAGATTTTTTTGAACCCTGAGCTTGTCTTCTGGGGTGTTGGCTATTCCTGCTAACTTAGTGTCATCTGCAAATTTGATTAGTTCCCCTTCTATTCCCTCATCTAATTCATTTATGAAGATATTGTTGAGTACCAGGCCTAAGACAGAACCTTGTGGTACCCACTGCTTACTTTCCTCTATGTAGATATAGCACCATTAAGGACTATTAGTTGAGCACGGCTTGTCAGCCGGTTACAAATTCATCTGGTGGTGATGTTGTCTATCCCACATTTTTCTAGTTTACCAAAAAGTAGGTTGTAGTCTACTTTGTCAAATGCCTTCCTAAAGTCTAAGTATATTATGTCTACAGCATTTCGCTGGTCTACTGATTTAGTCACTTTGTCAAAGAATGAAATAATATTGGTTGGCATGATCTAACCCTAACAAACTCATGCAGGCGACAGGTTATAACTTTATTTGTTTCTAGATGTTCGCAGATCTGATTTTTTAAAAATTATTTTTTCCAGTACCTTCCCAGTATTGATAGACTGATTGGACTGTAGTTTCCTGGGTCTGTTCCCCCCCACCCCGCCTTTTTTTTAAGATGGGAACCATATCAGCTATTTTCCAATCCTCAGGTAATTTCCTCTTATTTCAGGATTTTTGAAAGATATGGTACAATGGTTCTGAGCTCTGGCATCTCCTTCAGATCTCTGGGATGTAATCCATCAGGTCCTAATGGTTAGTATTCATCAAGATCAGACAGATGTTCTCTAACCATTTTCTTGCTTATTTTACTTTTTATTTCTAGTCTGTCTTTAAAAATTAGATTTTTAGTAGGTTTGGCTATAATTACTTTTTGCTTCAAGACTTATGCAAAGAATGAGTTAAACAGTTCTGCTTTCTCTCTGCTGCCTGTTACTTCCTTGCCATCTTCTCTCTTAAGTGGACCTACTGTTTCCTTGACTTTTTTCTTGCTATTTATATGTTGAAAGAAACTTTTAAAATTATCTTTGACTTTTTTCTAAGTCTTTCTTCATTCTGAGCTTTTGCTTTCCTGACTTCATCTTTGCAGATTCAGACTATCTGCTGATACTCTGCCTTAGTTATCCATTTTTTGTATTTGTCCTTTTTGTTTTTCAGCTTATCAGAGAGATCTTTGTGCAACCATGCTGGTTTCTTCTTGGATTTCTAGTTTTTCTTTTCAGTGGTATTGTGTTGGACTAGACTTTTATGATCATATTTTTTAGAGTTTCCCATGCTTCTTGAGTTGTTTTCCCCTTTAGGATTTTCATCCATGGAATTTTTCTTAGGGTCTCTCTGAGTTTATCTCTGAGTTTATCAGAACTTTTGAAGTTTAAGACACTGGCTGGGCTATGTTCTATTACTTGTGTTTGCATTATATTGAATTCCAGCTTCTAGTCACCAGCTCAGCTCAGAGATGTCTACCTATTTCCATTCCTTCTCTAATGATTTCTGTCCCTTGAGCTGACTGCCACCCACTGTCTAAAGCAAAACAATGCAGGAACAGCTGCCAATAAAATATGCCATACAAAGCATTTGCTCAGCTTATGACATTAAAATACTTCTTACCTCTTCTAAACTAAAAAGAACTCCCCCAATGGGTGCACCAAAGGCAACAGAAACACCAGCAGCAGCTGCAGCTGACAGCACCTAACATGGAAACATCAATCCACATGTTAGTAATCTGTGGAAAATATTCACAGAATATTAGGTGAATGAAGGAAATGGTGAAACTACCAGTACCTCTCTCCTTTTTCCTTCATTCTTGCTATACTTGGAGAAAAGGCTGCTAAAGCAGTTGCCACAGCAGCAGGCTACATGCACGAGAGGCCCTTCTTTGCCAAGACTGAGTCCAGAGGATACCACCAGAACTAAAGTTACAGTTTTGATTAAGAGCGTCCACTTGCCTAGGTATCCTCGAATAATGAAGCCACTTAAGATGGTCTTTATCTGGATGAGAAAGAAGAACAAAAGTTGGTTGATCAGATTTTTGTGAAACTATTAGAAAGTCTACCCAGGTCAGCAATTATTTTGCTTTTTCAAGATAGGTGAATATTCTGTGCTGAAAAACACAAACCAAGTGGCCAGCTTTAAAGTCAACAATTTCCTTTCCTTTTCCTACTTTCATCTCCATTAGCAAGGACTGCAGAATGAGTTTGCCTGAAATTTGCATTGTAGAAAATTATTCCCTCCCCTTCCACTCCCAGTGTCAAAGTTATATAATCAAGTAGGAGACATTACCTCTGGAATTCCAGATCCACAGGCATAAGGAGCAAACACCCTCACAAGGGAGACAGCCAGGAAAACAAACAACAATGCCCATAAAATGTATAGGAAGTAATTTAGAATGTAAGCACTGGCACCCTAAAAAAGGGAAAAGAAACAAGAACAGATCATTTTAAGACAGTCCAAAAAAGGGCACATTTATGGTGGTTGTATGGGAGAGTGGGAGAATATGAAGCACCACTTCTTCATCAACTGTGTTATAAGATTGTTACAGTATATTTTTCATATTTGGCTTATTCAACCACACAAATATTTTCCTTGAAGTCTGCAGTCTGATGCATCTGTGTATTACTAAAACTCTCCTGTCTCTTTGTCCATTTATAACCTTGTCTTGTCAATTAGGCTAGAAGGAGCATCATAGAGCAACAAGTTTTGAACTAAGGTCATGGGTGTCAAACTTGATCACATCACTTGACGTATCATGACGGTTTTTGCCTTTGTGGAGCCAGGGTGGGTGTGACCTGCATGTGACACATCTGGCCCACGGGCCGCCATTACTCCCACATAATTAAAATAGAAGAGCAAGGAAAGATGGCATATCTCCACCTTCTTTCCTGCCTTATTCTGACCACTGCACCAAGTCAGCTGTCAGCAAGGTCTGATGGGTAGTTAATTTACTTCTTTGGAATGAAAACCAAAAATTGAACTCTCTTAACAATAGTGGGCAGTGAGGGAATGATTAGGAAGCAATTTGTATGCCTACTGGCAAGAAAGGTATAGCTGGATAGAGCTGGCTGGGTAAATCCACTGGAGAAAGGGGTCCTTGGGAGCATGCTGGAATGGGGAGTAGGCATGCAGTTTTCCTTGTGGTCTTCAGCTCCCTTTATTCTCCCCCACCTCCAGTAAAGTGGCAGGCAGATCCATGGGTCAGCTGAGGAGAAGGAAGAGGAAGCTTCACTAGGAGGGTTGTGAGGTAAGGGGAAGCAGCACCAGCCTACATTATATGTGGAAGAAGGATGACCCAACAGGTATGCAATATTTACCTGAAAATAAGTCTTTTTGATGTCAGAGAACTTACTTTCAAATAAACACCTACAGTTTGGGACTGCATGTCTTCCAACATGGGACCTCAATAAGGCAATTTATGGAAATTGCAAATATTATTTCAAAAACATACAAGAAAACATAATGCATTGCAAAAAATATTAATCACTGAGGCCTAAATTATTGCAGAGGTACTGTAGCCATAAATTAAGAGGGCAGGTCAGATTAAAACAATTTTAAATGAATTGGGACTGAAAACGGCAATATTTCCCATTAAGGCTCCTTCATTTCAAATCAGTTTTGTTTGCTTTTGTAAACTATCTGCCTTAGTAAAGTTAGCAAAAGTTACAGTCTATACAAAAAGCGGGGGTGAGTGGGGGAAATTAAGGCTGTAAAATAGTAGACTGGTAAACTATTTTAAATAAATGCAGTGGATTGCTGAATATTTATAATGCTTTTTGAAGCTTTGATAAGATGCTTTGGGGGCAATGAAAAGAATGGCATTTCACATAGGCATATTTTTTTGAATTTTTTCAAGTCTGGCAAATAATTAAAAATTGTTATTATAACAAATGTATGTTTCCCACTTATACTCTCATCTATTGCACAGAATGTTGGAGATTCTTCTGCTAATTTTGACATCTGGGTTTACTTATTCAAGCCTAAAACATAGATGAACTGTCAGATCTGTCCTAATCCGACCTCTTAGGAAAGAAAAGGCCTCAACTCCATTTGGCTAAAGCAAATGGTTCTTTTACTAAGAGTGATAGTTGCAGTAAAGTCAAGTGAGCTCTGAAACTACCATACTTGCTGGATACAAAAATAAGGTGTAGGTTTGTCCCTAGGCCATCCCTCCCCTTGTGACCAGTCCGTTTCCAGCCAACCAGAGCTCGCCAAGATGTTTTGAGTATTTTGAGATGTTCATATATAATTTGTATATTTCTCAGGATACCTGGCTGTGGGATGCTGGTACAAACAGGATCCGGCTGCTCTGGTCCTTATCACCTGTCATCGCCGCCACCCGATTTCCTATCCCTTTATTGCCCTTTCATCTTTTCCTCTTTCATCCTTCCTCCCTTCTTTTTTTTATGGCAGGATGCCTGTGAGGCCCTCCAAGTTGAGCCTGGCAGATCTGAAATGAATGGCATCTATTTTGATGCTTTGATTCCCTGAGTAATTCTTATTTTTACAGATGTCATTGCCTATTTTTAAATAAGCTATGATAATAATCTTTATTCCTTCACAGGATGAACTTTGTTTGAAAATTACAGTCCATAACAGAGTGACTGGGGAACAGTTTCAACACAAATTCTTTCCTTGATAAATAAGTATATGGGGATGTGGACAATGAATATTCGTCTCAGTTTGTCACATATAAATTAAGATTTCATCCAACAAAGCATATAAGCAATATTTTTGATTTACTGCTATGCTGAGACAGTGATGACATACTGATAAACTAAATTTATGTAAATATGCATGCAGCCCCCTAACAAACTATAATTCCTTAACACTGAGGCAACTAACTATTTGAACGAACTACTATAAGATTAAAAAAACAGACATAAAATGAACAAAGATAGAGATATAAAGATACATAGAGATATAAACATAGAAATAGATAGATGATAGATAGATAGATAGATAGATAGATAGATAGATAGATAGATAGATAGGTGCAGACCTATGCAAGGGTCCTCTTTATAGACTTCTGCTTAATATTCAATACTATCATTCCAGATATTCTTCTAACTAAACTAAATCAGCTAGCTGTACCTGACCACACTTGTAAATGGAGCTTCCTAACAGACAGGAAGCAACAGGTGAAGCTAGGCAACATAACATCAGATACTTGTACATTTAGCACAGGAGCCCCCCAGGGCTGTGTGCTCTCTTCACTTCTCTTCTCTCTATACACCAGTGACTGAATCTGAAAAGATCCCTCTGTTAAAATACTGAAGTTTGCAGATGATACAACGTGATTGGTCTCATTCGAGACCATGACGAATTTGCATACAGACAAGAGGCTGAACAACTAGCCTTGTGGTGCGACCAGAACAATCTTCGACTAAACACACTCAAAATTGTAGAAATGGTGATTTTAGGAAAAACCCTCCTATACTACCACCTCTCACAATACTAGACAACAACACAGTATCAACAGTAGATACCTTCAAGTTTCTAGGTTGTATCACATTTCAAGACTCAAAATTGACACTTAACATCAAAAATGACACCAAAAAAGCACAACAAAGAATGTTCTTTTTGCGCCAACTCAGAAAGCTTAAACTGCCCAAAGAACTGCTGATTCAGTTCTACAGAAGAATTACTGAAACTGTCATCTGCACCTCTATAACTGTCTGGTTTGGCTCTGCAACCCAACAAGACAGACACAGACTTCAACGGATAATTAGGATTGCAGAAAAAACAATTGCTACCAATCTGCCTTCCATTGAGGACCTGTATACTGCACAAGTCAAAAAGAGGGCTGAGAAAATATCTACAGACCCATCACATCCTGGACATAAATTGTTTCAACTTCTACCCTCAAAATGACACTATAGGGGACTGCACACCAAACAACTAGACCCAAGGACAGTTTTTCCCTGAATGCCATCACTCTATTAAACAACTAATTCCCACAACACTCTCAAACTGGAGCCTTGGTGGCGCAGCAGACTAAAGTGCTGTTAAGTAGCACCAGCTGCCTGCAATTACTGCAAGTTCAAATCTCACCAGGCTCAAGGTTGACTCAGCCTTCCATCCTTTCAAGGTAGGTAAAATGAGGACATGGATTGTGGGGGCAATAAGCTGACTTTGTATAAAAAAGAACACTGCTTAGGGGGGGCCGAAAGCCCTAAGCAGGTATAGACAAAAGTATGAAGGTTATTGCTTAATGCATTGTAAGCTGCCCTGAGTCTCCGGAGAAGGGCGGCATATAAATCGAACCAATAAAATAAAAAATAAAAATGAACTATTTACTAAGACTGTATTACTATTATTCTTCTCATCCTTCTTATTACCTATCTCCTCCAACATGACTATAACCATGTTGCTTGGATTTTTACGATTTATATTGTTCTGTTTGTTTCCTAGTATGATTCGATTGCTTATTAGTAACCTATGACTATCACTAGGGTGTTGTATTTTATGATTCTTGATGAATGTATTTTTTTTCTTTTTTTCCCCTTTTATGTACACTGAGAGCATATGCAGCAAAGACAAATTCCTCGTGAGTCCAATCACACTTGGCCAATAAAGAATGAGAGAGGGAGGGAGGGAAGGAGGGAGGGAGGGAGGGAGGGAGGGAGGGAGGGAGGAAATGGCATAATTTTTATTTTCTGTCTAACTGAGAGGAAATATTAGAACTATGTGCTGCAAAACTTTAGATTATTACTATACTAGAGGATTATTGTACTTCTTTGCTATCGTCTAGGAATGGTCCAAATTTCTGTAGCCTAGAGCATTTTTCAGTTTAGTGTAACATGTTTTCATGACAGTGCCACGTTAAAACATTAAACAATTAGCGTGTAAATTACAGCAAAACTATAACCATACCTCAGATTCGTTAACTAAAAGCTCAGACCACTTTTGCCACTGAGGACATTTGTCCCGGTCTTCAAAAGTAGTTTCATTGGATGTCCAGCAACACTGCTCATGACTATACCAAAAGGCTTCTAAACAGACTCCTTCTTTCAAATCAGTCATCCAATCCACTGCTAAATCTATAACTCCAGCCAATGTGCCTAACAGGGAGAGAAATAGATGTTAAAGAAGGATCCAAATGATAGATGCTGAGAAATGAGTTTGAACATGCTCTTGCAGAAGTGTCTCTTGAATATGAGTTGGATACATACTGTACGTAACTCCGTATTAAGTCACCCCACAGTTACCAAAATAACAAGTTAGGAGAACTGTCCACCTCATAGCTATAGGGTGTTTTCAAGAGATTTATTACACATGTTAGCACCTACAACAGTGAGTGAGTGAATGAAACATGCCAAATAAAAGATGAAAATTGTTTCCTTGTATCTTTCTATAAGCTTTTTTATGCAATGTAGTATTTCTCTTAAAATACGAATTACTTTTCTTGACTCACTTCTAAGAACTTGTAAACAATAAACACAATTATTAGTTTATAAGTTTAAAAACTTATTTAAAGTTTTTAAAACAAGAAACTATATTCTTATCTAGAACATTCCATGAGCAGCTGAAATTGATAAAGTCAAAACTTGGGTTTGGGATTATTGATCAAAGTTCACAGTAGATTAAGACCACTAGTTGAACAAGTAGGCAGTGTGCATGACTGTTACTTTCAATATACCGACCTAAAAGCAGACTCTGATTCAATAAAAAATACCATAAATAAAAACTTTCTTTTTACAACCCTGTAATCCCTGAATTTGGGATAGAGTTGGGGTGGAGCGGAACGTTTACTGGCCAGATGCCCTTCCTGACGTCATGCGAAGTTAGCAGCAGATATTCTTTCTTTGCGCCCTAGGAGAGAAAAATCTGCTACTGCCTAGGATTGACTCTCCATCTTCCAAGTGGAAGTGAGCATCTTCAACACTAGGCCACCACATCACTCAAAAAACCCATTTTTTATATTTTTTTAACATTTATTTTTATATATTTATGGTAAAAACATCATAAATTTGAGGCATTAAATATTTATAATTGGCTTATATTGTATTATAAATACATATACATTTTATGCTTTCTATTTTGACATTGTAATATTTTTGGCTTTCCATTCCAAATAGTTGGCATTTTTAGTGACTGCTTTATAAGAGCTTGCCTGAATAAATGTCATATTGCTTTATGAACTATGCATAAATTATATATTTCACCAAAACACTAGAAGAACTTTTGTTGTTTATAATTAACAAGCCAAAAAGCACCAGTTAATGTCCAGAGATATTATTTTTAGTTAATAATATATTATTAATGATAAATCACAAATAATTATAAATCATTGTGTTATTAGCATTATTAATCATAATATTATGAATGTGTTTTAGTACCACAATTCTAGTGATTTCTCAGAATGTTATCAACTGCTCTTAATGGTGCAGCAAATAAGCCACAATACAATCTAAACTAACTGCTTAGTATATTTTTTACTTACTATAATATATATTATCTTTATAAGAGATATTTTATGTTTTCTAAAGTAACTTCTCATGTGAAGGGCAGCTATATTAATTTAATAAATAAACAAAAAGTTTTGCAAATTATTATCAATTAACCAGAAAATTGTTGTTATTATTACTAGTACTAGATCTATTTCAGACTAAAAAAAAAATAAAATTCTATATCACAATTGTTATTCCCTACTTCAAATTATAAATATTATTATTTCTTTATGCTATTATTGTCAATATTCTACATATATATTTAGCATTTCTAGCCCCAAACAAAAATAGTATTTAGCCCTGAAATGCTGAAATGGAAGATATCACATTTATATAGCCAGCATAAACAACTGTCTCTACAGCGCACAACTTTTAATAAGTAAATATGAGTTAACATTTGTTTGAAGTTACCTGCCAACAGTCCTATAAGTAGCATAACAACCCATCCTGACCAAGCATCCAATAAACTTTTTATGAATTCCCAGATGGACTCCTTGCTTTTATTTGTAATCTGGAAAAAATATATTATTTAATTGAAAAAGTTGCAATGTTGATATTTCATTAAATATAGCACCATAATAATCAAATAATCTAACATAAATATATCTAACATAAAATCAAATGGCAAAGTATTTGGTAGAGAAGATGAGGCAAGAGATATGATCATTATTATTATTTTATTTATTTGTATCCTGCTTTTATGAACAAAGCATGTTCCATAAAAGTGTTGAAGCAATCTATCAGGGCTAGAGTTAATTATAGTGAGAATTTATTGAAGAAAAAAAGTTAAATTAAGATGAATCATTTCCTGAAATGTATGTCAGATTGACTTTTGGGGTAAAATGATCTATCCTTATAAAATCTATAAGGTTGACTCAGCCTTCCATCCTTCCATGGTTGGTAAAATGAGGACTCAGATTGTTAGGGATTGCAAATAACACTGACATTGTAAACTGCTCAGACAGTTCTGTAAACCACTATGGGGCAGTAAGTAAGCCTATGTGCTATTGTTATTGCTATATTTCTAATAATTATAACTATAGAGTTTAGAATAAAATTAAAAATCTCTTGATTAATCAACCTGGAATCATATTTTTATTGGAGTCAATATTGTATTTCTGGTATAACTCTCACTGCTAATATTTTACTATAGTTCTTTCTCTTTTCTCAGTATCTTGTCTACTGTAATAAAAATTATGTCCTATAAACATGAAATTTAGTAAATTCATATTTAAAAGACATCAGGAGATACATGGGATTACAAACAGTAGTTCTTTAACTTTCTTCTCCAAAAATGGTACCTTAGCCAATTGCTGGATGTTTTTATACAAACTATATGTGATAGTTTTAGGTTAGGATAGTCTTAGGGTCTGGCAATATCCCATATCCGATATCCATATAACTTATAATGCTTCTTTTTAAGCACTCTTTTCTAAGCACTCTTAAGCAGACAGCTTAAAAAAATGAGGAATAATAATTTAAAGAAATTAAAGGCAAATGATAAGAAAAAGGAAAGGTAAAATTGCTAAAACTAGCTTATAATTGATTCACTGTATGTATTTGTACTTTTCTACCCTTGAAACTATCCTTACTCCCACCACATCAATGTGTCTTTTATCTTTTAAACTTTTCTCCTCTCTAATTTTGAGAATATCCAACTTTCTCAGTATATCCTTTCTTTGGTTCCATTTATTTTTTAAATGTAATTATATTATGACTTGATCTTCACTTGGCATGGGAAAGTGAGATTTTTCATTTGTGCTATCTTTTTTCTTTATTTTTATATTTTATTGTAATTTCTCTGATTGTTGTGAATTAACCAGAATCATTGAGAGTCAGTTGGCATAAAGGTTTATCAATTATTAAATTGTTATTTTTACTTGTTTACCATTCAGGCTGAAGTAACCTATCCCCAGTACATTCAGTTGGCCCTATTTTTCTTGACACTCAACTGTCACTTTCAATAACAAAGTAGGCAAAAGGATTCTCTTATACCAAGCTTTTTTTTTTTTTTGCTTTTCAGCAAACATTAATTGCCTTCAGCACACCATCCAACCTATCTTTCTATCAGAATTTCATCTCTTACAGTTTCTCTATGCAGTTTCCTCTCTTTGGTGAGTATTCTACCATGAGCAGATGTTCAGTGCATTCAGAAAGTATTCAGACCCCCTTCACTTTTGTCAATTTTGTTATGCTGCAGCCTGATTCTACAGTTGTTGAAATTCATTTTTTCCTCATTAATCTACATTCAGTACCCCATAATGACAAAGTGAAAACAGAATTTTAGAAATGTCTATAAGTTTATTAAAAAGATATCACATTGGCATAAGTATTCAGACCCTTTGCAATAGCACTTGAAATTGAGCTCAGGTGCCTTCCATTTCTCTTGATTGTTGCTGACATATTTCTACACCTTGATTGGAGTCCAACTGTGGTAAATTAAATTGATTGGACATGATTTGGAAAGGCACACATCTCTCTATAGATGCTTCATAAAGGATAATGCATACTGTAGCACATTTCCGGTGAAGATGGCCAACTGAATACACGCCCAAGGAGGGACCCCTGAAGGGTTTTCCCCTGGGCTGCAGCTCTTCAACTACTAACGGAAGGAACTGGCATTCCTTCAATTTATATGACTCTCCTGGGTTAGGAAAAGTCTTTAGAATTATTCCTCAAGATCCACCGATACAGCTGAGGTCTACAAGTAATTTCAGGAGATGCGCTTTGAAGCAATTGTGTGCTGAAAGCTGGGGAGAGGGGCTGCAATCTGTTCATCATGGAAGAAGCAGCCGCTTTGAAATTTACTTTTCAAATTGACAGTGCCTTTCATTTCTTATTATATTAATTTATCTTATTTTTTAAACAAAAAACCCCACATCTTTTCAAAATGAAGCTTTTGCTCCAGTCACAAATTAAAACAAATCATTAACAAATCTTATTTTCCATTAACACAACTCAATATTTTAAACGAATATTTCCCTCATATCTATCTATATAACTATGCCATTATCCCCCAAAACCCGTTACTTAAATCTTAAATCCTAACTAATTATCAATTCATTTTTCTGTTTCATTTGCTTAGATATTTTAACAATATAAGTCTTACAATTATATTAAACAAATTAAATATTCATTAATTATTTAATTATTATTAAACCTAATTTAAGCATTTTGTCTTAACTATCACTCTCAACATACACCTCCTCATTTTAATTATCCCACCTCTTTTTATTATCTTTGATGTTAAACCAATCTTTTCTATTTCTTGACTGTTAATCACAGCATTACCCTTTATTTTGGCTATTAAATATAGCATGTTTTTATTTTTTGGCCATTGCCCAGCATGCCCTTGGTTTGGCTGTTAAACACAGCATATTAAGTTTGTTTTTTGGCCGTTACAAGGCATCTTCAGGTTTGTTTGGCTGTTAAACACAGCATCTCTATTTTTGTTTTTTGGCCGTTGCACGGCATATTAACTTTCGTTTTGGCTGATACCCAGCATGACCATTTGTTTGGCTGTTCAGTACAGCATATTATAGCTTTTTGGCTGTTAAATACAGCATGTTCATAGTTGGTTTAACAATCTCTACTTAAACCTTTCTTTGTTGTTTCCCTCCATCTATGCATTGCTTTTCATTTAATCATATTTTTCTTTATCCTTTTTCATAGCATTCATAACATTTTAATCTTGAGATATGGTTCTTGTTTAAATCATATTTTTAAGTATATTTTTAAATTCCTTTTAACATTTTCAATTAATCATATTCATCCTTATTCTTTATCTTAACATATTACCATTAAACATAGTTCTTGCATTAAACATATCTTTACATGTATTAATTAGTTTCATTTAACATTTTTAATTTCTATAGAAGCGTCCCTTTAATTTATTACAATCATCTTTACTTTATTTTATTTTTAATCACATTATCTTCATTTCCTCATCTGCAAACATAAATTTCCTTCCATTTTCCAATTTTTTAATTTTATTCTACATAAGTCCAATTAAATCTCTTTTCATATTTTATTCCGGATATAGTGTATCAAATCTCTTTCTTCTACAGCTGCGCTTAATCCTTCTTCTATTCCTGCGCCAACATTCAAATTATTATTTGTTCAATGGTAGGAGCTCCATTGTAAATTCCTTTTCTTCACCAAAGTCCAGCTGCTTGCAGTCAGGAAAAGAAAATCCTCCTCCACAGTTCAGCAATATTTTTTTTTTAGAGCTCAAAGTTCTCATAACAAAGGGAGGTTACAAAGTTCCTCTTTATGCCAGATGGTGTCTCTCTATAATCCACATTTCCCATTACTCATGCAAGACTCCATTTTAATTCTTAGTATTATATAACCATCCACTATATTTTCTTCTTTTAGTTAAAAAAGTATCAAATCTTTTTTTTTCCTCAGTCCAATTCAGATTTTTAAAGTGTTTAGTCCTTTTACCATATCTCTAAATTAAGTCTCTTAATTCTTGTTCCAGAATTAGTTGTTCTTCGGGTCTTTGTTCTTTAAAGTTACAGTTTTAAAAAAATTCCAAAGCCCCTTTGTTACTTAGCTGCTATTTTAGGCTAGGGGTCTTCTAGTTACTAATATAGCTCCAAACGTTGTTGCAAGCCTGGGCTGTTATCACTCACCCAGCTTTAAAAGACTCCGTTTTATTTTGCTTTCCTCCAGCACTTTTCTTGCCCAGTTGTCACAGCTTCGTGGCAGCTGCCATGGCTGCCGCCCCCCCCGCCGCCAACTCACAAAGGGTTCCCTCTGACCTCCAAGGAACTTGCCTGTTCCTCTAGGTCTTCCGAGGCACCCCTCTCCTTCCCCCATCCCTACAGGACAGGTTCGGTCCGCAGACCCGGCGGTGGTGGTTCGGCAGCCGAGTTTTTGCGGGACTCATCAGAGCCCACTATTTCCCCGACTGTCTTGCCATGACGTCAACCGGACGTTGACAGTGCCTTTCATTTCTTAAGCACCTTTAAGGACTATAAATGTTTACTAAGTTGAAAGAGGCTCTTTTTAGTCATATCCTGCTACTCCTTTTTGAAAACCTGAGCCATTTTGGGGATTTTTTCAATGTTGAACAACAAGGAAGAAACTGCTATGGCAAGCCAAAATAAGGAAGTGTGGAGCAAAAAAAAAGTTGACAGAGAAACATAAAGGCAGAAAGTTGTGGCTTTAGTTTATTATTTGTAGTAATTTGTAGTTTGGTCTGCGTTGCTGTGGGTGGCTAAAACTTTCTGATATTTATGATTCATGAATGGCTAGCAATTTCTATGTGACTTATAAAAAAGCTACTTTTTGATCAAAAAGGGAGTCAAGATGGGAGAAGCAAATTATTAAAGATTTATTGGAATTTTTTCTAAATAAAATTCACCAGTTTGTAGGATCAGCTGTGCTCCAAGAATGCTAAAAAAAATTTCTCAAACTACTGTAGAGATGCAAACATGTGTGGAAGGTTACCAAACTACCAAGGCATCTTCCACAAGTAGCTGAAAGTGCAGAGGAGTGAACTGCAATTTTGGAATATAAACCTGACACTAACTCTTATTATGATGGTTAAAATATAAATCTCTCAACACAACTGAAAGAAGAGCTTCATGAAAATCTGCAACTTTTAAAAGGACAAGATTGGGACTTTTTCTTTAAGAACATTAACAAGTTGAGGAATCCTTGAGAAAAAGGGAAGCCTATAATTAACTACTTGATAAACTTTCCAAGAAAAAAAAGATTTATTCCATGAAGACAAGCTGGAAGGAGTGAATTAAACTTAACGAGTTAACTGCAATTAGGATGGATTTTTATCTGTTTGATATTTGTAATTGAAATAATCAATTCTTAATCCGTAATTGAAATAATCAATTGTCTTAATCGCAATCTAAAATTTGAACTATATATATATATATATATCCTAAGTAATTCCTAAAGTATACAAAATGTTATTGAAAATATATTTGAGAGTATCTGTATTAAAAGAAAGTTAAAGAAAGTGATATATTAGTTTAAAGAAAAATTTAGAGTTTTAAAAAGAATGTATACAAAAGAAAGAAATATTATTCTATGAGGTTAGTTTGGGTAAATTTAACCCTGAATTTTAAAGTCTGTATGTTAAGTAGTTAAAAGAAAAAGATGTATTAGAAAGTTTTGATTTCAGAAATGTGTTTAAAGAAAAGTTTAGTCTTTTAAAAAGGATGTTAAAAAAAAGTATTTTTCTCTGTAAGATCAAAGAATACAGTGTACCTTGCAATATAAATGGTGATAGTTTATAAAGATGATTAGGTGCAAATAAAAATACATATTATTTCCACAGCAGGAAGATAAAGCAGAAATGGTTACATTAATTATTTTATTCAAAGAGGAGAATATATTTAAATATGGTTTTCATTTGGATATCAATTCTGGATTTTGTGCTTGTGATGAAAAAAAATGAAACATTGACTTTGGTTTTGTCGATTAGACAAATTTGTTGTTATAGAAATGGCAAGTTATATACTAATGTGCAAAAGCAAAAAATTGAAGCTGGAGTGTTTTTATCTTGTATTGTGCTAAAAAGAATTGGAGGTCAATGCCTTTTTTTTCTTTTTTCCCTTGTACCTTATATTTTCTTTCCCCCCTCTCTTCCCCCCCCCTAATTTCCCATTTTTATTTCTATTTGTACTTTATATATAGACAAAACAATAAAAGCTATGACTTAAAATGCATACTGTAGGAAAGCAAAAGCCATGAGGTCAAAAAAAACTTCTTGCAAAGCTCAGAGACAGGATTATTGCAAGGCACAGATCTGGGGAACGCTACAATAAAATTTCTGCTGCACTGAAGGTTCCTAAGAGCACAGAGGCCTCCATAATTCTCAAATGGAAGAAGTTTGACAAGACTTTTCCAAGAACTGGTCAGCTGGTTAAACTGAGCAATTATGGGAAAAGATCTTAGTAAAACAGGTAACCAAGAACCTGATGGTCACGGCTTCCGGTTGCGTCATGCTAAATGGAGGACTAGGAATTGTGTAGCTGCTTATCCTAGTTCTCCCTTTTCTGTGTCTGGCGGTTGTTCCTGCGCCATCGTGAGCCATGGAGAGGCTTGCGAAGAAGGGGAGGCATCGGGGCATGCGAGGAGGTGGCTTTCCCGCATGCCGGCAGATTTCTTCTCAGGATACCAGCGCAGAAAGAGGGCGGCGTGGGATCGCCCCGAAATCGTGACTATACCAACTGGAGAGGGGAGCCCGCCAGCGTGGTGTAAGAATTCTACTTTACTAAGTTAGCTCAGAGCTGACTGAACCTCCTGCCTAAGAAACGTATAAGATTTGCCATTTACTGGGGGAGCGGCTGAAACGGAGAAAGGGCTGTCTTGTAAACTTCTTGCTGCTAGCTGTTATTTCCCCCTCAGAAGCAGTTATTGATCTCCCTTTGAACTTTGATATTATCAAAACTTCATCTTCTCCCTTTTTTTATTTGAATATATTGTCTGTTGGATGAGGAATAATTGACTGATCTTGTTGGAGACGTAGTGAGATTTTCTCTTTTACTTCTCTCTTTGTCACATTATCAGAAGAGGCGAGCCTTTTGCCACATCTTGACTTGATATTTTTTTCTTCTTTCCCCACTGCTGAAGACGGAGACTGCCCTTGGTTGGTCTTGTACTGCCACCTAGTGGTGGATTGGGATATTACAACTAAAGGAAAGGAAAAGAAAGGAAAGGAAAAGAGGTGGGAAAAAGATATATATACACTGCCTCATAGTAAACATTGAAAATAGACTAATTTGGATATATCAAGAGCTGATGGATTAACTTATTTGATTTAAAAGACTTGATTGATATATTTATTCAACAAAGAGTAGAGGAACAGTGGTTGTTTTTAGTTATGTCTACATCTTCAACTATTACCACAACAAATAAGAAAATTATCTCTCTGCCTACCGCTGTAACCCCAAATTCGACGTATTTAGCTTCTAGAAGAACATCGGAAGATATGTCGGCGACGGGGAAGACGCCCTCTATGCAGGCTCTTCAAAATATGTTACAAGCCATCCAGGAATCAATGGCTAAAAACCAGGAGTTGACATCTAAGAACTTTGAGGACTTGGGAGCAGATGTGAAAGCGGAAATGAGAGGGGTTAAAGAAGAAATTAAACAGATGCGAAGTGAACTGGGAGATATACGACAGACATTAATACAACAAGAGGAAAAAATGAAGGAGATAGAGAAGAAGACAGAGAAATGCGAAGGACGGATGGATAGTTGGGAGAAGAGACAAATAACCATAAATAGAGAATTAGAAGAAGAAATAATTTTTCTGGAAATGGAGCGATCTTCTTTTTTCCTTAGAATACAGAATGTGGCGGAAGAGAAAGGGGAAAAACTGGATGACATTGTAGGAGAAATAGTTGCAGAAACTTTGGAGGCAGATAGACTCATGATCCAACGGGATATTGATGAGGCCTTTAGAGTATTCACTAGCTACGCAAAAAGGAACAATCTTCCTCGGGAAATTCATGTTCGTTTTAACAAGAAAGCTTTGTGTGAAGAATTTTATAAACGAACAAGGGATCAAACTATTACATATAAAGGCCAACCGATGATAGTTTTGAAACAAATCTCACGTCGGGTAAGGGAACAGAGACGCAGATATCAATTTTTGACGACTTTCCTGAGGAAAAATGCAATTTCGTATCGTTGGTTATTGCCTGAAGGTTTATTGATGACATGGAGGGATAAGAAGGTGAGGATTCGGAGTCTTCAAGAAGCAAGAGAATTCATGGAACAACAATTTAATTTGTCAGAATTAGATGTTGAAGAAGAAGGGGAAAGTAGAAGTTTGGAGGAATCGCAAGAGGAAGAAGAGGTAGAGGAGAGGAGAGAAGGAAAGGCGGGAAAGAAGGGTGGGGGAATACGAAAAGCCGAGGAATTAACAGCACCTCAGAGGGAGACAAGACAAACAGTTAAGAAGGCTATAACAGCGGGAAAGTAAAAACTTAGGTGAGAAAAGGAAATGGGGGAATTAGTGCGTTTGATATCTGTAAATATTAACGGTTTAAATGCTCCTAATAAACGTAGTAGGATTTTGAATAAATTAAGAAAGGCTAAGTATGATATTGTCTGCATGCAGGAGACTCATATAAAAAAAGATCAAAACCATCTGTTAGAATGCCGGGCGTTGGGTAAAACTTATACCTCACTAGCAGGTCAAAAAAAAAGAGGGATAGTGGTATATGTACGACATCATTTGAAATCCCAACAGGTTTTTGCTGACCAGGAAGGCTGGGTTTTCATGCTCGAAATAGAAATTGCCCAGTGGAAGTCTTTATTGGTTTGTATTTATGCCCCTAATGATAATCAGAGGACTTTTTATCAAAACTTATATGTTAAATTGGGGGAACTGGAATATGAACATGTCTGTCTAGTGGGGGATTTCAATGCTGTAACAGATAGAATGCAGGATTATGTCCCGGGAAACATACAAAGAAGGTTAAAGGATATTAAGAGAACATTACCAAAAATATGTAATGATTTAAGGGAGGAATTTGGATTACAGGATATATGGAGGTTGAGAAATCCCAATAAAAATCAATATACTTATTTCTCTCCCAGACACCACTCGTGGACCCGAATAGATATGATATGGATGTCTCTTGAGTTGAGGGGGCTGGTCTCGGAAGTGGAAATAGGGCCCAATCAGTGGGCGGATCATAACCCGCTAATGCTAACTTGGAAGATCCCACATTGTAGGAAGAGTAGATGGAGAATGAATATAGGTATCCTGAAAGATGAAGAATTCATGAGTAAATTTAAGAAGGAGTTATATCTTTTTTTCCAGGAAAATAAGAAAGAGGATACTTCAATATACAATACATGGGATACGGTTAAGGCAGTGATGAGGGGATGGTTAATCAAATATATGATTGACAAACGTAGGGCGGGTAAGAAACACCGAGACAACCTCTTGAATAAATTACAACGGGTGGAAGAAAGGATGCAAAATGGATTAACCCAGACAACATTGATAGAGGAAAGGGAGTACTGGCAACACCAGATTAAATTATTAGATCAAGAGGAATTAGCAAATAAACTAAAGTGGACTAAACAATTTTTTTTTGAAAGGGCGAATAAAACAGGAAAATGGTTGGCTTATCGGCTTAGAAAGGAGCAGGAACAACGGAGAATAGAAGGGCTGAAAGATGTAATTGGGAATTTCCATTGTACTAAGGAAGGCAAGAGAATGGTAGCTCAGGATTTTTTCACACAGCTTTATCAGAAAGGAGAGGAAAACATCTGTGAAATTCGGAAATATTTGGAAAAGACAGACTTGCCTAAAGTCTCGGAAACAATGAAGGAAATTCTTAATGCGGAATTTACGATAGAGGAAGTAGAAACAGTTATGAAAGCACAGGCGAATGGCAAAACCCCGGGTAGAGATGGCCTTCCAGTTGAATTATACAAAATAGTGTTTGACGTGATAGGAAGACACATGACGGATTTATTCAATGCGGTTATGAAAGAGGCTCAGGTTCCAGTATCTTGGACCAAGGCTTATATTTCTATTATCCCAAAAGAAGGAACTGATCTATCTCTTATTAAGAACTATAGGCCAATATCATTACTAAACTCCGATTATAAGATATTTGCGGGGGTTCTTGCAGCTAGGCTTAGCTGCTTCCTTAACCAATTCATTCACTCAGACCAAAACGGCTTCCTTCCTAATAGATATCTACGAGATAATCTTAGAATTATCATGAATACATTAGAATTTTTCGAAAATCGCCCGGATAAACAATTAGCCTTAATTTTTGTTGACGCCCAAAAGGCGTTTGACAGAATCAGTTGGGAATTTATGATTTCTCAATTGGAATATATGGAGTTTGGTGGGAATTTTATTCGGGCAATTCGAGCTATCTACCGGGAGCAGACTGCAAGAGTTCTCATAGATGGAGAGGAGACGGAGAGAATTCAAATTCATAGAGGTACAAGACAGGGATGTCCCCTTTCCCCATTGCTATTTGTATTAACTTTAGAGCCCCTGCTTAGAGAAGTGAGAGGAAACACGGAAGTAAGAGGAATGAAGATTAGGCAGGAGGAAGTTAAAGTTCAGGCTTATGCAGACGATCTTGTATTTATCTTGGATCAACCACTAGACTCGGGCCTGAAATTATTATGTTTGATTAGAGAGTATGGGAAGGTAGCGGGGTTAAAGATGAATGAAGAAAAAACTAAAATCCTAGTGAAAAATATGACTCAGATGCAAAGGCAACAGCTGGAGCAGTTAATGGGTTTAAGAATAACAAATAAAATTAAGTATCTGGGTATATGGTTGACCGCCAGATGTTCCTCCATAAAGGAGGATAACTATCTTCCTCTTTACAGCCAGATGCTCAGAGACTTAGAAAGATGGAAAAATCTCCAGCTATCAATTTTGGGAAGGGTGGCAACCATTAAGATGTGCGTGTTACCCAAATGGTTATTTCTATTCCAAACAGCCCCGGTAAGGTTGAATAAAGAGTTTTTTACAAATTTGGATAGGAGTATATCTAAATTTATCTGGCAGGGAAAGAGGCCGCGGATTAGACTTAAAATGTTACAAGAACCCAAAAATAGAGGAGGATTTGGACTCCCAAATTGGGAGCTCTATCACCAAGCAGCGAACTTGATTTGGGTGAAAGAATGGATGGTCCTACAAAAGAGACGACTTTTGACATTTGAGGGAGCCGGTCTTCAACATGGCTGGCACTATTTTCTATGGCCGGGAGCATCCGGCCGTCCTAGACACTTTGATGATCACTATTTACGTAGGACGCTTGGGTACACTTGGGAAAAGGTTAGAAGAAGAGTATATACAAAAGTTCCATGTTGGATTTCGGCGCAGGAAGCTCAGGTTTACCCGACATTGTATAAAGGGGAGAAAACCTTGACGTATGAAGGTTTCTTGGATGTTCAGGGTAATCCAAAGTCACGAGAATTATTAACTCTTCAAGGATATAAGATAGACTGGTGGTCTTATTCGCAAGTGCACTCCAGGTATAAAAAAGATTTACATAGTGAAGGAATCTACCGTAAAAGACAAGAATTGGATAAGATCTTATTAGAAGGAGGGAAAGGGATATTATCTAAATGTTATGCATATTTATTGTCTCTGCAGATAGGACAGGATGTAGTGAAGGGTTGTATGATAGCATGGGGGCGAAATTTTGGATATCCCCTTGACTTCCAGCAATGGGAACAAATTTGGTTGAAAAATATGAAATTAACCATGGCCTCCTCATATAAAGAAAACATATATAAAATGATCTACCGGTGGCATCTACCCCCGGCGAGATTAGCTAAAATGTTTCCCGGGACATCTGCCTGCTGTTGGAAGTGTGGTTACAGCAATGGAACCTATTTTCACCAATGGTGGACCTGCCCGCAGGCGGTTAAATATTGGAAAAAAATACGGCAATGGATTTTGGAAATTACACAGATTAATTTGGAATTAAGACCTGAGATTTTCCTATTGGGGGCAAAACCTTTGAATGTTAAATCAGATATATGGTTCTTGTTGATTCACATTATCACTGCAGCAAGATTAGCGTATGCGCAGGAGTGGAAAAATCAATACTTACCGATAGATTTGAAAATAATATATAAAATTAATGAGTGTGCGGAATCAGATAGACTAACTAGATTGATCAATGGTAAAAAAGATTCAGAATTTTATAACAGTTGGAAAGTATGGTACGATTGGGTCCAGAAAAGGTGGGATAGAATAGACATATGATGATGTATATATATGATGGCAAATATGTATGTATAAAGGAATGATTTTATACTTATGGACAATGTAATCATATTATACCATGGTGGCAGGATTGTATATTTTATTTGTGTATTAGTGTATAGAATATATTAATAAAAATTATTTATATATATATATATAAAAAGAACCTGATGGTCACTCTGACTGAGCTCCAGAGATCCTGTGTGGAGATGGGACAGAGTTCCAGAAGGACAACCATCACTGTAGCCCTCCATCGATCTGGGCTTTATGGCAGAGTGGCTAGATGGAATCCTCTCCTCAGTGCAAAACACTTGAAAGCCCGCTTGGAGTTTGCAAAACAACAACAACAACAACAACAACACCTGAAGGACCAGACTGTGAGGAACAAGATTTTCTGGTCTGATGAAACAAAGATTGAACTGTTTGGCCTCAATTCTAAACATTATGGCCAACTACCGTCCTGTCTCCAACCTTCGCTTCATGGCGAAAGTTGTTGAGAGTGTGGTCGCGCGACAGTTTCCACAATTCCTGGAGGAAACATCTTATCTAGATCCGTTCCAGTCGGGTTTCAGGTCTGGGCACAGCACGGAAACGGCATTGGTCGCATTGGTTGATAATCTCTGGAGGGCTCGGGACAGGGGTTGCTCCTCTGTTCTGGTCCTGTTAGACCTCTCAGCGGCTTTTGATACCATCAACCATGGTATCATGCTGCACCGGCTGGAAGAGTTGGGGGTGGGAGGCACCGTGTTACGGTGGTTCTCCTCCTTTCTCTCCGACCGGTCGCAGTTTGTGTTGGCAGGGGGGCAGAGGTCGACCTCGAGGCCTCTCATTTGTGGAGTGCCGCAGGGATCGGTCCTCTCGCCCCTTCTGTTCAACATTTATGTGAAGCCACTGGGCGAGATCATCCGTGGCTTCGGGGTGAGATACCACCAGTACGCTGATGACACCCAGCTGTACATCTCCACCCCAGGCCACCCCAACGATGCCCTTGAAGTGATGTCCCAGTGCCTGGAGGCTGTGCGGATCTGGATGGGGAGGAACAGGCTCAAGCTCAACCCTTCCAAGACTGAGTGGCTGTGGCTCCCGGCATCCCGATATAGTCAGTTGACTCCATCACTGACTATTGGGGGCGAGTCGTTGGCCCCCACAGAGAGGGCTCGCAATCTGGGAGTCCTCCTGGATATGCAGCTGTCCTTGGAGGAACATCTGACGGCTGTAACCAGGGGGACCTTTTGTCAGGTTCGCCTAATTCGCCAGTTGCAGCCCTTTCTTGATCGGGATTCCCTGTGCACAGTCACTCATGCCCTCGACACCTCTCGCCTTGACTACTGCAACGCTCTCTACATGGGGCTCCCCTTGAGGAGCACCCAGAGGCTCCAGCTTGTCCAGAACGCAGCAGCGCGGGTAGTGACGGGAGCAGCATGGCGCTCCCATGTAACACCGCTCCTGTGTGAGCTGCACTGGCTCCCGATGGTCTTCCGGGTGCGCTTCAAGGTGTTGGTTATCACCTTTAAAGCGCTCCATGGCATAGGGCCTAGCTATCTTCGAGACCGCCTGCTGCTACCGACGACCTCCCATTGACCCGTGCGCTCCCACAGAGAGGGCCTCCTTGGGGTGCCATCAGCCAAACAGTGCAGGCTGGTGACCCCCAGGGGGAGGGCCTTCTCTGTGGGGGCACCTACCCTCTGGAATCAGCTGCCCCCAGAGATAAGGAGAAACCAAGACCTCAGTGCCTTCCGTCGTGCCCTTAAAACCCATTTTTTCAAGCAAGCCAGGCTGGCTTAAGAATAAATTTTTAAATGTTTTAATTGGTAGTGAGTTTTAATTGGGCCAAATTTATATATCTTTTAATTGTTTTTTTTAATATTTGTACTGCATGTTTTTTAAGTTTGGCTGTACACTGCCCTGAGTCCTCAGGGAGAAGGGCGGTATAGAAATTTATAAATAAATAAATAAATAAATAAATAAATAAATAAATAAATAAATAAATAAATAAAACCAGAGACTACTCATTACCTGCCCAATGCCATCCCAGTGGTGGCAGTATCATACTGTGGGGGTGTTTTTCAGCAGCAGGGACTGGGAGACTGGTCAGGGTTGAGGGAAAGCTGAATGGCACAAAGTACAGGGATATCCTCAATGAAAACCTGTTCCAAAGCACTCAGGACTCAGACTGAGCTGAAGGTTCACTTTCCAACCTGACAATGATCCTAAGCATACAGCCAAGACAACACAGGAGTGGCTTAGCGACAATTCTGTGAAAGCCCTAGAGTGGCCCAACCCGACCCCTGACTTGAACCATATTGAACATCTCTGGAGGGACCTGAAAATGTCTGTCCACTGAGTCACCATCAAACCTGACTGAGTGAGAGGATTTGAAAGGAAGAATGGCAAAAAAATCCCCCAATCCAGGTGTGCAAAGCTTGTCACATTATTTCCCAAAAGACTCAAGGCTGTAATTGCTGCCAAAGATGCTTCAACAAAGTACTGAGTGAAGGGTCTGAATACTTATGCCAATATTTCAGTTTTTTCTTTTTAGTAAATTTAAAGAAATTTCTATTTTTGTGAATTCTGTTTTCACTTTGTCATTATGGGGTACTGAATGTAGATTAATGAGAAAAAAATGAATTTCAACAACTATAGAATTGGGCTGCAGCATAACAAAATTGACAAAAGTGAAGGGGGGCTGAATATTTTCTGAATGCACTGTACCTATTTCTTTTATTTTTAACATTTATGTATATATTGCATTTGTTCACTTCACAACTACCTTGGTTTCTGATACATTAATTTCTGATCTATACTCCTTGTTGCACCATACAGTTATTTAATGATCGCTGCAAATAATTCTGTTCTTCTTATTCTTATTTAAATAATTCTTATTTAGCAACAGCATTATCTGCATAGAAAAGAATATGCATGTTAATTTCCTTAACAATACATCTGTACTGTCATCTCAAACACGTCGTGACCATGGCTTTGGAATAACAGAGTTGGAAGGGACCTTGGAGATCTTCTAGTGCAACCTCCTGCTTAGGCAGGAAACCCTACACCACTTCAGACAAATGGTTATCCAACATCTTCTTCAAAACTTCCAGTGTTGGAATATTCACAACTTCTGGAGGCAAAGTTGTTCCACTGAATAATTGTTCTAATTGCCAGGAAATTTCTCCTTAGTTCTAAGTTGCTTCTCTCCTTCATTAGTTTCCACCCATTGCTTCTTGTCCTAACCTCAGGTGTTTTGGAGAATAACTCCTTACACTAATTAGTGTAACTCCTTACACTAATGTTTGATAAGCCTTTATTTCAATTGCTTCTAAGGGCAAAGAATCAATAAGCCAGAAATCTAAAAACCATTATTCGTGAGAATGACCAGGTTGAGCCTTCAAATTCATCTAGAAGTGAATCTGGAAATATATGTTCCATGCCATGTCAGTTCCTTAAATCAGTTTTCCATCATATTGCTATATAGGTAGTCCTCAAATTACGATCATAATTAAGCCCAAACTTTCTGTTGCTAAGCAAAACATTTGTTAAGTGAATTTTGTCCCATTTTACAACCTTTCTTGCCACACTTGTTAAGTCACTTACTGCAATTGTTAAATTAGTAATATGGTTGATAAGTGAACCTGACTTACCCATTGACTTTGCTTGTCAGAAGGTCGCAAAAGGTGATCACATGACCCTGGGACACTGCAACTGTCATAACTATGAGTCAGTTGCCAAGCATCTGAATTTTGATCATGTAATCATGGGGATGCTGCAGTGGTCTTAAGTATGAAAAATTGTCATGTCACTTTTTTCAGTGCTATTGTCACTAAATGAACTATTCTAAGTCAATGACTACGTGTATTTCAGACTTATAACTATTAATGGAATAAAATTAAAAAGCAATCACTTTAAACAGTTATGCCAAGTGTTTATCTTTTATTTACCTTTCTATGTCTGTCTGTATCCCGAGATTTCTCCCTTAACCAATCAATGGTATGAAAGTCTTCATAAGTGCCAACATCAGGAAAAGGTTCATCCAAAAAATCCATCAGATTTCCAGAACCATTCATATTTCCTGCATTAACCATATTAGAACCTAGACAATGAAAAACAGGAGCAAGATAGTATGTTCAATATTACATCATGCTTACACCATCATACTCATCAAATCCTTTCCTGCAAAGAAGAAATTACTTGCAATAGTAAAAGTAGGGGTGCCCAACCCCCGATCTGTGGACCAGCACCAGACTGCGGCATGGCAGCAACTGGGCTGTGCAATCAAGTGAAGCCCCATCCACAGGATGCAGGCAGCACACAAAACTACGTCCCCTCCAGTCCGTGGAAAAAGCTTTCTCAGGGTTTTTCTCAATCTTCTGATGCCCAAAAGATTGGGGGCCACTGCTATAAAGCATACCTCACATGCAGGTTTAGTGACTCAATAAGAACTTGAAAGATGAGGACAAGAATTTTCCAATGGCCAATTATTTTAAAAAACAATATCCAGACTAATCCTTGGTAAACTAAAAATGACTAATATATTTAATAAGAGATTGCAGAGATAATCGTGTGTCTGACCAATGGCATTATAAAGATGTCTATGGAGATTCTCAGTCATCCAGGTCATGGTTGTCCCAAAGGTATTTTTTCTAAAAGGCAACTATTTACCTAGCTAATGGTTGAACCTTCCTTAAAGTTATGGAAATTTTCCTATCTTCTTAAATTTTGCTTAAATTACAACAGCATAACACCAAATAGAAAATCAATCCACAGGAAAGTTCAGAAAACTCATCAAATGGTATGAGGTACAACAAATCAAAGTGTGAGTTTTTTTCAGTATAAAGATAATACTACTTTTATTATTCCTGACGTTTTAATGTTCATTTAATGTCTCTGTGGATTTATTAAAGCATAGTTACTCCTGAGTGGTTACATCAGATTAATGATTGTGTACTAACTGTGTGGAATTGTGGAATTCCTTAAATAATTTTTTTCTTAAACACGTTTCAGGTGTATGCTTAAAAATAAATACAACTTTTGTTTGTATCTTCTTTGTGGTCTACAGCATAGGCAAAACAGCAATCTTCCTTGTGTGGAGGTGAATGAAAATTGTAGCCACATCAGGTAATATCGTGATTGAGAGCAATCCTAGGCTTACATAGGATAATACAATCTTTGCTATAAAAAGGAATTTGGCAGGGGTGGGTGAACACATGGTCTGTTTCAGCTATCTGATATTAGACAATGCAACATTTTTGGTAATAAAAATGAAAATTAGTTTTTAAATCTATGATTTAAGATTTTTAAATGATTTGTTTGAATTTTACACTGTTTGACATCTGAAATCATAGAGGTTTTTGGAAGAGGAAATAAAGCATAGTCATTTTTTCCTTGCAGTAGAAAAAAATCAGTGCTCATAGTTATACAGCTGAACATTCTGTTTCGACAAAATAGACAAAATTATTAGAGAACTGCCTGCCTTTTTAACTAAACCACAAGTAATACTTTCTCTTTATGCAGATAGATTTCACCATGGCATTTTGAATGGTACAGAAATTGAGAACTCTTACTACTTTCTTGCAGTTATTCTTTATTCGATCCATTCTACCAAATACTAGGTTACGTATTATCCCATTCTTCAACACATTGTAAAAATATCTGTATCTTAATAAGTATTTCCTTTCACATAAACTGATTGTGGAAGACACTTCTTACCTACTACAAGGAAAAAATAATGAAATAGGCAATTTAACACTTCCTTAGGCAAGCCATTCAACTGAAGATTTTTTTTCCAGTAAGCTCCCCAAGAACAAACGAAACAGAATTTCCACACGAATTATGCCAGAAATTTAGAGCTATGTTCCCTTTAAAACAAATATTCTCCGATACCCTGGAATATTGCAAAGAGACAGTTCATGTATCTGAACACGATTGTTTCATTCCAGCCATTTGGACAGAATGAAAATACAGCTTCCTGCATACTAAAAAGGTCACATAATAGGCACTGACAATTGTTTGTCTTTGTCAGCTTTAAGACCTCATTTGACAGCATTATTTTTAAACTTCTCATCTGAATGTCTGGAGACCCATCAAACAGCCTCTGCACCTGCCGGCTTTTGATTTGTAGAGGCCTAATATAATTAGGATTTATTTTTAAAACCCTCCTTTGACAATGGTTGATTTCAGAACAATGCCCATTAAAAGCTTAAAAAATAATGGAACAGAACATGGTTTTCTCTTACCCGCAATGCAACATCATTTAGTTCTGCTCTAAAGATCCTGACAGCATCCTTTCTTCGCTGGTATGTCTGCAAAGGCAATGATGTCATATAGAGGAAGAAGCTAGTCACATGATCACATGCCACATTGGAGAACTGCTAGAGAGGCAGGCAAACGTGCAGGAACTAAGCTCCTTCAGGATTAAGCAAATACTCCTACATCTTCAGAGCTGGCTGCAAAGAAAGGGAAGAAGGAAAGAAGGAAGGAAGGAAGGAAGGAGGGAGGGAGGGAGGGAGGGGGAGGGAGGAAGGGAGGAAGGAAGGGCTTTCAATTAAAAAGTATTCTTATCCAGAACAAGTCAATTTTCATTGCTTAAAATAATAGAAAGGTGGCTATGAAACTAAGTCGTACTTTATTTAGGACTGATTCATGACAAATGCAAAAAAGAGAAATAAAGGCTATTTGTATTTTCCTGAGATTTCATAGAACCATAGGGCTTGAAGGAACCCTGGAGGTCGTCAGGTCTAGAACCCATAACTCTGGGAGGCAAACTGTTCCATTGATTAACTATTCTCACTTTCAGGAAATTTGTCCTTATTTCCAGGTTGCATCTCCCTCTTTTGAGCTTCCACCTGTTGCTCTTGTCATGCCCTCAGATACTATGGAGAATAAATTGACCGATACTTCCCTGGGACAGTCTTCAAGTACTGGAAGACTGCTATTACTTCTCCCCTAAGGCATTTTTTCATCATCATCATCATCATCATCATCATCATCATCATCATCATCATCATCCTCATCCATATTTCTATGTCACCCACTCTCCGAGGACTCTAGGCTGCTTATACCAAAGACAGTATACTAAATAGGCTAAATGTACCTACTTATCTTAGCCATTCATCTCACAATTTAACCTCTAGAGTCCTTATCATCTTTGTTGCTCTTCTCTGCACCCTTTCTAGGGCCTCAGCATCTTTTTGGTATCATGGTGACCATAACTAGACACAGTATTTCAAGGTGGCATCACTAATTCAGTATAGAGTAGTGCTATCACTTCCTGTGATTATAATAATAATAATAATAATAATAATAATAATAATAATAATAATAATAATAATAATAATAATTTTATTTCTATACCGCCCTTCTCCCGAAGGACTCAGGGCGGTGTACAGCCTATTTAAAAACACAGACAAAACAATGATATAAAATTTAAAATAATTAAATAAATGGCTCAAATTTAAAACCCCAATAAATTTAAATACCCCAATTTAAAACTATTGTATTGATAGTCCGGCCTGGCGGAACAACAGGGTCTTCAATGCGCAGCGAAACACCCGGAGGTCAGATATCTTACGAATTTCCGGGGGCAGTTCATTCCACAGGGCTGGGGCTCCCACAGAGAAGGCCCTCCCCCTGGGCGTCGCCAGCCGACATAACTTGGCTGATGGCACCCTGAGGAGACCCTCTCTGTGGGAACGAACTGGTCGGTGGGAGGCTATTGGTGGCAGAAAACGGTCTCGGAGGTACCCAGGTCCTATGCCATGGAGCGCTTTAAAGGTGGTAACCAACACCTTGAATCGCACCCGGAAGACCACCGGGAGCCAGTGCAGCTCGCGCAGGAGGGGTGTCACATGGGCATAACGGGTTGCGCCCATAACCACCCGCGCGGCCGCATTCTGGCCCAGTTGGAGCCTCCGAGTGCTCTTCAAGGGGAGCCCCATGTAGAGAGCATTACAATAGTCCAACCGGGAAGTAACAAGGGCATGAGTGACCGTGCGCAGGGCGTCCCGATCCAGAATGGGCTGCAACTGGCGAATCAGGCGAACCTGATAAAAGGCCCCCCTGGCCACGGCCGTCATATGCTCTTCTAAAGACAGCCGCGCGTCCAGGAGGACACCCAGATTGCGAGCCCTCTCCGTGGGGGGCAAAGATTCACCCCCAATAGTCAGTGATGGCACCTGCTGACTATATCGGGGCGCCGGAAGCCACAGCCACTCGGTCTTGGAGGGGTTGAGTCTGAGCCTGTTCCTCCCCATCCAGGCCCGCACGGCCTCCAGGCAGCGGGACATCACATCAAGGGCATCGTTGGGGTGGTCTGGAGTGGAGATGTACAGCTGGGTATCGTCAGCGTACAGATGACACTTCACCCCAAAACCACGGATGATCTCACCCAGCGGCTTCACATAAATGTTGAACAGGAGGGGCGAGAGGACCTACCCTTGCGGCACTCCCCATGCGAGACGCCTCGAGGTCGACCTCTGCCCCCCTGCCAACACGAACTGCGAGCGGTCGGAGTGGAAGGAGGAGAACCACCGCAAAACGGTGCCCCCTATTCCTAACCCCCTCAACCGCTGCAGCATGATACCATGGTCGATGGTATCAAAAGCCGCTGAGAGATCTAATAGGACTAGGACAGAGGAACAACCCCTGTCCCGAGCCCTCCAGAGATCATCCACCAACGCGACCAATGCCGTTTCTGTGCTGTACCCCTGCCTGAAGCCCGACTGGTACGGGTCTAGATAGATAGCTTCATCCAGGTGCCGGGGAAGTTGTCGTGCCACCACGCTCTCAACAACCTTCACCACAAAACGAAGGTTGGAGACTGGACGATAGTTGGCTAATTCAGCCGGGTCCAGGGAAGGCTTCTTGAGGAGGGGCCTCACTACCGCCTCTTTCAAGGCAGCAGGAAAGGCACCCTCACCCAAAGAAGCACCTATAATCCCCTGGAGCCAGCCTCGTGTAACCTCCCGGGAGGCCAGTACCAACCAGGAGGGACACGGGTCCAATAAACACGTGGCGGCACTAATCTTACCCAGAACCCTGTCCACATCCTCGGGAGTCACAGGATCAAACTCCTCCCAGATAACATTCTCAAGACCTGCCCCGGTCTCCTCCCGTGGACTCATCCAATCGGAGTCCAAGCCATCCCGAATCCGAGCGACTTTATCATGCAGGAATTGCACAAAATCCTCAGCACGACCCTGCAAGGGATCTTCCCGCACTCCCCCCCGAAGAAGGGAGTGGGTCACCCTAAACAGGGCGGCTGGGCGGTTCTCTGCAGATGCGATAAGAGCGGAAAAATGGTTAGATTTTGCCGCTTTTATCGCCACTAGGTAGGTCTTGATATAAGACCTCACCTGTGTCCGGTCGGAATCGGATTGACTAGTCCTCCAAATGCTCTCTAGGCGTCTTTTCCGACGCTTCATCTCTCTCAGCTCCTCAGAGAACCAAGGAGCTAATTGAGATCGGCATCGGGTCAGAGGCCGCAAAGGCACGACGCGGTCCAAAGCTCCGGCGGCCGCCCTTTCCCAGGCGGCCACCAGCTCTTCAGTCGAGTCATGTGTTAGAGTCTCAGGAAACGGCCCAAGCTCCGTCAGGAACCTTTCGGGATCCATCAGGCGCCTGGGACGGAACCATCTGGTCGGTTCTGTCTCCCTGCGGTGGGGGCAGGCGGTAGGAAAGTCTAGTTGAAGGAGTGAATGATCTGTCCATGACAAGGGTTTAATATCTAGGTCCCCTCTACCAAGATCATTCAACCACTGACCAGAGATAAAAATCAGGTCCAGAGTGTGTCCCCCTATGTGAGTGGGGCCTTGAACTAACTGGGTCAGGTCCAAGGCCGTCATGGAAGCCATGAACTCCCGAGCCACCTCTGACGCCTCACCTGCGGATGGGAGGTTGAAATCCCCCATGACAATAAGTCTGGGGGTATCAACCGCCACCCCGGCAATGACGTCGAGTAGCTCGGGCAGGGTCGCTGCCACGTGGCAGGGAGCCAGGTACGTAGTCAGCAAACCCATCTGCACCGCACGGCCCCACTTCACACAAAGGGACTCACATCTGGCTATCTGAGGAACAGTGGTCTCCCTCGGACAAAGACTCTCCCTAATGATCACCGCCACTCCCCCACCCCTCCCCTGGGCCCTTGGCTGATGAAATGCACGGAAACCTGGCGGGCACATCTCTACGAGGGGGACCCCCCCCTCTTGGCCCAACCAGGTCTCCGTAATACCTGCCAGGTCTGCACCCCCCTCCGAAATAAGATCACAGATGAGGGGGGCCTTATTAACCACCGACCTGGCATTACATAACATCAGCCGCGGACCCTGGGCCTGAGGCTCTACACAACCCAGGACACGAGTCACGCATTGGGGGCCGGAGTGCGCAATCGCTCGGAGACAGCGCGTGCGCACCCCCAACACTTGATATGACCCCCTGCGCCCATCGTACCTGCCCCTCCCACTCATGATTTCAATTACACAGCCCTTTCTATTATGATGCTATCCCTGTAGATGCAGTTTAGGGCCGTGTTGGCATTTTTGGTGGCATATTGCTCATACTTAAGTGATAGTTCACCAGGACATCTAGACCCCCCTCACAGGCATTATGTTGAGCCAGATACAACCTAACCTGTACTTGTACATTTGGTTTTTCCTGACTAAGTACAAGACCTTATTTTCTCACCACTGAACTGCATCTTGTTGGATAGAGCCCAGTGCTCTTCTGTCAAAATCCTTCTGAATCTTGAGTTTATCTTTCAAAATGTTGGCAATTCCCTCCAGTTTGCCATCCACAAATTTCAATCCCATCATATAGGTCATTTATGAAGATTTTGAAGAGTACTGGGGCCAACACAGAACTTTGGGGTACCCGATTGCATACTTCCCTCCATGTAGATGTGGTTCCATTGAGGACTACACACTCAATGTGTAGTGTAATTGATCAGCTAAATCCATTTGGTGCTGGTAGTTTATCCCACATTGTTTTATCTTCCCGAGAAGTCGGCTGTTGTCTTCTTTATCAAACATCTTACTGAAGTCTATACTGTTTCCACAGTATTTCCTTGGTCCAATAAATTAGTCACTTCATTAAAGAAGGCAATAAGGTTTGTTTAATATGACCCGTTTTTAACAAACTCATGCTGGCTTCTAGAGATCAACTTGTTCATTTCTAAGTACTGACAAATCTGCTGCTTGATTAGCTTTTCCAGGATTTTTCTAGTTATTGGATGTTTTATACTTAAGATGATTGTAATACCTTAACAAGTGTCTTACATCATTTTTTTCCTGGACTACTAAGAAAAAACATAGGCTATTATGTATTCGGTAGTGGCAAAATTGTCACCATTGGGACAGTGAGAAGTAGAATGCAAAATGTGCAGAACGTTTGCAATAGCAGCCTTAGAAATGAAGGCAAATATACATGTCCCTTATAGGATCCAATCTGAGTCACTCACTGGGACCAAAGATTTATTCTTCCAAGTTTTCGGGCTCGTACTGGAGTCCATCCATGGAAAAAGAAAAGTTCCTTGAGAATGAGCTCCAGCATGAGTCTGAAAGCTTGGAATAAATCTTTCATCCTTGGTAACCAACTCAGATTGGATAGCAATAGCAGTTTTAGTTTATGGGGTCCATGGAAAACTGATGTGGTACTTGATTTTTGACATTAATCATGAATGATAACATCCCTGTTATGAAAATACATGATCTCAAACCGTTAGGGTCACTCCCTAATTTACATGAGTGGAGTGCCAATAAGTATGTGAGTAAATGTATTTTTCCAAAAATTGTTATAGATATCTCCAAAAAAATTGGCAGCAGTTGACATCTATAATTCTGTAACCAATTTTTTTCTTGTGGGCATTGAGCGACACAGAATTTTGCCACTGCACAGGTGGTAGCTGGGTTTGAGTCTTGGAGGAGAAAGCCTACATAAAAGTCATCTGTCCTCCCTGGCAATCTCTCTAGTCAGAGGAGAATATATATTGACCTACATGCTCTGTATAACTCACAGTACAATAAAACTTATGAGATATCTTCGACTTCTCCTTTTCCACATATACATACCCATGCTGCTATTGGTGTTCTCTTGTACCTACCCTGGAGAAGTGCTGAGGGGAGAATATTAAATCTGGCTCTGAAGAAAGCTATTCTTTGTTTTGGGAAGATCAGATCATTTAGCTATCTTGCTGATTCCCACACACCCTGATTGATTCTGTCTCTATTGTGGGACATATATAAAAGTACTTACCTTAATTTATAAATGAAAGCAAACAGCAAAAGTTAAATTATGTTCTTTATCGAATAACTTTATGATAAATACTTCATATTCATGTAAGTTTGGAAGGAGTCTCAAGTGGACAACCTATTCCTACAACTGCCATCAGATGTTTAGCCTACACCTCGGCAGATATTTTGAGCAATTATTTTTACCACAACTAAGCTGAAATATGTAAATTTAGGAAAGTAAAGCACAACTCAGGGTATAAAAGGAGAACACTGGATGCACTTCTCAAATGCCAAATTACTCTGTCAAGGTATAGGTCAGCATTGCTCAGGAATAAGTTTCATGTATCAGTGAGAATTGTCCCTTTGGTTTTTTTTTTTATTTTTATCTTCTATTTCAGGAACTATAACATAATAATTAGGGTCATAGTCATTGTACTACAAACTTCTGAAGAGCATGATTTGACTGTCCCTGCATAGAAAGCAAATGTAGATGTCCAAAAGTTGTTACCAAGTTATTTTTTCTATATGGAATGTGTTAGACAGTCATCAAAGTTATGCTTTCCTAATGGCTAAGAGGCTTTTTCAACACTTGGGGGTGAGGGGCACCACTATCTGCATACCTGAAGCACCAGCAATCATATCCAATCATGCATTTGCAAATCTATTCCATAATTTTGCGGTTGACTACATACCATATTTTTTCGGAGTATAAGACGTACTTTAGTTTTTGGGGAGGAAAATAAGAAAAAAGCTGATTGGCAAGTGGATCGGCCTACCAGAATACCCCCAATCAACTGTTCCCAGAGGTGAATCTTAGCAACAGGTTCCTTAGTTGTGAGCTCTGTGCCTTGCTTTTTTTTGCTTTTTTTCCTGCCTCTGAAACTTCTGAAATGGAGCTTCAGAAAAACAGCCTGTGAAACTCTGAGGGCTTTTTTTCTGAAGCTCTGTTTGGGGGCTTCTTTTCTGAAGCTTTGTTTCTGGTGCTTTTTTCAGCCTCTGAAACTTCCATTTGAGAAGCTGAGAGGGGCTACATTCGGAGTATAAGACACACCCAGATTTTCACCATCTTTTTTGGGGGAAAAAGGTATGTTTTATAATCCAAAAAAAATACAGTATATCGTTAGTTTCTATTTTAGATGAACACCTCATTTCCTGTGCACATATATTGCAAAAATAGGACTAAGGCCACAATCCACCTACTTGTATTTTAACATGTTAAAGGTGAGTGGGGATATTTTCATTCTGGGAGCGTTTAGAAAATATTTTTAAATGGATTTAACTTACTATGCAAAAGCAAGAGCTGAAAAAGCTCCTTGGGTGAGAAGCGAAACGTCTTCAAAGAAAAACCAGCAAGTTGAGTTGCCTCTTGAAAAAGCACCTTTGGGACAACGATGACCTGAATGATTGAGAATCTCCATAGACATTTAAAACGCAAACAAACCTGCTCCCCAACCTTGATGCAAAAATGAAAAATTCCTGTATTACCATTGGTTTTCAGTGATTTGAGTCTTCAGATAGCTTTAAAGGTTATATATGTTTTTGTGAACCGCCAGCCCTTTTGAATAGCATTTTTGAAAAACTAAATAATTTACATACATTTTAAAATAATTTCTAGATGGTTTGTCTGTCTATTTACAAAGGATTCATGCCTGAACTCTGATAATAGGCCAGATAATCTGGTTCATCTATGGCACTCTGTAATTGATCCCTCACCCTCAACAGTTTTTGTTAATGAAGAACCGTTGGAGAACTCTTTGGATCCAGAGGCCTACTGAAGGACTCCAACAGCTTTCTTCAAGGCTTCCAGCCATAACCCGTCTCACAAACTGTTGTCAATTTTCAAAATCCACAGAATAACTCCCCCTCCATTATACCAAAAAGGCACAAAGGACAAGGGTCTAGACCAGGGACTGCAGTGGTCATCCTGGTGAGTACCTTATCCACTTTCTCAGAAGTTACAGGGAGAAAAAAGTCCACATAACTTGGCAAGTAGTTGTTTCAATTACTACTATAGATCCTGCCCAAGTGGAGTCAAGACTCAAGTGAAACAGGACTTTATTAGTGATAACCAGTGGTAACTGGTCTTAGCAGCCAGGAGGAAGCTCTTGGAGCTGCTCCTTTCCAGAAGGAAAGTTGTTATCCTAAAAAATGCTCCAAGATGACAGACCAACATCCCCACTTTCATTCAGTCAGGTTTTGGTAATGCACTCCTGGTATGCCTTTTTATCATCAGATCATGAATGGGCATAGCTTCGTTACAGATAATGTGTTTACTAGCAACACCTTGAGGCAAGTCCAATTACAGGTCCCAGGGAAGGACTACTAGTAAATATCAAGTTCATTCCAATCCCAATAACTTCCAATACATTCTAATCCTACATTAAAGGTAGTCCTTGATTTACAACCAGAATTCAGACCAGCATTTCCATTGCTAAGCAAGGCTGATGTTAAGTGGGCCTTGCCCAATTTTACAACTTTTTTTGCCATGGTTGTTACGCAAATCACTGCAGTTGTTAAGTGAATTATGCAGTTGTTAATCAAATCTGGCTTTCCCCATTGACTCTGTTTGTTGGAAACCAGTTGGGAAAGTCACAAATAGCGATCATGTGATTCCAGGATGCTGCAACCATCATAAATGCATGTCAGTTGCCAGATACCTGGATTTTGATCATGTGACCATGAAGATGCTATGATAATCACAAATTCCTTCATCCCTACCTATACTTACCAATCAATTAAGAAATTCATAAATGGCTTTCATGAGACAGAATGGCTGACATTATAAAAATGGACATAAGAACATTATGCAGAAAATATTTTATAAACAATGTAACAACCACATATATGTATGTATGTATTGCATACTAGTCAATGTCACAAGATGTAATGTACACTTTGGAATAAAAACTATAAAAGTTTAATGTAGCTAATCCAAAACAAATAAAAGCCTTTATAAGATCACTTGTTTTGCATTTTGCAAACTCATAATAACTGTATAAACATAAGCTAACATGCTAGTTAACTATAAAATAAATGCACAACATGAAGACTTTATAGCAAGTATATTTTTATTAATTTCACAGAATACTTTTCAAATACAAATGACAATCATTCAGAAACAAAGACAACATTAAGGAATGAATACTGTAGAGGATAACATACTGTAATAGTATTAATGTGGGCAGTCATGTTCTTATTCCCCCCAAACAAATACTGAATGTATATTGCATAGTCACTACAACTATTATCCACTAATATCTTTCTATTTGGGATCCCAAAACACATTTTCTGTCCAAATATCACATATTCCATCCATAATACACACAGAAGCTGGTCACAATTGGACCTAATAGATGACAAAATATTTATAGTGACTGCTTTTTATCAAAAACAATTAGTACAACACAGGTGACAAGGCAGTGCTTCATATCAGAAGTAATATTTTTTTCTTCAGATTGGGTAGAAAAAGCCCTTTCTCAGATATGTTTCTCAAATGGATTAGAGCAGGGGTCCCCAACCCCTGGTCCACAGCCCAGTATCAGGCTGCAGAAGGGGTGGGCGAGCATGTGTGCACGTGCATATGAAGCTGCACTTGTGAAAGTGGCACACATGTGCGCAAAACTATTCCATCTCCCCCTGCCCTCCCATTGCTGCCTCCACCAGTCCACCAAGCCAGAAAGATTGTGGACTGTTGCATTAGAGACCAAATATATTGAATTATGCAGCAATGTAAGATTAACCCATGATAGCAGCTAATATATAAAACAATGTTTAAGAATTTGATCACCTATTTTTTCATTATCCTTCTAATCCAGTTCCACACATTTATTCCTGTATGTTTCTGGGATAAAATTTTTCAAACACTTTTGTAATCTATTATCACACCCATAAGAATTTTATTATAATGCAGATAATGGCAAATTTTCATTTAATCATGCCAACCAATGGAAAAGTGTACAGCATCCATTATGAATTATTTGATTTCATGTAAGTTCTTGTAAATTTAATTGGTTTATGTTGTCATACTATGCTTACAGACATCATATGAAGCCAGTGAATTCACTGGCTCTTATTTTTCAGCAGTGCTGAACTCTCTTTAATCTGGATTTTAAAAATTGCCCAATGTAGGATTGATAACACTGCCCAGCTCTACAAAATACAATTTAATGGTTACTGTTTCATGATTTTAACATGAAACACTATTTCAGATTTGATAGAAACTGTTGATTTATTGGGGTTAACAAGTTTTTTTGTTATCTGGCTTCCTATAGGAGATGAAGAGGCTAAGGGAGGGGTCAAATGTGTCATCAATCTCAAGTCCTTCATGCCCACAAGATATCTAAGTCCACCCCACCTTCAATTTCTCTGACTTTTATCTACCACCATTTGCTTTGACAGTAGCTCAGATTCTTGTAGAGAAACACAAATAAAATAAGCATACAATAAAGTTATATTCATTTGAACTGCCTGGACTCCTAATTTCCTGTGCTTGACACTTCTTTACATCATTGTTAGATTTTTAACCAAAAACAATTTTTTGATTTTATAGTATCCTATGTTAAAATTGCATTTCTTATTAACATCCCCAAGGTATATTTTATATTATATAAGAGCATAATTATTTGGGTAACTGAAGCTGAATATAACAACATAATAAACAACATTGCGTACATTGCAAGACATAAAAGTGGCTTTCTCAGGAATTTAAGGTGACAGACCCTTAACTGTAAAAACCTATGAGCAAAAACCCTAAAAGGATTTTTTTTAATCTCCAAAGCAATGACATTCAACTGAATACTATATTGTTTTCAAAGATAATATTGAACTATTTTAGCCCATATGTTTAACATCTCTGCCTTAATGTTGAGTCAAAATATCACCACTGAATAGCTAAAATCACTATTAGCACTGGGAAGGAACAGTATTTAAAATTTCCCATGAAACAAAAGGGCAGAAGAAGTTGCCACTTTATAAAATTGGCATTATAATTTTCATAAAGAAAAATAAACTATAATAATGAAAATGTAAAGCAATGAACCAAGAAAAAAGGCCATTTAAGAATTTGACAATAAAAACAGGTAACAAATATGCTATTATCATACAGTAGCATTTTTGTGGAATATCAATTCTAGGAATAGTCCATGTAGTACTTAAATTTGGTATAGATATGGAATTTTGAAAAGACCTATCTTTAATTAAAATAAACAAGCCTTTTCACTAAAAGGATGGGAAAAATCTGAATGTATAAAAGTGATATCTGGTTTAGAACTGTATTGTATATAATAATGTTAGGATTAACCACTCTCAAAATTCATAACAATTTTCCTGAGATGCATTAATTCAATAATCTATATGTCACAACCTAGTCAGACAGGTTCTATCTAGACATAACATATGGCTTTCAGCTGTATTGGTTAAAGATTATAGGAGATAAAAATCTAATAAATCTGGAGTTTGAAAGACAGATGCCTTTCTTTTCTGGATGAATTTGAGCTTTTTTTGTGAAATAATTAAATTTGGGATGCAAGACTTCAAAGGAAATGTATGGAAATCACAGTCCTATGATATTTGAAGTTTTTCCTAAATGAGTTCCAGACTAATTTCCATAACAATGAAACTGTCCACATATTACATTATTCGTATAGTTCACAGAGTATTATTTTCCTAAAACAACAGCTAAAGAAAGATCTGTCACCTTCTTCCTTCCCTCGTTAAACTGAAAAGCTAGTTAAAATAACAAGATACACCTGACACAAATAAAATAAGAACAATCTACTAGTGCACAATAAGAACATGCAGTCACACTCTGCAATGTTTCAGTAACATTTTCACTTTTTGAAAAAAAGCCATCGCAAATGATGTGTAGCTACAGACAGTGCCCGAAGTACATTATATTGTATGATGCAATATAAATCAGTAAAGCTGATTTAAAAAGTACAAATTTAGAGTATTTTCAGTTCAGCTATCAGAAACAAAACCTGTTCAATGTTTCCATTCTACTGTATGACGAACACCAAGTAACAAAATTTATGTCATTTAAAATACATCTTAAAGTAAATATTTTCCTTCAAGGAAAACACATTACTATAAATAAATTACAATACAGTGAATTTTCCTGAACTCACTTTGTTTCTGCCTTCCAGCCCTTAAAATAAAATAAAACAGCAAAAAAAGAGAAGAAAACCACCCCTTACACTTTCTGACATGATAGTCTTTTTTAATATAAAATAAGTTGTTTTCAGAGAAATTAGTTTCACAACAAGGAAAACCCAAGCCTTGCTGCAGTCACTATTAAAAAATATATGTGTATAAGTGTATCTATTTGTGTGTGTGAGGTGCGTGTGTCTGTGTGTGTGTGTGTGCGTGTATACACACAGTATATATGTATACCTTTCTAATTTTTTTTACAAAATGTGTATATTAATAATCTTTGCATATTTTTTTAAAAATAAACTTAAGTAGTTCAATAACTTCATTTTAAAATAAGAAAAGGCAGATAAATACTTCATTATACATCATCAGCTGGCAGAGGTGGGACATTGATCCTTGGCCTTGTAAAAAATGCCATCTTCTCCCTGTCATATATGGGAAAAATATTGAACAATTATTTTATAGTTTAACTCATTTAACAAACAAACAAACAAACAAACAAACAGAATACTATATCATTCTCCCAAACCAAAGTAGCAACTTTGACTAGAAACTAAGACTAGAAAAATTATAAACAGGTATTTTGGATGTCCTCAATCCTTCTCATACTTGCATAGTCCCACTGGATGCTATCTTAATTACCTCAGAAATACCCAATGTATTTGCGCAATTAAGCATACTCTATGAGACTTCAAGAATCCAGGCAAGATGAAAAAATTAAATCAGACTTCAAATTCCAAAATTCCCTCCCTACAGGTATTTTTAATGGTTTATCTTTATTTGGGTGTGTGTGAAAATATGTGCATGTATGAAAACCAGGAGATTTAGTACAGAACTAGGAGCAGGAATGGCCCAGTATTACATTTCCCCTCCTTGGGTGACTCAGGATCACTCAGTCTTGGCCTGAAGTATCTGATTGTATCGTTATGGAAAAAAATTAGCATGAAACATAGGATATAAATATGGAGAGTTTGTGTGTGTGTGTGTGTGTGTGTGACTATGTATACATTCTTTGTTTACATAAAAATATCATTAGCCAAATATGTACAAAAATTTTAGATTCATTAGTACTTATAGACATGAATTTGATTTTATATAATTTATCTGCTTATATCTAAAAGCAGATGCCTAGCAGGGTCAAATGTGAAAGTGTACTATGTCTGATAAGATTCTAAAAGTTTTAGATCTATATTCATTAATCCTGTGATTAAGGGAAAGCCTGTAATTTTTCTCAAGCCTAGTGATCATTAAAGTGGTAACTCATATTTAGGTTTTATCACTTATAAATGGAAAGTCTTTTATTTTCATTCATTTTCACTTTTTATTCCATGTAGTCTATGTTCAGAAGGAAATAGTATGTGTAGAAGAAATAAAATAAATGTGTGCTCTTTTCAATTATGACATTAACTATCATTAAATAGTTTCAAAATAATTTAAACCATTCTTAATAGTTTACCGGAAAGTCTGCACCTGAAGAGGTTCCTTTTGATTTTGACCACGCAGTTGGTATACTTCTTTGGAAGCTTTTTTAAGCAATTTTTCAGCTGCTTGTTGTTGACGATGCTCAAATTTTGTTTGCCTTGTCTAAGGAAGCAATTAATTCCTTAATTTATTTATTGAATTTATACCACAAATTTCTCTTGGTATAATAAGCAATTTAGGTATCTTATAACCATTCAAACAACTACATGAAATATAAAACATTATCCCACTAAAATCAATGTAATCCATTTGAAAAAAAATCAATAATTACGAACTTTGGCAAAAGAAAACTCTTTTCTGCCATTTTCCTTAGAGTGCAGTTTGTAGCCTGAGACTTACACGAGGAAGCAACCAAGACTGTATGACTTCCAACACTGATGATATACCCTGGTCTAAGTAATTAGGCTGGTTCATAGTGAGAGCCAGTCCCTCAAATAGTAAAGATCTAAGTTGCTATGGATTTTAAGGTCAAGACCAGCATCTTAAATTGTTCTCAGTAAATTACTGGCAAGTAGCTATCTTTACATACAGGCATCATGTAATCCCTGTATTTTACACATTGTTATCTGATACTATTTGAGACATTTCAGAAGGGAAGTATCGAGGAAAGAACATTGCAAAACAAGATGCATGTAACCATGGTTAGGTCAGACTAGTTGAGAAAGGATCATGCTTGATGCACTAGCAGTAATTTACATGTATGCCATTTGAAGCACAAATGCCACATGCAAATTCAATGACAACTGGGGGTTTCTGAAAAATTCCCAAACTGTAAACAATGCTTTCCAAGGAAATGCCACCTCATCCAAAATCAGCTTCACTTCAAACCTCAAGTTAAGCTTTTTCCTACCAACAATGCCTCCAATATTTTCTAGATTTATTTACTTATTTAAAGCATTTATATGGTCATCCACTCACTTTCAGTGACTCTGGGCAGCTTACAAAAAACAAAACAAAACAAAACAAAACAACCCAATGTACAATCTGTAAAAATAACCATGTTCCCTTTTTATTTTCTAGATTTAATGTCATCTTGAAACAAGTCAAGATTAGCGGACCTTTAATTATATCTATTTTTTTAGTGGGTTATGACATTCAATATTTAGTAACCGTTTTCCTATTTAAAAAATGGAGTGATTTTTTTTTCTTGTCTCCTAAGCTTTAAAGAAGTAACAGCTGGAAGAAGGGATGCCATTCAAAGTGATAGCTATCACCTTCGTGGTATATGGCTCGTTATCTAAGGGACTGCTTAAAGATAAGGGACTGTTTCTGCCCATCCTATATGATTGGACAAAATGGGCATGCTTTAGGTCCCATCTATCATCATCTATTGGACAATGTAATCTATTGCAACTTTTCTGCTGCAGTGCCCACTGTCTGGAACAGCATTTCCCCTGCCCCCGAGATCCATACAGTTCCCACTCTGACAATGTTTAACAAATTCTTGAAAACCTGGATTTTTACCTAAGCCTTGTGATAGGATAGGTGTCAATAGCATTTTATTGATGAGAAGGAAATGGAGGTCTTTTGGTTTATCCTTCTTTTTAACTGCTCTTACTATTTTTAATATGGCATACCGCTCAGAATCTTATGTAGTTGGGTGGCCTCTTAAAGTGAATACATAGATAAATAAATGAGCACTAATTTGGTTTAAAATGCATAGAAAGACAACAGCATGCAAATAAGCACAGCAAAAAAATGGACATTTCTTCAGCAATTTCTCTAACAGAGCCATTCCTAATATCAACTTTTCCTAATTGGTTCCTATGGGCCTAAACTCCTATGAGACTATATATCAATGGAAAATTCAATATCTCACTCTTTTTTTTTTTTTTGCCAGCAGATCTATTACGATTAAAATTATACTCACTATTAAAGCTATATTTAAGATATGAAAATGCATGACACTGCTAGTAAAAAATTCCTCCTCCCAGAAAACAATGTGACATAAATTCAGCTATCCTATAATCATTTTGATACAAATCTCTATTTAGGATTTTAGGATATAGATCTGAAATGTATACATTACTAGATGTAAATCTACTCTCTCAAACATAAAGACTATCTTATATTATCTGAAAAGAATTGTGAATCCAAATAGACTTCTCAATAGCTCCACATAATTTTTAAAGAATATCTTTAAACATTAAAAATCTGATAAAAACATATTTTTATAAGACCACTTCAATGTGAGTGCTCATGTAGCTTGACACTGGTTTTATTTTCTACTTCTTTGTAAGTGCAGAAGCAATTTTCCACATACTCCAAGGACGGTTTGTTTTTTAATCTTATTTCTGGAGTGTTCCATACCAGTAGCAACAGATATGAATGATTGAGAAAGAGAAGGGAAATGCCCTATTTTATATTTTAAGGGAGAGAGGGGATATCTAAATAAACTTCTTCCAGAAGTAAAAATCTGCCTAAACAATTTAAGTCCTGTTTTTCCCTTGCTTGATACAATAGCATTACTTCAAACTGTTAAATTATTTATATTTGCTGTTCAATAATTTATTAATATTTATAGAAATTAAACATTATAAATCTGATTTCTGTATCTCATTGCTGTATGAACAACAAAAACAAGCTGTAGTAAATGTTTAGATGATTCCATACCTGCCTTTCTGCTTCCTTCAGCAAATTTCGGAATCGTTCATCACGAATGACCCAGTGAGGCAGATCAGTTTGACCACTAAGCTGGGCATCCTCCAGACGCTGCCGTAATTCTCTTAGAATAGATAATTCCTCATTTAAGTGTCTCTGCCTTGTTCTTGATGCCTGAAGATCCAGCTCCAGGTCTAGGGAAGTCCTTTCCATAAGATCAGCCAAAGATGATCTACATGAATGCTACAATAATATAAAAATTATGTCAATGCCTCTAACCGTCTTAGAAAGAACTATAAGGCTCTAAACTATTTCACAGATATACAATTGTTGCAAAATGGTGAGCAAAAATAATAGGAGAAAATTGATTCAGTTGTGTTCAGGCAGAAACTGGTCCGCTATAGGTTAAATGGGACAACTTTAAACCACATTTACACAATTAGGAGCTGGCACATATTCTCTTCACCATATCTTACATTAAGAATGTTTTCCTTTCCTTCTTAGTTTAATTTTATACTTACATTTGTACTGACATAATCCCAATTAAAGCTAACAGGAATTTATCATGAAATTGCTGGGATTAAATTTCAAGAAATATTGAAGCAGTGGAAGAAAGCTCCTCTTTACTTGGGACAAATGAAAATTTCAGAAAAACTAAAATACGATATTTTACAAATATAAATACAAATATAAAGTTACTTGATTTGTTCATAAAATATGTCCAATGTATACAATTTGATAAATTAACCCATATCATAATTTTAAAGTTATTGATAAATGTTATTAAACACATTTTTTAATTTTTTTACTTCAAGTTGATACACTTTAAGAAATTAAGCATTTTTAATGTCTGTCTTTTAGAAGAAACCAGCAGACAACAGGTCCAGTTTTAAAAACAGTTTATCTATGTTATAGTAGAAACATATAGAAAATGGAAAAGGAACCAAGGTTCAAAGTACACAATATACTGTATCACAGAAATTTTCCATTTTATTTTTTAATCTGAGGTAGTATCTACTGTTAGTTTCAGCTTCTATTTATCCTTATTTTAATTGTTTTGTGCCTTATAAAAACTGATTTTTTTATCTACCATGTCTACCTATTCCTGTTTGGTTTCTAATTTGGTATAAGTATTTATTCTTAACCATTTTATGAACTATTTAAAAAAGTATTAGGAAATATTTTCTACTATTATTCCATATTTTTTCAGAAAACAAAAGAAAATGTGGGGGGGGGGGGACGACCACAATCCTTTGTCTGTCTACTTGTAATCCATGTTTCAAATGATGGATGGATAAAATTTTATTTCTGATTGCTTATATTTGGCATAATGTTTATCATCAGCCTTCCTTAACTTGTGTATCCAGTATGACCGTTAAGCATTCTCATTGGGTATATAAGCAATATTTCTTTGGCTTGCAAACTGCAAAATGAATTTGCAAAAAACACTGACATTACCAAAAATGTTAAAGCATGCACTACTGTTCTTCAATTGTGGTTTTATATAAGACTTGTCTTCCTCAGTCTGATGTCCAAGCTAGCTTCTGTATGCAGTTGACAAAGAGACTTTTTGAATCTTCTTGATATCAATATTAATCAAGACATTATCTAGCGACTGAACATATATTAAAATAATCAACTCAATAGAAAAATGTGGTTATCATCTGGCCTTCTTTTAACAATGACAGGGTAATTTACACAAAGTAATGAAAAGTCTAGTCAAATATATAATAAAACTATTAGACAGTATCAACAATAAAAGGAGTTATATGCGACAAATAAAACACAGCAACAACTAATGAACAACCTTATTGCAAGCCTTTATGATTAACATATGAGCAAAAACTATAACATTTATCATAAGATCACACTATTAAATACCTGCTTATAACGCAGCGTACGCCTTTCCAAAGTATTCCGTATAAAAGGTGACTTTCTTTGCAAAGTGGAACTGTCGCTATCACTACGATATAGCTGACAGAAAGATGTGAAACACTGATTAGTCAATCTTAATACAATTTAAAGTTTAAATACAGTAATTTTATTATAGTTATCCACATTAATTTGAAATGATTTCCTTTAGATAATCTGATGCAAATTTTAGTTTTATCATTCTTGTATTGTCTATTATTGATTTATCAATAGCAACAAAAAACAATATTTTTTCAAAAAACAAATTAAAAATCAATGAAATAATTGAATTGGAAATGGGCTGCCCATTCTATATTTTTCCTTATCTGCAGGAACCCCTTTCTCTGATCAGATGAGTAAAATGATTTTTGTCCTATAGGTGTGGCACAATTAAGGAATGATATTTTCAGAAGCAGATTCCATGAAAAATTTCATCAGCAATACTGGAAGATATAAGCAATGCTTATGACAACAGTAAAAATCCTCAGAAGGAAGAATATAGACAGTTGGGCAAAATATAGACAAAAATTACCTGTAATGTAATCTGTGGTATGGGTTAATACTTAATACATAATATTTGTTAACTAAATTATGTTTTGTGCTTTGGAAGAATGTACTTTGTATAAAAAAAACCACTGTCTAATATAAAACAATCCAGATTTTGACAAATCTGCGATGGCATTGTCCTTCACCAATCTGGTTAGAGCTGATATGAGCTGGAATGCACAAGCATGAAAAGGATAGCAAAGTCTATACACTGACTTGTTCAAATCTTAACCAGTATACAGATATTCCATTGCACATATAGAGTAAAAAAAGCTTTTGTAGATAGCTTGGCTTGTATTAATTAATGGGAAAAAGTTCCTAAAACTATGTATTCTGCTGATAGGTCATTTACACCAATTTTAGACAGAATTATTTAGCATTCCAAATGACTTTTGCTATGAAATTTTCTACTCACTCGGCAAATATATTGACTTCGTGCACCAGGTGAAAATGTCTGTGAGCGAACAATAGTATTATTACGAACAAATGCAGAACCACGGGAGCGACGGCCAAGTCTGTTTTTATGAGGCAAAACCATTTCTTCAGGAAAAAGATCTTCTGTATTAGTCTCCTTGTCCACCTATAGTAATAATCAAAATCTGAATACTTTTGTTCACAAAGAAAGCACAAGTATTTTAGGGAGTAATTTTAAAGTAATTAGTCCATTACTATACCCTACTTATAATAAAAATCAAATTAAGAGCATTTTATTTCCTAAAAAGAAGAAAATAAACATTCATTATTTAAATAAAAACTCCAGACCAAGTCCCATAAAGATTTAGGAAAAACTGTAACAGTTATATTTACTTGCCTTTAAAGTTGGAGCCTGAATTTTTCCAGAAATACACTGATCTGTTTCAGAGGCAAACATAGGAATCTGCAATGATTCACCACAATAGGAGTCCAAGTGATGACTGGACTGCATGCAATTACTACATCCACTATCAACTGATTCTGCTTGCCAGCTTCTGTAGAGGAAATATTTTAAATTCTTTTACTGATTATTTATTTTATGAAATTCAGTAACTGGTGATCTGAATGAGCAATAGGTAACTTAAGAGAAAAACAGAACAGCCAAACCATTTAAAATCAGCCATCAAGGGGTAAGAAATTCTTGTATTTATATATAAGAGAAAATAAGATTTATATATTGGATAATAAACTAAACCAGTCAATTGGAGCATACAATACAGTATAAGCCTTTCCTAGGAAGATATTCAAGTGATGGCCATCATAACTGAAAAGGTCTTATGTTGTAACCACAGCCTGGCAGAGCAGGTCAGACAGGTTGATTTCTATATTGTATCTTACTGCATCATAATCCTAACAAATATGCAATCTTTGTTTCTAGACTCCTCAGATATGTTATCAAAATCAATAGGATGGGTTCTTTATCTTCACAGAAGTATTTACTGCTTACATATATATTTTTCAGATGTATAGAATGCTATTTATTCTATGTTTAAAATTTTGTTCAAATGTGCATGAACTCATGTTGGCTCAGAAAAGAATATGGATTTGTGTACTCCTTAAGATCAACACAAAGGCTAAAACATTTTAAGTCTGTTTCAGCTACAAATGCTTAAGTTAAGATACTTCCTACAATAAAGAGGGAAAGTCATGCTAGGATTAATTGAATATATTTAGGATTCATGTCAAAATATCAAGCATCAGAAATGGAATCAGCTTTAGGACACTAGAGATGGACATACATGGCTGTCCAACTTCTGCACATTCTTATTGTTTGCATTCCTCCCCATAAAAGGTACCTCTCTGACACAGCTTCTCCTTGATCTTCTTTTTGCTCCATCTGCTGTATTTCCTCTTCCGTGTACTCCAATTTTACTCTCTCCTCTGCAAGCTCTCTCTCCACAGCTTCCAGTTGAGCTGTGGTCCTAGCTAAAAGAACAGTCACAGCATCCTAGAGAAGAAAGGACAGTTCAGATTGAATTATTCCCATTTTATTTATATGTGAACTGGAATTAATATTTTCAAAACATAATAACAATGACTGAGTTCATATGTGCCAAAAATGTCTTAAATTAGCAATATGCAATATATTCTACACTTTGGGAAATTCTCATAAGTAAAGGGTGCTATTTCATACTGAATTCCAAAAGGTATCCCTTTCTGCTGTATTTTTTCGTTGTCCTACACTGTTTCCAGAACAAATAGGCTATATTTTCTTAAATTCAGATCTCAAATATAGCATGTAGAATGATTCATATACTTCAAAATAACCTAAACATGACCAGACAATTCAAAATGGACACAGAACATACTCACACTTTTAGCATGACCAGCAGATCAATGCCAGTTAAACAGTTCCACTGATAATAAAGAAGTTTCACCAATGCAGCTTTTTATCAATTGCCTCATTTATCTAGCATTTCAGACATATCTTCCTTTAGTATCAAGTATCACATAAACATAGAAACACAAGAAAAATTATATATGACTATACCATTTTCATTATATTTTTATTTTCAACAAAATGAGAAGCACTTTCTTCACGCTTAGGTTGTTCTTTTTTTTGTTCACAATCTGAACCAATGAAGGTCTGAACAGGATACCAGCAAAGCTGCATCTCACTAGCCCTCTCATAGTTAGCTAGGCTGATCTGAGCAATGCCCTGTGAACATATCAATGCAAAATGTGTCAATGTATCATAGAAAACATTTCTATTACAAAACTATTTCTTTTAATTAAAAAACATTAGCTTCAGTATTTAAGGAATACTCTTCACATTCTGTGGGAGTAGCCTCATTGCCTACATTTCTCTACAGATATTTTACATCTAATTCTAATAAATTTGTTTTGATTTTTCACTCAACTAGGGAAAAATCAACTAGGGATATATAAAACATTTTCCATGTAAAATGTTTTCAGTTCATAAAAAAAATTGTGTTAAGTTTGAAACCTTTGCTTCAACCCTGAAATGGGTTGTTCTGACCATTCTGGAACATTTCATGGAAAAGAATCTCTTACCAATAATTCTTCTTGTTGGTGCTGGCCAAGTGAACAAATGTAAAGTTGCAGCGCTTTGAGTTTTAAGATATTTGACTGTACAGGAATCTGAAAGACTTCATTAAATATTAACGAAGCCTGGAATTCCAAAGCCTTAGAGCAATATGTGGTTGTGGTGCCTGTCTCAACAGATGGTAAGTAAATTCTCACATGTCTGGAAAAAAAGAAAAACTCCTATATAGTAGAAGTATCAATAAAATATATGAAATATATGTAAATACGTTTTCTTTTTATCTGTTTAAATGGTCATTACAGTGTTGCACTGAAAAGGCCTGTAATTCTTTTCCATGTGCTAAAACAATAATATTTGGGAGTCAATATGATACAAATGCTGGCAATTTTGGATGCCTACAAGTAGTCCTCGATTTATGACCACAATTTGGACCAGAATCTCTGTTGCTAAGAAATGCAATTGTCACTTGATGGTGCATAATTAATCACATATCTTGACATTTGATAGGATTAAAAAGAGAGTGTTAGAATAATGTACAATCTCAACGTACATTTTACAGCCTTCTTTCATGGCAAAGCCAGTAAAATTCTTCAGTTGCAATACATGGACAAGGAGACATTCACTTCCACTGTCATGCCTGAAAAACAAGATGACTGTTATTATCCACTCTATCCTCAAACTTACAAGCCATAAAGATTTATATGTCATATTTTTGTTTTTATATAACTGATATATCATATATTTATAATGAATCATATTGATATAGTGACAGCATTATATTACAATGTAACTTTAAAATAGCAACAACTTAGAATTACTAATTTAAAATTCCTCTTTATTTTGGCAGAAGTATCTGACATAGCTAGCAGAACCTATGAGGAATTCTAGTCCATTCTCACAAATCTGGAGAACTGATTAATTTGGCCATTTAAAGGTAGTATTTATGTGATGAACCATAAATTTTGGATGTATTATTCTGGGCTAGTTGGGGATTTTCTTTTAGCCCCATACTCTTTTCCCCCCCATAAATTAAAGCAATAATTATAAGATAACCCAGAAGATGTACATTCACTACTCACAAGTGTTCATGAATGTTTATTTTATTTATTTATTTAGGGAATTTATATTGCTGCCTATTCGCACATGGTGACTCAAGGCGGCTTACAGAATATAAAACCTCATATAAAAACAATAAAACTATAAATTAATATAATAAAATCATATATAATATGCCACAAAGAAGAGGGAGTCAAACTATTATCCAAAGCACCTGAAGGCAGGACAAGAAGCAATGGGTGGAAACTAATAAAGGAAAGAAGCAACTTAGAACTAAGGAGAAATTTCCTGGCAGTTAGAACAATAATTCATTGGAACAACTTTGCCTCCAGAAGTTGTAAATGCTCCAACACTGGAAGTTTTTAAGAAGAGATTAGATAACCATTTGTCTGAAGTGGTGTAGGGTTTCCTGCCTAAGCAGGGGGTTGGACTAGAAGACTTCCAAGGTCCCTTCCAACTTTGTTAAATTATTATAATATGATATGATATAATATGATTATAATAATATAATAAATTGTTGTCTGTTTTGGCATATAATTAGTACTAACCAAGGCATATATACTCACAGAAATCCAACCTGCATTTTGGGCTCTTCATTAGTGACACCATCATTATAAAGTGATTCTTCAACATCTTCATTTCTATATAGGAATTTAAAAAATTTACGGTAATATCGCTACAGTAGTACTCTGTCATCATATAGTACTATAATAATAATACTATAATACTACTACTGTATAATACTACAATAATACTAGCTAATAAGTACAAAAAAACCTCCTTCATCTGCTTTCTGTATTATATGATAAACGTTCATCAAACTCAAATCTTAAAGACATTGTTGAATTCTATGGCATGTAATAAGTCCACATGTGATTAACCTAATGTCTACACTTTATTTACTGGCAACTACCACATATGGTTATTTTGCAAAAAACAAAACACAATTAGTATATTGATGCCCAGATATGCAAGACAAGCATCAAAAGTAATTTTAAACATTGAGGCATGTGCTATTCCCAGTTTTAAATAGGTACAGGTACAAAAGCTTAAGCTACTTTAACATCCTCAAGGTCCTCTTCAAAGGATTAGATTTTCTATTCAAAGCAAAGTTGCTTCTATTCTATGTACTAATATGTAGTGTTCCAGTCTATTATAACTGAATTTTGTTATAAAGTTTTAGTGCTAGAGCACTAAAGCATTGCCAGACAAAATTATTGAAATTTCAATGGATCCAACACAATGTTTCCTTGCCCTCTCATAAAGTGGCAGCTCTTCATTTTCAGCTGCTATTCTTTTCTTCTCATTTTAATTCATTTATTTTTCTTGTTTAATTTCTACTCATTTTTAAAACGTAAAAATATTTCAAAAATAAATTTCCAAATGCCTCTTAACTACCATTAAAAGAGAAGAGTTCATGTTTCTATGTAGTTACAATGCTCAGTAAACAATAAAAAAAAATTAAGAACTAAATTTAAAAAAACAACTTTGTTAAAAGATTTTATTTGCCATTAATCTTATCCAGTAGAAGATAAAAATATCTTTATCAAGTATTTTAGAGGGGAATTTTTAAGGGGAATTAAGTATAATTCCGTTTTACACATATTTGTACAACCTGACCTTTTGCTTAAAGCTTCAAACACGCCACTGTCACTAGCCAGTGAATAATTGGACAGACATGCTGAGACTCGCCTGGATCTCCTTTCCAATCTTCTAGTACTATCTTCACGTAAGGTCACAGCTACAACATGGAAAACAGTAAAGATAAGTTACACTGAAGGTTTGTTTATTTATTGGATTTATCCTCTCCTTTTAATTTGTAAAGCATAAATAAAGGCAGAATACATAATACACCCTCTTCCTATTTTCTCTTCATCAACAACATTGTGAGCTGAGTTGGGCTGTGAGACAGTGACCAGTGACAGTGACCACCCCAAGTAACTCAGCCAATTTCCATGTCTAAGGGAAGACTCAAACTATTTTTACATCTGTGAACAGAAGCCTTGGTAGTACAGTGGTTTAATGCACCCTGTAATTAACACAGCTGCCTGCAATTTCTGCAAGTTCGAATCTTACCAGGCTCAAGGTTGACTCAGCCTTCCATCCTTTCTAAGGTAGGTTAAATGAGGACCCAGTTTGTGGGGGCAATAAGCTGACTTTGTATAAATATACAAAAGTATGAAGGCTATTGCTTAACGCATTGTAAGCCGCCCTGAGTCTCCGGAGAAGGGCGGCATATAAATCAAATAAAATAAAAAAAAAAACCCAAGTCCATCCAGTTTATCAATACAAATATATTAAATGTGACTTATGTGCATTGAAATCTTAACACAAACTGGCCTATCTTAAATTTGTATCTGAATACTTTTAACTGAGTCTTGAGCACATGCTTGCATGACTACCCATACAATTCACTCCAAATTAAAAAGATAATACATGTTGCTAAAGCAAAACATAAAGTATTTATAAACTATTAACAATTTAACATGAGTATAGTCCACTGGTATATAGAAGATAATTGGGTGCATTCAGATTATATAAACTATCCAACACTTACTCCCAATCCTTTGTGATTCTCTTTATGATTAACAGATTGATTAATGCTAATTGTGTTATTGGCCTATGACGTCTCCCTTCACTAACTAGAGAAACAAATCTAAAATAACCCATGTCTTGTCTTAGATTTATATTCAGGTTGGCAATGAATGGAAATCAGAGCAAACAGCACAATAATCATTCAGCCAATGACCAAGAACAAATGACACAAGGACCGTTAAGCAAGCTACTAATGCGAATTATATACGTGCAGCACATTAAGAGGGCCCAACTAGTGAAATCAAACATCAAAAGTATGGCTCTCATATAATTTGAAAGTAATTATGTGCATTTGTTTCAATTCAATTATAATTATATCAAGTGTTTTCTTAAAGCTATCTTTACCTATACCTGTTTTTTAATGAGATAATCATGTCAATTATAATTTTAAATATTTCCATGGTGAATTATTTTGTTGAAAGTTGCATGAAAATAATTATGCCATAAAAATGCAAAGTATTTTTAAGATCAGTACAAAACAAACAGTAAGCAAATTTTTGATATATTGCACAACACAAATAAAGAAAATATGTTGTCATTTTATTCTTCAGGTTTTTGACTTCCTAACTAGCCTACAGTTCTATTAGTCAAACTGAACCCTGTCAGCTTCCTATCTTGGCAAAGCCAGCTAGTTTTACCAGGAACATATTAATATAGAGTTTATTTCTGTAATTTAATTATATATAATTACTTTATAGCTATAAATTACATATATCATTATTTCAGATTTCTAGTCTTTTAAATGTAAGATTTTGTTTATCTTATTGCAAGAAAGTTTAAGTATTTGAGATAATTTTGTAATACAATTTTACTTATTTTGTTTGAATGCAATACCAAATGTTTGTGCCTTTATTTTCAGTTTTTTAAAAAAGGATGCTCTTAACACTCAAATTCTATAATTGTGATATTCTGATGTTTGTCTAGGTTAAAGTATTGAAGAAGATACTATTGCTACCTTGTTTCAATTTTGTAACAATGCAGTTGCAAGTTAAGACATGCTTCCTACTCAAATGACAGAAACAGTTTTTCACTGAAGAGTTTGTCATTTTGTGCAGTAACTGTCTTCCCACTTTTAAATATTTTATTGACTCTTAAAAGAAACTTCATTTTAAAAGTTTAAGTAATAAAGACTTCTTTGAAATGATCTGTACTCTATGTGACAACATTGATAAATTACTGAAAATTATTCTGTGCTTGGTTTTCAGTTTGCCTTTACAGTTCCCAATCTAGTTTACAGTTTGGGGTTTAACTGAGAGTTTTGTATCCAGGAACCAAGCCTAAATCATTTTAGCTTCTTGCGATCAACTAGTCATCTGCTAGTTGATCGCAAGTTCAACTTTAGCTAGTCAACTAGCATTTAGCTAGTTGACTAGCTTTAGCTTGTTGACTAGCTAAATGCTAGTCATCTGATCTGACGTATAGAGGATGGCAGCTGAAGTTTGAAAACATTGCATAGTTAATATCAAATAAATGAACATGTAGCTAATATCAGATGGTGAAGTAGAAATGCAAGGAATTAGAATTCCACATTTTTGTTCAGCTGATGCTCTTGTGCTTAGCTATTAGATCCTTAAATACAACAATGACTAATACTAGCTATTACTATAAACCCAATAGGGCTAGGAACCAATAGTTACTCCTAAGATTTTTTAAATAAAATCATAAAAAATATTTTGGTTTTTAAACATGCAGAACAAAACCCAAACTCTACAAATACACATGAGCTTTACAGGCAGAAAGAAAAGAGTAAATCTAGAATCACTTACAGCATTTTTTTCTGTTGTGCCACATGAGGAACAAAATAAAGGAATAATTTAAGTGAAAAGTGGAACCAGTTTGTCAAATCTGACATTTTCATTTAAAAAAAGAAACCCACAGAATTAAGCATTCCCTGAAATTCTGCAACTCAGGGAAAAAATGAATGTTGAAGGCTACATCAACAGTACTTTCCAAACTTCATTAATGAGAGCTAACAGTCTATAGTACAAAAGAAATATTTTTAAATCTTTATTCTTTATATATATGTTCTTTATATATCTTTATTTTTTATCTCAAACAAATATTCTACAAATAATAAATGAAGCACCTACACTTTATTGCTTTACTCAAAATGTACAGTAACATCTTTATTTTCTGGAAAAGAAGAACCAATTGTTTTAATGGAACCATTTTTGTTAACCTAAGAGTGCAGATTTTGGCATCTTACATTCAATTTTGCAACCAAAATTGTATTTCTGTCACGTTTAAAATATATGACAAAATTGTTAAAAATAAAAAGGAATATGAATTTGTACTAATATTCTTTCCTTTTACACTGAGCAGAGAAATACAAACAGGTAGTTAAAGTTTCGATACTCATGTCTCTGTAAATCAAAAACAGATCAAGTGAATTATTTCAGAAAAAAAGCATATTTCATGGTACTCCAACACTAGATGGCAGCCATTTATACCTTATGCACATTTAAAAAACAACAACAGTGCTGTTCATTAATTTCCCTAACCTTTAAATATTAAAACTAGCAAAATGGGAAATGGAAATGCCTAAGCAATTCAATCACATGGGTATAAAGCAGACAAATCTATATATTTAATTTTTAAAAAATGATCTTACACCCAAGGTAAAATAGCAATTATTTTTTTAAAAAATAAAAAATGCAAGCTAATAACATTGAAAAATTAAATTTTATATTACAATGTAGCAAAAATTGTAAAAATTGCACTAAAATGCATATTATGGAAATTATTGGGCAGTTTATAGAAGAAGTGGTTGGGGGGGAGGAAACTACTGCCTTTTCCTTTAAATTATACTCCCTTCTAGAATGGAAAAAAATGAAAATAAGCAATCTACTTACAAAGCACAATCAGAGCAATGAGAACAGTTGCATTACTTGAAATGGTAAATCCTTTCTTTGGAGTTGAAATAAATATACAATGTTGTTCCATCCACTAGAGTTGGAGTTTTGAAAACGATCTAGAAATTCAATTCAGAATATTGTAGCCCATGTTTTAACTGGTTTGGAGCAGGGGTGAAATGCTCCTGGTTCGGACCGGTTCGGTCGAACTGGTAGCGATGGCAGCCAGTGGTTCAGAGAAGTGGTAGCGATGGTGGCATGAGGTTCCACTCCCCCACCCCCCGGTCGTCATTACTTCCTGGTGCGTGCACTTCCGAACCAGTTGGGAAGGTAAGTAGATTTCAACCCTGGCCTGGAGCATATTATACCAATATCACAGGCCCTGAACTAGTTACTAGTTCCGTTCTGAATAGAGTTGAAAGTGCTGATATTAACCTATAATGCCCTTCACAGTTTGGAACCTGAATATCGAGAAAATTGCTTCTTCTATCCCAGCCAGTTAAGAGTATAGAAATGTTGTCCCCTTATTTCTGAGCATCAAGGTAACCAAAGCTAGAACGTGTTGCTTCGCCACAACAGTGCTGACACTATGAAATGGGCCGTCCACAGTAATTTTTATGAAATGATTAAAAATGGAACGTTTCAAATAATATTTCACTAACATCTCCTGTGCCTCGTTTCTTGCATCTTTACTATTACTCTCTCTATTTGGTTTTGCAATTTGAATTGTACATTGTTTTTACACTGCCATTGTTGTATTATTGTGACGCTGTAAATTGAGTGATTTTAGTGTGTTAAAACCTGAATGAATGAACAAATAAATGTCTTTTTTAGGCTTAGAACACTGCAAATGAGTTTCAAAGCACAAGTGTTTTATTCATTTCAAATTACAATTAACTTGCCCTATAATTTCAATAGGAAGTAGTTTCCTTCATTTTGTTTCAGAAATAGATAGGAAAGAGTTTAGAATATGAACACAAATGAAAAAACTAAAATATGTAGCAAGCCAGCAAAACATTTTATTTCCTTCTCTTAAAACTTACTCTAATAATTTAATGTTTTATTTATTTATTTATTTATTTATTTATTTATTTATTTATTTATTTATTAATTAAATTTATATACCGCCCTACTCCCAAAGGACTCAACTGAAACACAGGCATGCTAACTGTTCACAATTTCATTCAGCCTTTTTCCACCAAAGCAAAACATGCACAACTGTATTTTTTTAGATAAACTAAGTATCTTGTGACATTCAACCTAAATTCATTGTTTTGTTGATATCTGAAAACAAAATATAAATGGTAAAAATTAACTTACCACCAGAATTTGGAATATTGATAATTTGCAGCCCTGCTTCATTTCTTGTGGAATATTCAGTAGCCTTAAATGCCACCATTTCTTGTCCTTTGTCTTCACCCAAAACAGTGCCCTGAGCTCGAAGTACTTCTGAGGCACCTGTGTATGTTACTTCTTCATACCCTTCTGACTTATGGACTAATGGAGAATCCCGAGAAGTGGGTTGGAAGGGAGTGTCGAGGGGAGAACTTGGAGGTGATAGTGAAGAAAGAGATGATCTTGATGACAATGATGCCAAAGACAGAGGAGTATCTAAAGATCTTCGTTGTTTATTGATAGCTGGGGATCCGATAGATTCATGATACTGTACATCTTTATTATGAGAATCAACTGAAACTGGTTCATATCGCATATGATGACCATATTCAACAGCAATATCACATTTATCATACTGAGGGAGACCATAGATGTCTGTGAAACTAACTGAACTCAGGGAGCCTCTGCTGGATGCCAATGACCCACGGCTGGATGCCAATGATCCTCGACTGCTTCCAGAAGATATTGTTAAAGAACTGGCAGATAAACTGTAATATAACAGACATATGTAGTAAGTATGCATTCACAAATGTAGATTCAAAATATGAGTTTTTTTCCTCTTCATTAGCTGAAACAATAATCAAGATATACTCCTATATGCAGGCTTTGCAGATAAAAACTCCATCATTTTCCTTTGTCATTATATTATCAAATGAGTAACAGCAGGAAAAAAATTAGAGAAGGGAAAATTAATTACAGTGAAGGACTAATGCTGGTTACTCTTATAAATAACTAAACCAAGTCACTACAGAAAATGAGTTGATTTATGCACTATATTAGACAGCCTTGAATTCACACATTTATATCTCCTGTAGCTCCTCTGTCTTCCATTTTTCCTCTGTGACTGAATTTGTGATCTGATCTTTGTCCTTCAGGAGAGAGTTCCAAATTATAATCAGAACAAGTCTGCAATTCTGGACTGAACATGTCTGCATGAAATTGCAAAGTATACTTTTCCTAAGTCACACATACATATAGCAAGAACTGCTTAAAAAATCCTTAATTGTATCCTAAAAATAATTGTTTGCTTACCTAAGGTTGTCTATGCTTTCATATATATGCCTCTATGTCTTCAAAGATGATATTTATGGAACCCACAATGTGCTGAAATCTTTACCCTTTGGGCTATACTCACTTAAAACCTGGACAATTGTGCCTCAGAACATGTAATGAAGGACAAGGGGGGCTAGCAAAAGCATACATGTCCACTGAAGGAAGCAGGAACAAAAAGGCTGTTCTTATTCTTCATTTTATCTATGCATCATACATATTGGAAAAAAGCCATCTGACATGATTGTTGCAAGAGGCTGTGCTATCATGAAGGGATTAAAGCAAAAACTGCACAAAAAAAGTAGAGCAAAGTTGGCATCTTCTAATCTACATATCCAGATGGTCCTACCTAAAACATTTTGATTCATATGAGCACCAAAATACTCATGTTCTCTGAAAGGGATAGCATAATTCTTTCTACAAGATCTTCTTGGATTTTTTGCATGTACAGTCAGGTCCAGAAATATTGGGACATCGACACAATTCTAAAATCTTTGGCTCTATACACCACCACAATGGAGTTGGAATGAAACAAACACAATGTGCGTTAACTGCAGACTGTCAGCTTTAATTTGAGGGTATGTACATCCAACTCAGGTGAACGGTGTAGGACTTACAGCAGTTTGTATATGTGCCTCCCACTTGTTAAGGGACCAAAAGTAATGGGACAATTGGCTTCCCAGCTGTTCCATGGTCAGGTGTGTAATATTCCCTCATTACCCCAATTACAATGTGCAGATAAAAGGCCCAGAGTTCATTTCAAGTGTGCTATTTGCATTTGGAATCTGTTGCTGTCAACTCTCAAGATGAGATCCAAAGAGCTGTCACTATCAGTGAAGCAAGCCATCATTAGGCTGAAGAAACAAAACAAACCCATCAGAGAGATAGCAAGAACATTAGGCGTGGCCAAAACAACTGTTTGAAACATTCTCAAAAAGAAGGAATGCACTGGTGAGCTCAGCAACACCAAAAGACCCGGGAGACCATGGAAAACAAGTGCGGTGGATGACCGAAGAATTCTTTCCTTGGTGAAGAAAACACCCTTCACAACAGTTGGCCAGATCAAGAACACTCTCCAGGAGGTAGGTGTATGTGAGTCAAAGTCAACAATCAAGAGAAGACTTCACCAGAGTGAATACAGAGGGTTCACCACAAGATGTAAACCATTGGTGAGCCTCAAAAACAGGAAGGCCAGATTAGAGTTTGCCAAACGACATCTAACAAAGCCTTCACAGTTCTGGAACAAGATCCTATGGACAGATGAGACCAAGATCAACTTGTACCAGAGTGATGGAAAGAGAGGAGTATGGAGAAGGAAAGGAATTGCTCATGATCCTAAGCATACCACGTCATCAGTGAAGCATGGTGGTGGTAGTGGCATGGCGTGGGCATGTATGGCTGCCAATGGAACTGGTTCTCTTGTATTTATTGATGATGTGACTGCTGACAAAAGCAGCAGGATGAATTCTGAAGTGTTTCGGGCAATATTATCTGCTCACATTCAGCCAAATGCTGCAGAACTCATTGGACGGCGCTTCACAGTGCAGATGGACAATGACCCAAAGCATACTGCAAAAGCAACCAAAGAGTTTTTGAAGGGACAGAAGTGGAATGTTATGCAATGGCCAAGTCAATCACCTGGCCTGAATCCCATTGAGCATGCATTTCACTTGCTGAAGACAAAACTGAAGGGAAAATGCCCCAAGAACAAGCAGGAACTGAAGACAGTTGCAGTAGAGGCCTGGCAGAGCATCACCAGGGATGAAACCCAGCGTCTGGTGATGTCTATGCGTTCCAGACTTCAGGCTGTGATTGACTGCAAAGGATTTGCAACCAAGTATTAAGAAGGGAAAGTTTGATTTATGATTATTATTCTGTCCCATTAGTTTTGGTCCCTTAACAAGTGGGAGGCACATATGCAAACTGCTGTAAGTCCTACACCGTTCACCTGAGTTGGATGTACATACCCTCAAATTAAAGCTAACAGTCTGCAGTTAACGTACATTGTGTTTGTTTCATTCCAACTCCATTGTGGTGGTGTATAGAGCCAAAGATGTTAGAATTGTGTCGATGTCCCAATATTTCTGGACCTGACTGTATGTATAAGCATAGTAATGTATGCACAGGCATAGTATCTCTCACAGAGAAAGAAGTGCACTGAGCCATCCAAATGAAGTGGCTGCTTCAAACTTCAAGAAAAGATACTTTGCTTATGCCAGCACATGTCACAAAATCCTTCTAATAAAGTGTTTCTCAACCTTGGCAACTTTAAGACAGGTGGACATCAACTCCTAGAATTCTCCAGCAAGAATTCCCCAGTCAGCATTCCCAATTCTGAGAGCTGAAGCCCAGTCATCTTAAAGTTGTTAAGGCTGAGAAACAATATTCTAATGCTTTACACACCATAATATTTAATAAATGTACAAGATGTGGATCAAATCTTTACTTAAGCAAACACCATAGGTCCTGTGGAATGATTCCAAATATCAGGTGGTAAATTTGTATACAGGTAAGAAAGTAACACAATTAAACAACTCAATATTAAGGAGAAGGACTATTTCTTTCATAGCAAATAAGTAATTATTGACACAAGAGAAAGTGTTCATTATGATCAAAGTAGAAGACAGAACATATAATTTGTAAATTATGTAAAAGAGTTTGAGTAGAGCCCTTTTGATCTGGAAAGTATCACACTTTAGCAGCCAATATGTTTCTGAAATTATGGCTCTGAAGCAATAAACCCTGGCCTGGAAAAAACATTAAAAACCCAAAAATGAATAAATGAATGAAGTTTAAATAACATAAATAGATATTTTAAAAAAGAGAAAGCTGGTCAAGTGTTGAGAAATTATGATCTGCAAGGATCTTCCCTGAAATGCTACTAGGCATACTTCCCTGAAATGCTGAAAGAGCTATATCCATGGAAAGCTCACAAGGCTGTATTGAAAACTGTTTCCAGAATCTAAAGATCACAGCTGCTTCTACAATTTAGGGAGGGGAGGTAAGGTATTTCCTTATGCTAGCACACTAGGTAAATTTGCACAATTTAAAGTCTAGATACATTCAAAATAATTATCAAATAATAAATGAACAGTTAGCAAAAAGGCAGACATGAAATAACTGGAAGGAATAAGCTATTAAATAGGTTAAAGCAGTAAATTGGGAGACAAAAAGGAACCAATATAACAAAAAGCAACATTTAGTTATTAAATCAACTAATTAGAAATTAATTATATGGTCGATTCTTATTATTTCCTTCTAACATGCCAGTCAATTTCTCTAATATACTAACCTTTTCAATTGTGAGCATAAATAGGAACTTAAACGAGTTGCTTCTTCCAATTGCATAAGCAAACAATTCTTCTTCTCTTGTAAGAGTATCCTAAAATAAAGCAATTTTTTTCCTTACTATAATTTTTATATATCTCTTATTTAGAAAACTATATAGCAGAGAATTGACTTAGGCTTTTGTAGATGGTATCCTAATTTTGAATGTTTACATACTGTGTGTGTAGACATGTATTATTATTATTATTATTATTATTATTATTATTATCATCATCATCATCATCATCATCATCATCATCATCATCATCACCACCACCACCACCACCACCACCACCACCACCACCATCACCATCACCATCACCATCATTATTATAGCTGGTCACACAGTCAGCCAAATGTTTAGACTGGATTTGACATTTTTATCCACATTATCAAGCTTTTCCCAAGGACCTGGGATAGTCAGATGTTGTTTGATGGTGTTAAAATCATTGTTGCAGAATGTAAGCTGTTTATAAAGGTGCCTTTTGCAACTGACTGATGGTAATTTTCTCAATGCTGGCGGTGCTCAAGTGGTTCTCCAGATGTTTTGGGATTACCTAGTATTATTGTACTGTCTTTGCTTTCTTTTCCAACAATCATTCTACTTCTAATCGCAAGTATTTGTATTTTGTGATTTTCTCCAGTTCTTTCTCTTCTATTCTGGTGTTTCCAGGTACTGCAATGTCCATTATCCAGATTTTTTGTCTTTTTATTTACAATTGTTAAACCTAGTAGTTGTGTGGCAGATGCTTGTCTGTTTGAAACTTGAAGTAGCAGAGCACTTTAGCTTGTACATTCTTTATTACTTACTCTCTTTTGTGATCCTACTAGTTCTTACCTGCAGGGAAGTGTTATTTCTCACAGATATTCCAATGTGCCACTGTTGCTACTTTGTCATGCTATTGTTTGTAATCAGTCTTGTGCATTCTTCTTGCAACAGTTAACACTAGGTGGTCCACTGTATCTTCACCTTTTTTGCAGAGATGGCATTTCCTATCTTTTTGATTCTGGCTTTGTATGTGTTTGTTGTTAAAGAATGGTCTTGTGCAACCAGAATTAGCTCCTCTGACTCTTTCTTTAACCTTCATTGCCGTGTCTATTCTTCATTTGGTCTTTCTCGTAAGCCAGTTCAGTCACTCCAGTACTCAGAAAGCCTTCATAGTATACTAGCTTCAGTGCAATGTCTTCGCTGATCTTTAGACATTTTTCCAATGCCTTTCTTCTTTTTCTTTAAGTATCTGGTGTAGTTGCAAAATTCAATGCCCACTTATGATCTTTGCCAAATAGAGTCTGTCAACATTGCTATATGGGTGAAGGACATGATTCACTCTCATTATTTCTCTAGTCTTCCTATCCAGGACTTCTAATTCAGCTGTGTATCTAATGATTGGAATTGCCCAGGTGTTAATACTGCATTGCCAATAGACTGCACTGAGTGAAATACATTTAGACTAAAGAATGATTATTATGTACTACAACTGAAGTATACTACATCACAAGAAAATATAAGAGAGTAGAGCAAGGATTGCACCAAAGATCTCTTTACTATAGGTTTTGGCAAGCAGGACAATAAAATGATGACATCAAGAAAATGAGAGGATTATTTTTCCATTTTTATTTTCTGGGGTATTTACGGTGACAAAGGTATAAATTCTTGATATATTTTTTTCTTTAGTAGAACAATTAGTACACAATACAAAGTTGTGCAAAGGCCCCTAGGCCACAGCTGACACCTGCTGTTGTGCCACTCTGGAAATAGCACAACCCCATCCAAACTAAGGATGGAAAATCACCAGTTCCAAGAAGCCTTAAAACCCAAACCCACTTGGTCTTGCTAGGGTTGATATTAAACCGGTTATTTTGTATCAAGATTCCACTGTCTCCATGCACTGAGACAGAGTCTCCACAGTCTATTTGGACATCTGTGATTGAGTATCATCAGCATATTGATATTATTTTATCCTATGTTACTGAATGACTTCAGCCAATGGTTTCATATACAAGTTAAACAAGAATGTGGAAAAAGTCATTACTGAAGCATTCCATGTAACAGAAGTCATAGGGCAAGATCTCCACCCCACTTCCCCAATTAATACAGAGTGGAAATTATTCTGGTTTTGGAAGAAAGAGAATCAGCATAACAATGTACTCCCAACTGCTAATTCCTGGAGCAGCTTCAAAAGGATACCATGGTACTTAGGACCACTGAGAGATCAAGCAGAACAAAGATGGATGTATTACTACCTCCCACTCTCTCCAAAGGTCATCCACAAGTGCAACCAATAACTCATACCCAGGCCTGCAACCCAATTAGAAGAAGTCCATAAACTTCTGTATGGTTGATGTCTACTAAATGTTATTATTGCCTTCATTAAGCAACTATTGACAAGAATGTTACAAAAGCAATACATTCTCAACCTTTCAGCAGCACCATGAGAAGAAGTAGCTTGAGCCTGCTGGATATCCTCCTCCAATCGCCTTTTTTCCTCCTCTATGTGTTTCAGATCTTCTGGTGAACGCTGCTGTTGACTTATAAGCTGCAGTTCTTGTAAAAGAGCTTCTTTTTCTTTAATAAGCTGAAGATGATCAATATCAGCCTCTGCCATTCCTGGCCAAGATTCCTGGTCTTGTAAAGCCAACTGTTGCTGGATTCTGAAAACTCTTAATTACAAAGGAATATGAAAAGTTAATATATAAATGAGAAACATCCCTCCTCCAAATTTCTACATAGATACATTTTTGATATGGAAGTAGTTAGTTGAAGTACCTTGAGATGAAAATAATATCTGTATATAACATAACAAACAGTTATAAAATCCACAATAAATTTGAATTGCATAAAAGGTATAGAGCTATCTTCAGAACTTGATGTCTTCTTAAACATATCAATATCACTATCTCTGGAATCCTTATTCTCAATTTCCATTTCTGGTTTGTTTGTTTTTTTTAACTCCAAAGAGTTTGCCAGGGTACAAACTTAAAGTGGAATTTAAAATTTTGACATTATGGGTGGACCAAGGCAGTAGCAGGAAAAACAGGAAGGAGAGTTTCTGAACATGATGGTAATAATGTGCAAGCATGCTATGGGAAATAAATCTGCTGCACAATGTTTTTTGCTAAACATTACACACTGCCAGTTCTTCTACCATTTAAAAAGAAAATTCTGTATCACAAATGGCCAACTAGATTAAGATTAAGCTAGAAATGTTTTTAAAATTGTAAATAGCAGCACATTTATCGAGACAATTTGAGAGGGAGGGAGGACAATATTAAAATGTTGAAAGGCTAAGAATGAATATGGACAGATAAACACTATGAGTTTTTTATATATTAATATATCTGTCTTTGTTTAAGTTTCTGTCAAGGAAGCAATAATAACACAACAGTTATTTGTAGTATTTATCCAGTTTCAAATCAAAAGCTTTTTAATATGTGGGGCTTTTTGTGTCTTAGATATTTTACGATTGGAATCATTATGACCAACAAAAAAGAGAGCTCTCACATTTTATTTTCCTCTTTTAACTAAGAGGAGACACAATTTTTAGAATCCATTTACATTCTGAAATGGATAACAAAGCATCCTTATATTTTGAGACTACCATATTAAGTAGGTTCTCCAGTGAAAAGTACTCACAGATAAAAATATATTTTATGTAAGAATCCGCCAACTGAAATGGTAACATATGTACTTGGTTCTCTTGCCACTTTAGCTATATGAGGAGCCTGATTAAAATATTTTAAATATATTGTAACACTTTAATTTTGTCAACTTCAGTTTTAGACCAAATACAGCACATTCCACACCCACACTGTATAATTTTAATAGGGTTTCATGAGCAAAGTTAGGCTGAACACAGAAATGCTTTATGGAGACAAAAGCTGTACAGAATGCCAATAAGCTAACAGAAAGGAACGCATGATAAATAAAGAATGTGACCACTGACATAACCTAGGAGAAACAAATGTGTCTTAGCTCTTTGATTTAAAGTTTAAAAACCATGTAACACATATGTACGAAAAAAATTTGTGAACAGATGAAAGAGACAAATATAGAATTACAATTAGGAATAATATTTTTTTCCTAAACAGTATACACACACACATACACTATATATATGATTGTCTTATAACAGAAAAACACCACCAGGCTTACAAAACAAACAAACATTTACTACTAGTAATTTTGTATAAATCTTGGTTTACTTTTTCATACTTATATTCAAATGAGTCCTGTTTTATTCTTTTTGCATTTTTCTAGCTTAAGGACTTTGAAAACTTAACAGAGAATGTATTTTTCTGTCAACCTGACACTTCAATGTTAACTGGAATTGTAAGTAATTTTTATATTATTTTCTTAGATACATGCTTCTGGAATGGGTGATGTAAACTACCTGTATAAATATTCAATGGGTATGAAGTTACCAATATATTTATAACGGAATGAACTGAATGTAGCAACATCTACCATAGGTTAGAGGCAGGGGTAGGTTCTACTTACCTTTACTACCAGTTCGCAATGGGATCGTGCGTGCACGCTTGCTTTGCTCATGCGCCTTGCTTCTGCACATGCACAGAAGCTTCTGTGTATGCTGATGATGACACTGATCACTGATGATGACATTCGGGGCAGTGGGCGGGGCCTCCCGCTGGTTTTACTACCGGTTCTTATGAACCGGTCCGAACCGGGGGCAACCCACCACTGGTTAGAGGTATGAAAACATTATGTCTAATAGATGCATTGGAATACCCTATCTTGTCCACCAAGCAAACTGAGTAGTTTTCTAACAAAATATAGGTAAAGATAAAGGTTTCCTTGTCTAGTAGTGTCCAACTTTAGATGTGGTGCTTATCTCCGTTTCTTGGGCCAACGTTGTCCAAACACATTTTCTGTGGTTATGTCGCCAGTATGGTTATATGCCAAAGCACACAGAACACTGTTACCTTCCCACCAAAGTGGTAGATATTAATCTATTCTCATTTGCCTACTTTTGAACTACTAGGTGGGCAGTAGCTGGGGCAGGAACAGGATCTCACCCCATTGTATGGTGCTTGGGTCTCGAACCCGGGTTGTCAGATTTCCAGCTGATAAACTCAGCGTCTTTAACCAATGAGCCATCACATCCCCTCCACAAAATATAACTGGTGCCTATTCCATGTCTATCCATGTCCAGGATTCACTACAAGCACATATATTTTTGGGTTTGTAATATGTGATTTTCACCCTCCCTCATTACAACTTGATTAGCTCATTTTTATTTCATCTATCAAGATCTATAGCAGTCATGGCTAACCTTTTTGCCGTTGCGTGCCAAAAGCGGAGGGGGGAGTGCGGGGGGGGTCACACGCATGCATGCCCACACCCATAATTCAATGCCCCACTTCACCCCACATACGTGTTCGTGACCCCCATGTCCCATTTTGGGCCTAGCAGGCCTACCTGAAGCCTCTGGAGGCCGGAAACGGCCCCTTTCCAGACTTCCAGTAGGTCCGTTGTTTGTCCTCCCCAAGTTCCAGAGGCTTTCCTGGAGCCTGGGGAGGATGAAAATGGTCCCCCACGCCCCCCGGAGGCCAGAAACAGCCTCCCAGAGCCTCCGCGGAAGCTCTGTACTTACCTGGCATCCAAAACTGGCTGCATGGGGACTCCTGGGAGGGGAGGGGTGGCGTGGACGGGGCCAACCAAAAATCAGCTGGCTCGCATGCACACTGGAGCTGAGCTAGGGCAACGGCTTGCATGCCCGCAGATATGACTCCGCATGCCACCTGGATCATGGATCTATAGAGATCTGTTACCTCAAAAGTTATAGCCGAAATATAATGCAATCCATATCACTTTTATATGTATGTATGTATGTATGTATGTATGTATGTATGTATGTATGTATGATTTCTTTATAAAAGTTTTGGTAAGCCAAGGTATTAGAATGTAATTTCTTTTATGTATTTGTTTTTTGCCTAATTTAAATGTGCACTGCTGCAATATATTGGATATATTGGATAGTTATTTAGTGGTTCTTCAGATTATTAAACTATGCTAAATATCTAGTCACTCATATGCAAAATCCCAACCAAGGCGATAGCTACTAATAGATTATTTTCAATGTTAAAAATAGCAACTTAACATATTCACCTTTTTTTGGTCTCTTCATACTGCCAAATCAGTTTCATTTTGTCTAAATATCTTGTTGTATCTTCCAATCCAACCTTTTGTGAAGAAAAGGAAAAAAAGAAATTTAACAATACTTAATAGAAATAAATTATGGAGAAAGAAACAAAAAATTATCTATTACTACTTTATATTAATCAGCAGGAAAGATTTAGTTGAGGTAGTTAGCAGATACATTGTAAGAAAGGGTCTGGGTTTGATGCTGGAATTCTTGATTTTGAAAGACACTAAACTTGAGCACATACATTTAGCCTGAATTTTCCCCAAAAGATCAATGATAATGAGAACAATGCTTAACAAGATCTCAGAACAGGAGAACCTAATAAGAAAAGGAATTCAAATATGAATAACAGATGAATATGAAGTAATATAGCAGTAAAAAAAAAAAAAAACAAAGCAATTTTACATTGTATCCACAAAAATATAATGTCCAAATCATGGGAACAATCCCATTTTGAGTACTGTGTTTATTTCTAATCCTTTAAAAAGGATTCAGATAAATTGTGTCTGATAAGAACAATGAGAATGATCATGGAAAGTAAATCTTATAAAGAGACATTGAAATAACTGGGTACGTTTAGCCTCAAGAAAAGATGACTGATAGCACTCCTCAGAAATGAAAATATGCTGCAGAAAAGGTCAAACCTGTTCTCTTTCATTTCTGAGAAATCAGAGAATAAAGACTGTAAATTACAGAAATATAACGGAATGTTAGAGGTAAAAAAAAATTCCTAACAGTACAAGCAGTTTGACAATGAAACTAATTACCCAAAAAAAAGTTTAAGTACCCAAAGAAGGTTCCCTTCATTCAATCTATTAAAATGGTAGCCGAATATCTACATGATTTGGATGTTATTATTTGAATTTCTGCACTTGGGGGGAGGGGATTAGCTCAATGGCCTTTTATGATTCATAATAGGTTATCACTTTAAAACACTGTGAAAGAACAACTCCTGATTAGTACATAGGAACGTCTGCATAGGACAAGTTCCAAAAAGACAAGATAGAGGCTGTGCATGTGCAACTGAAGCCCTGCCCATCTATGTTGTATATGTGCTGCTAAAACAGCAGCTTTGATCATGCAATCATAGTTGTTATGACTTTTGTTTATGCCACCCTATCAAGATTGGAAGATGTTGAGAGACTTGGCCCATGGCATCACCAAGAGTCAGACACAACTGAATGGATAACATCATCATCATCATCATCACCACTACCACCACTACACATTGATACCTGTACTGTTTAGAACTATACTCTACTCTACTCTACTCTACTCTACTCTACTCTACTCTACTCTACTCTACTCTACTCTACACTACACTACACTACACTACACTACACTACACTACACTACACTATACTCTATACTATAGAACTCTGAAGTTCTAGTACAAACGTTGCCTTAGTCAACTGTCACAGTTATACTCACTTTCTCAATACAAATTGTAACTTCAGGATAGTTACTACTACCATACCAAAGGGATCTCTCTATTTTTAGAGAAATTCATCCTCCCCATGGGTATTCAATAATTAAGGCAAATTCAAACCTCTTTGGCAGATTAAGCAATCATTCAATTTCAATTCCCTGAAAGATTTATCCATGACCTATTGTCTCTGTGGTAGTTTTAAAGGCCACCAAAAGTACTAGAAGTTCAGAGATCCAACCTAGGAAGCGTAATTCCATTACAGAATCACTGTCAGCTCCCTGAAATCTTCAGAACTAGTTTCGCTCTCAGAACTCCAGCACCAGCAACAAGGACAAAATGTTGTTGAGACAGTGGAATTAATATCCAATCTATTTTCAAATCTGAAGGAAAAAACTTTCTCAATGATTTCAACATAAGAAAATATTCAGGGAACGGTTGTTGTATGCATGCCCTTTAAGGACAAAATTCTGCAAGAAAGAATTTCTTCCTCACTTCTGTGGTTTTGTATCTCAAGATGTGGAAGTTGTTTGACTTCCTCAACACTACTATTAAGGAAACCTGAACAATTAGGTAATTTATTTTAATTTTTTACTTCCTTCTTAGTTAATGCCTTTGTGCCTATGCAATATTTTATATTGGACAAATATTACAGATTTAACAAATTGTGTACCTACAAGTTATTTATATAAAATATAAATATATTATAAAATATAAATATATAAAAATTATTTAAGGGGAACAAATGCTGGACAGATAGTAGAAAAACACGTGTGTGTGTGTGTGTGTGTGTGTGTGTGTGTGTGTGTGTGTATCCACTATTAACCTTATCACTTATACTTCAAAAAAATTATTGATCATTTAATTATTGTATTTAAAAATGTGTATTTGATAAATCTGTCTGCTCTATAATCTTATTTTATAGATTTTTTTTTAAAAAAAGTAATTCAGCATGGTTGAAATAGATAAACATTGATTTCTAAATTACCTTTTCCTTCAAGCGTATACAACATATTTTTCTTATTTGCACCAGCATATATGAAACACAGTTTTGATTTGATTAAATCATATTTTAATGTAATAGAACAGTAGCCAATTTTTTAATAGTAATGACAACTTTTTCTCTGAAAACACAATATAGTATATTAAATTTATATAGTATACCTCGCCAATGATGTCAGTTTGAGAACAAGCATCACAATATATTTGAGATAGATTGGTATCATTGAATGAACCAGAACTGTGCTGAAGATCATGAAAAGATTCTGTAATACAACAACTATTTCTGAATCCATCTGTCAGCTTGGCCAGACTCTTGAAAAAAAAAAAGGAACATTAAGAACAGAATTATATGAAAGAACTTTCTCATGGTTTAATAGTTTTTTTAAAAATAGCAAAATAACTTTCACGAAACTTTCCTTAATTATGGAAAAAATAGAGAACACAATCTTTACAAAGAAGAAAGTTTAAAGAAATTTTAAATAGAATACAAACATTTTAAAATAGCTTCCAAGACTATAAACATAAGAATAGCCATTGACAGAACTGAAACTAACCAGTAAAAATAATATGCTAAACTCTCTATAAAGATTGCTTTTATTTCTTAATTTGAGGCAACTACCATCCAACAGGGATAGACAGATGGTAGGCAGCTGTGTTCTACAGATCTCTTAAGTAATTCTGTAGCATTGATCTGTTGTAAAAGCAAAAAGTATCTTTTAAAAAAAAACACCCTTTCTTTTTTTGAATTTTCAATTCACTAAAATATTTGGTTTATAAACTGAATTCATATTGATTTGGATGGATTCTATTCTCTTATGGGAATTTTTTAAAATTACTTTTAACTGCATTTTAAAATCTGTTAGCAATCTGTCTAGAACACCAGTCACTTTAATGAAAATTAAAAATTAGAATATATACAATTAAAAAATGAACAAATGAACTTCCACACTGCACAGAATGCAACAGTATAGGTAGTTCGACTTACGATCATAATTGAGCTCTAAATTTCTGTTGTTAAGCAAGTCAGTTGTTAAGTAAGTTTTGCTTCATTTTATGAACTTTTTGCCACAGTTCTTATGCGAATCGGACGTTGCTTGGCTGAACGTCCATTTTCGGGGCGCTGCGACTCCAATCCATGGATGGGTAGTATCTCCTAGTTGCTGGGCAGAACTGAGTGCTGATCACTTTCCAAAGACAGGCCACGCCCACACTGACCAATCAGCTTCAGTCTTTCCTCACGAAGGCGCAGAAAACATGGCCAACTATGAAATCTAACACACAGGAACAAGAAAAGGTAAGTAACAAACAGGAAGCCGAATGGGTGGGTATGGATTGGAGTCGCAATGCCCCGAAAATGGACGTTCAGCCAAGCAACATCCGTTTTCCATTGCGCTGCTCCTCCAATCCATGGACGGGATGTACCCAAGATCAAATGCCCAGGGCGGGCGGCTGACTGGTATCCTCATGTTGGGACGTGGCCACTTGTTGTAGGACTCGACGGCCAAACGATGCATCCGATGAGGCGTACAGATCAATTTTGTAATGACGTATAAAGGAAGTGTCAGAAGCCCATGATGCAGCTCGACATATGTCCATCACAGATGCATTCGTCGACCAAGCCACCGACGCAGCCGCACTGCGTGTTGAATGAGCAAAGATTTTAGCAGGGCAAGGGCGTGCTCGAATGTCATAAGCGATTGAGATGCAAGCCTTAATCCATCTGGCAATTGTAGCAGACGATACCTTCTTTCCCATGGAGGAAGGAGTAAAGGACACTAGCAAGGACTCAATCTGGCGAAAAGACTCAGTACGTTTGATATAACGTCGAAGGGCATGCCTAACGTCCAAGGTATGCCATAAAGACTCAGTCTGGTGATGAGGGTTTGGACAAAAGTTTGGAAGAACTAACTCTTGAGCTCGGTGGAACCGAGAGTTAACTTTAGTCAAGAAAGACGGGTCCAGGCGTAGCACCACTCTATCACTATGAAAAATACAAAGGTCTTTGCGGACTGATAAAGCAGAGAGCTCGGATACACGCCTAGCAGACGTAATAGCTAGGAGAAAGGTGACCTTAAGCGTTAGAAATTTAAGAGACACCGAAGCCAAGGGTTCAAATGGTGTGGAGGTCAGCGCTTGAAGAACCAACGGTAAATCCCACGACGGGTACCTATGTATCACCGGCGGGGAGATGTTGGAGGCCCCATGTAGAAAACTCTGAATCCTCGGATTGTGCGATAGAGTGCGGTGCTTCTTGCAGGTAATGACAGTGGATAAAGCAGCAACCTGGCGCCGGAGAGTTGCCGGGGCAAGACCTTTAGCTAGACCATTATGTAAGAAGTCCAACACATGCGGGACATCTCCTGATGTTGGGTCCACATGGTGGAACACACACCAGGAAGAAAACGCTTGCCATGAAGCTTCATAAATTCTGGTGGTGGAAGGGCGCCTGGCGGCCTGAATCACCTTGATGACGTCAGATGACAATCTGTCCTTTTGTAGTTGGAGCCGCTCAAGCGCCAGGCGCTCAATCGGAGCCACCCTGGATCGGGGTGGGAGATGACCCCCTGGCTGAGCATATTCTCTTCCAGTGGTATTGTCCATGATGGAGAGGTGGACAGCCCCACTAGGTCTGCATACCAGGGCCGGCGAGGCCACTGAGGGGCAATTAGAAGCAACTCGGCTCCCTCCAACAACAGTTTCCGAATCAGTCTTGGAATCAACGGCAAGGGAGGGAAGGTGTAGAGAAGCCCGGGAGGCCACTGACAGCGCAGAGCGTCATAACCTTCTGCTCTGACGGTCGAGTAACGCGTGTAGAACCTTGCTAGCTGGGCATTCTGGGGCGTGGCGAAGAGGTCCACCTGAGGACGACCAAATTGGCTCACAATCTGTTCGAAGAGGGCAGGGTTGAGAGACCACTCTGCAGGGTCTATGTGCTCCCTGCTGAGCCAGTCCGCCATGATGTTGTCCTGCCCTAAGATGTGGTCCGCCACTAGAGATGCAGTGTGTAGTTCCGCCCAAGCTAACAAACTCTCCAACTCCATCATCAGGGACCTGGAGCATGTGCTCCCCTCCCGATTTATGTGCGCCTTGGTGGTGACGTTGTCAGTCCGGACTAACACATGTTGCCCCTCCAAGGCGTGAACGAAATGGCGTAAGGCGAGATGAACAGCCCTCAACTCCAGCCAATTGATGCTGTTCACCCGCTCCGCCAGAGACCACTGACCTTGAATTACGTCGTTCTGCAGATGGGCTCCCCAGCCTAAAAGGCTGGCGTTGGTAATTAGAACGATCCGGTCCGGTTCGAGAAAAACACATCCTCTTTGTAGAGTGGGGGACCTCCACTACATGAGTGACAGTCGAGTTTGTGGAGGTAAGACAATTTGATGAGTTGATGTACTGCGTTTCGCTCTCTGAAAGGGAAATAACAGCCACTGAAGTGGACGGGAGTGTCTGCGTGCCCACGGTACGACGTGGATGCAGGATATTAACTTCCCCAACAACTGAGTCAACAGGAGCAGAGGCACCTTCTTCTGAGACTGAACCTGCCGCACCATAGTCCTGATGTGGCGAATGTGATCTGGGGAGAGAAACACCTGACCCAGCTGAGAATCGATTACTGCACCCAGGTGTTGGAGCCGAGTCGTAGGCGTCAGATGGCTCTTTTGCCAGTTGATGGAGAAACCGTGATTCTGGAACGCCTGAAGGACCACCTCCATGTCCTTCCATGCCTGCGACGGTGAAGTTGACATAACCAGCAAATCGTTGAGGTAACAGCTGAGACGTATAGAGACCGGATGGAAGCCGCGACCACCGTCACCAGTTTCGTGAAGATCCTGGGGGCCGAGGAAAGTCCGAAAGGCATCGCGCAATATTGAAAATGCATGTTGTTGTATTCGAAGCGGAGATAGCGATGATGCAATGGGTGTATTGGGACATGTAGGTATGCTTCGCGCAGATCCACAGACTGAAGATAGTCCCCTTGTCTGATGGATGCCAGAATAGACCTGAGGGAGTGCATCTTGAACCTGCGATACAGTATATACAGATTGAGGCGTTTCAGGTTCAAGATGCCCTGTGGCCCCCCGATGATTTGGGCACCAGAAATAAGGTAGCGTAGAATCCAGTTCTCTCCTGGCCCTTGGGCACAGGTTCCACGGCTTTGATGGAGAGGAGGTGTGATATTTCCGCTTCCATGTGCTCCCTCTGAACCTTGCACCGAGGAATGGGGCAGCGACGAAAACTGGTGGGCAGTAGAGTGTGGAACTCGAGGCGAAGGCCGTGTTGAATTGTCGTGTGAATCCAAGTGTCAGTCGTTGAGAGGTCCCACAGGAGGGAGAATTGCTGAAGTCGACCTCTGATAGGACCTGAGACCAACGAGTCACTTGCCTCTGCGTGGAGGTCGGTAGGAGGAACTTCTGAAGGGACGCTTCGCTTGGGGCTGGTTCCTGGTCCTATCACGAAATGGCTGTCTGTCTGATGCTCGGTCAGACATCTGGGAATAAGAGCGCTGGTAGTATGGGCCGCCCGACCCCGAGTAGGATCGAAAGGGCTGCTGCTGTGTATAAGGCGCGTATCTCCGCTCAGGACAGCGGAAAGAGGACGGCAGCACTTTGTGCTTGTCTTTATCTTCTATCAAGATCGGCTCAAGACAAGGGCCGAATAGCGATGGGGCAGTAAATGGCGCTGATGCCAATTTCCACTTTGCCTTGTTGTCCGCGTGCCAACTGCGAAGCCAGAAGAGACGCCTGTTGGTTACCGTCGCTGCCATAGCCCGTGAAGCAAATTTTGTTGCCATCAAGGAGGCATCCGCTGAGTATTCCGTTGCTGCCACTAGTTTATTAATGTCCTGGTGCAGCCTGGTATCAGCGGGGGGTAACCTCTCCTGAAGCTGGTGGAGCCAGATCAGGGAAGCCCTGTTGAAAAACGATGTAGCAGTGGCTGCCTTGATAGCCCAAGCCACTGCTTGGTGCGCTTTACGGAACCCCATTTCCATCTTACGGTCCTCCGCCTTGAGGCCATCCACAACGTCCAAAGTCAACATGGAAGAAGTCGATAAGGCAGCGACCGGGGTGTCAACAGAAGGTATGGCCAGAAGCTCTTCCAACTCCGACTCGGCAGAATAAGATGCTTGTCAAGGCCACTTGGAGCTGTCAGGGAACCTGGTTGGCCAAAGGCAGATTTAATGACATTGGAAAACAAGGGAGGACAAGGAATCACGTCCTGATCTTGTTTAGACACTTGGAATAGAGTATCGTGCGGGTCCTGGGACTCGGAAGTTTTCTCAGTAGTCCCTTCAGCGATACCAAACTTAGTAGCAACCTTTGCCTTATGCAGTAAGGATTTGAAGACAGAAGGCCAGAACAAGTTTGTGAAAGTAGGCTTCTCGGGGGGAAGATCCTCATCCTCTGAGAATTCGACCTCCTCCGGGCAAATTTCACCCTCTTCTGACTCCTCAGAAGAAGATTCGGCAGGACGGTTCCTACTGGTACTCGGAACTGACTCAATGACGGGGGCCGGAGCCTGTGAAGGCTGACAGGTAGTAACCGGCCGTGCCACCTCCTGCTGTATACCACCCACTAAGATCTTTGCCAGCACATCTGACAACATAGATTGGAAACTCACAGGAGTATCAGGAACCTCTGGACGGAGCCCCGCCGCAGTAGGTGTAAATGTAGCTTCCGATAGACGTCTACGGCCCAATGAAACATCAGACTGGCTAGAAACATCTGGTAATGACATCGATACTCCTTTGGAGCGTTGCAAGTTGGAAGCAGCGAGTCTGATTGATGTTCCGGATGAGGATCTGGCTTGCAAATTCCCAAAAAGATCTGCGCAGTCCTCAGAAGCGGGAAACTGCCCGGACAGAGACGCTTGTTGTTGTTGGGCCCTCTCAAATTGCCTTTCCAAGGCCTCATGGCGCCTCTGCTCCACCTTGTTCGAGGTGGAAGATTTAGAGGACAAATGAGCTTTGCGAGACTTGGATTTCACTTTCTTACTGCGTGACTTGTGTTGGGTGGCAGGGTAATTACAGGCGCCCTCCGAGTCAGAAGATAAGGCAATGTCTGCCATTCTGAATGATAGAGTACAGGGCAAGCAGCCGGCCAAAGCAACCAGAGTTCAGCACCGAGGCTCCTCCCAAGGAATATTGCCCACAGTGAAGACTCAGCTGAGTAGGGGCAGATTAGGCTCAGAAGCTGCTGAGCTCAATCCCCAATATTAAGACTGCCAACCCAACAAAGCAAGGGAGGGATAAAGCTGATCCGTCCTGGTCAGAAGGCAAGGACTCAAGTCAGTAAAGAGAGGCTAATAAGGCCCTAGCGCCATTCCGCTGCTAGCAGGCAAACTGTCCGTTTTATTTTTTTATTTTTAAATTGTCCCTCCAAAATGGCGGCCGCCACGCCGGCAAAGTCCCGAAACAAAATGGCGGCCGTCAATCCGCAAAACTACCTCCTGAGGCGTCGGGCTTGGTGGTCGATGAAAGGCACCTCTGAAGCCACTCCAATGAGGTCTGGGCGATTGGCGCCTCGATGCAGCCTGAAAACGGCGCAGAAGGGTGCTTCCCAGCCAGCGCTTGCCTTCGGAAACCCCCCAAGCTCTCAGCGCTTCACAGCTGACTTCAAAATTCTCAGAGGCCGCCTGAGGACAAGGCAGGCACTCCGGAGCCGCTCGATGGTCAGAGCTGAGGCGACGGCAGTTTTACCGGCTCACCGGTAAACTAGCGCGTCGCCAGTGGCTGGGAAAGCACGGATCTGCCCAGCCGGGTCGGAATCTGGCGCGCTGTAGCCCCGATCGATGGGGAAATAGGCCAGACGGCTTGGAGCCCAAACTCGCCAGAACCACACAGCAATAAAAATCCCACGTAGCAGCTCCTCGGCAGAATAATAAGGAAGACGAAAATAATAAAATAAAATAATAAGAAGGGAAGGATTAAATTTAATTAGAGAGCACTCAAATTGCCAAGTTCTCACAGCAACTGAGTGAGAAAGACTGAAGCTGATTGGTCAGTGTGGGCGTGGCCTGTCTTTGGGAAGTGATCAGCACTCAGTTCTGCCCAGCAACTAGGAGATACTACCCATCCATGGATTGGAGGAGCAGCGCAATGGAAAACACTGCAGTTGTCAAGTGAATCATGTAGTCATTAAATGAATCTGGCTTCCCCCATTGATTTTGGTTGTTGGAAGCTGGTCCGGAAAGGTTGCAAAGGGTGATCACATGATCTCCAGACAGTGCAATTGACATAAATAAATGCCAGGTGCCTGAATTTTGATCACATGACTGTGGGGAATACTACAATATTATAAATGTGAAAATCAGTCATAAGTCACCTTTTTCAGTGCTGTTATAACTTCAAACAGTCACTAAACAAATGGTTGTAATTTGAGGACTGCCTGTACTAATGAAGAGGAGTGCAGGGAGAATAAACTTATAGATGGAAAAGAAAGAGTTGTCAGATTTATAAGAATTAAAGTGAGGCAAACTTAAACTTGAGACGTGCTACAAGGTTTAAAATTCTGTGGTCTGCACATTATAGATATCAGAGGGAAAAAACAAACGTTTTTAAAAAATTATTCTGTGTAGGTTTTTTGCTTTCCTACTTAAACATTCTTGTATTATAGGAACATTGACTGTCACTCTATTTGCCATGTTTAAGGCAGATGATTCATACTGCAAAGAATTTGAACTAACAAAGAAAACAAAACAGTTCTTTCTTGAACTGTTCTTGAAAGCTTATAATATCGGTTTTCTATTATAGCTCCAAGAACATTTATATTGAAATGTTATTTTGAATTTTTAAAAAATAAAAACTGTGTTAGTAATTTTGCTCATCTTAATCAACCATATATAAAAGATATGAATTATACATTGCTCCATTCAAATGTTTATACATGATTATTGTTTATTGCCCCCAGAGATAAGGAGAATCCAAGACCTCAGTGCCTTCCGCCGTGCCCTTAAAACTTTCTTTTTTCAGCAAGCCAGGCTGGCTTAACATATTTTTAAATATTTTTAATTGGTTTGTCATTTAAACTGGGGCCAAATTAATATATATTTTTAATTGTTTTTAATGTTTGTATTGTATGTTTTTATCTGGCTGTACACCGCCCTCGGGAGAAGGTGCGGTATATAAATTCAAAATAAAATAAAAAATAAAAAATAAAATTATTGTCTTTTTTTTTTTATTTTACACCAAGCAGGCAATAACAAATAAATTACCATACCCTTATTAGATTAAGTGATACATGGCCTCTATAAAATATAAGATTTTATATTTCAGTTTGGGATATCCATCTATTGAAATTCTGTGGTTAACTTTTGTGTACAGCACAAAGATATAATATAAGGGAAATGGGCGAATTAGAAATAGGAAATATAAATAAAAATATCTTCAAAATAATATTGCTGTATATTAATTATACAAGGATAGACAACTTCTAAATTCTTCTCATTACAAAAGAAAACCTGAATTGCTCCTTTGAACTTTACTAGTAAAACAACAGCATTTTTGCATCAATTAGATCATTTTAACTACCATACTATAATTTTAGATGTGACTAACACTTCTCTCCCTGTTTATACTTTTCAGCAAAATAGCCTGAAATAACTATAATTAAAGATAGGGTTTTAGTTATAATGAATGTTGTCTATCTATTCCAAGACCAATATTAAAGCAGTTTTTATTTACTTCTTTTAACTTTACTTCTTAATTTGTTCTTATTTTTCATTTGGAAAAACTGACATTTTAAAATACTCATAATTTTATACCTTATAGAACTATGAGTGTTTTACTCTTATACTTTAAAATGCCAATACACGTAATATAGTCATGGCAGGTAAAAAGTAATATAAATAACAGTACAGTAATGGATGATGACTTAAGTTTTAATGGTCTGCCTATACAGATACATGTATGTGACTCTTTAATTTAAAGAAAAACAGGTCACTTTCAAAGTTAGATTGTTTTCAGTATTTATTTTACAATTATCATGAGGTCAATATTATCTTCAAAGAAGGATTTATTGATTAAAAAATGTGTCTGTTCCAGCAACACAATAAAATTATAGCTGATCTGTAAACCATGACCATAGTTCATAATAATTCCTTCATTTCAATCCAGTTCTAATATTCGATATTGGTAAATTATTTGACTCTCTTCCAGATGCGTTAAAGAAGAAACTGCTCTGCAAAACACCATTGTTTTTGCTGTGGTGGTGATGGTTACACTGGTCTAAGAGTAGTATATGGTTAGCTATTTTAGATATGAGGTGATAATTGACTTTACACTTATAGCCAAGACAAATCCTGAATAAGATAAAAACATAAAATATTATTAAGCATTACAAAAAAAAAAATTATATTTCTATCTAATTTTTATAGCTGTCCATTTCATAGGCAAGTGACTCTGGGCGTCATACAACAAAATATGAAGTAAACTTACATATTTTCATGCTTCAAAAATATGCCATTCACCAAAAAAAAATTCTATTGTTGGTTAAGAAAAAGGACATCCCTAAGAATTAAAAGAGTTAGCAAACATCATAAAACCATATACATTATTATTTACTTCTTACTTGCATTAAGTCTTGTCTTTCTCTTTCACCCAAACATATGGCTTTCCTGATACTTCGAAGTTCATTCATTATTGCTTGGGCTTCATCCAATTTATAATTCATATGAGAATTAGACATCTTCCGATCAATCCTAATACACAAACATACATTTGAAAGTTTACCCACTTTTGGTAATACAAATCTGAAGTCTGATATTAAGAATTGTTTCCTTTTTTCAGCTGGATGGTCACAAGTAGTAGTGGAGGTGGCAAGTATTAAAAGCTTTTTCCACCTTGCTATTTATATTAAATTAGGTGAAGTACTGTCCTTCCAACCCTTCTGTCGATAGATACAGATAGAGAGGGGAAGAACAGGTAAAAAAGTAAAAAGATCTATGTTAGCTACTGTTCTGCAAAATGGCCAAAGTATACAATGCACATATGTCATGAGGAGGGAAAAACTGTTCTATACAAACATTATTTCAGTAGTGATCAGGAAGGTTATTTCTTAAGTAAAAACGATAGTGTTTTTTTTTTAAAAAAAAAACCTGCTAATACCACTAAAACTAAAATAAGATATAAAACTTATATCATCATTATTTTAACATCTTTTTGTTGCCTACATATAAACATTAACATGAGCAACAGCCCTGTCCTTTAACATTTCAACTTACTCTTGCAGTGTTTCTACTCCTTTTTCTTTGTACTGCAGCTCTTGCTTCATCTGTGTTAATTCTCTCTTTAATCTAGAAAGCTTAAGATAAAACCATGAAGAAACAATTGTGCTAATAACCGAAGGAATTATTGCAATTTATAATTCATCTGATGATCACAGTTTAGTTTCTTAATTTAGGGTTGTTGAATCTAAGATTACAGTATGACCTTTCTGTACATAACTGTAATTAGCTAATTAGGCAGAAAAACCTAATAGCATTATACAACAAAATTTGCAATTTGGTTTCAAACTGTGTATGAGCACTATCATGAAAACCCATATTACATTGTGATATTCAGTGTTATTTTTATGTCATATTAATAAATAATACATTCTTTGTCATAGATCAGCTTTAGATAATCTAAAACTATAAAATTTACAATCAGTAACTACAGTAAGTTAGAGTATAAAATATAAAAATAATTAAAATATTAGGATTAGTATTATAAATGTCATACTTTCCTAAATTAATCTCTGCATCCTAAATTGCAATTGCTTCTCAAAATGTTACCATAAATAAGAAAATGATGTAATATAATGGCTTAATTACTACCAAAACTTATGTGCTTTCTGGGAAAAAAAGACTTCAAATATTTATGAAAATATTACACCAATTCTTCCTAACAAGCAGTCCTTCTATTGTGGTAAAATATGAATTTAAATAATTACATTTAATATACAGTATTTTAAAAAGTGATGCTCACTCTATCACGCCGACTAGCTATTTCTGCTTTTATCTGAGATGGGTTGTATTTAGTGTTGGTTGAAAATCCAGAATATGCTGAAAAACACAAAAAAATAAGTATTCAAAATAAACTCTACAAAAAGTTCCTAATAAGCACAAGAAGAGAAGGGAATTTCACTCCCTGTTTCACAGAAAACTCTTATTTTGCTACTAATAAGGTTGCAACATATAATCTATCTGTTCATCTAAAAGTATGATTTCACTCAAAAGCTAAATTCACTGTTTATTCAAGAGACACAATGTTAGTATTTATTTTACAATCAAGAATTTAGCATTTTATAACATAAACTGTAAGAAAAGGGGGAACTAAACTTCTCACTCTAACTTAAAGAAGAATAGTGCTTGTAATAATGTCCAATTATTTCAATTCAAAATAATAGAAGTAGTGGCACATAGAACAAAATTAAACCAGACTGAAAAATAAGCTTACAAAACAATACATTTAAATAATAACAACTGCAAAAAAGAAAGAAAAATCCATTATAATCCAAAAGCTTCCAAAATTCAAGTAATTTTGTTAAATATAAAGGGGAACTAATCACAAAGTGACATTTATTAAATAAATAATTGTATAAACTGCCCTGAATTGTTACTTAACCTAGATTTACTCAGACTAAATATATCCAAATCCAGTAATTTGTTTCTGCATTATATTTATAGTCTAGGAAATCTTTACTAAATGATACCATTTAAATAACCATGATTGTTAATGCAAATGAGACAAGGATACATAAACTGCTCAGGCACAGTAGTTTATATATAATTAATGGACTAGGTCTGCCTCAACATCTGTCACAATTGCTAGCTCAGCTCTTTTATTTCTGGGAAAATCAAAGCATACACATCTATCTTCACAGCAGAAATTAATTTACAAAAGGAGATTACATATAAAGGAATGAAAGCATGGACATTTTCAAGCTCCCCTGATCAGATTCAAACAGAAAAGAACTTTCTAAAACTCATTTAACTCAATATAGCTAGGAACCAATCTTTACTATAATACTAAAAGTGAAGTTATTTCCAACTGTTTCCTCTACCAATTTTGATTGCAGTATTTTTTGCTATTGCTATTTTTTCCATATAAGTAGTCCTCTACTTATGACAATTGAATTTAACATTTCTGTTGCTAAGCAAGAGATTTGCAAAATGAGTTTTGTCTCATTTTACAACTTTACTTGCCACAGTTGTTAACTGAATCACTACAGTTGTTAGTAACATGATTGGTAAGTGAACCTGGCTTCCCCATTTACTTTGTCAGAAGGTCACAAAAGATGATCAGATGACTTTGGGATACTGCAACCATGACAAATACATGCCAGTTGCCAAGCATCCAAATTTGGATCACATGACCACAGGGATGTTGCAGCGGTCATAAGCATGAAAAACAGTCACAAGTTACTTTTTTCAGTGCTTTTATAACTTCAAATGGTCAGTAAATGAATGGTTGTAAGTCAAGGACTACCTGTACTTTGGGGAAACCTTGTTAATTAAAAAATAATAAATTAAAAAGAAAACAAAAAACTAAAAGAGCAGACTTGATGGCCCATTAGGTCTTTTTCTGCCGTCAGTTTTCTATGTTTCTATATATTTAGAGCAGCTACGTGTTGACATATCCACATTCCTATCAAGAAGAATTTTAGAGTCAAACTTATTTTAAATAATCCGTCGAGCCTCTCCAGCATTGAGAACTGAAAATCTGTTCCATTTCAAAGTTTTTCCTATCTGCCAAAATAGAAAGGATAGTCAAGATGTGCTAAGCCCAGAGAAGTTATTCCTGAAGCAGTGAGGATTATGGAAAACTGATGTATCTTCAGCATACGAAAAAGGTGCAAGTAACAAAAAAACAATTGGTACAAACTCAAGGTAAACAGCTCCAAACTCGATTGCAGAAAATACGATTTCAGCAACAGAGTGGTCAATGCCTGGAATGCTCTACCTGAATCCGTTAATACATCCTCTAACCCTCACAGCTTCAATTTTAAACTGTCCACCGTGGACCTCACTCCATTCTTAAGAGGTCCATAAAGGGGACGTGCATAAGCGCACCAGCGTGCCTACCATCTCTGTCCTACTGTCCCCATTTATTTGTATTTATTTCTTTCGTTCATATCCATGTTTATGGATATGCCTGCTATCTTGTACATGTTTGACAAACTAATAAAATACAAAAAAAAAATAATAATAATAATACAAAAAGTAAAACACCACCAGACTGACTTTTGCCAAAAAGGAATGGTCCAATAAATTTCATATCTAAGTTATATGACTTCATAGATAGGATATGCTTGGTAGAAAGCAAAACACTATTTCTCATGGAATTCAGGAAAATATTCCTGGTTATAGGGTTAGAAAGACACCTGTAGGAAGCCTTGATATAGTAACTGTTCCTGAAGAAGGCACTGAGCTGCCTGAAGCTCTTGAAGGAATTGGAGACTTCCAGGACAAGCATGGGTTAGAAGTGCAGGTGAGGGGTAGGGATGTGTATGCACAGATAGTCACAAAGGATGAGTAATGCCTGGATGAATACATAAAACATTTGTAAGAAATTATATAATTTCTCTCTCTCTCTCTTTGTGTGTGTGTGTGTGTGTGTGTGTGTGTGTGTGTGTGTGTGTGAGAGAGAGAGAGAGAGAGAGAGAGAGAGAGAGAGAGAGAGAGAGAGAGAGAGAGAGAGAATTTGTCTTCCACAACATTCTGTATATTCTGTGTGTTTGTGTGAGTGTGTGTGAAGACTAGTTTGTATTTATATTTCTCCAAGATGGCACTAGTCTTATTAGCTCATCAAACCATGGGATGGCCAAATTTATCCAAAACTTAAAATAAAGGCTGACAGAAAGATCAAATTAATTGCAGGCTTTGCTAGTTCGTTAAAGCAAAAAATTCCTCCTGGTCCCAAGATTATCTCTGAGTGGAGTTGGGGAAACAGTCCTCTAAAATTTTACGGGCACAGATTGTTAAACCCAGGAAGGGTTGTAAGGCACAGATGGTTTTGGATTATATGACAATGCATCAGCTTGCTGGTTATGTCTTCGTGGAATATAAGAAATCCAAAAATCAAATAAGAAAAAATTGTGTCCACCTATACTGATATAGAATAGACTTCTTTAGATGTTTCATATTCTTGTGATCAGGCCAAACATCTTCTGGAAGTTACATGTAATACAGTAGATGTTATGTCTGAAAGACATCTTTAGATAGCTCAAAACTCCTTGTTAATAATGTTGCACATTAATTTGGTAGATGATGGACAAGAAAAAAGAAATGTACAAGGAACATTATGTCCAGAAACAACAGCAGACTGAAATAGCATAGTTCCCTCAGTAAAATCAGAAGCACCAGCCTGTATGATTAAGGAGCAGGATGATTGGGAATAGGCTAGAACTGGAGGCTTGCGTGAGTCAATTAAGTTTGTTAAGTCTTAAAATTCCAAAGAAAGGAGTCTTAACAAATTGGATAAATGGCTGAAGAGAGTGCTAGAATAAATTTATGAAAAACATTGGTCAAAATTTAAAATTGCTGTAATTCCTGGAAGTGTGTGACGAATTGTTTTTGGATGTATATTCTATAACTGTGTACTCTCAAATGAGAAGCAATATTCCAGGTAAGCCGATATAGGCAGATTAAAAATAAATTCTTCTAACTTAAAATGATAAATATGTACAGATTCAAAAGAACTGATCCCAATGGAAAAGGGCCCTCAAATTACTCAACTCAAATAGCTCAACCAAACTAACAATAAAAAATGTTAGGAAATCATAGAAAGTAGAATTAACCAATTTCTGAATGAGGGCAATTTGTCAATAAAAGACAGTTGAATGCAATTTTGTGTATTCAAATTTCCCATAGTGATTGCTACTGTAAATCCCGAGGCCTGACTGAAAACTCGTTCTTTCTGTAATCATTCTAAGAACTTTGAAATCATGAAAAAAAAACAAGTGATCCATAATGTTTAGAGGGATTAAGAAAGCAGACAACACGAAGAAAGCTACCTTTCTTTTTACTAAAAGGTGTATGTGCTGGAAGAAGAAAATTAACAGATAAATCGTTTTGGCAGATTTTCTGCCTCCCTCCCTCCCTCTCCCTCTCCCTCTCTCAGACACACAGGCACATACACTCCTCTCACACACACTGTGTGCACGCACACACACACACACACACACACACACACACACACACACACACACTTTAGACTGCCCAACAATGGGTATAATGGAGCTGATTGTTATCTACACTTATCCAGGGATAAGTTTGTGGAATCAGTATTTCAGATTAAGATCTGACTCTTCCAATACATCTGCATACTTCAAATATTTGGATGACAAGGTTGAAGGCCCTCCTCCTATGAAACTCTGATTGATGAGTGTCTGACCCTCTGAGGATTACAAATCTTGCATGCAGTCAAAGGTGATGTCATTGTGGTCCCACTGAATACATGGATTGTGAGCCGGAAGCCAGGTCATTCCCAGGACTCCTGAAAAGTATGAGAGGCTAAAACATGAGAACATATTTGGTTTGGTTGCTGAAAGTTGCAATAGTTTTGTGAGCTTAATGATTGAGTCCAAGCATATAAACTGACCACCAACTGCTTCAAATAAGACAAGATGGAGAACAATGAAGAGTATATTTTCATGAAGTGGATTGTTTTATACAATTACCCGCTATACCAAAACCCTATTACAATCTACAATTATATTCTGCCACCTGGCTGGGTTTTCAGTATGATTGGATGACTGTGAAAAAGTTGTTTCACAAGTTTAGGCATCACTTATTTTCTGGTTATCTCACACTTATTGCCCTTGGTGATTGGAGTCATCAAGACTTATCCTGACATAAATCCTTACCAAAATCAAATAGAGTATTTGCTGGCAAATTCTATCCCACAACTTCAATATTTAAATCAGCTTTGCTGGTTACCCTCCCAGAAGTGTTGAGACTGTCCATAGCATTAGTATTATTCCCATGTATGATGGCACTACTTCTGGACAGAGTAGAATTCTACTGGATCTGGAATGATTCATTCTCTAAAGTCTCTAGTGAATGAAAGAGGGAAGAAGAGAGAGAAGTGATATCTTTCCATTCCATCTGTGCTTACAACTCCTTAAGCATTGCACTAATGTGTAAACAGATGTGGATTAATTTAACTGCTGTGTGTCAAGGATAACTTGTCACACCAATTCATACTATATCTCATCAGCTAGATTAACATACCAGTTCTATGACGTGCTAACTTCATTTCAGTCACATCCTGCCCCAGCAACTGGATTAAACGCTTATTTATTGGAGAAGCAAATTTCATGTTCAATTCTGCAAGTTACCTCTCAACATTAGCATAGTTGTCAAATCAAAACTGCCTTGGGCCAATAAACTTTGCAGCCCTCCAGAGAATCAAAGCTTATTTTAAAAAATAAAACATTCATATCCAGTCAAGGGGAAGTACTCTCTTTGAGATATATGGTTTATTCTGCTAAAGACTAAGCAGTAACGAGATGATGCATCATATTTGGCAATGAAGAAGGCTTTTAGGGCCAGAGATCCATTTGCAATCACTGCTGCAACTGCCCCATTTGTACTGATGACTCTGCCATGGACAGAAGAGTTTCTCACACAGATGCACCAAAATAAATAAATAAACCACTTAAGAAATCCAGCAGTTTGATGGATTGGGCAGTAGTTTTCTAGATATGGGTCTCTAATCTTTCTATCCCAGTTCTTATTTTTCTAACTTTTTCTTTTCTACTACCTTGCCTATTCAAACAAATAACATAAAGCATTGCTATACAAACATTGATGGAGAAGCATAGTGTCTGAAAAACTATGAATTATAGTTATTTTAAAAGATAATTCAGTATTGTTTTATTTCATGGGGGTTAGGTGGCTCTACACCTTAAGAAGACTAATTTAGCAGTTCTCAGCTACAATTGTATGGGTTTTTTCTCTGTTTTTTTAAACAATTGTGGGATCTGGTGTTGTTATTTGATCTTTTGATATATTGGGCCTTTTTTTCCTTTTAGGAGAACATAGTAGTAGGAGAATTAAAGTTGATTTCAGTAACATCACAATATATTAAAAATTGAAAGGGTCTGGATTATATTCTATTTGCAGCATTAAAGAAGGCTGTAAATGTTTCTTTTCTGTCCACCAGGTCCACCACGTCCTGAGTGAGGTATCCTATTCCTAATGCAACTCTAGTGCTAAAGCAGTATTGCATGGAACACCCTTTCAGAAGTTTTCTCAGATACTGCAAATATTTGTTACAGTTACATCTGATGAAGCAAGCTGTTAACAAAAGCACATGGTTTTTAATAAAATTGATAGTTTGAAAAGATGCTACCAGGCTCCTTTTAATTCTATATGATCTTCAGACTTTTTGCATGTTATCGAGAGAGTAGAATGAAGTACAATCAAAGACTAAAAGCCATTGTGTAATAAAGGAAGCTAGAAAATGTTATTTATTGATTTTTATTCTGACTCTCCCATTAAAAAAGCAATTCTCTGAAGCATCTTACAACTAAACTGTCTAATAAGAATGAAGCAATAATTTATTTTCTTCATTCAGTTAAGACATTTCTCACAGGACTTTTTACATTTATTGACAATACCATTCACTTCCCAAGGAACTAAGTCCAAGCCATCATAATGGCAATATGTAAAAAAAAAAAAGATAAAAGAAAATCTGGCCAATTATCATTCAATCAATCTTTTGAATACAATCAGCAAACTCTATGCCAAACATTCAAGAAGTTCTATTACTGGACTGAAGATAAGATTATCCTAGCTAAAGAACTAGAAGGGTTTAGGACAAAATTTAGTTTAAGATCCAGTGGTAATACTTCAACACTAGTAGATACTTATAAATCTAGAGCAGTGGCCCCCAACCTTTTGGGCACCAGGGACTGGTTCCATGGAGAGAGGTTTTTCCATGGACTGGAGGTGGCATGGTTTTGCATGCTGGTTGCATCCCATCGATGGGGCTTCGCTTATTTATGTGGCCCAATTTCTGGCATGCCCAGTGCTGGTCCACAGACTGAGGGTTGAGGATTCCTGATCTAGAGGTCCTTCTTATGCAGCTTTTGTAGATCTCCTACCTGCATTTGATTCCACTTTCATGGGAACCATGCCTATGAAATCTTCACTAGTTTAACACATTATCTGATTCCTAACTATCTGTAGTTTAAGGAAAAAGCTTCTGCTTTGCATTCAAAAGGTCCCAGATTTAATTCCTTGTCTCATAAATTAGGATTAGGAATCCCAAGGTCTGTTTCCAGTCAATTTAAATAACACTGAGTTAAATAGACAAACTGGAATAAAGCAGCTGCACCCTGTATCACTATTATACAACACAGAAACAAATAAAAGTGATAGCAGAAAAAGACCTAGTCTGCCCTTTAAAGTTTATTTTTAAATTTATTTTATTTTTAAATTTTGTTGGGTGATAGACATGTGTTTATCCCAATCATTTTAAACTCAGTTACCAATGATTGGCCCACTATCTCTACTGGAAGTTCATTCCAAGCTTCCACTACTCTTTCTGTGAAGTAACACTTTCTAACATTATTTTTGAACTTCCCTTTTGTCAACCCTGTCAGCCAAATGACATCCAATGTAGTCTTAAAATTGCAGTGTATGCTGTGTTATAAAATATGACAATAAACAAAGCACACATAAAGAAAATTAGAAGTGTAGCAGTACATTTTCTCTTTACAAACTACAATATTCTATGTTGCTGTTTTGTCTACTTCCCTGCCGCCAAAAACTTCTGCAAATGCCAACCACATATTAATCAGAGTAATTATGTCCTTAAACAGAGCAAATGGTTGGCAACTGTTAACATGTGAAAAAGTATACATATTATCAAAGTTTGTCATAACGGTTGTTATGTTTGTCATAAACATTTGTTTAGTGTCAATATTGCATTTCAAATAGTAGAACTTAACCTTTAAGAAAAAAATCCAGTAAAAAATCCAATCTTTTGTTTACTAAATATGGAACAAAACCTACTGAGTTCAGTGTGATGTTTGTCTGAATAAATAGACAAGGAACATCTCTAATTTATTAAAATGAAATTTAAAAGATGAAGTTAGTAAAAAAAAACTCATGTTATATTTCAGAACAGTTAAAAGTAAACTAATATTTGCAGCTAGGCAGTGAAATTTATTTTGTTTAAGCTAATGCTGTTTTAAACAAGCTATTTTTCTAGACTCTTTAGTTTGGAGCACTCCAATCAAATAAAGGAAAAGTAGGTATTCTAATATTTCTGTTGGATAGGTAAAGAAGGGCCTTTACAAAAGACAACTGTAATTGCTTAGAAAAAGGTTTGGGGGGGAAGTAACAGAATTGTGGAAAAATAGTTTTAAAACTAAATAAATAAAGTATTTTGATTTTAAATTATAAGTGTAAAAAGCTGCAGCAGTAGCACCAAAAATTCAAAGTACACTACTATGAAAAAAATAAAATTTGGTAAAAATGTTATTATACGATTGGTTTTTTAAAGATTCTGTAAGATTCAGATGTCCCTTTAGTTTTGTCTCAAGAATGAATATGGATTTATTTTTGAGATGAAAATTATATTTCTGAATTATTTAAACCACCCACAACTTGAAATATGTGGCATTTTTCTTTCATTTTTATCTACATCTACACTGATCTGTATTATAAATATAACAGGATTCCCAAGAACTATCCTCATGTTATAACTTTTTACATTCTTAACTTTTATATTCTATACAAAATATTTATTTATTTTGAATAATTTGTACTTCCAATTTATACATCATTATTTGCTGAATAGTGACCTTAAGCATTCATTTGTAAGTGGAACACACTATTTATTCCACAAAAAGAGGACAATGATTAAATATAGAAGTATTGTTAACATTTACCAATATTTAAAAAGAGAATACAGATTATTTTATGCATAAATATTTCCTGCTGATATGACCAAATCAAACCAAATCTCTAGATTTGAACAATTGGGTTAGATTAAGAGCAAATGTGTTGCTCTATATGCATTGAATAATTGGGACTTGGAATACAAATTACTAACTTTTGAAAATATTTCAGTAGTTTAACTTAAATTTAGTTCATCTGGTCTAGATAACATTCATTTTGAAAATATCACATTCTGAATTCCAGAAAGTGAATATCAGAATTTTATTATATTTATCAGATAGGCTGTTCATAAAGAAACAGTGTTCATTTCAAGTAAGTTGCAAAGTTTAATATCAATGTAATCAAGGAGACTTGCTCAAACAAACGTCTATTTGTTTTTCTATTGTTTCACTTATAATAAGCAATAGAAGTCAGGATTCTGAAGGATTTCTATAAGAAAGTACAGTCATTCCCACTTTGTTCATTGTTTGTTTTTCAGGCACATTCAGAACAGAGCAATGTATATCAGCCACTGTAGGAAGCCAAAGAGATCTAGTATTTAAGCGCTGGACTATAATTGGAAAGATCCATGTTCAAGTCTATCCTCAGTTACACAAGCTCAATGGTCGATTTCCCATGCTAGCTATTAGGCTAGCTACCATGAGTTTGTGGAGAAAAAGTTTGATACAGTATAAATAAAGCATGATTCTCAGTTACTACACTGTATAAAGATGAGTGACAGTCCTTTTGTTGGTAGTAACATTAATACTTGTAGACCAATGTTAGCAACAATATATCTTATACTAGCTTTCCATTAAATAAAAATATTGTGGAACAGAATCCCAGCCTCCACATAAAATTTAGATTGGTCCTTTATTCTGCAAGTAACTTCAGATAAAGAATTAATTTCGTAAGATTTTTTTAAGATAAAGATCATTAAAAAACCTGCAATTAAATAAAAATAAATAAATAAATTGCACATACTATCAAATGTAGTTAATAGTCTTTAGTAATGCAAAACCCTTAAGTTATCCAGAACAATTTTTGATGGATTGGGATTTTTAACTTAGCTAAAATATATAAAATCTTAACTTTAAATCTGAATTATTTGAAGAGGAAATGCAAACTTACTACTTGCATAAGAGTGACTGTCATCCTCACACATTTTATTCAATTGTTGATACTCTTCTTGTGCTAGCTCAAATCGCTGCTGCTTAATTTGATAAATTTCCATTTTGGCATTAAGTGCTTCCTGAGCGACAATTAAATATTCCTTTAGCATGCGCTCCTGTTCTCTTCTCCATTGCTCTCTTGGGTCTTCAATTTGTGTGAGTTCTGATTTAGAAGGAAAAAAGTGTTCCAACATATTAAATGATAAAACACAGAGATGTACAAAATTCACATATTATGGCAATTAAATCACATTTTTATTAAAAAAAAACTAATGTCTAAAACTATACAAACATTTAACTTAAACTTTAAAAACTATATTCTATCCAGTCTATTAAGACTTCAATAGAAGTCTTAATAAAGAAATGTACTTTAATAAAGAAATGTACTTTACAACCAAGTTATATAAGGCATAATGCTAAATAGATAATGATCTGAATCAACCTAACAATTAGACATAATTTAATCACTGCTTCCGTAAACCTGCTCCATTTCTTTCCCTTTGGTTCAACTTCAAAATACTGGAATATTTATTTAATTTTATAACTACAGGTAGTCGTCGGCTTTACAAGTATTTGTTTAGTGACCATTTGAAGTTACAATGGCACTGAAAAAAGTGACATATGACCATTTTCACACTCACGACCACTGCAATATCCCCATGGTCACGTAAACAAAATTTGGATGCTTGGCAACTGGTTCATATTTACAACAGTTGCAGTGTTCCAGGGTCATGTTATCACTTTCAGTGACCTTCTGACAAGCAAAGTCAATGGGGAGCCAGATTCACTTAACAACCGTGTTACTAACTTAACAAATGCAGTGTTTCACTAACAACTGTGGCAAGTAAGGTCATAAAATGGGGCAAAACTCACTTAACAAATGTCTTGTTTAGCAAATTTTGGGTTCAATTGTGGTTGTAAGTCGAGACTACCCATATAGTTTCTTTTCTTGTCCTAACTGGAAAACATATTTAAAGATATCTGAACAAGCCAAGACAATGATTCTTAATTTGTCTTTTTCTTACAAATTACTATTACAAAGTAGTTTGGATGCAACAACGAACTGCAACTACAATTAGACCTTGACTTACAACTACAAATGGAACCCAAATTCTCATCACAATCATTGAGATTGTAACTCAAATCGAACCTGATTTTATTATTACTTTTATGGTAGTCACTAAGCAAACACTGGACCCTGATTGGCCGAGCTCAAAGGTGGGCAGCCAGAGCTCCAATAGCTTTGTAAATGCCCTTGGTGCGGACGACAGGCCGAATGGCATGGCCCTGTAATGGTAGTGTTTGTCTGCGTAAGAAAAGCAAAGGAACTCCCTGTGGGCAGGCAGAATTGGTATATGAAGGTATGCCTCCATCAAGTCTATGGAGGTGAGGAAGTTGCCCTCTTGTATACTCGCCAGTATCGACTGGAGGGACTGCATCTTGAAGCACTTGTATTTTAGGCACTTGTTCAGTCGCTTCAGATCTAAAATCGATCTCTACCCCCGGAGCTCTTTTGGATCACGAATAAGATTGAATAAAAACCCTGTCCTTGCTGGTCCTGAGGAACAGATTGAATAGCCTTGATGTCCAGTAGATGCTGAACTGCTGATTCCATCAAGGCCTCTTTTGGATGTGTCTCTGGATACGGGGCATCTGATAAAAAACTTCGGGGGAGTGGTGAGAAATTCCAGAGCCAAACCGAATTTCACAGTGCTGAGGATCCACTTGTCTGATGTTGTAGCCTCCCATTGATGGGCATGGAGGCTGAGCCAGCCGCCGATTGGCGGGGCAGCCCTGCAGTCACTTCAAGCGATGATAGGGGCGACTTCCTGCTCCACGAAAGGGTTGCTTGCCCTGAAACTGTTGGTGACTCCGAAATTCCGACCTGTCTGGTTGTCTTTCTTGCCTGTCAGAGTATGGTCTCTGAAACTGATGGTAGTCGAGTCCCGTGTCTGGGGCTTGAAAGGACTGCCTCCTGAAATATGCAAGCAGGGGCGCCTATCACCCCATCTGAACAGGGAAGGCAAGGTCTTGCCCCTGCCCTTAGAGTCAACCAGAATTGGTTCCAGGGCCTCTCCAAACAACTTGCTGCCCGTGAAGGGAGCAGATGCCAACTTCCATTTATTCTTGTTGTCAGCCTGCCAATGCCTAAGCCATAACATGGGACCGGCTGTGACCAAGGAGGCTATAGATCTAGATACAAACTTTGCTGCACTTAGGGTGGCATCAGCTGAAAACCCATGCAGGCATCAATTTGTTGATGTCTTGGTGCCATCTGACCTCTTCAGGAGGAACCCTCGCCTGCATCTGGCAAAGCCAGAGCAATGAGGCCCTATTTAAAAAGGAAGCCAACATGGCAGCCTTAACTGCCCAGCTCTAACTGCGTAGAGCTAATTCTGCTTTCCTGTCATCTTCTTGAGACAATCAGCTGGCAGGAGGGCAGTAGATGCCAAGGCTGCCACTGGCTTAACCACCATAGATGTTTGCAGGACCTCCAAGAAGTCTGCAGCTACATTATAGAGCTTCTTTTCAGCTCCTGTAGGGGAAAGACCCGCCCCTGGATTGGTCCACTGCATCTGAACCACATCCAGGAAGAGCTTGGGCGATGGAATAACCTCTGCTTCAACAGTTGGCTATGAAAAGAGCATACGACCCAAATCCACAGTACTCTGAGCTGAATCAGGAACAGACTCAGATCCCAAATTAGTTATGACTTTGGCCTTGCATAACAAGGACTTGAATAAATCAGGACAGAAAAGGCCTGTGAAAGGCGAAGGATCAGAGGATATCCCCTCATCCTCTGAAAAGGCCATGAATTCTTCCTCCCCAGCAGGAGAGTCCCCACTCGTAATGGAAGGAGCTTGAGAGGTAAGGCTATTAGGGTCCAACCAGGATTCTTGTGTCATGGCTGGCTGTTGCTGGGCCTAGTAATATGGAAAACTCTGGGGAGGTTGACTCTTTTGCTGCAGGCCTGCAGCAATTCCCTGCGATATAGCCTGGGATATCATCAATTTTAAATGGCCAGGTAATTCTGAACCACTATCCTCCCCTGGGTGGAGCCCCGCCGCAGTTGGTGTAAAAGTAGCCTCAGACACTGTTCTTGAAAGAGAAATTTGCCTCTCTGAACCTGCTACAGACATGCTGGGAGTTGCAGCAGAAATAACCTCAGATCTATCCACTGATTCCATCTGTATAGTGGAAAACAGCTCTCTAGTGCCATCTGGTGACCAGGCGCTATAGCATACAGGCTGCAAAAGGCTTGGTTCATTAGGGCAGCCCAACGGTTGCTCCTCTGCAAGGCGGGAAACTCCAGCTCCTCCTCTGGGAGGGCTTCCCAAGTTCTGGCTCTTTCCAGCCTTTTGGGCTTTGGCCAGTTCCTTTTCAATGGCCTTCTTGTACCTTTTTAGCATCCATTTTGGTTGCCTTTGAGCCTCTGCCGCTCCGAGCAGCTGCCTTATGGCTTCTCTCTCCTGCTCCTTTGGCAGCAGCCCTCTGGCTGGAGGAGCTCAGCCTGTAGCTCGGGGAGGCTATAGGACAAGCCCTATTATCCCCTTACTGAGGCTTCTGGCTGGTGGAAGACGCCGGAGCCACCATTTTGCACTGCTTGGAAGGCAGACCTGGCCCGCAATGGGCTGCTGCTGCCATGGCTATAAAGTGCACCTCAAAGCACGCATGCTGCTACCAGCGAAGCTGGGCAGTGACTGAGTCCCCTCCGCCCTTTAAAACTCCTGGCAGGAAGCCTGGGGCCTTGGCTCAGTGATTAAGAGCCGGAAGGAAAAGGAGCCTCTCCGCTGTTGTGTGGCTGGCAGGTATCTTGGCTATCAAAGCTGGGAAAAGGTGACTAACCAGCTGACCGCATAGCCTGAATCTGCTCGCTGAAACCACTTTCAGCATGAATCTGCTCGCTGAAAGCACTTTCAAACAGTTTTTCCTTTCTTTGCTCAGTTAGAAGAATCCAGGAATAGATTGGACAAAGCCACATACGTCTCTTCTGGCTGACGACTGAGCCAAACTGGTAGATCACTAGGCAAGGAAGGCGTAACTAAAAAAAAGATCACATGCTCAGTCTCCAGGAAGAAGATAGAGCAACACCCACTCCTGGATTCTCTCTCCCCAGCTCTATGGAGAATGATAGTGTCACCCCTGGGGGAAATTCACTTGCCTACGTCACTCAGCCTCTTTCTCTGCCTTAGCAATCTCCTTGTCCAGGGCCTTTTGATGCCTCTGTGCATCCTTCTCCTTGGCCTTAGTGGCCTTTTTGGAGGAAAGGGCTTTTGCCTTGATTCGGAGCTGCTTCTATGATAGCTGATTTCGGCATTTTTCCCTTGGGGCCTGGGGCTTGGCTGGGAAACCCAATTCTTCCCCACTTATGGTTTCTTTGTGGTTTCCTGTTGCCATGGAAGCCTCCATTTTGTGAATCCAGCCCTTTGGAGAAGGCAGGTTCGTCCTGAGTGGGAACACTGCTGCCGCGGCTGACCAATTGATTGCCGCTAATAAGTATGCACAGAGACCGGGCAGTGACTCCAGTTCCCTCCGCAAACTGCGGGAAGAGGCCAGGGACCTCTTCTGGATAATGGTGGCTATGCCAGTCAGACCGGGGAGCCTGCCTGTCAGTTCGCACTCCTTGCAAATGTTGGAGGAATGTTGGAGGAAGCCAGTTGCTTTCCTGCTGCTTGAGTGAGAATACAAGGAAGGGAAGTTCTCTGTCTTTTACTCTTTAAATTTTGAAAGTTGGACTAATCTATAAACGTCTATAGCGCTATGACTGAGTCAAAACTGGGGACGCAGACACAAGAGGCGTGGCTACAAAATATTGAGACTCAGTCTAATGAGCAGAAAGGCAGAATTAACCCATTCCTTGGATTCTCCTCAGCACACTGGAGAACACTGGGTGCCCAGAAAATACACAAAGGATGGACACGTTAGTACGTTATATGCCATTACTGAATCCAAAGCCAGGGAGTGACTAACTAGCTTTGTAACCCTTAGATAGTTTTGAACTTTTATCTTTTTTTGGCACCAGCCATTTTAGCAAAAAAATAGAATGTTCTAGTTCAAAGTATCTGTAGGATTTGAAGATGCCCGCTTCTACTACATGATAATTTAAAGGTATAGCTGTGCTTGAAATAAAAAAAAAAACACATTTAAAGTTCCTTCAAAACTGGCCAATTTAATTACTGGTAACTATACCCTGGTTATTGTTCTCTAGGAAATGCCATGAGTGACATCAAGTTGGCCACACCTACTCAGTCACATGACCTCCCCCCAGCCATGTCTATCCAGCCGGTCATTAGGGAGAACCGGCTGTTGAATTACTTGAATCGCATCACTGCTGCCTTCTCACAACTCACTGGAGCAATGAAGAATAATGAATTTCTTTAGGGAATACAGTAAATGCCAAGGGTTGGTGATGCCATTCAAAAGGTAGATCAAACATCTTACCATATAACCACTCATCACATTGTGTGAGGCCCCCCATGGCCTGTTTTGGCCAGCAAAATGATGCAGGAGGCCATGGAGGCCGAAAAAGGGCTGCGTGCGACCCCCCCCCATGGCCCCCCACAACCTGTTTTTAGTCGGCAAAGGCACTGCGAGCCATTCCTTTGATATTTCCAGGTCAGCCCTGTGGGCCAGATCTAAGCAGGCCAGATTCGGCCTGCGGGCCTTGAGTTTCACACCCCTGATCTAGATAAAGAAAATACTACTACTAAACAGGAATCCCTAGGAAGAGACCCAAACATCACCATCCTGCCAGCTGATAAAGGAAGATGCAGTCATCCTGAACACAGATGACTACAAGGCCAAGATGAACAGTTTTCTGAAGGACACTGCTATGAATGACTCTGAAGAGACAGCCCACCAGCAGTTACAAGAAAAAGGTCACTGATTTCCTGCAACAACTACTGAAGGACAATGCCATCAAGCAGCCACAATACTACTCCCTTTACTCTGGGAAAGCCACTCCATGCATATATGGACTCCCCAAAATCCACAAAGAAGGAATTCCACTCAGATCAACTGTCAGCAACATCAACTCTATCACTTACAATGTTGCAAAACTTCTAACCACTTTATTAGATGACAGAACCAACCTCAGGCCAGACCACATGTGCGCCATGCTGGACTTCTGCCTGACTACTACCTGTTTTAAATATAATGAAGGTTTCTACAGACAAAAACATGGCTGCGCCATGGGTTCACCTGTGTCCTCCACAGTGGCCAATCTCTACATGGAAGAGGTAGAAACCAAAGCCCTAAACTCTTTCACAGGAATTCCATCCACTCACTGATATAGGTAAGTGGATGATACTTGGGTCAAGATCAAAACACAAGAATTGGAAGCCTTCACCAAACATCAACTCTGTGGAAAGATATATCAAATTCACACAGGAAGTTGTTAAGGAAAATAGTCTAGCCTTCCTGGACTGTTAAGTACACATTAAGGAAGACAGAAGCCTTATGATTGAAGTTTACAGAAAACGCCCACACAAGAGATCAAGATTTACATTTTGATTCCCACCATCCACTGGAGCACAAAATGGGGGTTATCAGAACCCTACACCACTATCAGCAAAGATGAGAAAGAAAAAGAACTAAAACACATCAAAGAAACTCTCGGAACATGTCGCTATCCCACTTGGGCCTTCATCAAATCCCCAAAAAGAGCTCCTCCATAATAAAGAAGAGAACAGCAAACAAAGCAACGTTATTGTTCCATGCGTTGCAGGAATATATGAAAAGCTCAGGAGGATTTTCAACCAACACAACATATATACACACTTTAAACTCAAAAATACACTAAGGCAGAAGCTTGTCCACCACAAGGATAGAACACCGAGACACAAATTGAGCAACATGGTATATGCAGTACAATGCAGATCTGTACATTGAGGAAACAAAACCACCACTTCACAAAAAAGGGAGAGGGATACGACATCATCTATACAGTCCTTTCAACAGTTCCAAGAAGGCTCCACACCCATTTGCACTACTCAGGTGATCCTGAGGACACAGATAAACCTCCAAGTGGTGTCAACAACTCTCTAAAACAGGGGTGTCAAACTCAAAACCCATGGGCCGCATCTGGCCCATGGGATGCTTAAATTTGGCCTGTGGGGCCAGCCTGGAAATATCAAAGGACCAGCCTGCAGTGCTTCTGCCAGCCAAACTGAGCCGTGGGGGCGTCACATGTGCTCCCCCGGCCCGTTTTTGGCCTCCATGATTCAAGCAACACTCTGTTGGTAGCAGCACTCTGCCGTTTTCAGCCGGCAGAGTGCTGCAGGAGGCCAGGAAAGCCAAATAAGGGCTGCAGGAGGATTGGATTGGACTGGATTACAATTATGTGGCATCAAGTAAGTGCTTGATCGGGATAGGAAACAAGCAACATCTTATGTTAATACTACAGTTTAATGCCAGAGTTTACATACTGTAGATCCATTTAATCTTCAATCAACAATCAATAATTGACAGCCATTTCTATTTACTCTCCTGGAAATTTACCTCTGCTGTTAGGTCTGTATTATCATGTTATTTTTATTATTAGTTGAATAATAAAAATACAATAGTATAAATAGTTTTTCTGCCTGGAAAAGCAATTTACTATTAAACAATGGGGTATAAATTTAGATTAAAAGTTTAGTGGAGTATGAAGAATAAGTAATAAATGTTTGCCAGTAATATCTGATAGAAGAGATAGGAAAATGGTTATAGTACAGAACTGTGGAAAGAAAGAAGGGAAAAAAATGCATTTGTCTGTGTCAAATGCACACCATGGCCACGCCTATGGCCACACCCACCTACCGCAGCAACACCCACCCCTGGCCACCCCACCCCCCGGCCCTCCAAGGTCAAATACAACCCTGATGCTGTCCTCAATGAAATCGAGTTTGAGACCCCTATTCTAAAAGAATGCAAATGACCAGTTGTCTGCAAGGAATATAAATCCTTCCATTTCTCACCATCCACTCAGAGCTGAAGAAGCTTATTGGATGAGAAGCGAAACATTTTCAAAGAAAAGCAAGAAAGTCCAATTGCCTCTTGAAAAAACACCTTTGGAACAACCATGACTGGATGACTGAGAATCTCCATAGACATGTACTACTATACTACTGGACCAAAATTACTTGGGTGATTGAGCAAGATCCAGGAACGGATCTCTCAGGATTGGTAAAGGAAGAGTGATTTAGATGTTCTTGGACCTAGTCAACCATACTTATCGGCAATATAAATTTACCAATACATAAAGGTTGCAGATTGTTCATCTCTGCCTTAGTGGATATACAATTCTATGAAATTATTACAATGTTTTTGAAGATAAGGGGCGTTGGTTTTACCTGATACGCCCTTTCTCATGGTAATCAACGGAAGAGTCTAGGATGGTTGCTCTAGTCTCATAGCTCTATTAACTGAGGTGAAATTCTGAGGACATGCCTCCCTGATAATGGTCCCCAGTTGAAAACAAAGACGAAATGAATCATGTAGTCTGTCTCCAGTCCTAACGTATCTCCTCCCAGAATCTGGACCAGACAGTCCACTGGGTGGGACTGGACTCTCCCGTCGATCACCATGAGAAAGAGTGTATCAGGTAAGACCAATGTCTCTTCTCCATAGTATCGACTGGAGAGTCCAGGATGGGACATACCAAAGCTTGGCTGTCCTACAGACAGGAACTGCTCTGGTCCGGAGTCCCCACCTCCTCATGAACTCACTGCAGGATACACCTGCCGAAGGCCGCCTCGGTGGAAGCATAAGTGTCCAGTCTATAGTGGCAGGTGAACAGCGATGGGGAAGTCCATGTCGCTGCTCAACAAATTTCTTCTACAGAAGCCTGCATTGCCCAGGCCACTATTATGGCCGCACTCCTAGTGGAATGCTCCGTAATCCTCCTAGGCACTAGAAGAGCCTGCAGCTCATAGGCTTGGGCAGCCCGTAGCCAACGACCCATCATGGAAGGCATCACCCTATGGCCCAGAGTTGACAGCTGAAAGGAAACTAACAGGGACTCAGTCTTCCTGATGGAAGCGGTCCTTGAAATGTAAATGCGGAGGGCCCTCCTAACATCCAGAGTATGCCATTTCTGCTCCAAGGCGTACCGAGGCCTTGGACAGAAATCAGGCAAGATCAACTCCTATGCTCGGTGAAACAAGGAGTTAACCTTTGGAAGAAAGGCAGGGTCCAACTGCAGAACCACCCTGTTCGGATGAAAAACACAGAGGTCCTTTCTCACCGATAATGCCGCCAACTCTGATATCCATCTGGCAGATGTGATAGCCACCAGGAGAGCCACCTTACACAAAAAGAGATGTAGGCTGGCCTCTCTTAAGGATTCAAATGGTGCCATGGATCGGGCCTGTAACACCCTGAGCAAATCCTAGGTGGGGTAGCAGTGCACGACTGGGGGCTTCAAATTGGAGGCATCTCTGAGGAAGGCTCACACCCTGGGGTGGTGAGCGAGGGAGCCTAAGTCCCCAAACCTCAAAACAAAGCCAGGACTGCGACCTGTCATCATAAAGTGTTCAGGGATAGACCCTTCTCCAGGTCCTCCTGCACAAATTCCAGCACACCCGCCACTGTGGCCAAGTTAGGGTCTATATGGCCCTTGGCACACCAGAAAAATCCTCCAAGCTGCATTATAAATGTGAGTGGTAGAAGGCTCCTGGATCATTCGTATGACCCTATTGGAGAACCTCTCCCGTTTCAGAAGTCTCCGCTCAACCATCAAACGGTCAACTGGAGCCACTGAGGCTTCGGATGGATGATGGGACCTTGGCTGAGGGAGACTCTCTCCAGGGGAATCCTCCAAGGTCTGGAGATCGACAGGCCGACCAGATTGGCGAACCACAGTCATCTGAGCCAGTGGGGAGCTATCAACAGGACCTCCACCCTCTCCAACAGCATCTTTCTGATTACCCCTGGAATCAGGAGAAGAGGGGGAAAGGCATACAATAGACCCTTGGGCCATGGACATCACAGAACATCTACCCTTCTGCCCCCAGTGCTGGGAACCTTGCAAAGGATCTGGGAAGGTGAGAGTTCAAAGGAGAGGCGAAGAGATCCAGAATCGGGTGGCCAAACCATTCTGACAGTTCTGTGAACAGACTGGGATATAGGTGCCACTCCGACTGGTCCACAGTGGCCCTGCTCCACCAGTCTGCCTGCACGTTGGATACTCCCACAATGTGCTCTGCCCTGATTGATAATAGATGTGTCTCTGCCCACCGGCACAATGTCTCTGCTTCCTTCATGAGGGACTTCGACCAAGTCCCCCCTTGCCGATTGACATGGGCTTTGGTTGCCACATTGTCCGTAAGGAGAAGGACATGATGTCTCGAAACCCCCTGCTGGAATGCCCTGAGGGCCAAGTGGGCCACCCTGAGCTCCAACCAATTTATGTTGTGGCCAAGTTCCTGCGGTGTCCACCACCCCTGCGCCACCTGGGGGCTGAAGTGGGCCCCCCAGTTGAAAAGGCTGGCATTAGATGTAATCGTCAGTCTGTCCAGTTTCTTGTAGAAACAGCCCCATGTGATGGGTCAGGACCCCCATCAGCGGAACGAGCAAAGCACCCCCGGTGGTACTCACACCTCTGCCATCGAGATATTACCTTCCGGAAGGTATTATGGAAGGGAAGCAGAAACCATTAGAGGGGCCTGGCATGGAACCATGCCCAAGGCACTAAGGCAATACAAGATATCATTTTCCCCAGGAGCTGAGACAGCAACGCCAGCGGTACTACTCTGTCTGCTTGAATCTGGCCTGTCAAGGCCTTGATGCTGTCCTGCCATTTCTGGGAGAGAAAGACTTGTCCAGTTACCGTGTCTATGAGTGCACCTAAGTGCACCAGTCTTGTGGGTACTAAATGACATTTGTCCAGGTTGACTGAGAACCCGTGATCCCGGAGGATCCAGATTGTCGTGCTTAGATCTTTTTCCGCCTGTGGCCAGGAGGATGTCTGGATTAGCAAATCGTCCAAATAGCACTGAATCCAAATGGGTAATGCTCTGAGTTATGCTGGTAGAGCTGCAATGATCTTGGTGAATGTCCATGGGGCCAATGCCAGGCCTAATGGGAGGGCCGCATATTGGAAATGGCGCCCGGCATAACAAAACCTCAGGAATTGCCTGTGACTTGGACGAATAGGGACATGGAGGTATGCCTCTGTCAGGTCTACAGAAGCCAAAAAGTCTCCCTCCCAGATGCCTCCCAGAATGGAATGAAGGGAGTGCATCTTGAATCTTCTGTAGACCAGATACTGGTTAAGTCCCCTGAGGTTCAGAATTGCCCTCCTCCCCCCGAGGGCTTTGGGATGAAAAACAAAATTGAATAGAAGCCCAGCCCCCCTGGTCCGGCTGAACCGGCTGAATGGCCCGAATATCCAACAAATCGATTCCATGAAGTCCCGTCTTGCCAGGTTTCTGGAAATGGGACAGCGGAGGAAAAACCTTGGGGGATGGGAGAGGAATTCTAAGGAGAACCCTGATCTTATTGTCTCCCTGACCCAAGCATCCATCATGATGTCCTCCCAACAGTCTGAGAAAAGACCGAGATGGCCCCCTATGGGAGGTTGAGGCCTGATGTCACTTGTGGCGTCTGAATGCCCTACTGTTGTTGCCATGAAAGGGGCATTTTCCCTGTTACTACTGTTTGCCTCTGCTGCCAAAACCAGATCTCTTGATCTGGTAAATTGGATCTGGAAAGAAAGGGCCTCTGATGTCGGGGAAAGCCCACCGCAGCTTCCTCCTGCCGAAAGGAGGGTCACCGGAAGTATGCCAAAATCAAGGCCAACAGCCCCCGGAGTTGCGTGGAGGCCCCAGGCCCCTGTCCGCCACCGTGGATCTTCAAGGGGCTGCTTCAATGCTGATCAGCTGTAGGGCGAAGGATCTAACATGCCGAGCTCACAAACACGCTCCTTCCTCTAACTGCTAAAAGTTATTTATATCTACAAGTCCTATTTTTTCAGTTTTAATTCTTCACTTTCATCTCTTTCCATTGTCTTTTCTTCTGCTCTTTCCTATCTCTGCTGCCATTGTCCATCTGCCATTTAATCTAATTCGAAGACAGTATCTTGGACTTTTCTACTATGGCTACCATTAATGGAAAGACTCTAAATATTTTTAAAAAGCAATATTAAATCCAAAATTTGGAGGAAAAAAGGATTTATATAAAATCACAATTATTTGAGCATGTGCACTAGTACTTACCAAGCTTGCCAATATTATTCAATAGTTCTATCTCGAATAAAATAAGTCATGACAGAAATCTTCAAGCAAGTTATGCAAAGACAATCCTAAACCCATGAAAATGGTGAACATTTTTTCATATTGCAGGACAGTATCCATAATATCAATAATTTTATGATTTTATTGTATCTTTCTCCCTTGTCCAACTCTGATTTGTCTATATATAAATGAATATTTAGGATCCAAGTTTGAGTTTATAACTGTATAACTTAAAAACAAAACAGGTTACTCACGATTTATGTGGTCCATGTAATAAACACCAATCTGTTGATCGTAAACAGTTTCCCATCCTAAAGGTAGTTCATCACCAACACAGTCAGCAAAAGTTAATGGCTTGGTAATCCTACAAATATTATAAAAAAACAAAAAAAGTTCAAGCATGCTGCATTTAATTATAATTATAGTTGACGACAATGCAACTTTGATAAATTATGATTAAGGACATGACTTTTTAATGCCAAAACTTTTAACATAGAATAATCTCAAGTAGGAACATATTTCTTGTACTGAATGTACTGAAAGGCTAGAATAACATATTTTAGTTACAGATATGGACTTTACAATTTACTTATAATGTCATGTAATTTTGTTTTTCTTAACAAAAAAGTTATACAGGAAGTCCTACCAGTTTTCCCTAAACAAAAACAGCTGTATTGAAAATATATATCACTAATATAAATTGGACTTGTTTACTGCAGAAAATTATTAAAATGCACATCTTTATGTCTATGTTAATAATGTAGTTCCAGATATGTTCAAGAAACTTATTATATAAAACCACAGCCAGGCAGCTCAATTATAACGAAGTCACTGATGAAAGCCTGACTGAGTTGATATTAGCCAATTAAATCCAATCCCTCCTATCCCAAAGAGATACAAGATGCTTTTTTTTATTACTACTCTGGTCCAATACATCTGTTATTTCTCTAGATTGGCTAGGATACTGACACTAATACAACTCTATCCTTTTTTCACTCCTTTGCTTGTTTAACTGGTTACCGGAAAGTAGAAATACTTTGAACTCTTGATTCCATACAAAAGAATATTTTAGATTGTGTGCTTAAGAACTTTTTAAAATGCAGATTTAGAAAGCTTTCAAATTTCACGCATTAAAAGTCCCAAACAACTTCAAACCTAAAATAGCACCTTTATGACTATAGACATGACATACTAACAGAACTATTACATTTTCAGATATATTAATGGAGGAAACACATGCAATTTAATGTTAAACATTCGGTATTACATTTAAACTAGAAATTAAAACCTCACTATTGAAATAGCCACATAGTAATAGAAATATGACTGCACCAAATATACAAGCATACTCAGATCCATCGCCACAGATTTAGAAGGCAGACAGTATCTTATTATTATACTCTTATCTTTAGCTCTCATAAACACAAAAAAAGAAACTATAAAAGATATATATTTGTGTTACAAAAATACCCTATTAAACTTTTTGTTTTTAAACAAGAGGAAAGGAAGCAAGGACAGTCTTTCATAGGATTTGCCTACTAGCACTTCAAAGTTTATCTGAAAGCTTACATTTCAAATGGAGAAATGTGATTCAAAACACATGTGGGCAAACATATAGCCCCTGTTGGAAATTCATTAAAAATGTGTCATTTCTAGCCATAACTGCTTCTTAACTACAAGAAAAGTCACAGTTGCTTTAAAGTGTTTCTGACACATGCTACATTCATGTCTGTGCATGAGCCAAATCACATCTGTCCTTTTGAATCTAAATTGGTCATCTTGGTCTCATCCAATTCCTGATTCCTACTCTCCATATACTTCTCTCAACAAACCTATTTTTCAGACTTTCCTGATTTTACTCTTTTCTTCACAATATTTAAATCTTGCTTTGTTCTTATCACAAGCCACATTGTTATTCCTAGCTACTTTGCTTGTTCTGTTTTCAGTCTGGTTCAATAAGACTTTGATCAGTCACTTACCAGTTCTATCTTGTATCTCTGCTCTAATATCTGGCATACTAGAATGCATATTTTAGTTCCATCTCTGTATCTTGAACATTAGTTCCATTTCTATGTCTTGAACAATCTGCTGTGTATTATTCAATCCCAATCATAATATTAATTAACAAATAAAAAGAATCTATATATTACATCTGTAGAATAAACCATCTTGCAGGCATTCTCTGTAAAATCTGTTTGTAAAATCCAAGACACAATTCAGAAAGCAATATCTCCAGTCACTCATACAGCTACCAAAAAAAAAAAAAAAAATGAAACTCCTTGCTGACAACTGGTGTGTGTGTGTGTGTGTGTGTGTGTGTGTGTGCATGTGTGTGTTACAATTTAGCATACTTCTTTCACAGAAGACCAACTGCACCAGCTAACAAAACAACATTTACATCTTTCTTGATGTAGACAAACTCAGAAGAATACGCTGTTTGCTAAAATGATTTTGAAAAATCACTTTTAAACAAAGATTTGATTAGGAAGTTTTAAAGAAACATAGTAAAACTGACATCAAAATTATGACTTGGTAAAGCAAATAAAGCAACAACTCTGGGCATGTCTTCAATATGTTCATTCTGCGCATGCACCAAGATGGCAGCTCTTGCCTAATCTCCGTTTGATAATGGGGCAGCTTTGGGTCGTTTGGAGGTCCACTGGGGCTGATTTAACTCCCTTCAGCCCCAGCACCAACTAGGGGAGCCTTTTCCCAGCTCAACAAGGTTTCTCTCACCCTCTGGATCATCGGAGCTGGGCAGATATTGGCATGTGAAGGCACCATGGGAGGCTAACTCTAGCAGTTCCGTTAATGGCGGTTACATCAGTTCCTCCATTCTTAAAGCAATGGCGGTTGGAATGACAATGGCGGCGGGCGGCGACAACGAACGCACCATGGCAGTCCCTGTCGAGCCCTAGACACCCTGGGGGCTCCGAATTGGTTTGGGGACTTGCCAGGAAACCTGAAGTTGCCCTCACCGACGATAGCTGCTGGGGCGGTAATGACTACCTCAGAGAGTCATTATAAAGGAAGGTCTTGACCCTAGGGAAGTCACTGTCCCTCAGACAACCGGATGTAAGTCCCTCCTCGTGAAGTGAGGTTATGGGTTACAGATGGGCCTGTTGATTGCGTACCTGGCTCCCTGCCACGTATCAGCAGCCCTGCCTGAGCTCCTCAGCGTAATAGCCGAGGTGGCAGTTGAGACTCCTAAGCTACTGGTTATGGGAGATTTCAACCTGCCACCCATTGGTGAAACGTCTGAAGGGGCTCGGGAGTTTATGGCTTCCATGACGGCCATGGACCTGACCCAATTAGTTCATGGCCCTATTCACACGGGGGGACACACTCTGGATTTGATCTTTATCTCTGACCAGTGGCTGAATGGTTTAGATATAGAGGATATAGTCATTGAACCCTTGTCATGGTCAGACTATTCTCTCCTTAAGCTTGACCTTCTGACCACTACAAGCCACCGCAGGGAGGCGGAATCAATTAAATGGTTCCGCCCCAGGCGCCTGATGGATTCTGATAGGTTCCGGATGGAGCTTGGGCCATTTCCTGAGACCTTGGCTCATGACTCGGCTGAAGACCTAGTGGCGTCCTGGGATATGATGGCCACTGGTGCTTTAGACCGGGTTGTGCCTTTGCGGCCTCTGACCCGGCGTCGAACCTACCCAGCTCCTTGGTTCTCTGATGAGCTGAGGGGGATGAAATGCCGGAAAAGATGCCTAGAGAGCAGTTGGAGGACCAGCCGTTCCGAATCCAAGCGAACACTAGTGAGATCTTATATTAAGACCTACTTAGTGGCGATAAAAGCGGCAAAATGTAACTATTTTTCCGCTCTTATTGCATCGGCAGATAATCACCCAGCCATCTTGTTTAGGGTTACCCGCTCTCTACTCCAGCTGAGAGCCCGGGAAGACCCTCTGCAAAGACGAGCTGAGGATTTTGCACAATATCTGCACGATAAAATCGCTCAGATTCGGGAAGGCTTGGACTCTAACTGGGTTAATTTGGATGAAATGACGAGGGCAGATCTTGAGGACATTATCTGGGATGAGTTTGATACTGTGACTCCTGAGGACGTGGACAGGTTACTGGGGAAGTTGAATGCAACCACATGTTTATTGGACCCGTGCCCTTCCTGGCTAGTGCTGGCTACCCGGGAGGTTACATGTAACTGGCTCCAGAGAATTATTAATGCTTCTCTGAGTGAGGAATTCTTACCTCCCGCCTTGAAAGAGGCGGTGGTGAGACCCCTCCTTAAGAAGCCCTCTCTAGATCCAGCTGTTTTAGCAAACTACCATCCAGTCTCCAACCTTCGCTTTTTAGCGAAGGTTGTCGAAAGTGTGGTGGCACGACAGCTCCCACAGTACCTGGATGAAGCTGTTTATCTAGACTCGTTCCAGTCCGGCTTCAGGCCTGGATACAGCACAGAAACAGCATTGGTCGCGTTGGTTGAGAATCTCTGGAGGGCTCGGGATAGGGGATGTTCCTCTATCCTAGTCCTATTAGATCTCTCAGCGGCTTTTGATACCATTGATCATGGTATCATGCTGCACCGGTTGGAGGGGCTGGGAATGGGAGGCACCGTATTACGGTGGTTCTCATCTTACCACTCTAACAGGTCGCAGTCAGTGTTGACAGGTGGACAGAGATCGACCTCGAGGCCCCTTACTTGCGGGGTGCCACAGAGGTCAGTCTTCTCACCTCTCCTGTTCAACATTTATGTGAAGCCGTTGGGGAAGATCATCCGTGGTTTTGGGGTGCAATGTCATCTGTACGCTGATGACACTCAGCTGTACATCTCCACCACAAACCATCCCAATGATGCCCTTGAAGTGATGTCCCGGTGCCTTGAGGCCATACGGGTCTGGATGGGGAGAAACAGGCTTCGACTCAACCCTTCCAAGACTGAGTGGCTGTGGCTGCCAGCATCCCGGTACAGCCAGTTAGCCCCACCACTAACCATTGGGAACGAGTCATTGACCCCCGCAGAGAAAGCTCACAATTTAGGCATCCTCCTGGATGCACGACTGTCTTTAGAAGTTCATATAACAGCCGTGGCCAGAGGAGCTTTCTATCAGGTTTGCCTGATTCGCCAATTCGTCCCTTTCTAGACCGGGACTCATTACACACAGTCACTCAAGCCCTCGTCATTTCCCAACTTGACTACTGCAATGCTCTCTACATGGGGCTCCCCTTGAAGTGCACCCGGAAGCTCCAACTAGTCCAGAATGCGGCCGCGCGAGTAATTATGGGAGCAACATGGCACTCACATGTAATACCTCTTCTACGCAAGCTGCACTGGCCTTCCGAGTGCGCTTCAAGGTGTTGGTTCTTACCTTTAAAATGCTCCATGGCTTAGGACCTGAGTACTTATGAGACCACCTGGTGCAACCAATAACCTCCCACCAACCAATACACTCTCACAGAGTAGGCCTACTCATAGTACCATCATTAAAACAATGTTGTCTAGTAGTTCCAAGGGAGAGAGCCTTCTCTGTGGGGGCACCTACTCTTTGGAACAAAATACCCCCTGGAATATGAATAATCCCAGATCTTCGCACTTTCCGACGTGCCCTGAAGACCTTTCTGTTTCAACAAGCAGGCCTAGCATAAACATCTAAATTCTATGCCAAGATCTTAGCAGATACACCAAGTTGACTCAATTTATTATTTACTGTTTATAAAAAAAAATATTTTTATATGTATATGAAATCTTAATCTGTTCACCGCCCTGAGTCCTTCGGGAAAAGGGCGGTATAGAAATGCAATAAATAAATAAATAAATAAATAAATAAATAAATAAATAAATAAATAAATAAATAAATAAATAAATAAATAAATAAATATGTTCTCTCGTGAACACAAATACAAATATTTGTGACTCGGCTTACTTAAATCCAATCAAAACAGACCATTAAACTAGACTGTCAATTCATAAAGACAAAAGTATAGTAAAATAGAAAAAAAGTTTAATTTAGTAATAATGGTACTTTATATTCAAATATGTAATAAAGGAATAAATGCCCAAACCTTAATACGATATCTTTTTATCTTTGTGGTTGCATATTTATCTTTCACAGAGTTGTGCATAAACAAAAACCATACTAGATTTTAAATTTTATATTTACTAATCTCACAATTCTGAAACTATCAATATTCTATATTAAATTTTGAAAGTAATCATAAAATGAAACATGGATAAAGAATTTAAGTTGTCTCACAAAGTTCAGGAAAAAAAAGACTTCTTACTATTTCCTCAGAATTATTGAAGAATAACGCAGAGTAATGGGTTTCAATCTTGTCACTGATTTTTACCTATATTGACATCACTGGATGTGTCTCCCAATTTTTAAGAAGGGAAAGAGAGATGACCTTACTAACTACAGGTCAGTCAGTCTGCTTAATATAATCAGCAAACGTAATGCTAAGCAACTCTACAATAATCGTAAGGACTGGCTGAATCAAGGAAAATTGAAAGCGAAAGAGCAGGTCAGTTTTAGAGAAGGTAGAGGCACCACTGGAAGCATGTTTGGCCCTACAGCACTTGATCAGAAAATATTCAAACAGCAATGTGATGTCATTGTATGCTACCTTCATAGATCTTAAGGCATCCTTGTATTCTGTATTCAAGACCAAAGTAAGGGAAAACCTGAAAGCCACATCAATCAACTTTAGGCTTCTCCACTTAATTCATGCTCCACACACTAATACGATTCTTAAGGTCAGATGCAATATGCAAGGGTTTCTTTCGAAGTTAGTTAAACTTGAAATGAGATAAAACAGCAATGTATTTTGTCCCACCCTTTCAATTTTTATATCAATGATATGGTAAGATGTCTAAACAATCTAAATTTCCAACTCTCTAAATTAGGTGATCACAGCATTGCCCTGATGTTCTATGCAGACAACACTGTGGATCTTTCCAGAACACCAAGAGGCCTCAAAAGAGCTCTGAGAACTTTGGTCTGATACTGCAGCAATGATAAATCTGGAAATCAGAAAACTAAGATTATGGCTTCTGTCAAAAAGCCAAAGCTCCACTTATGGAGCATTAATGGCCATAAAATAAAACAAGTGATTAGCTCTGATTATTTAGGAGCAGCCATGCATGCTACTGGCTTGAGGAAAGCCCATTGTGGATATGCTGCTGTTACTAGAAAAAGATCTGCCAGTGCCATCCTTAAATTTTTCCAGTCCAAGGAACGATATTACATTCCAGCTGCACTTAAGCTCTCTCAGGCTAAGCCACTAGCCCAATTGCCTTATGAGATTCTGGTTGGCCCTCAGCTTCGTGTTTCACTTCTCTGGAGAGGGTACAATCCAAATTTATCAGAGCCAATCTTGAGATATCACACTGGGTCTCAAATGCACACTGAATCTCAAAACACAAATGTACTTCTCTGACTGGAGACAAGTATGATATAAGTTGACTCCTGAGTGTATCTAACTTTTATAGACCTTTGGTTAAAATTCAACTTCTATCCTCAAAGCTTAAAACCATTCAGGACAATTTTCAATCCACATGGGTCAAGGCTGTTGAATCTAATATTTTAAGTCTAGGTTACTTTCCTTCTTCAGTTCTTAAGATGGAATATGATTAGGCGAAACAAACCCTGAAGCAAAGATTAAAGGATACAAAGAGGCAAACAAATTAGGGAAGACTCTAGTTTTCCTGACACCAGTACTCAACAGATATACTGCATTGCTGCCAGCTATACCTGACACAACTAAAAACACACAGCATTGGTAAGCTTTCTCTCTTGCCCAATGCCATCTCTACCCTCTGAAGTAGTGGACAGTAAATATTTTTGAAAATACCATTGTGTGAAAGATTCTGCTTCTGTGATTCTGGAAGGTGGACACTATAGAACACGTTCTTACTTTCTCCTAATGATTATAGCTTTATTGGTCAAAGCACAAGGTTCAAACACATTTCACCAATAAAATTCTATACAAAAAATTTAAAATAAGAGAAGGGTAAAATACAATAGTTATAGGATAAGATACAATATAATTTAATACATAAATATATAAAATAGAATAAAACGACATAAAATTATATTTTGGTGTCACCCTTACAATCTACCCCAATCAGTCCCACGTATGTAGATCTCAAACGAACCATTTTGTTTAAGTACTATGCTGTGTTAAATGTTATTTTCACATTCTGGCCGCGCATAAAGTAAGTTGTTTTGATATGAGGATCCCAATGGGTCGTTTGTTTGGTATACAGACCAAGATACCAGTCTCTCACCCCCTTATACAAGCAACAATCAAATAGGATGTGAGCCAGGTGCATTGTAGGGTATAGAATGGAATCTCCCATATCTGACCATTGTGTCAAGCTGTTCGAATCTCAATCATATAAATATCTCCCTAAGATGTTTTGGCAGTTGTAACTTCAAATAGCTGTCTATTTGAAAAATATGTTTGTATTTGCTCAGCCATTTCAAGTTACCCACCTTGTTAAAGATAGCTACATCATTTTGTGCTTCTATATCCTTAATTCTTTGGGCAGCTCTTTTTTTTAATTGTTCTCCTGTTATGCAAGAGACAGGATCCTTTCTTCTAAGTTTTGTGCAGCAGCACAGAAGATCTGTTGGACCCTGATGGTTCAATCTCTTGCAGTGCATTTTTGTAACTATAATTTATTTAAATTTTAGATATCATTACTTTGTTGATACTCATAGTTTTAGATACTATTATTTTGTTGTAATTTTATGTTATCATATTTAATATAATTTTAGTGCTTACATTATAATTTAATATAAGTGCATTGTGCACCTTACTTATAGATGTTAGTTAGATTGTTTTACATAAATTATGGTATATATTATGGCCATTTTTCACAGTTGCAACTATTGCAGCATCCCCATGGATGATCAAAATGTGAACACTTGGTAATTGGCTCATATTTATGACAGTTGCAATGTCCTGGAGTTATGTGATCACCTTTTGCAATGTTTTATGAAGCAAAGTCAAGGATTCAATTTACAACCATGTTACTAATTTAGAGCTGCAGTGGCTTAGCTATAAAACTGATTCAATCTCCATCAGTTAAAAACCTGAGCTCTTTTTTTTATTTCACTGAAAATATTGAAGTTTAAATAGGAATGAAATTATGTCAGAAATTATATCATATAATAAGTTAGCCTCCTTTGCTCTGATTTTTAGGTTCCTTGCTGTTTTATTTTACTTTATATTATCATTATCATTATATACATTATTAGTATTAAACATATTAATGTTTTAAGTCTATCAAACTATAGAAATGAATCATTAAAATCACTTAAACAGAGCACTCTATGTTGATAAAACGTTTAATCATTATAAAGAACTAAATGTTTAGTAATTTACAATAATACTTATAAAAACTATTTACCAGTCACAAGTTTTAGATGTGCTTCATTAAGAACAATTAGATTCATAAATGATGTTTCTTAAGAACTTAGATCTGAATATTCCTAAGAACCACTGAGATAATAAGATCCATTTAAATATGACTCACCAGGATTAAACCCATTATCAACAACCAAACATGCATACTCTGTACTCTATAATAACTATCTGTACTTAAGCAAACTGAAATTTGTATATTAAATCAGACTTCTGCAAAATGCATACACTTTGAATATCAATATTTTAAAAATAGTTTTAATTTCTGCTAATTAGCAAAAAAAATTAAAACCTCTCATTTACCTATCCTTAGGAAACATAGACCTTCATTTATGTCTTCCCACTAAAGTCCTCCAACTCTAAGAAATATGTCTGGATATTCACCCAATTTTCTGAATTTGAGTTGCACTGCAAAATACACTAAATGAATCCCATTCTATTGATGAAAATACATAGCTGGGTAAAATATATTTATCAATAATCTCTGGAAACTTTGTTAAAGAAATTGTAGATAAAATAATGAAGGAATTTTTTTAAAGCTCAGATATCCTAAGTATCACAAATAATTTACTGCAATATACTGTAGCACTTTTTTATTTTAAAACGCACAGAAAAGCTTTTTTTTAATATAATGCTGATTTACTGCTACTGCATTGCAATAGTTCATCCATAAAAGTCCACCTCTTTATGCCTTCAAAAATGGAAGTACTACTAAAATGTGGGTGGCAAAATATTTTAAAATTGAATACTTCCACTGAAACAGGTATTTCAACTCAAACCAAGCTCAGTTTAATTCAAAATGGGCTGATTCTATTGTTTACAAGTGTTTCAAGCTCAAAATGCAATTACAAAATAATTGAAACAATTCAGTTCAAATATGAAACAGCTGCTTTGAAACCAAAATAACTTTCTAACTCGAAGCAAGGTGTTTACAATTAAAAATAAATTCAAAATGTTTTATATTTCACTATTTTAAGCATATGTTCCCAATTAAAAACAGCAAAAACTGAAATTTTCAGAACAAGTTTAACGAGTCTTCTGATTCACATGTGATACTATGATGCTAACACTGCTGTATACGAGTATCTCCATCATAAAAAACATTCTAATTTCTTTCAATATGACAAAATTCTAAATTCTCTGCCATTTCTATATCAATTGGGTTCCTCAAAAAATGATTTGGTCATCACTTTTAACTCCTGATGTAAAAATCATCAAGTAGTCATTTATGATTAACATCTTAATTTTATTTTCTTTTTTTATAGACAAGTTTTATTGAAAAATTTTTCTTTTCATCATACATATTTTATGAACAGAGTGCTGACCGGGTAATATCTTATATATCTTATATATAATCAAAATCATCCTTATAATATATCTTTTATCTTCCCATTTTTTCAATATTTGTCTCTTTTATACATCCTTTATCACAAATTTATCATTTTTCTCCATCTCTTCTTATTTCAACTTCTGCCATATTATTTTCTTTCCATCATTTTTATCCTGTTCACTTTACACTTTATGCTTCTTCTCTGTTACAATCACTCCAGTTGTTTAGATTCTTCCTTCATTTCCAGAAATGTCTCTCTACTTCTCTGCCCAATCATGAACAATAAAATATTCATCTTAATTTGCATTAATATCAGAATTAATAATATTCTTATATTGCTTATTTTCACCTTTCTATCTGCTGTGGTTTGTCACAAAAATGTTCTATTCCTTCTTTTTTACATAAATAGTCACTTTCATGATTTCAGCCTTTTTTTTTCTTCACAATTAACATTTTTTACATTGATATCACAATTGATATTATCAAATTACTTATTTTCACATTTCTATCTTTTAAAATTTAATGTAGACAAACTCTATTCATTCATCTTTATATATTCACTTATAGTCCTTTCCACCATATCTTATTTTTTCTACTTCTACCATATTATTCTTACATATTTCTTTATCATTTCATTTTCAATGCTTTCATCTAGTTACTATCACAGTATATCCTAAAATCTTCTCTTACCATTACTATAACAATTAAAATTCCATTCTAATTTTAAAAACTTACATATCATTTTATTTTCAATGTTTTCCTTTAACCAATATCACAATATATCCTAAAATTCTTCTCTTTTACCCTACTATATAAAAAACTATCAAAATATTATTATTATTATTATTATTATTATTATTATTATTATTATTATTATTATTATTATGTCTACTTTCCCCTTCCCATTTCTTAATCTACCTCATTAATATTTGCCTATTTTTTATCACATCATTCTTCATCTTTAACCATCATCTCTTTTTAGTATCCTCTTTTCTAATAATTTATTGCACGACCTTTATCTCGCTCTAACTTCTCAATTCTCTTTTTTATTTTTTAAAATATGTTACATTTCATTTTCTGGCTTCCATTTATCTTTTTTTGTTGTGTTGTTTGAACCTCCCTCCCCAAAGCTTTCCCTTGTCTCTTACTGATTTTCCCCTTTTTTCCTTTTTCCTGTTTCTTTTTTAGGAGGAGTTTTCCCCCTTTCCTCTCTACTCTTTTTATATTCCCAACCATTTCTATCATGCTCACTGTCTGATTTCTATTTTTTAATATTTTCTTTTTGCCATTATTAGTTTCTTGTTTCTCATTCAAATTTCTCTCTCCCAGTTTCTCTTCATTTTCTTTTTCTATATATTTAGGTGAATTTTCCATTTCTTTTTTGCCTATTAGTGATTCATGCACGTTTTTGAGCGTCAAAAATAACCCTTCATACATCTGCAACTCCATTTTATAACAATTTAAAAGATTACTAATACCTCCCCCAATTATATCTCTATACACTTAGTCTAAATTTTAAGTCTATTTAATTTTCTTATTTCTCCTCTTCTTTTCTGCTCCAATTATTCCTTTATTCTTAATAATCAAAATATTCTTCTCAATTATTATTATCCCAAATTCGGTAACAATCAAATCCAAATATAAGACTATCTTCCAGAAGAGAAAGAAAGTAAAACAACCACCCAGATGTAAAGCACAGTCACTCCTTAATTTTTCACATGGTATCCAATTCTTCTTCTATATGGCCAAGGTTGAAATTTCCAGCTGTTATTTCTTCTGTTTTGTCTATTTGAATAGAATGTTTTTCTTTCCTCCAGCAGATGGCACTCTCTGTCTCTACTCCATTACAAAGCTGACTCTTTTATCCATTTATTTATCAAAATGTCCAATAATTTTTCCAAAGTTTTCTTATGAATTTTTATTTCTTCCGAAAATCATATTCTTTCCTTTTAACAATCTTTGCTTTTCCCAATTTTCCAAATCAGCTTTCTCAGCTTCTTTATATCACAATCCAAAGCCTCCTCTTTGTTCCACGTGTGTCTATGTTTTTTCCCCCCTCAAAAGCCCAATAGCTGCTAGTCTACGCTCAGGAAAGCTTTTAAAACTTCAATTTCCACTTTTTTTTAGTATAAATTGGCATTTATCTCACCCAGTTCTAGCACTCCGTCCAATCGCTACTCCTGCACAATTCTTCGGTCTGGTTGTCCCAGCTTCAAGACGATCACCATAAGACGGTCACCACCTGCTGCCGCTTCGGGAGAGCTGTTTCTGCTCCAGCGAGGAAATTGCCAATTCCTCACAGTCCACTAAATGCCTCTCCTTTCTTCACCATCCCTGCAAGACGGCTATGGTTTAAAAGCCTCTTGGCAGTGATTCGTCCAGCTGGATTTCACGTGGCTCATCAGAGCCCGCTATTTTCCAGTCCGTTCCCCTTGTGACGTCAACTGGAAGTCAACATCTTAATTTTCAAAGGTAGATGATTTTGGACAATTTCATAAAATTCAGCATTAAGGCACTTTTTCCACAACTAGCAGTTTCTCTCTCCCCACCAATCCAAGCACCATTAAGTTAAAAATAGACATTTCCATTTCCGTTCTTATTTCCTCTGTAGTTTCTAAGCTCTTAAGAGTGTTTATTTAATATATCAACTTCCTATGTTTGTATTTTTGAAGGATCGGAATGAAAAACAGAAACATTTAGGCTTTGAAATCAGCTCCTTCTGAAGTATGACTTATGGTTTGAATGGCACATTTTTGTACCAGGAGAAGTTTATAACAATTAGCAGCACTGCACTTAAATGCCTGCATTCAATGCCATCCAATAAGTATTTTTGTATATGTCTCTTTTCAATATACCGTAAAATAGTAAATTCTTGTGATAGTCATATAGTACAACAGGAATTCATTATGGGATCTTTTTATGTACTAATATGAGAGAAATGTCTATGGAGATTCTCAATCATCCAGGTCATGGTTGTCCCAAAGGTGCTTTTCAAAAAGCAACTGGGCTTTGTTGGGTTTTTCCTGTAAAACATTTTGCTTCTCTGCAATAAAGATTTTAATCTAATTGAGTTTCTAAGTGTAGATGATAACTGATTTAAGAGTTAGGTGTTAGGTGTTTGGACACCAGTAATTAACTACTGAGCTCTCATCTGGAAGATTGCCTGCTAAAACTCAATTTTGGATTTTTATTTTTGAATTTTTCTCAATCAACACAACAATTTGGTCTTCCAGGTGCGCTTCAAGGTGTTGGTTATCACCTTTAAAGCGCTCCATGGCATAGGACCTAGTTATCTTCGAGACGGCCTGCTGCTACCGACGGCCTCCCATCGACCTGTGCGCTCCCACAGAGAGGGTCTCCTCGGGGTGCCATCAGCCAAACAATGTAGGCTGGTAACCGCCAGGGGGAGGGCCTTCTCTGTGGGGGCACCTACCCTCTGGAATCAGCTGCCCCCAGAAATAAGGAGAATCCAAGACCTCGGTGCCTTCCTCCGTGCCCTTAAAATCTTCTTTTTCCAGCAAGCCGCGCTGGCCTAACACTTTTAAAAATGTTTTTAATTGTCTGTTATTGTTTTTAATCATGGGGCCAAATTTATATATATCTTTTTAATTATATTTTAATGTTTGTAGTTTATGCTTTTACTTGGCTGTTCACCGCCCTGAGTCCTCAGGGAGAAGGGCGGTATACAAATTTAAAAATAAATAAATAAATAAATTCTTCAAAGAAAATTGTTGAGAATTACAATACAAAGATAGCTTGATCACACTTTGAAGACTTTTGGCAGAGTCAGATTGGGATTGATACATCCATTGTAGGGTCTTTGATCTCTCATATCTCATGATATCATCAATCAGGTATCTTTCTGGCTATCCATATGAGGGGAATAAATTACCAGTAGAGGTCTTTAGGGGTCTTCACCTGCCTACCTCAAATATGAGAGTGATATGTCACCTAGATTAACAAGGTCTGTGTCAGATGTTAGACAACCAGGACAATATGATATATGGGCTACTAAAACAAACTATACATGGACAAAACAAGAGAACCTGGAAAGGATAAAACAGCATTACAACATTAGATCTAATAAGAAGAGATATATAAAAGATATGATGGAACTAAGGATGGACAAAAAACCTGCATCCACACTAAGAAACAGCTAGTTATCTAATGCTTCAACATAATGAAGAGGAAGCCACTCTCATAACCTGACATGGATCAATGGTTCTCATCCTGTGGTCCATGGACCCCTGCGGGTCATCAGAGGGGGTCTGTGAAAGTTTTAAGAAATGTTATGATTTAAATATTGAGTTAAGTCTTGAGGGTCCGTAGCCACAAACGGTATTTAAAGGGGGTTGGTGGAGAAGAAAAGGTTGAGAACCACTGACATAGATCAACTACACATTACATCCTGGACTCAAGAAGACCCAGAAGAACAACTGGGTGGATAGCCAATATCTGAAGCTGGAATGTCACTATCATCTCCTCCATTCCACAATACAGAAGCTAATATGAGGCATATGATAATGGATATACTAGCTACAATCAACCCTTGACACCAGGTTCCAGGATTCAGTGAAAAACTACTGTCAGATAATATGCCAGAGGATGCCAACAAAGCCCTTCCACCATAATTCAAACAATGAAGTAGTATACACTACAGTCTCTGTTATCCTGGCGACACTTGCTATGCAATAAAGAAAAACAGCAGTACACACACAGACTTGATTTGTTTGTTTGTTTGTTTGTTTGTTTGCCTAAAGAAGTAGAAGCCAAAAAGATAAATGCTTTAAATTTTTTGAAGTGTACTCCCAAACACAGTGCACCAAACAATAAACAGCAGAACCACCAACAGCAGAAACTGAACAATACTGGCAGAACATATGGGAAAAAGAGGAGACATATAACACCAGTGCATTATGGCTACAGGGTCTCAGAGCAGACCACAGCTATCCCCAAGAATGAGAACCAGTCACTTTCACAACAAGTCAAGAACATGAAAGGCTAGGCAGCAGCTGGCCAGGAAATAATCCATACCTACTGACTAAAGAACCCTACAACCTAGCAGCACAGAAGAACCAGCTGCTAGCAGCAGACTCCCTCCCAGACTGGCTAACGTAAGGAAGGACAGTGCAGATCATGAAAGATGCCCACAGGGAAATAGCACCATACAACTGCCATCACTCACCTGCTTCCCCAGAACATGGAAAGTCATATCAGGCATCATAGCCTCCAAGCTAAAGACACATATAAGTTAGTACATGAATCCAGCTCAGGGTATTGGGAATAACACTAGAGGCTCAAAATACCAATTGCTTATAGATAGAGCATGTGCATCACAGGGTCTTTCATTAATCCTGGCAAGTCACTGGTGTATAAATTAAATAGTAATGGAGCTAAAATGCACCCTTGCCTTACCCCTTTGCTTGTGTGAATCTTGTCAGTCAGGGCTCCATTAACCCCATGCCGCACTTTCAAACAAGTATTTGTATATAGGGCTTTAATCAGGATTAGTAGTTTGGGTTCAATTTTAAGAGCTGTCAGTTTACACCATAGTACATCTCTACTTACCATATCAAATGTGGCTATGAGATCTATAAAGCCTGCATATGGGGTTACCTCTTGCAGGCACATTTGGCAGTTAGATGGTTCAGAACAAAGCAGTTGTCAATGGTAGATCAACTTTGTCTAAAGCCTGCTTGTTCTTCTATGAGAATATGATTTTCCTCTGGCCAGATTTCTGTTACTTTGTTCAGAAATAACCTCGCATATATTTTTGCTGCAATATTAGAGCAATCACCTAAGACTCAAGGTCTAGACAGACCAATCTGAACACAGCTAAGTTTCACTACAAGAAAGCCAACAACTCAATGCCATGCACAGGGATCTATGAATGCCTGGCACTATACAAAATGAATAATAATTGAAACATCTTCCTCAAGAACTCAATGGGACTTTGGAAGACAACAATGGAAGTCAACTCAAGACAGTTCACACAAGTAGTCATAAAGTGTGGCATAAACCAGAGTGACACAGTTCTGCTGTTCTGCATAGGCTTGAACTTCCTCAGGCAGACAATCACAAGGAATGGATACAGGTTCAAGAGTGGAACTACCATCAAGCACCTTCTCTGCTTGGATGACATCAAGCTGCATGCTAGAGCTGGCCCACCTGACAGAGATCTACAGTGAGGACACTTGGGATGTCATTAGGACTGAAGAAATATGGCCAGATGGTGGTCAAGAGCAACAAGGTAGTTAAGACTGATGGGTTGGAACTAAGCAGCTACAGAGCAGACATACAGACCAGCTACAAGTAGCTTGGTATCCCAAAGTCACATAGGATCCACAAAGCAAGGAAAACAGCAACATCCAAGTACCATAAAAGATAAGACAGGATAAGACAAGTCCTGAAGAGCCAGTTTAATGGGCAGAAGGAACATGCCATCAACACTTTTGCTCTGCCATTCATCCATACCCTCCTGGTATAGCTGGCCAAAGGTGCACATGAAATCTGCTAATGTGAAGACCCAGAGACTCCTCATAATATACAGAAGTTTCCTCCTCAAAACCAACACTCAGGGACTGTACACCACCTGGAAATAAATCAAGCAGTGTGTGTCAAAGGGTTCATCCAGGACATGAAACCCAGAGTATCCAGGAATAGATGACACCTCAAGATGAGCTGCTGAGAGAATACCTTAGGCAGCAGCAGTCATGCAAGGAAATCCAAGACTCTAAATGGGATATACCATCAACATACAGATGAGGTGGCAGACATTGGGAAATTCTACTAGCAGCTGGAAAGGGTTGGAGTAAAAAAAACAGCACTGAGTCTCTGACTATAGCACTGTAAGAGCATGCATTAAGCCAGACCCACAGAAGCAGATCTCTACCCCATTAGAAAGAATTTGAGATGTAGACTATGCTGAGAAACCTCAGGAACAGTCCAACATACAGTGGCAGGATGTAAGATGAAATAGCATATACTGAACAGCAGAATGCAGTGGCTGTCACTGTACATAGAAACATCTATATAATGTGTGAGCTAGACTTTTTCAAGTTCAGACAGGAGATTCCACAGAAGGTCACAAAGAATAACAGGGCTAAGATCCTGTAGAATTTCTAGATCCAGACAAAAAAGTTGGTATTGGCCAATTAGTCAAGACATCGTGTAGAAGACAAGGACCAGATGACAGTAACAATGGATGTAGCAGTACCAAAAATGTTGGGAAGAAGGAATGTGAGAAACTGGAGAAGTACCAAGGTCTGAAGAAGGAACTAGAGAGAATGTGGAAAGTAAAGACCAAAGTGGTTCCAATTGTGATAGGTGGGACAGTTACTTCTACAGATGCCAGGAACATCAGAAGAGTGCAGAACTAGGAAGTGCTAAGGTATTGCATAGAACCCTTAAACTGTCAAGTCTCTGGTAGAACACCCAAGATTGAGGAAGAAACATAGCATCCATGGGGATGAAAATGACTTTTTTCATATATGTATGTTGTGTGTTCGGCAAAGTTGGGGAGTACTAACAGAATTAGGCAGGAGATAAGTGAAATGGATAGGATCAAATATATTACTGGAATATCTTTGGGAGAGATGAACGTGCATTACTAAGGACAGATTACAACATTTGTTCATAACAGTCACCTAGATTTGAACTCAACTCACCTAAATAAGTAAATATAAAATTTATTCAGAATTATTTTACAAATTTCTTCTGACATTTGGAAAAACCTGCCAAATGCTCATGTAAGCTCCATAAAATAAAGAAAGACGTTTATATAGCTCTTAAGAAAACAGAATAACAAATTCTAAAGCAGGTAACTTAAGTAGTTAAATCAAATTACATTCCATTCAGGTAGCACATTAATGTCTTACAATAGAAGTAAAGGCAGATTTGTCAAGTAACCAGTAAATACATGTCTCAGCTAAAAAAAAACTCCCCCAAAGAACTTTAAAGATATATAATTAATATATGAATTTCACTTTTTTGTTTAATATAGTAGTTACCAAGTTGCTAAAGCTCACAGAAATGGCAACATCAGGTAATCTTACCTGCCATGTCTTAGCATTCTAACAGAAGTATCAAGTATTAAGAAAGGGTAACTTCATAAGGACTATATAAAATGATACACACAGTGGTACCTAGTTTGTTAATCCAATGAAAACTATAAATTCTGCTTGTGCGTTTGCCATAAAGACCAGCAAGTTCAGTTAACATTAAATTTCTTCAGTAATTTTTCTACTACCAGATGGAATTTGCTATTCTAAATTACAATGCTTAAGATATTTTAATTAATTGATGACTTCAGAGTTTGATGAAATCTACGTCCATTTAATGTTTCACTGCATGTTCAATAGAGACTGCCTCTCCCCAATCACATCAGTCTCCCTTATGAGATCTAGCAGTGAGGGCATGCTGCAGATACCACCAACTAGGGATCTACATTTGGTGGTGTCTCTTCTCCCATGGACCCATCTTATTGAACATTCTTCTCCCTCAAATTACATTAGTTCCATCACTTCTGACATTTTGAAAGTCCCTCAAGACCTGGCTATATAATTAGGCCTGGGACTCCCAGGGAACCAGAGACAACTCAGATGCCAACTTTTATTCTTCCTTTGCCGAGGAATATATATTTGTATATTTGTTTTAATAATATTTATTTTATAATCTGAATTATTTCTTCTTTTTAATACTTATTGTTTGATTGTTGTACGCTACCTAGAGTTGTATTTTCTGAAATGGGCAGCTGTACAAATATAAATGAATAAAATTAAAAAATACATCCATCTGAACTTTAAAAAATCCCACCCAAAAGATATCTATAATTGGTGTATCTCTATATAAATATTATACGATGAGACCTAAATTAGAGATAATCTATCAATATACAATCCCCAAAGTATAGCTGCCTTAATTGTGGGCTACTCTAATGTCTGCTACCCAAAGCGTGGTGAAGTATGATTACTGACTCATTCTGATCAAGTACAGAAGAAGTACTTGATCACAAATGACTAATACGGAATGGTGAATCTCTACAAATTTCTTGGTTACAACCTTATGTAAATTTTAAGTAACAGATGCAATCAGGGTGGATAAAAATCAATGATTTTTTTAAAAAAATCAAAAAAATCGGATTTTTTTATTTAAATTGGATTTTTTTTTATTTTTATTGAATTTATTTTAATAAAAAACTTTTGGGGTAAAAATCTATTGTAAGATAGTTTTCTATTTAAGATACATAAATAATTTAGTTTATTCAGCATGAAATGGAGCTTAGTTATGTAGCACAAGACTGTATATTCTGCAACACTGGGACTATCGGTGAGTCAATAGCAGGTCAAAGGAGTAGCAGAGATGACAGTTGCTCTTTAAAAATTATGATTTAAATCCGAGTTGATTTAAATCAAGTCTTTTTACTAGTGATTTAAATCATGATTTAAATCGACTCGATTTAAATCAAATCCACCCTGGATGCAATAATATACTTTTATAGACTAGTTGCCTAATATTGGTATATAGAAACGTACTATTCCCAAAGCATCTCTTATGAACTCATAACTTATACCTATCAGGATGGCATATAATATATTTCATGCTGTGGGCTACAGATAACCTTTGAGAAGAATGCAGTGGCTTGAAATTTGAAACATCATGAAGCAGAGAAAAGTATAATATAATTATAAATTAACTGGTATTTAATTAGATAATTATTCTTTTCTACTTCTTCACTCACATTCTCTATCAAATTCAAATTGTAATTCCGTAACAATTTGATTCAAAGCCCAGAAATTGTACACATCTATGCCAAAAAAAGGAAAAATATTTTGTTTGCACAAGTAAACATTTTATTACATTTATTCTTTTTTATCCCTTGTAGTAGCAAAGATAAGCTTCAAAATATACACACAAATGTTTCAAAGAAAGTTGGTGATTTCCAATTAATCAAGGCAGGTATCTTTAACATAAATACCTTCATTTCATCCGTAATGGAAATAGAGCAAAAAATCTATTTAAAACAGCAAAACCAGGATGGAGGCAATACACAAAACCACATCCCTTCCAGTCCACGGAAAAAACTTTCTCCATGGAACCGGTCCCTGGTGCCCAAAAGGTTGGGGGCCATTGCCCTATGTCACACTGCAACCTATTTTTTGAACTATAGACTTTTTTATACCATACATATACATACATATACATATACATATACATATACATATACATATACATATACATATACATATACATATATATATATATATATATATGTGTGTGTGTGTGTGTGTGTGTGTGTGTGTGTGTGTGTGTGTATGGTCTTTGGTTATTTGGGTTTTCTCCCACGTAAAATTGGAGGTGTCTTGGCAATGTTTCAACGAAGTCTCATTCGTCATCTTCAGGCTGGTGTTCTCGGCTTCGTGCTTCTAGGAGCACGAAGCCGAGAACACCAGCCTGAAGATGACGAATGAGACTTTGTCGAAACGTTGCCAAGACACCTCCAATTTTACGCGGGAGAAAACCCGAATAACCAAAGACCATACACACACACACCCCGAAAATCTCAGAAAACAAATATATATATATATATGCACACACTATATAGAGAGAGACTTTTTATACTATAGACTAACTCAAAATAAATTTCTTATCCCAATTCTTAAGCATACTTAAACTAATGATATACTTCCAATTATATTAATTCAATTATATTAAAAATGCATGAAACATAATTATGTAGTAGACACAAAAATATTATGAAAAGACTTGTTTTGAAATGTTGAAAATTACTGCAAATTAGCTAGCCTTACTCCTTTATTAAAGTATCAAAACAGGAATTTTACAATTTTCTTACTTCCTTTTAGAAACTCACAACAATTTTTTTTAGCAATTATTTAACATTGCAGAATTATTTTTTGCCAGGTACCAGTGGCTAATACCCAAAGTATGTATAGTAGTCTTGAATGCATAATTCATGAGAACAAATACATATTTTTTTCACAAAACCACATAATACTGACAAACATTTGTTTTCTTAATACATTAAACAGTTATGCAGTCACACATCTTTTAGCAACATCAGTCACTTGCACAAAAATAATCTTAAAGTAGTAGTCCTGATATCTATTTCCCATCTTTTTAAACAGGGAGAAAGAAAGATGAATCCAAGCTGCTACATCTCAAATCCCACGTCCATTCTCAACCCAGCAATCAAATTTTGCCATCTGGCTTAGCAGCCAAATATACTGATATAAATCCAGAATATAAATTAGGCATAAAAATGGAATAAACAAATGGCATACACAATTTCTTTTAAAAGACTCTTCTTACCCTAATCACATTCTCGGCATACACTACATGTTTAGGACTTAGAATCTGCCAAGAACCATTGTAGTAACTATAGACCTTGGACTCCCGTTAAATCCTTAGCACCAACTGTTTTTCAATCCTGGTGTGCATCAGAAACAAGGTTGTTTCTATTGATTGAAAAAAGGAGACTGAAGCCAGGAATATCTAGCCACTTAATATTAACCCAATGGTAATGTGATGGTGGGACCGCTGTAAAGACCACTCAGCCAAATTAATTTCTAAACTACAGTCAAGCAAATTTAATAGTATTAATGTTCAATAAGCATTTCCAAAGGTGCACATAGATGTTTTACTACATTTCTCACTTTGATCAGAAGTTATAGCTTTTCTCACTCTGGTATCATTTATAGATACTAGGATTATATTCTTATGATTTTCAACCAGCAATACCATTGTACACATAAAGAATGCCAGCCTGGCACAGAATACAACCATAATAAACCTTACAAAACCTTTCCAAAAAAGATTTGTATATTAAATGTCCCTATGCAGTCTCAGCTTACAGTCAATTTCACATGGTCCCTGAAAGCACATTAAATATTCCTATGCCTTACTCTACAGGAACTATAACTTCATCCCTACATTGTAATGTCCCAAGTAATGTCTTCAAGGAAAAACAAGAAAGTTCAGTTGCCTCTTGAAAAAACACTTTTGGGACAACCCATGACCTGGATGACTGAGAATCTCCATAGACATTCTACACAGTAACCACTTAGAATTCCTAGTGACAGCTAGGGACATTCTCCAAAACACAAGTGAAAAACAAAGTATTAAGTTATATTCCTGAACCTTTAAAAATTCACCTATGACTTGCCATAGTCATAAACTATTATTATTAATTGCATTTGCATTTTCAAGATTAGTATGACAAAACTGTAAATATAAATAATGGATAATTTCACTGCTCAGTAAAATTATGGTAATGTTAAAATTGTAATATAATTTATGCAGTATTTCCTTAATATAGAAAGTATGTGTTGAGTATGTTAATATAATATTGTCCTATTAATACTAAAATAGTCTGATGCGTAATTAGACGTGGAAATCCAAGTAATTACAATTAATTAGGGGGAAAAAGCTGCTCTGCAGCTTCAATTTTTTTTCCTTTTGTTCAATTGTGTTCAATTCTCAGACTGCCTGGACAAGTTCCTGCAGTTTTCTTGACAAGAATTTTTAGAAGTGTCTTGCCATTGCCTCTTCCTTAAGGCTGAGAGAAAGTGCCTGGTTCAAGATAACCCAGCTGACTTGTGCCTCAGGCAGTAGAACTCACAATCTCCCAGTTTCTACCTTTTGTAGTTTGATGCCTTAACCACCATACCAAACTGTCACTTGCAGCTTAAATACCTAGATTCATATTCAGTATTTGTCAGTGGCTCTTAAAAAGATATACAGCTTTCTGACATCCAAAACCAATAAATGAAAAGTTAACAAATACAAAAAAAAAAAAAAAAAGCACTTTGGGTTTCTTTGTCATTGAATCAGATTCAGTAGTCCCAGCTACAAAAGTCCTAGCTACAAATAATACCTAAGTTTACACAGGACATTTAACTGAACCAACTTGTTTTCTGTGTATGGACAGAATTAGTACCTGAACATGAGGTTTGTACATTTATTTGTTTAAAGTTTAAAAAAACAAAATTCCCCATAAACAATCTGCTATATTATCTCAGATATCATCCTGATTCATTATTACAATAATTCTGCAGTGATAGAGCACACAGACATGTGGCTGGTACAGTTTTAAGAGAACACTTAGAATTATTTAACAGTATTTCAGATTTCATGTTAAGTTTACAATATTTGACATAAATCTTTTAAAAATATTTCCCGGAGAGAAATAATTAAAACACTGGAGACAAATCTTTTTTCTACTATGTAAAGCGATACATTGTCAATGTCACTGGGATACTGATAACAAAGGCAGGACTGCTTTCTAGTCAGCAAAATTAAGAGGTGTTGTCCTAGAAAGCAATACATGGACATATCTGCTCTTACTTCAGATCTATTAAAAAACTGCAGTTGAAAAGCAAATCTTGTTGTACTAACTTTGAATAAGTTACTACTTATTCATTGGCCATCTCAAGTTAAAGAGAACGATGGAGAACAAAATGGAGTTTTCATATCCAGGAATTGGAGATGTTCGTCCCGTACTACAAAGCTTGCAGAAATGATCGTACACGAATAATTTGGGCTTTAAAAGAAGTCTATTTCTAAAGTTAACTTCTCTGAGAGGCAGCCCGATCTCTCCTGTCTCAACATAAAACAGGGATTCAGGCTCTTTCGAGAAGGCAAAGCGGGGGTATCAGACTCCAGGCCCGAGATGCTGGAACCTTTCCTTCCTACCTACCAATATCACAGGCCCCGCTGTGTGAATGGAGGCCAGGGTCAGGATTCGGGGCTCCGGGAAGGAAAGGGAGGGGGGAGAGAAGAATGGGCGCCAAGGACGCCAATGGCTTGGGCTTCAAAGGGGAGCCTTTTCTCCGGCCTTTCTGACCTGTCCCTGGGGTCGATCCACGAAGTCTGCCGGGTGTTGTGGTCGATGTAAAAGACGCGTCCGTCGTAGTCCCTCGCCTCCTCCCAGCCAGCGGGCAAAGGTAATTCCGAACTCTCCCGGCCTCGCGGCCCACCACCGCCGCCGCCACCTCCGATCGCTGCAGCGGGCACGACAGGAGGCGCCCCCGTCCCTGGTCCTCCGGGCGCCGCCGTCGCCGCCTGTTGCTGCTGCTGTTGCTGCCGCCGCCGTCTCCGACCTCCGCTGAGCCACGGCATGGCTCCGCCGCCGTTCCCGGGCCGCAGCCTCGGCGGCAAGCGCTCTCCCTCCAGCAGCCGCTCTTCGGCCGCGGGGCTCCGAGTGCTCCGCGCCGCCGCCGCCGCCTCCAGCCCTGACTAGCGCGCGGCCCAGCCGCGTGAGGCCACAAACGGGCAGCTCCGGCTGCAGCAGCGCCGCCGCCGCTCCGGATTCACCATTCTCTCGCCCTCCCACCTCCGCCTGGATCCCGGGACCAGCCCAGCCGCTGCCGCCTCAGCTGTCCCTTCAAAGCGGCCCTGGGCCCCGTCCGAGGAAGCAGAGGCCACCGCAAGCTTCCCGCCCTTCCTTCCTTCCTGCCTCCGCCACCGGCCTCCCCTAGCGGCTCAATTTCGCAGTCTCGTCGGCTCCCATCCCGCCGGCGCCCGCCCCGCCATCTTCCTTCGCTCCCTCCCTTTTGCCCGAGAACACCCCCCCCCCCTCCTCTCTGTCCGCCTCCACTCCGCCCTTCTGCTGCTGAGGCTGCGGCTGCAGCTTCGGGAGGCCCGCTTGGAAGCCGTCTGGGTTTCCCGGACAAGCCGGCGGGCTGGGGAGGCTCCCTCGGAAAGAAAAAGTAAGATGTGGGGTTGGGAGGGGAATAAAACTTTGCTCCAGTCTCTACTAACTTCGGCCTTGAAACCGCAGCGATGACTGACGGACGGGACTTTTTAAAAAATGAGAGATTCTGGGTTTCCTTTCAGGACAAAGGAAAAGCGGAACGTTGTTAAATAACCCGCTTTCCTGGCTGTGTGTTGCAAACGGAGATACATTTCTGAACCGAACAAATATTTGTTGTTGTTATTTGCGAAATGGTGTCCGACCCATCGCGACTCCATGGACAACGTTCCTCCAGGCCTTCCGTCCTTTACCATCCTCTGGAGTCCGTTTAAGCTCACGCCTATTGCTTCAGTGACTCCATCCAGCCACCCCATTTTCTGTCGTCCCTTTCTTCTTTTGCCCTCAATCATTCCCAGCATTAGGCTCTTCTCCAGTGAGTCTTTGCTTCTCATTAGGTGGCCAAAGTATTTGAGTTTCATCTTCAGGACCTGGCCTTCTAAAGAGCAATCAGGGTTGATGTTCTCTAGGACTGACCAGTTTGATCGTCTTGCAGTCCAAGGGACTTGCAGGAGTCTTCTCCAGCACCATAGTTCAAAGGCCTCAATTCTTTGGCGCTCAGCCTGTCTTATGGTCTAACTTTCACAGCCATACTTTGCAACTGGGAAAACCATAGCCTTGGCTACATGCACTTTTGTTGGCAGGGTGATGTCTCTGCTTTTTAGAATGCTGTCTAGATTTGCCATAGCTTTCCTCCCCAGGAGCAAGCCTCTTTTAATTTCTTGGCTGCAGTCTCTATCTGCAGTGATCTTGGAGCCCAGGAAAATAAAATCTGTCACTACCTCCATTTTTTCCCCAACTATTTGCCAGGAATTGAGAGGGCCGGATGCCATGATCTTAGTTTTCTTAATATTGAGTTTCAAGCCAACTTTTGCATTCTCCTTTTGCACCTGCATCAAGAGGCTCTTTAGTTCCTCTTCACTTTCTGCCATTAGAGTGGTATCATCTGCATATCTGAGGTTGTTGATATTTTTCTCTGGCAATCTTAATTCCAACTTTTGAGTCATCTAGCCCCACCTTTCTCATGATGTGCTCTGAATATATGTTAAATAGGCAGGGCAAGAGCATAGAGCCTTGCCGGACTCCTTTCCCAATTTTGAACCAATCAGTGGTTCCGTGTCCAGTTCTCACTGTTGCTTCTTGACCCGCATATAGGTTTCTCAAGAGACAAATAAGATGGTCTGGTACTCCCATCTCTTTAAGAACTTGCCACAATTTGTTGTGATCCACACAGTCAAAGGCTTTAGCATAGTCAATGAAGCAGAAGTAGATGTTTTTCTGGAACTGCTTACCTTTCTCCCTGATCCAGCTTATGTTGGCAATTTGATCTCTAGTTCCTCTGTCTCTTTGAAATCCTGCCTGTACTTCTGGTAGTTCTCTATCCACATACTGCTGGAGCCTAGCTTGTAGGATTTTAAGCATAACTTTACTAGCATGTGAAATGAGTGCAGTGGTAAGATAGTTTGAACATTCTTTGGCATTGCCTTTTTTTGGAATTGGAATGTAAACTGACCTTTTCCAATCCTGTGGCCACTGTTGAGTTTTCCAAATTTGCTGGCAAATTGAGCGTAGCACTTTTATTGCATCGTCTTTTAAGATTTTGAATAGCTCAGCTGGAATACTGTCACCTCCACTAGCTTTGTTGTTGCTCAGATTTCCTAAGGCCTATTTGATTTCACATTCTAGGATGTCTGGCTCAAGCTCAGTGACCACCCCATCTTGGTTATCAGTGACGTTAAGTTTGTTCTTGTATAGTTCTTCTGTGTAATTTTGCCACCTCTTCTTAATCTCTTCTGCCTAGGTTAGGTCCCTGACACTTTGGCCCTTTATCATGCCAATCTTTGCATGAAATGTTCTCTTCATATCTCCAATTTTCTTGAAGAGCTCTCTGGTCTTCCCTATTCTATTGTTTTCTTCTATTTCTTTGCACTGTTCATTTAAGAAGGCATTCTTATCTCTTCTAGCTATTCTCTGGAATTCTGCATTCAATTGGGTGTATCTTTCTCTTTCTCCCTTGCCTTTCGCGTCCTTTCTTTCCTCAACTATTTGCAAAGCTTCCTCAGACAGCCATTTTGCTTTCTTACGTTTCTTTTTCTTTGGGATGGTTTTAGTTGCTATCTTTTGTACAATGTTGCGAACCCCCGTCCATAGTTCTTCAGGCACTCTGTTATCAGATCTAATTCCTTAAATCTATTTGTCACCTCTACTGTATATTCATCAGGGATATGATTTAGTTCATACCTGAATGGCCCAGTGCTTTCCCATACTTTCTTCAATTTAAGCCTAAATTTTGCAGCAAGAAGCTCATGATCTGAGCCAGTCAGCTCCTGGTCTTGTTTTTACTGACTGTATAGAGCTTCTCCATCTTTGGCTGCAGAGCACATGGTCAATCTCATTTCTGTGTTGACCGTCTGGTGATGTCCATGTGTAGAGTCGTCTCTTGGGTTGTTTGAAAAGAGTGTTTGCTATGACCATCATATTCTCTTTACAAAATTCTATCAGTCTGTGCTCTGCTTCATTTTGTACTCCAAGGCCAAACTTGCCTGTTATTCTAGTTAACTTTTGGCTTCCTGCTTTAGCATTACAATCCCCCATGACAACATTTTTTGGTGTTAATTTTATAAGGTGCTGTAGGGTTTCATAGAACTGGTCAATTTCATTCTCTTCAGCACCAGTGGTTGGGGCATAGACTTGGACTACAGTGATATTGAATGGTTTGCCTTGGATTCAAACTGAAATCATTCTATCATTTTGGGGATTGTATCCCAGTATTGTTTTTCCTACTCTTTTATTGACTATGAAAGCTACTCCATTTCTTCTAAGGGATTCTTGCCCGCAGTAGTATGCCTGATGGTCATCTGAATTAAATTCACTCATTCCTGTCCATTTTAATTCGCTGATTCCTAAGATGTCGAAGTTCAGTCTTGTCACCTCTTGTTTGACCATGTCCAGCTTGCCTTGATTCATGCATCTTACATTCCAGGTTCCTATGGAGAATAGATCTTTACAGCATCGGACTTTCCTTTCACCACCAGATACATCCACAACTGAATGTCCTTTCAGCTTTGGCCAAGTCATTTCACTCTTTCTGGCGCTACTAGTAATACTGTAGCCCTCTGCTCTTCCCCAGAAGCATATTGGACACCTTCCAACCTGAGGGGCTCATCTTCCGGCATCATATCTTTTTTCCATTTGGTACCGTCCATGGGGTTTTCATGGCAAAGATACTGTAGTGGGTTGCCATTTCCTTCTCCAGTGCATCATGTTTTGTCAGAGCGCTCTGCTATGACATGTCCAGCATAGCTCATAGCTTCATTGAGCTACGCAAGCCCCTTCGCCACAACAAGGCAGTAATCCAAGAAGGGGGAACAAAATATTGGCACCCTCTTAATCGAAGGTCTACCCTGTATAAATCACGTGGAAAGAGTGCTGCTAACGAGTCTGACTGGTTTAAGGTGTGGTGTACTTCAAATATACTGAAGGTAAAAGAAATATGCCGATGATCTGAACATGAAACTGTGGAACATGCAAAGGTCACAACTTCAGTTCGTATAAACTCAGTTAGGATATTCTTTACTGCGGAGGCAGAAACACCTTATATTACATTTTCAGCATATTTAGCTATCAATCAGTTCAGTGGAATTTACGGTATTTTAAGTCGGTGCCTAACAATGAAATTGCTACAGGAGCTGCTCTTACTTTTATTTCTTGAAGGCTCATTGGTTGTTCCTTTTTGGGAAAGCAATTTGGTTAAATGCATAGTGGATTTACCGGTAATCCCTTTCTCTTGTCTTAATAACTGGTTTTAGAGTGGAGCCAGTTCTTTAACAATCCTGTCCTTTGCTAAAGAAATTAGGCTGAATTTGTTTTTCTGAGGGTGAAAAAGTAATAAAGTTTCCTCCTGTGTAACAGTATTTCTAAAGTATTCTACTTATTTTTAGACAGCCAGAAAAGGTTATTTTTCTTCATGATAATTATTTAAGTATAGCGTTATAAATTGCATACATGTAAACCATTGCATACTGTAATTGCTCCTAATTCAGTAGTACACAAATAATTGCTTGACAGGTAAAGTATTGGGATATCAGAACTTTTTTTAAAAAGGTGATTCCAAACGTGTGTGTGTGAGAGAGAGAGACTAGTCTAGTCTAATCTAATCTAATCTAGTCTAGTTTAATCTAGTCTAATACAGTATAGATCTAAGGATGATCTCCATTTCTCTTCCCTTTCCTGGGACATTTTAAGGCAAAATGCATTTTCCCAGTCCTTCCAACTTTTTCTCATATAAGTAATAATGCAGGAAACCCTGAACAGTGTTAGAGCCAAGAAAATTGTGGACAGGAAGTTTGGCTTATTTTTTTCCCCTTTCTCAAGTATACATGAAGCCAGGAAGCCTCTATTGATAATGAGAAGTTTTTTTAAAATTTAATTTCAATAAATATATTATATGTATATGTATTTTATTTAATTACATTACATATATCTTTATACAGGCAATCCTTGTTTAGCAACTGCCTTATTTAGCAACTGTTCACTATTTCAGTGATGATGAAAAAACAACTTTATGACTAATCCTCACATTTATGACTCTTGTGGTTCTGTAAAGCAAAGGAAAACTGAGTAAGATTCCTAAGTACAGTTGAAATTTCATATAGCCGCCACTTTATTTAATGACTGACTTGCTGACAATAGTCGCTAAATGAGAACTGCCTATATACTGTTTGAATTAATGTTAAATAATGATTTGTCCACATGTTAAAAAAGAAAGCTTATATGGGATGTTCTTATTTTTTCACATGACTGTAAAATCTGTTGCATTTTTATATTAAGTTTCATATAATTCTAATTTTTAAACTATAGATATATTTGTGACTAATTTCTATATGTAGCAGTATAATTTGAGCAGAATGTATGTGTTATGAATTATATTGTTTGATTACATGTTGTAATTTCAGGAGCACAGATCAATAATTCTGGACAAAGAATGCCGTTTAAGCCATGCAGAAGAATGTAGATGTTCATTGAAGAAATTAGAAGACATTTCATTCTGCTTCTCTAATGCCTTTGTGATCTGTAACTCCATTAAATATTCCTTCCATATCAATGTCATTAATGAAAATGTTGAAAGGGTTGAATCTTACAAAATCACATTTAATACATCACCACTTTGATGAGATCAATGTTGACAAACATTGTGATTTGAAGCCAACTCTGTATCCATTTGCCATGTCATCTGGTACATGCTTAACTAGTTTGCTAATCATAATGTCACAAGTTACTGTATTTTTAAAATGCTTTTTGCAGATGAAATATTCTACGTATATATCATTCCCCAATCTAAATTTCTTAATTTTGTTAAATAAATTTATTTTCATCTGTTTATTTTACCAAATCCATTGACTTTGATAATGATGACATTGTTTTCAAGGTGTGAATAGTTTAGTGTGTTTAGAATACCATGATTTGAACAATTTGTCCAGTGTTTTCCAAAAAGTCTTATCTCTGTGTGTAAGATCATTGTTGCCCATATTGTACCTTGTAGGTCCATAAATGATGACCAGGCTTCATTTCAAAGAAGTTCTTCATGCATTTATCTTATAGAGGAAAAGTGTCAAATGATGAGGAAATATTAATTCATATAATCTGCAGCACATAGATCATATACATTTTTGTATTAATATATGTCACATAACAATTTTCTTAATATAAACAGGATTTTATCGTGTGTGTGTGTGTGTGTGTGTAAAAAACATCTAAAATTATTTCCAATTCTATTAAAGACCTTCAATTCTGTTAAAAATCGTGTTTTGAGACCAAAGTCAAAGTTCAGGTCCTGAATTTCAAAGAAGAAATGGCTTGATATCTGGATAGCTAAATGAGTGCCTTTTCCCATATCAATCATCTCACTGATAAAAGAAACAGTTTAAATAAATGAAACATGGAGGTAGAGTAGATCATGTTAGCAGGTGGTCCTTTAACACTTGATGTAATTTATCTGATCCTTTTCTTTTTTATTAGGAATCTCTAATGTGTTGAGATTGTAAATGGGATTTTACATTTGGGAAATTTGTAAATTTAACACTAGTTTTCATATTATATTACAAGTTCACTTACACAGGACTCGTGTATAGTCCATTTTTCTTTTTGTTAACTACTTAATCATTTCTCTTGAAAACAGACCATGAGATGAGAAAGATACGATGGTACTGTCAGACGGATTAATTAATTAAATCATGAGCTATTCCTCAGTTATTCATGTGAATAAGCTCCATACAATACAATATTGTACTACTTTTTGATTAATAACTGTATTTTACATATAGTGTATACAAAGGACTAAATGTAGGCTGTTCAAAGAGAAGTAATAATGTAGCTGAAAAATCAGACAGATAACTGTCTTTCAAAGCTTTCCTGTGCTTATATGCGAAATGTAAATCAACATGGAAACATTGTAATTAATATATTAAAGATGTATACATACTTGTTCTCAAAACTAAGTTACTTTTATTTTCTACCATCCTGGTAATTTAATATTGCTCCTTCTAAGACAAAATTGCCTGGCGAAATGGTAGCACCTAATTAACCTTCTTTGAGCTCAAAAGCTAAGCAAGATCAAAACAATATGGTTAGTTTGGAAAGCTGAAAAAAAATCCCAGAAGGGAGTATCAAGTTGCTTCCATATTGTTGCCAAGAAAACTATTTGGAAACATCCATAAAATGCCGTGTCATTTTTACAATGGGCTAGATTTTACTTTTAAAACCAAATTCACATTACTGATTAACAAGACAATCTCAAAGTTTGTATAACAATTATATTATTTGTACACCTGTGTTTCTTTTATTCTCTCCACCCCCCCCAAAAAATACCTGCATGAATTGTTGAACTAATAAGAGGATTTTCCATAATATAAACAATATTTAACATCAGGCATTTTCAAGTCTAAAACTTGTCATAACATGCCAAATTACTACATTGCAATATCCATTTTTCTAAAACAACAATATAAATTTCACATGTGGACAAACCAGTCTAGTTGGTAAATTTTGCTATAAAAATTCAAGAAACCAGTATGGCCTTCGTAAATTTCTCTTGTTCTTCATACATCTCCCAGTTCTACAAAGGAATTCCTCCTTTTAGAAAAATACAGTTTAGTTTTTCTTTTATTTATAACATACCCACTTTTGTTTACAATTGACATGCTAGGATATTGATACGGTGGAATTTCCTTTTTCCTTCCCTCCCCCTCAACCCGCATAAAAAAGCTTTCAAACACTTGTCTAGATCTTCAAGAACAAATATAGTTATAAAGTTAAAACACATGGCTTCTCCATGAAGGGGGGGGGATAAACAGAATGAAATATAAGAGGAAACAAAATATATGGAAACCTTTATAGATGGGTGGTAAGGACAATCAATGATTTAGCAGTTTTTAGTCACATTTAATCTCCAAACTTCAACTGTTATTATAGCTACCTAGAATTTATGATATAAAAAGTTATTGTATTGGCTGAATTCGTATATGGCAGGGGTGTCAAACTGGCGGCACGCACCGGCCCCGCCCACCCCAGCTCCGCTAAGGGGGAAAAAGTCATGAAAGGCGTGGTGGGTTCCTCCCGGTTCAGCCTGGTTCCCGTGAGCCAGTAGCAGTGATGATATGATGTCACCAAACCGTTCTCCCCCACCCCGACTGTCCCACCCCCCACCCCCGGTTATTCTTACCTTTTATTTGGCCCCACTCCCAATCTATTGCTGCCTCCTGAGTCCCTGCTGATGGCTAGAGGAAAAAAAACTGTTTAAACTCTTGCCACAGGGCTTCAAAGGGCCGCCCTACAGCTGATCAGTGTTAAAAGAAAACAAATGAGTAGACTGGTGTCTGCAAAAATAAATGGGTAGACCCAGTGATGGGATTCTACTTTGGTAGAACTGGTAGTTAAGTAGTTAAGTAGTTAAGCCAGTGGTTCCCAAAGTGGGCGGTACCATGCCTCAGGGGGGCGGTAAGAGGCAAGGGGGGGCAGCAGGGGAACACTAGAGGCAAAAGGGGACTACGGGTGCGCTAAGTGGCAAGGAGGGTGGCCCCCACCCTTTGGCCTGTGCCTCACAGCAGTTACCTCCTTGCAAGCAAACAGCAAGAAAAAAACAACTCCTTTCAGCTTCAGCATAGGCTAATTAGCCTGTTGATTAGATCTGCCTCCCGACTCTCAGCTGATTTGCTCTCAGCTGTTTTGTGCAGGGCTCAGCTGCTTGCTGCAAAGAGCTAAATTGCTGGAGCAGATTTTTTTTTCTCCTTATGCAAATCAAGCTGAAAACGAAATTGAAAGTAAAGCAGGGTGTTGGCTGTTACGTTGGAAAATTTCTTTTCTACGAGGCAGATTTCTTTTTCCTCATCGAAAAAGATAGGTGCAAACAATGGGAAATTTAGGGCAAAAGAGGAGAGTTCAAGATTTTAAAACACAAAAGAAAAAAAGCTCTATTTAACTAGGAAATTGTAATAATTGAGATACTATTAATTGTATATTGTGTGGAAAGCAAAAATGGTTAAATTGTGGTTTGGAGGAATATATGGAGGAAATTATTTGGTTTATTATTATTGGTAAATATAATTAATTGATTTGTAAGAAATTGGATTGCATGGAAATAATTGGAATATTCATGTTCATATTGATTAATATACAAAAAAGATAGTTATATAACTAATTGATTTATATTAAAATGTTGAATTTGTATTAAACAACTGTAATATTACATAATTAACCAATGTGAGGATGGATATAAAAATAGATGACAATGGGAAGGGGTATAATATAGAATAGAAGGGAAAAATTGAATTTGATTAAGATTAGAGATGAGGATGAAGGGTAATATTGTTTTTTTTAAAAAATAGATGAGGAATAAATATGGCAAAAAGGAAATATAGAAATTGTAAATTTAATTGAAATGATTAAACACTGTTTAAATTTGTGAACTGGCCAAATACTCTGTTCAAAGAAAATAAATTGTATGTTTGTATGTGTGTTTCTAATTATTGCTATTTATTCATATTTGTTCTCTTTTATTCTTTAAAGTTTAACAATTCATTCTTTATCTTAATATCTTTATATTTGTTTGGGGTTGCCTTTCTTCCATTTCATCTTTTTTACTGTACAGCAATCTTTCTCCTCAAACCTACCACCTCTCTCTTTTCTTTCCTTCTTACTTTCTCTTCCTCACCCTCTTCTTCTCCTCCCTACTTCCTCTTCCTTTCTCCTTCTCCTCCTCTCTTCCTCCCTCTCTTACCCTCACTCCTACTCTAATTTCCCTTCCCTTCCTTCCTCCCTTCTCTTCCTTCCCTCTCTCTCCTTCCTTCTTCCATCTCTCTTCTCCTTCCTTCATCCCTCTCTATTGCTGTATCCTTTTGTGCGTATGGATTATTCAGAGGGCTGAAAAAGTTATTTTTGACTGGTCCTCGCACTTTTGACCAGTCTTCGAACTTACGACTGTCCTCACATTTTACGTTTTTTGCCCTATCTTGTCACCATGGTGAAGAGAAGCAGTTGTGAGATGAGTGACATGGTTGTTAAGAATGCTGCACAGGCATAAATGTGAGGATGGTCATAAGTGTGAGGAACAGTCAAAAGTGCGAGGACCTGTCAGAAATGACTTTTTTCAGCCCTCTGAGTAGTCCCTATACACATAGCCATGGCCACCCGGTCACATGACCAGCTAGCTATGCCCACCCAGTCACATGACCTCCAAGCCACGCCCACAAAATAAGCCACGCCCACAGAACCGGTAGTAAAAAAAATTAGAACCCACCCCTGATGAAAGGTCACATGACGGCAACGTGATGGCATGAGTTTGACACCCGTGGTATATGGCAATAAAAAATTACACATTAAACATGTTGTCATGGTCTAATTCCCAGCAGAGTTTGGTAATGAACCATTATTTATACACTTGAATATTTGGTTTTCTAGATTATAGACAAACCAAAGCAACCACATTATTACTAGCAAGATGTTCAATTTTCTCTGATAGTCTGGATTTCATCGTTATTGTAGTAACATGCAGAAAGGAACCATCTGTTTTTTGTTCCTACCATGGAATCTATGTAGGATATAATTATAAAATACATCATAAAATACAGCAATCAGCCTCTGACATCTTTTAATTTTTTTTGTTTAAGATACCACTTTTCTGTTTAAAAGGAACACGCAAGACACCTTGAAGTAATCCTCAATGTACTGTACAACAGTTCATTTAGGGTTAGGGTTAGGTTTACAACGGAACAGAAAAAAGTGACTTATGACTATTTTTCACACTTATGAACATTGCAGCATCCCCATGGTCATGTGATCAGAATTCAGACACTTGGCAACTGGTTCATATTTATGATGGTTACTGTGTCCCAGAGTTATGTGGTCACCTTTTGCAACCTTCTGATAAGCAAAGTCAATAGAGAAGTCAGATTCACTTAACAACCATGTTATTAACAACTGCAGCGATTCACTTAAAAACTGTGGCAAGTAAGATTGTAAAATGGGGCAAAATTCATCTAACTGCCTCATTTAACAACAGAAATGTTGGGTTCAATTGTGGTCATAAGTCAAGGAATACCTGTACTAGTTTTCTATTTTTTATTCCCTGAGCAGACAGACAGAAAAGCACACAGACAGCTCAATCTTCGTTGACCTGTTCAGCAGCATTTAGAATAGAATAGAATAGAATGGAATGAAATGGAATGGAATGGAATGGAATGGAATGGATGGAACGGAACGGAACGGAACGGAACGGAACAGAACTGAACTGGAAGGGACCTTGGAGGTCTTCTAATCCAGCTCCCTGCTCAAGCAAGAGAACCTATACCATCTCTGACAAGTGACTGTCCAGTCTCTTTTTAAAATCTCCAGTGCAGTGGTGGGTTCCTCCCAGTTTGGTCCGGTTCAGCCGAGCCGGTAGCGGTGACGATATGACGTCACCGAACCGTTCTCCCCCCACCCCGACCGTCCCACCCCCCACCCACCCATGTTATTCTTACCTTTTATTTGGTCCCACCCCCAATCTATTGCTGCCTCCTGAGTCCCAGCTGATGACTAGAGGGAAAAAAACTGTTTAAACTCTTGCCGCGGGGCTTCAAAGGGCCGTCCTACAGCTGACCAGTGTTAAAAGCAAACAAATGAGTTGGGTCGTAAGTGCGAGGACTGGTCGTAAGTGCGAGGACCTTCCAGAAATGACTCTGACCAGCTAGCCACGCCCACCTAGTCACATGACCTCCAAGCCACACCCACAAAATAAGCCATGCCCACACAACCGGTAGTAAAAAAATTTAGAACCCACCCCTGCTCCAGTGATAAAGCGCCCATGATTTCTAAAGGCAAGCTGTTCCACTGGTTAATTGTCCTCACTGTTAGGAAGATTCTCCTTAATTCTAGGTTGCTTCTCTCTTTGATTGGTTTCCAAACATTGTTTCTTGTCCTGCCCTCTGGTGCTTTGGAGAATAATTTGACCCTCTCTTCTTTGTGGCAGCCCCTGCAATACTGAAATACTGCTATCATGTCACCCCTAATTCTTCTTTTCTTTAAACTAGCCAGACCCAAAATCTGCAGCCGTTCTTCATATGGTTCAGTCTCCCGGCCTTTGAATACCCTGGTTGCTCTTCTCTAAACTTTTCCCAAAGTCTCAACATCTTTTTTGTGGTATGGTGGTATGGTATCTATAAAATTAGTTGCAGTATTCCAGGTGTGGTTTTATGAAGGTTTTGTAAAGCAGCACTAATACTTCATGTAATCTTGATTCTATGCCTCTGTTTATACAATCCAGGATTGTATTAGCTTTTCTTGCTGCTGCTGCTGGCTCTTATTTAAAATGATCATCCACTAGGACTCCAAGGTCCTTCTCACAGTTACTGTTTTTGAATCAGGTCTTGCCTAATCTGTACTTATACCTTTGATTTTTCCTGCCTAAATGTAAAGTTTTGCTTTTATCCACATTAAAATTCATTTTGTTGGACAGGGCCCATTGTTCAAGTTTCTCAAGATCTTTTTGGATCTTGAGTGTGTCTTCTGAGGTGTTGGCTATTCCTGCCAGTTTAGTATCATCTGCAAATTTGATGAATTCCCCTTCTATTCCCTCATATAAGTCATTTATAAAGATATTGAAGAATACTGGCCTAAAACAGAGACTTGTGGTACCCCACTGCTACTTCTTTCCGTGTGGATGTACTACCATTAAGGACTACACTTTGAGTATAGTTTGTCAGCCAGCCACAAATCCATCTGGTGGTGATGTTATCTATTCCACATTGTTCTAGCTTACCAAGAAGTAGATTGTGGTCTACTTTGTCAAATGCCTTACTGAAATCTAAGTATACTATGTCCACAGAATTTTGCTGGTCTACTAATTTAGTGACTTCATCAAAGAATGAAATAAGATTGGTTTGGTATGATCTGTTTTTAACAAACCTGTGCTGGCTACTAGTTATAACTTTATTTGCTTTTAGTTGTTTGCAGATCTGTTTTTTTTTTTATTATTATCTTTTCCAGGATCTTCCCAGGTATTGATGTTAGACTGATTTGTCTGTAGTTTCCTGGGTCTGTTTTTTCCCCCCTTTCTTGAAGATGGGAACCACATCATCCCTTTTCCAATCCTCAGGTACTTCCACTATGCTCCAGGATTTTTGAAAGATTTGGTACAGTGGTTCTAAGATAACATCTGCCAGCTCCATCAGAACTCTGGGATATAATCTGTCAATTCCTGATTATTTATATTCATCAAGGTCAGATAGATGTCCTCTTACCATTTTCTTGCTTATTTTAATTTTTATTTCTGGTTCGTTTTTTACAGTAGCTTTTTTGGTATATTGGGCTATAATTTTTTTGTGTGTGAAGACTGATGCAAAGAATGAGATAAACAGCTATGCTTTCTCCCTACTGCCTTTATTTCCTTGCCATCTTCTCTGTTTAGTGGACTTACTGTTTCATTGACTTTTTTCTTGTTATTATAACTTTTATTTGTGGTCACAGACCAAAATACAAATATAGTTACAAAAGAACGTGGGGAAAGTAACATCATAAACAGTTGGCTACCAAAAGCTTGGCTGAGAGGAATTACAGCGTTCTCCTCTCTTCTTGTTATTAATATGTTGGAAGAAACTTTTTTTTTTATTGAAAAAGTTTTAATAAAAAAAAAAACACTTTTCCCACAACCCTCCCACTCATCCCCCCTCCCCCTCCCCGACTTCCCAGAGCAGAACACAAGGTATTTCTGTTAACTTTTAACAATAAACTAAATTGCTTAACTATCCATTAAACTCACATCCCCTCTTAAAAAAAATTCTTAACCCCCCCCATAGATAAAATCATGCTTCTTGGATATAATACTTCTAAAATCACTCATATAATGCTTATACCATTAAAGATTCATTCATAAACTATTTGATATTTTTTAGTCTGATACTTATTTTGAATATAATCAATCCATCTTCTCCAATCCAATATATATCTTTCTTGTGTATGATCCTTCAAGTATGCTGAGATTTTAGCCATTTCAGCTAAGTAAGTTACTTTCAGTATCCAAGCATCAATAGTAGGCAAAAAGTCCTTCTTCCAGTGTTGTGCTATCAACAATCTTGCTGCTGTTATTAAATTCAGGATCAGTTTAGTCTCTACAACTGTACAGTCCGTAGTTATACCCAGTAGAAACAAGTGCAGAGTAAATTTCAATCTTTTTTAAAAAATATTCTGCATCACCCACCAAATCTTTATCCAGAATGCTTTGATTTTTTTACAAGTCCACCATATATGATAATAAGTTGCATCATCACAATCACATCTCCAACATTTAGCTTGCACATTAGGATACATACATGATAGTTTTTTGGGATCTAAGTGCCATCTATAAAACATTTTATAAAAGTTTTCTCTTAAATTTTGTGCTTGTGTAAATTTCACATTTCTAATCCAAATCTTTTCCCAAGTCTCCATCATCACGGGCTCTTGAAAATTTTGTGCCTATTTAATCATGCAATCTTTAACCAATTCCGTCTCTGAATCTATTTCCAATAAAGCATTATACAACCTTTTAATATGCATTTGTTTTTGATCTCTAATTTGTTTTACCAAATTTTCCTCATTTTGCACAAAACCAGTTTTTTGATCTTCCTTCCACCTAGCTTGAAGCTGACCATACTGAAACCATGTATAAATTATACCTTCTTCTCTCAATGTATCTAAAGATTTCAAATATAATACACCCCTTCCCATAACAAGAAGCTCTTTATAGGTAATCACCTCCTGTTTTTGTTCTATACTTATATTTTCTATTGCATGTCTAGGTTTTGCCCATACAGGTATCTTATAATTTAACTTATATTGATATTTTTTCTAAACCCTCAACAAAGCATTTCTAAGTATATGGGCCTTAAATACTTTATCCACTTTTTTATCATATAACAAATAAGCATGCCATCCATATCGTAAGTCATAACCTTCCAAATTCAACATTCTCCCCTCAGTTAAATTAAACCAATCACTAATTTGCGATAAGACCGCTGCTTCATAATATAGTCTTAAATTAAGCATTTTAAGACCACCCCTTTCACGTGTATCTTGTATAATTTTCATCTTTATTCTGGGTTTTTTCCCAAATAAAAGTATTAACACCTTTCTGCCATTCTCTCAAATTTTCATCTTTCTTAAGCACTGGTATCATTTGGAACAAGAATAAAAATCTGGGTAGCACATTCATTTTAATTGCTGCAATTCTTCCCAATAAAGACAACTGTAATTTTTTCCAATTCTCCATATCCTTCTGTACCTTCTGCCAGAGATCTTCATAATTATTTTTATATAATTTGGTATTTGAAGCTGCTATATACACTCCTAAATATTTAACCTTTTTAACTATTTCAAACCCCGTTATTCTTCCTAGTTCATCTCTTTCAAGTACAGACATGTTTTTGGTTATCATCTTTGTCTTATATGAATTGACTTTAAATCCTGATAGTTTCCCATATTGATCAATTATATCCAATATATATGAAACCGACTCTATGGGTTGAGATAAAGTAACAACCAGGTCATCTGCAAATGCTCTTAATCTATAATCTTGATGTCTGATTACAATACCCTTCAATTTTTCTGAGTCATGTATCTTATTCAATAGCACTTCCAAAATCAAGATAAATAACAATGGGGACAGGGGACATCCCTGCCTTTCTCAATTCTAAAAACCTCTGTTAGACCTCCATCAACTATTATTTGTGCTGTTTGCTGCTGGTATATCGCTCTAATTGATTGTGTGAAATACTCCCCAAAATGCATTTTTTCTATTATTTTGAACAAAAATTGCCAATTCAAACGATCAAATGCCTTCTCTGCATCCAAAAATATAAACGCTGCAGGGACTTGGTTGTTTTTTTCCAAGTATTCCAATAAGTTTACAATTTGTCGAACATTATATTTCATTTGTCTCCCTTTTATGAACCCTGATTGATCATTATGAATTATTTGTTGCATAACTGGCATTAATCTATTAGCTAATATCTTAGCAAAAATCTTATAGTCAGTATTCAAGAGTGAAATTGGCCTAAAATTCTCAGGTTTAATACAATTCTGATCCTCCTTTGGAATTAATGAGACAAAAGCTGTTTTCCAAGAGGGTGGTACTCCTCCCCCTACCTGTATTTTGTTAAATAGAATTTTAAGTGGTTCTAACATTTCAGATTGTAAATGTTTGTAATAAACAGCTGTTAATCCATCTGTTCCCAGAGCCTTACCTATTTTTAATTGTTTGATTACCCCAGCAATTTCCTCAGCAGTTATTGGCTGGTTCAATCTTTCTCTCTGTTCCAGCGTTAATTCAGGAATATCTACCTTTAAGTATCTATCAATATCAACATCTTGGATTGAGTCTTTAGCATATAACTTTGTATAGAAATCCAAAAAAGCCTTTTTAATTAAATTTTGTTGATAAATTTCCTTACCTCTAAATTCTATCTTATCTATAGTACGTGATTTTTGCTTTTTCCTCATCGTGTAAGCCAGCCATCTCCCAGGTTTATTGGCATTACAGAATGTATTATGTCTAGCATATTGTAAACTGGTTGCTACTTGCCCAGCCATTAACATATTAAATTGCTCTCTTAAAATATTTATCATATCTTTTGCCTTTTTATCTCCTGGATTAGTTATAAGCAATTGTTCTTTCTTTTTCATTTCCTCCTCTATCTCTTTCCGTTGGAAGAAACTTTTTTTTTATTATCTTTGACTTTTGTAGCAAGCCTTAGTTCATTCTGAGCCTTTGCTCAGAATACAATCTTTGCACATTCTGGCTATCTGTTGATAATTAACCTTAGTTATGTGTCTCTCTTTCCATTCTCTTCAATCTGTTAAGGCAAGTTATCCTCACTAGTCCAATTGCTTCAGTACTGCTTCTGGTATCTTTTCATATATAAGAAATCACCGTTTTGCTGGAAAATTAATTGAAAAGAAGGATTTGATGTGTAATCTTGTACATATTGCAAACCATGTTTTTTTGAAGCATTTGCATGGCCCTAATATCTCTTGGATCTGTACTACTGCAAATTTTAAGATGTAATCCTAGAAATAACTCTCTTTTGTAAAATTGGGGCAACATTTTATATAACTTACCATATTTTTCACACTATAAGATGCTCCAGACTATAAGATGCACCTAGCTTTTGGGGAGGAAAACAAGAAAAAAAAATATCTGCCTCTGCCTCCAGCAATTTGCCTCCTTGCAGCAAACAGCAAACAGCCTGGTCAGCTTCAGCACAGCCTGATTTAACACGAGTAGCTGATTGATGGTTGGATCGGTCTCCCGGAATACTGCCGATTAGCTGTTCCAGGCTGCAGGGATTGCTGCCACCCATCACCACCGTCACTGCCTATTGCCACCTCAGCAAATTTTCGGTCTCCGCACGCCCCATTTTTGGCCTCTGTGCATCCCGTTTTCAGCCTCTGCATGCCCCATTTTCGGTCCATTCCAGGCGGCAGTGATCTCCATTGCCTGGAACAGGCTAAAAATGGGACACATGGAGGTTGAAAATGGGGTGTACAGAGGCCAAAAATGGGGCATGCAGAGATGGTGATAGGCAGCGGCGGCAATGGGCAGCGACAGCAGTGATGGGCAGCAATGATCCCCGGAGCCTGGAACAGCTGATCAGCAGTATTCTGGGAGGCTGATCCAACCACCAATCAACTGCTTATGCTAAATCAGGCTGGGCTGAAGCTGACTAGGCTGTTTGCTGCAAGGAGACAAATTGCTGGGAGACAGAGGCCAAAGGGTGGGAGCCAGCGGGTGGGTGGGGCTTCGGCAACATTAGCTCTATAAGATGCACAAACAATTCCACCCACTTTGGGGGGGGGAGTGTGTTTTATAGACCGAAAAATACTATATGTGTAAAATAGATATGCACAACTATCATGAACCAATAAATTGCTATGAATCATTCTAATTGAATGGCTAATAATACAAGATCTAAATTTGCATAAAACAAGTTTATAAAACTAAATCTATATTGATATGAAAATCTAATATTTACATATAGACAAAACTATGTGTGAATAGTAAGCATAATAGATATTCATATTACTGCATTTTAAGGTGTTCATAAATAGCTTCTTAATTTCATTTGAAGTTTTTATTAAATGAATCTTGCTTTCTTCCCTTTTCCTTTAGCTTTAAAGTATAACACTATTGCATTAGAAAAATCATAAATATGTACAAACTTAATGGATTCAGACTGGTAGGTTAAGGTGCTCTACATATGGTCATTTGACAGAAACTCAAAACATTTGTAGGGGTTGGATTTTTGAATTACTTGCCCTACACTACCATCTTGTGGTTATGATGGTTCATTATTTCATGCTTTCTCTTTTGGACATAAATAATTTGTAAATTATTTTAAGTCTATTACATAATATTTAGAAGAAGAAAGTAAAATTGCCTGTTGAATTGCTGACAATTGTCTTTCTAATGGTAAAATGTAAATTCAGTGTTACTATTCATTGCTTCATTGACCTTTCTAGCAGCCAAAATAATTCTATATACATGTAAATATTTAAATCTGGAGATAATTGGCAGATAGATAGATAGATAGATAGATAGATAGATAGATAGATAGATAGATAGATATTGATGTATATTTTTCTCAATTACTTAAAATTATTCATTTATGAGTCTAATTTTATGAGTAATATTCATTTTAAATCAATACATTACTGGCTCCCAGTAGTCTTCCGGGTGCGATTCAAGGTGTTAGTTACCACCTTTAAAGCACTCCATGGCATAGGACCCGGGTACCTCCGAGACCGTCTCCTGCCACCAATAGCCTCCCACCGACCAGTCCGTTCCCACAGGGAGGGTCTCCTCAGGGTGCCGTCAACCAAGTTATGTCGACTGGCGGCGCCCAGGGGGAGGGCCTTCTCTGTGGGAGCCCCATCCCTGTGGAACGAACTGCCCCCGGAAATTCGTAAGATCTCCGACCTCCGGGCGTTTCGCTGCGCACTGAAGACCCTATTATTCCGCCAGGCCGGACTAACAACACAATAGCTTTTAAATTGGGATATTTAAATTTATTGGGGTTTTAAATCTGAGCCACTTTATTTAATTATTTTAAATTTTATATTGTTGTTTTGTTTGTGTTTTTAAACAGGCTGTACACCGCCCTGAGTCCTTCGGGAGAAGGGCGGTATAGAAATAAAATTATTATTATTATTATTATTATTAATGTGAGATATACAAATGGAAATTAATACTTTCCTTTGAAAGAATTTGGGTTCATGATTTTTATTTCATGACTCATTCATGAAAGATACATTTTGGGTTAAAACATTACATTTGACTATCATAAAGATCACTTATTGCTATTACTATTACTTTCTCCCATAGTATCTGCCTGGTTGCCTCAATCTGGCAAGATGGTATACTCTGGCTTCCATTAATAAACAATGCCATGTAATAGAATCCCAGAAGCATGTCTTCTCTTGTAGCATTATCTGCTTTCTGGAATGAGGTTACCCCCAAAATTCAAATCACTTACACCCTATTAGTATTTCTTCACCTACCCTTTGGCAAAGATGACTGATGCCTCTTTTCTCCTCTTTTGTTCCCTCTGTTTTTCCTTATCAACCTTAATTTTGTACTATTTTTGTTTGTTTTTTGTAAATGTTTTCAAAGTTGTAACCACGGATACATGAAAAAGAGTTGGGTGACAAAAAATGATAATTTATTATTATGACTCATTGCACAGTTAGATGTTCAGACTGGATTTGGCACTTTTGTCTACCTTTCGAGTCCTTCCAAAGACCTGGGATAGACAGACGTGGTTGTTTGATGACGTTATGGATGACGTCATAGGATGTAAGCTGTTCCAAGTAAAGCTGCCTTTTGCACTTCAATGTTGATGGTGAATGTCAATGCCGATGGTGTTCAAGTGGTGCTCCAGTTGTTTTGGAATTGCACCCAGAGCACTTACTACTATGGTACTACCTTTGCTTTTTTGCCACAAAAAGCTTTTTTGCTATTTTAATTTCTACTTGGAGGTCTTTATATTTTGCTATGTTTTCCACTTCTTTTTCTTTTATTCTGCTGTCTCCAGCTACTACCATGTTCACTATCCAGACTTTTTTGTCTTTCTTATCAACAATTGTTAAGTCTGGGGTATTATGTGGCAGGTGTCTGGTTGTCTGGTTGAATTCTAAAGTCCCAGAGCAATTTAGCTTTTATTTTATGGTCCATCAGTTCTTGCTTGCAGGCAAATGAATATTTTTTGCAGTCTTCCCATGCATCATTGTTGCTACTTTGTTGTATCATTGCTTGTAGTCAGTCTGTGCAATCTTCTTGCAATCTTCTGTGCAATCAGATGATCCATTTCTTCACCTTCTTTGCATAGGCAGGTTTTGTATGCATTTGTTCCCTAAGGCTTGGTTTTGTGCAGCCAGAATTAGCCCCTCGATCTCTTTCTTCAACTGTCCTGCTCTTAGCCATTGCCAACAAAAACAGGTATTGATAAAGTCGGAATCTTTTCCACTAAAAGCCCCTCACTGATGAAACCTTCATTGAAGGATCAATAAATGAGCAGAAAGTCAGTTGATCAACAGTCAAGATCCTGAGTTTGTAGTTAAAGTGAACAGTATGGTCCAGCAAACACTTTTGCTTTCCCCCCCAAAAGAAGCATGTTAATAGTTTAGGTATCCTCCTTAATCCATGCCTGTTATTGGATTTGTACATTGTGATTGTAGCAAGGAGCTCTCTGAGGTTAGGTCAGTGTGTTTTATGTTACTTTTTTCATATTATTCTTACCTTTTATTTGGCCCCGCCCCCAATCTATTGCTGCCTCCTGAGTCCCAGCTGATGGCTAGAGGGAAAAAAAACTGTTTAAATTCTTGCAGTGGGGCTTCAAAGGGCCGCCCTACAGCTGATCAGTGTTAAAAGAAAACAAATGAGTAGACCGGTGCCTGCAAAATAAATGGGTAGACCAGTGCCTGCAAAAATACATGAGTAGACCAGTGCCTGCAAAATAAATGGGTAAATCGGTACAGCTCTGAAAGCAGTTAAAAGCCTGGTAGACCAGTACCTCTGCTAAATCCTAAATAATTGTCACATGACCATCAAGCCACACCCACAAAATAAGCCACGCCCACAGAACCTGTAGTAAAAAATTTTAGAATCCATCCCTGGTCTAAAGGAAAGTGATCGCACAGGGGACAAAGAAAGCGATACAAAGACACGTTGAAAGCCTCCAAGTCCCTGGATATTGACACCATCTCCTGGGAAACCCTGGCAGAAGATCGATCGACATGGCGCATGCTGATCCACCAAGGCTGTCAGACATCTGAGGACAGAAGAATAACCATAGCACAAGAGAAGCGAGCACTCCACAAAGCCAATGCTGTAACAATGGTGCCCACACATGTCTGCCCGACATGTGGCAGAACATTTCATGTCTATATAGGCCTTACCAGCCACCTGTGGACACATCGTGGACAGCCCATAATCTGTTAGATGTCAAGGTCCTCTTCGAACACGATGGATGAACATCACATGCAACTGGCCCTTTGAATATAGCTGAAGTCAGGAAAGCTGTATTTGCAAAATTGTGCAAAACATCAAATTGAAACAAATCCTAGACCCCACCCCCCTTGTAGCTAGGTAACTAGAGGTCAAACATTGGCCAGAGGATGTTTTCTTCTGCATACCAAAACTAAAAGAGATAAACAAAGTCTAGGCTGGTAGTTGCAAAGCTTCACCAAAATCAATCAATCAATCAATCAATCAATTTTTCTCCTGCACGCTTCTTTCCCTCCCCACCCCCAGTGCCCATCTCTCTCCTTTCTCCCCATTTTCATGCCAGCCAGAATTCTATTCTCCATTTGGTCTTTCTTGTCAAGCCAGTTTGGCCTCTCCACTGGTCAGTAATGATTCCTGGTATACTAGCTTCAGCACATCTTCTTCACTGTCCTTCAGATATTCTTCCAATGCCCTTTTCTCTGTTTTGACTGTCTGATATACTTGCAACTTCTTCAACTGCCTGATATTATTATTAATGTGAAGAGTGCTCTGGGTGCTACGAATGCTCTCCCTAGCATACCTAAACTGTAGGTTTTGGAGCAAAGCTTAACCCTTTTACAAATCTTAGTTGAGACATACTGTATTATCTCCGAAAGAGGTTAATCATAGCTAATTCAGACCAAATATTGTGTGAAGAATCCACCGAGTCTTAGATTTTATTAGTCATATGGAGGAAGTTCTTGCAAAATTAAAACATCTAGAGAACTTCCAAAGAAAACCTGATTAGACATAATTTCTAGTCTTACTAAAGAATTAGAAAGATATCTGGGCATACAAGTAGAGCCCCTGATTTGTCTGATTTTTTTTTTTTTTGAAAACTACGTTGTGATAGCCACAGATCCGTATGCCATAGAGAAGTCAACCTTAGCATCTTAGATTTTTAATATGTTTATGATATGGGTATTGCCATTGCAAGCAGCAAATCAGAGGATGGAATATAGTTTTTAACAAACTTGGACAGAGGAATTTATTAAGAATTCTGTAAATTATCAACGTTTGCTTGTTTGTTCTATTTATATCAATTAGTTCCTTTTCTTCTCTTAAATCTATCTGGATGAGAAACAGAATTCTACTATCTGAATCCTAACATCCTTGAGCATCTTCCTTAAAAATGTATTTTAAAAATTCAGAATATTACACGATGTTTCCCATGAACCTCTATATCCTTGCTCCTAGTCTACCACCATAATTTCCATCTTCAAATTGCAAGGTTTTATCTTACAAAATAGACACACTCACATATACACACATTCCTATTTTCCCTTCTTCTCTACAACTGGAACTCAGATGTAGGAGTCTTCTTGGTTGTACTGTATAAGCATTTAAAGAAACTGTCTGAATTTTTTTAAAAAGTATTTTTTAAATCTAAGTTGCATTGGAGATATTTAAATAACAATCCATTTTTTTTACTTGTTATATTTGATTCTGTATTTAAACTGAATTTTTTAAAGGATAAGAAAATTCAATGTATGTTTATAAATACTTTTATTAGTTGCAATGTACTTAAGAGCTATTAATTACACAGCAATATAAATCCTTAAGATTAAGAAAACTATTAAATTATATGATCATTATTTAACCTATTTAACTAATTTGTTGTATATGTGAGTATAAACTGGTCTATATATGAACTTAGAAATCTTATTCAATAGTAATTTGGAGGATGATTCTCTTCTATCCAGGTGAAATTCTACTTGATCTAAATGTAACTGAACTTTTTGTTATCAGAGTCATATGAAATAAAGTAGAAAACCCACTCAGAAATAACAGAATGCTTGACAAATATCCTAAGTAAACAGCACCCCCATTTTTTTGTTGAAAGGGCTTTGAGGGCAAATGAAAAGAAGAGGGGAAAGATATGCTTTCATTTCTAAATACAGAATAGACATTCCAGCTAATGGAAACAAAGACACAGATGCCAGAAATCACACACAAGGTGCCTCCAATCAAAGGCAGCCATCTAATCCGGATATATTTTTGAAAATATATCCATGGAATTAGGAATGCAAACAACAGTCCCCAAAATGCCAATAAGGAGCCAATGAACATCAATATCTGACCAAGCTTCATTTCTATTGGGAAGAATTTTTCCAAAAGGTCAAAATCATGACAACAATGCAACACGTATTCATCAGATTCCATTGAATTCGGAGGAAAGCAGATCTTCCATATTCCCAGCCGAGCAACACCTGGTTTATAATGGCTACTTTTTTCAAAAAACAACAACCTCCAGTCTGAATGGTGTACTGTAATCGGCAAGAGGATGCAGCCCATAGCTCCTGTTGAAAATCCAGTCAGTTGCAGAATATGCGTTGTCTCCTGTGATGCTTGTTCCTCAGTTGTCTCTGTAGGCATCATTTTAGAAACTTCACACAAAAGCAAAGAGTGCTGAAAAATATGTGATGAATTGTTGTAATTCTTCAATATTTTTACTCCCATTTATCACATTTCTAAACTCTATCACTGCAGTTATTTTTATACAATCATAGATCTATTTACTAGCTTGAATTAGTATTAACTGGATGTTGCTCTTAATGTTTAAATATCTATTTCGGTGTTTTAGAATAGCTTCTTTTTTTAAAAAAAAAATCTAATTGTTATATTATTGTATGAATCATTCTAACCTTTTTTTAATAAACACTCAGAAACACCCAACCTATTATTGGCTGACCGAAAAATAAAATTAAAAGTATCAAATGTATGAAAATCTTAAATAGAGTTGCAATATTGATTCATAGAACAAAATTACACATTGGGCATCACAAAGAATTTTTATCATTAATAGCTAACTCCTATTCCCCCAGCAAAACTTATTATATTCTCAATTATATCCTAGTTTCATAGCTTTATTTCTTTCAAAAGATTTTAGAATGGTGAATCTTTACTAACATGTATGGCTAACTACCGTATTTTCCAGCGTATAAGACGACTGGGCGTATAAGACGACCCCCAAATTTTCCTGTTAAAATATAGGGTTTGAGCTATCCTCGCCATATAAGACTACCCCTCTTCCAACGCACACCAAATAAAAATTAAAAAAACATAAACTGGCTCACCCACAATGTAAAAGCAGCTGTGCTAGACCCAAAATGGCCCCTGCAACAAGCAGGAACCTCACACAGCCACAAAAAACAACTTTCACACTTTACACACACACAACACAACACAACACAACTGGCTCATCCACAATGTAAAAGCAGCTGTGCTAGACCCGAAATGGCCCCTGAAACAAGCAGGAACCTCACACAGCCACAAAAAGTCCAAAAACCCAACTTTCACACTTTACACACACAAAATTCCACATACAGCTTTGTGAGATTTTGTGTGTTTGTGTAGTTAGAGTGAAACACTACAAAAACACACTAAATCTCAGAAAGCTGCACAAATATTATTTTATTTTATTTTATTTTTATTTTTATATGAAAACTAAAGTTAAAACTTCCTAAACTTTAAATGGCTAGGTCTAAAAAAGAACAACTAAAAAAAACCCCAATTAACTATTTTTTTTTAAAGATCCCAAAGGGGAAAAAAACTTACCCAATAGAACAGGGGTCTCCAACCTTGGCAACTTTAAGACTTGTAGTCTTCAACTCCCAGAATTCCTCAGCCAGCTTTGTTTTGCTGGCTGAGGAATTCTGGGAGTTGAAGTCCACAACTCCCTGCCTGCTTGATTGCAGGCAGGGAGTTGCTTGCTGATGGAATGGATTCAGGCAAGCGAAGCAAGGCAAGTAGCTAAGGCAGTGGTTCTCAACCTTCCTAATGCCGCGACCCTTTAATACAGTTCCTCATGTTTGGTGACCCCCAACGATAAAGTTATTCCTAAAACTGTCAAAAATATGTGTTTTCCGATGGTCTTAGGTCAGGGGTCCCCAACCTTTTGGACCTCAGGGACCACCAACTTCATAATTTTAAATTTCGCGGACCACTAATACGAATCCAGTGTGCCGCTTGCTGAAGTACAGGATGGGGTCCTTCAGGCACTCTCCCTCCTCTCTGTCTCTCTCTCTCTGTCTCCCACTCTTTCTCTCTCATTCTCTCTTTCTCTCTCTCTCATTTTCACGTTCTCCCTCTCTCTCCCTCTCTTTCTTTCTCTCCCACTCTTTCTCATTCTCTCTTTCTCTCTTCCCCCCTCTCCCCCTCTCTCTCATTCTCTTTCTCTCTCCCCCTCTCTTTCTCATTCTTTCTTTCCCCCACTCTTTCTCTTTCTCCCCCCTCTTTCTCATTCTCTTTCTCTCTCTCTCCCACTCTTTCTCTCTCATTCTCTTTCTCCCCCCTCTTTCTCTCTCTCTTTCTCCCACTCTCTTTCTCTCTTTCTCTCTCCCCCTTTCTCTCTTCCCCCACTCTTTCTCATTCTCTCTTTCTCTCTGTCCCCCTTTCTCTCTCCCCCCACTCTTTCTCTTTCTCCCTCCCCCTCTTTCTCTTTCTCTCTCTCCCACTCTTTCTCTCTCATTCTCTTTCTCTCTCCCCCTCTTTCTCTCTCTCTCCCCACTCTCTCCCTCTCATTCTGATTCTCTCATTCTGATTCTCTTTCATTTTCTCTCTCTCTCTCTTTCATTTTCTCTGATTCTCTGATTCTCTTTGATTCTCTGTCTCTTTCTCTGTTTCTCATTCTCTCTCTCTCACTCTGTCTCTCTGATTCTGTCTCTTTCTCTCATTCTCTTTCATTCTGTCTTTCTCTCTCTTTCATTCTTTGTCTCTTTCTCTCTCTGTCTCATTCTGATTCTCTCTCTCTCATTCTCTCTTTCATTCTTTGTCTCTTTCTCTCTCTGTCTCATTCTGATTCTCTCTCTTTCTCTCTCATTCTCTCTCTCTCTCATCTCATGGGCCAGCCAGTGTCTTGGGGCTGAAAGGAAGTCAAGCATCTCCCTGAGAGATTGAGGGCCGGAAGAAGTGTGGGAGCAAAGCACTACTTGAACTTGTGCGGCATGAGCATTCGCCTTGGTATATTTGCGCCAGGCTATGGCCAAGGCAGCCCTCATCTGTCTGCTGAAAGTGCAGCATCAGGATTCTGCCTTGGTATGTTTGCGGCGCAAGGCAGCCTTCGTTTCCTGCTGCTTGGGACTCAGAGCGGTAAATGGTGACTGGTCCGGGGAGCAGCTGGATTTTGCTCTCCATTGCGGACGCCAGATCAGCCCCCTGCAAGATCTCATCTTTCGAGGAGCGCTCCCTGAAGCGGGGCTGGAAACTTTGGTCGGGCTCCTCGAGAGACGAGATCTTGCAGGGGGCTGATCTGGCGTCCGCAATGGAGAGCAAAATCCAGCTGCTCCCCGGACCAGTCACCATTTACCGCTCCAAGTCCCAAGCATTAGGAGATGAGGGCTGCCGCTCTTACAGTGCTCTTACAGCGGAGAGAAAAAGCCGGATTTTGCTCTCCATTGCAGACACCAGATCGCCCCCCTGCAAGCTCTCCTCTCTCAAGCAGCCCAACCAAAGTTTCCAGCCCCGCTTCAGGGAGCGCTCCTCAAGAGACGAGAGTTTGCAGGGGGCCAATCTGGCATCCGGATTAGAGAGCAAAATCCAGCTGCTCTCCGGATCAGACGCCATTTACCACTCTGAGTCCCAGGCAGCAGGAGAGGAGGGCTGCCTTGCGCCACTGGCTGACACAAATATACCAAGGCGGAATGCTGTTGCCGTACAAATGAAAATAATGCTTCACTCTCACAGCTTCCAGCCATCGCAAACGCCGCTTCTTCCCGCTTCTGCTGCCCCCTCCCCCACCGCCACAACAGCACCATTCATTCCGGATGGCGAGGGCTGCGCTCGTTTTTCTGTATTGCACCACCTGCAAAACCCCTGTGAAAGGGTTGTTTGACCCCCAACCACTGAGCTAAGGTAAGCAAGCTGGAGGGGGAAAAGTTTTTCCCTTCTCCATGGGTCTGGCGATCCCAGTTGAGTTGCCTGATTAGCAGATTGTCAGAGCTTGGATCGCCAGAGCCATTTAAGGCTCGTCAGAGCCTTTCGGGCTGGTCTGCCTGGTTACAGGAGAACGACACCCGGCGTATAAGACGACCCCCGACTTTTGAGAAGATTTTCATGTGTTAAAAAGTCATTTTATACGCCGGAAAATACGGTACCTAAATGGTGCACTGTAATTTAGACTATGGTAGTGAAATAATTACAGGTTGTAGACCAGCTCTCGTCAGTTGACCTGGTTATGAACTTCATTGAATTAAGAAAAATTGTAAAATTTTCTGTGATGGGCTTTCTGGTTTTAATTTGTCCTCTCATTCTTAAGAGTTTCCTTGTTAAACTGTAACAAGACTCAAATTTATTTATTTATTTATTTATTTATTTATTTATTTATTTCATCTATTTATATGCTGCCCTTCTCCAGAAGGACTCAGAGCGGCGAACACAAGTTAAAAACATGTACAACAAAATCCCATTTTAAACCAAATTAACTAATAAATAATAAAACCCAGAATCAGAGTCAGCCTATTTGCTTGAACAGCCAAGTCTTCAGGTCCCGACGGAAGGAACGGAGATCAGGAGCCATCCGGAGCTCAGTAGGCAACTCATTCCAGAGGCATAATTCAAATATGCATTTCAGGAGTAGGACATGCCAGGCTTCAATAGAGATCACTGGTACATAGGATGTTTATCTATACTCAAAGAAATGGGTCATATGCAAGTCTGTGTAGACTGACACAGTTTGCAAGGGTTTCAAGGGCTTCTTTTACAAATTTTACCTGATACACCAGAGGTTGATCATGGTATTGGCTATAAACTTTATTCGCTACCATTAAACTATGCTCATTTTTTTAAAAAAAAGGAGATTAGACGAAGACTGTATTTTTCACTGGGAGTCATATTTTGTAATATTTAGGTTGAAGTGAATGAGCAAGACCATTTATTTCTGGAAGTACAAATTATTTTTATAGGCATGAAATGGCTTTGTAAAGAATTGCCATTATGGCTAGAAACATACAAACACACTGTGTTAATGCCGTGTTTCCCCGAAAACAAGACTGGGTCTTATATTAATTTTTGCTCCAAAAGACGCATTAGGGCTTATTTTCTGGTTAAGTCTTTTTTTTAAAAAAATATTATTTTATTAGTTTTAAAAGTAAAACGATGGACATTACTCAACGTCTCTGGTTTCTAACATTTACATCAAATTCAAGTTAATAAGTAATTATTCCTTCCTCTATATAGAAATTTACATATCTCCTACTTCATTATGTATCAAGTATACAGTATTTTACTTCCTACAACTATGCATGTATTTAATAAACCAATATTACATTCACAAGTTCAATATATTGATATATTAATATACATTGATATGTACATTTCCAGACATTCATTATCCCTTGTTTCTGGCATTCTTCCTCTTATCTAACCATTATTTTTTTTTTAATTTGATTTATATGCAGATCCAGCTTTTGACTCAGTCCGTCAGTCTGGACAGACATGTGGGTCTCTTGCTCTGACTTTTAGTCAAATTATTACCTTCTTTCTCCTATCTCATGGTTGGATTTTTGGCTTTGACTTTCAATTGTTTTTGACTACGATTTGCTTCCTCTCTTCATGTTTTTTTGTTCTCTGGTTTCTGACTTGGACTGCTCTGACTACGTATCGTGAGTTCCTCTGTATAAAGACTGTGTGCTTTCCCCACAGGCTCTTTGTTGTAGCCTGGGGGGGGGTGCCGTGTTTGATTGCCCCCTTACTATACCTTGGACAATTTGTTGACACTGCCCTCCTGAAAATTGTGGAGCTTGACACTCCCTAAACATCGGATTTACTGTCAGCCGAGTTATAGCACCCCCAACAACCAGCGGAGTTAGTGTGGAGTTTTTCGCGCTCCCGGAGAGCATGGCTAGCTGTCAATTGGGACTCATTGCTGTTAACAATTGCTCTCCTCCCCGGTTCGTGGCGCAAGTTTTTTCTCACTACCCGTCTTTGTCATTGCAGCCACTGTGAGCATCTTCGGAGGAGCTTTCGCGTTCCCGCTCTCTTCATTCTACTGTCCGCCTTGCTGCCGCTGGGAGCAATATTAAGAGGGGCTTCGCGCTCCCGTATTGGCAGGCAAGGGTGATTTGGAGCAGAGCGTTGCGCTCCCGTGGCACCCTTGGTTTTTTGTCCCTGGACAACTGTTATCTGTGGTTCTGGGTGTGGCAGCAGCAGTGGAGTTTTCGCGCTCCCGTTTCTCCTCAGCACCTTGCTGGCTGCCATTTTGGATCGGTGGAGCTTTGTGCTCCTGTTCTTTCCTTTGCGCATTGCCGGCTGCCATTTTGTTTGCTTATTGTGTTGCCGGCCACCATTTTGTCGCCTCCAGCCAGCATCTGATGTTGTGAACTGTCAGGGACTGCTTCATTACTGGCCCATTATCAACTTTGGTCCCTTGCCATGGGAATCTTGCTGAGGACATACTGCCTTTGGCCCAATGCTTAAGTCCTTGGAAAAATCCAAGCACGGCCACAGAACTGGGGCTCGAGGGGATGCCCATTTTGATGACCTATCTACCACTCATAGGTCATCTGCTCAGGCCTCAGCTAAGCCGGCTATCTCCGCCCAGTCATCATGCTCACAGCACAAGCCACGTAAACAGCCTTTAACATCTTCTAAAGATGAACGGCGCAGAGACAAGGTGTTAAAAAAGCTTTGTGACAAAGCTACTCCTCTGGCACCTGACCAGGGTCCGGCCATTCCCAGGAACCCTGATGTTGTGGTGTCTCCCAGGCCTGTGACACAGGATCAGATGTCACTTCAGGACTGCCCCATAACCATCCTGACTCAGGACTTGTGGGGGTCAAGTGACTCAACTGACGCTCCATCGGCAATCCCGGGCCCTGTGGTCCCCCATGATGCCTCTGAGACTAATACGGCTTTGGGGTCTGTGGTCAAGCCTCCTCAGGATGTGGTTACTTGTCAGATGATGCCTCAGCAGCTACAGTATCTTATCGATTCCGCAGTTCAACGATCATTGGTGGCAGGTTTCTGGCTGCCCAGTGGGAGCGGGTCAGAGAGGTCAGTTGCTTCAGCTTCTCCAGAACGGGAGAATCCTGAGGACTATCATTCAGACTGCTTCTCCTACAGGCTCCCACAGCCATCCATCATCTTTGGCTGACATGAACTCTGGTGAACAAGGCTTATCTGAAGATGAGGACCTTCCCCCAGATCAACCTGCATTCACCGAGCCCATTTCCCCAAGCCTTGTTTCGCTCTTTACTGTTCAAGGTGTTGAATACCGCTCAACTTACTTCAGAGGCTTCCCCTCCGCCTTCAACACCTGCTCCGGGGTCTTTGGACCCCTTGTTTGCGGAACCTGCCAAGCCTGTCACAACTATACCAACTCTGCCCCTGTTTTTGAATGTCATAAAAAAGCAGTGGGTTTCTCCGGGATCAGCGCCTTCCCCATCTTCTAACGACATGAAGAATTTGACTGTTGTGGCTGACTTGGAGTCTTTTCTTCAGGTCCCATCTGTTGACACCCCGGTTGCCGCGTTACTACCTAACGCAAATGTTCCTGGTGATCCCGACGAAGGCCTCCGGCTGGAGGAGCATCATTCTGATTGTTAAAATAGTTTTTATTGAATATAAATATTAAAAAAGACATACGTAACATATACACAACGAACATTTATACAACATATACACAAAAAGAATATAATTTCTTCTTAAGCATTTTTTCAGAGTGACGTTCTACAATTCTACTTATAATATATTCCTTCACCTTTCTGAGCATCATTCTGATTTAGTGCTTCAACGGTCTCATCAGAGTTCGGCTTGGGTGATTCGGGCTGCCACCACAGCATCCTTTCTTCAACCGCATTACGTTACTGTGGTTATGTTAATTACAGGAGAAATTATCCCCCGATGATGCAAGGGTCAAGCAAGACTTGAATAAGATCATGGCAGCGGTCCAATTCTCCATGGACGCTACCTTGAAAGCTGCCCGTTTTGCTGTTAAGTCCCTGGCTTCATCTGTAACGGCCCGCTGTTTAGTTTGGCTCCGCCACTGGCAGGCAGATGCCAGACACAAATGGTGCCTGGCTTCTGTCCCCTTTTCCAGCCCTAAATTGTTTGGGCTGGGACCAGCCGCTGCCTGAAATGCAATGCACTTATCCCGTGGCTTGTATAAACCGCTCCCGTCCCTTTCAAAATAGCCACCTGGTGCTTCCCTTGGGTGCTCAGGGCCGGCAAGAAGAAGGAAGGGAAAAGGCAGGTGTGTCGGCGGAGATGGGCTTTGGCTGCTTGTTCTGCTGTGACCCTGAACTCTTGCTTGGGCTCCTCCCCACTGCCACCCGAAAATGCTTTCCTCCCTGGAAATGCACATTCCAGAGCCGAGCGCCCTTCTCCTCCTCCTCCGCAGACTCACTATATCTTTCCTCTTGGTTAGATCTGCCACCCGAAAATGCTTGCCAAGATCACGGCAACAGTATTTTCGGGTGGCAGTACCTTGCCTTACACCCCCTGCGTAGCACCCGCTTCGCCGACCAAATCCCGACCTCCACACTTCCCCACGCCACTTATGTAATCAGGCTTCAACAGAGGCAGCAAAGGCGTAGGGGGCTTCCCGGGAATGTGCATTTCCAGGGAGGAAAGCATTTTCGGGCGGCAGCAGGGAGGAGCCCAAGCAAGGGTTCAGGGTCACAGCAGAACAAGCAGCCAAAGCCCGTCTCCCCCCCTTCTTCTTGCTGGCCCTGAGCGCCCAAGGGAAACGCCGGGTGGCTATTTTGAAAGGGACGGGAACAGTTTATACAAGCCACGGGATAAGTGCATTGCATTTCAGGCGGCGGCTGGTCCCAGCCCATGCTGCTGCCTGAAAATTCTGTATCAGATCAATTGTTTAGTTTATTAGCTTCTCCAGATTTTTTCATTCAATCTCTGGCTGCTGAAACCTCCCCAAAGGTCCCCCTGAGCAGCCCTCACAAATTCCCCCATGATCCCTCTGCACCACGCCAGCGAGGCCAGGGCCGCTGCTTTGCACCGGGTTGCCTCTCCCTGTGTGTTGGGGAGGGCTGACTCCCTCAGTCGGAGGCCAAGAGCGCAGCGCCGGTTCGTGGCCGCTCCTCCCGGGGCAGCTCGGCTCAGCACCGTTCCTAAAGACAGCAGCGGGTAGCGGGTCCTCCAAGCAGAGAGCAGGTGCCGAGCTGGCCAGAGACGCCGCCCCTTCGCTCTCTGCTCACCGGGCCGGGCAGTGGTCCAGCTGGGGCCGCCTTGGGGGAGAGCGCAGCATGGCTGGGGTCCTGGTGCTCCCTTGCTGGGTCCCTCGGAGTGCAGTGAGGAGGAAACCTGGGATCCGCTGGCAGCGCAGATGATTCCCACCTGTGGCAATTGCAGGCGCTGAGCCCGATGGCGGGAGGGGGTGGCTGGGGCTAAGGGAGCTGAATGGGGTGGGGTGGATGGGATGGCCAGCACAGCCACAACTCCAGCACCTTCAGTCACAGGTTGCAGGCGCCCTTTGGAACAGGGCTCTCCAACCTTGGCAACCTTAAGATTTGTGGACTTTGAGAACTCCCAGAGTTCTCAAAGTTGCCAAGGTTGGAGAGCCCAGCCCTGCCTTGGAAAGGCCCGTCGTAAGGCAGGCAGGAGGGTTTGACTCTCCTGAGCCTCCGCTCCTGCAAGGCACATTTACAGCCCAGGGGCGGAGCTGCAGTCCTGCTTGCGCCATTCATTGCAAGCCTCAGCCACCCACTAACCGGAGAAGGCGGGCAGGCCCAGCTGGCAGCAACCGCGGCCTCCTCGCATGTTTCCCCGCACCCCCTTCTGACTGGGGGAGCAGCATGGGCAAAAGGCTGCTGGTCCACCAGTGGTCTGGACTGCCTGGGACCACGCAAGTAGCTTGCGCGGGCAGGGAGGGAGGGAATCTCTGGCTTACCTTGCTCTGCTCCCTTAGGAAGTGATCGCCAGGATTCCCTCTGCGTCTTTTGGCACGCGCGCCAATTGCTGGTCTTTGTGTGCGCATGTGCGCCAGAAACCAGACCAGCTGGCCGGTGTGCATGCGCACTCTGGAAATGGGAAGATAGTTTTCCTGGAGTGCGCATGTGCAATGGGCGGCTGCTCTTCCAATTTCTGGCATGCCCGTGCAGATGAAAACCAGATGACTGGCGTACCGGAACCTGGAAGAACAACGGGCGATGGCTTTGCGTGCCCGGAGGAATGGCTCTGCGTGCCACTTCCGGCACGCATGCCATAGGTTCACCAACACGGTTCTATGAACTCTTTTAAGATTTGCAGCAGCAAACCATCAAAGACTTTCTTTTTATTACAGACTTCTGTAGGCTATGTCATTATGTTATATAACTGTAGCCTGAGATGGCAAGTAATTTTTATAAGATCATTTTTACAAAGGACATTTATGTCTGGTTCTACTCGTCAACACATGGTCTTATTGGTTCATGTTCTTAGATGTTTCAGTGAGACAAAACATGGACATACGTCTGGCCTTACTTGCCTTTGTCAAATGAAGTCCACAAAGTTTTACCTAAAAATAGAATATTTTTTCAGTGTTTCGATCAGAAATTATATTTTTTTTCTGAATGACTATTACTATAGGTGATTATACAATGCATTGTATAATCACCTATAGTAATAGTCATTCAGAAAAAAATAAATATAATTTCTGATCGAAACACTGAAAAAATATTCTATTGTGATCTGACAAGCAAAGTCAATGGGGAAGCCACTTAACAACTAGATTACTAACTTATCAACTGCAGTGATTCACTTAACAATTGCGGCAAGAAAGGTCGTAAAATGGGGCAAAACTCACTTAATAAATATCTCAACAGAATATTTGGGCTCAATTGGGGTCATAAATTGAGGACTACCTGCAGTTATGAGGAATAATAATCACATATTGCCAACTTTTAGAAATGGGAATATCTGTATTATATTGTTTTCTTTATATATGCACTCTCTCTCTCTCTCTCTCCCTCCCTCCCTCCCTTCTCTCCATATACATGTATGTGTGTGTGTGTATGAGAGAGAGAGAGTGTAGAGAAAGAGAGGGAATATTGGTTAACATTCGACTATTAAAAAAATATCTTTCATAAGAGTAAAACTTTTAACCTGAGCTCCATAAAATATGGCACATAGAACATGAGATTTACAAAAACAGAGCTGTGTTAAAATTGTGAAGTAATTTATTTCTTGTGGCAAATATTCTTTTGTCTTTGCCTGGGGAGGGAGGGAAGTTATCACTGGAATTGTTTTTAGAAATTCAGAATAGCTTCCAAGCTTCTGCTTCTGATTGATACTTCTGAGTGATACTTTCTACGTTATTATGACAGTAATTTGTTTTTAAATAGAGCTGGGGAGAAAATGTGTGTGTGGGGGAGATGTTTTATAGATAGGGCAGACAGTAGAAAGATAACTAGTAATATTATTACAGTTAATATCATATAAGTAATTTGCTAATCTGGTCTAGAGCTTGTTAACATTACTAAAAAGTGCTAGGTAAATGCTCATTTGACGAACCATGATAGGCAACATATCAGCAATGTAAATGTCATAGTACCGGAATGATCACTGGCTGCCTTTGATAAGTAAGATATGCTTACCAATTCCAGAGGAGTTACTCAGAATAAGACGGGCAGAAAAACAGGAAATACAAGACTTCAGGGCAGATGCCCAGTGGAAAAAGCAGGAAGAAGAATTTGGAGAAGCAGCAACTTAAGTTTAATTAAATTGTAATTCTTTGGAGATTTAGGTATCAGCACTCTACCAGAAAAAATGATGGCATTTTTTTTAACCTAAAGCAAAGAATGTAATTTTTTTTGTTATTTTATACTGACACATTTATTCTTATATATCCACTAAGCTAGGTAGCCATTAACCCAATCAAATCTTTTTATCACATATTATGGCAAAACACAATCACACCAGGTGGGTTAACCCTAATCATTAGGGGAAATGAATTTTTCACAGTCAATTCCTCCATGAAATCTTACACCTAATTTCTGTGAATTAATTATAAGAATGTAAAGGACATTAGAGACCTAACAAGGAAAGTAAAAGCAGTTGATGTATTCACATCTACTGGTTTCAGATTGGACAGATCTAGAAGTTGGGATATGGATAATATTTTCAGATTCCCATAGTAATCCAGATTTCACTACAATGTACCAGGGGACTAGAACAAGCCACAAGGTACATGGCTACCATCAGACTACATCATTAACCTTTTAAGGCAAACTTTAATCACATCATTGTAGAGATGTCACAAGTAAATCTATTATTTCCCCAAAGAATAGTAAGTATATCAATTGTATCCTCAGTTTTTATCTTTCATTCCTTTGTACCTATCTTTTTGATCAATAGCTCAAACAATCCTATCTCTTCTTCTAAATTCTGAGTTGTGTATATTCAGTTGTTCTGGTCTGCTTCAACTCTTTTCAAAGCAAGTTAGCTTAATTCATGAGTTATTTAAAAAATGGAAAAATACATGAGATAAAAAAAATATAACCACCTGGTCAAGCTTTCAATAAAATAATCATTTTGAAGATAGTGTTCTCCTTAGTAGAACAGTTGTTCTCCCAGTTCTCACCAAAATCAGGAACTTTGCTCAAAACTAATCTTGTTGAGACTTGTCTTGACTAGACTAAAAGAACTCAAGTATGACTACAGATGATTCTTTTTACTGGTCATTTTTTTGGGGGGGGGCAGTTTTATTTCTTAGAATGTTGATCCAAACATTCTTGTTGCCTTGGGAAACCCCAGTTTCAATTGAAATGCTTAGAATACATTTAAAATATATTTAAAATATAGATTAACTCTTTTGCTCTTTTCCTATTTAGTGGCATTAACTACTGGCTTCACACCATAAAATTTTTAACATGCAACATGCTTTTTACAAGCTCTTCATTCTTACAGATCTTCAGAAAAGACCTCATTTTGGTTTCTATTTTTCTATTTGTATAATTTAAAAAAATCTAAAACATTATTCATAACAAACATTTTAAAAATAAGGGGGGGACAGTATTTTTATTGCTTATAATATGAAGAATTTGAGTGTAAGAATGAATTAATATGTGAAATGGAAAAGGATATCACATGGAAACAAAAAATTCCTATCAGAAGGAGGTCAGAAAAGAAAAGACGGCCTAAACAGGTCAAATAAGCTAACACTTTTTCTAAAATATTTTTTATTATAGAATAAAATAGAAAAATATGAAAGCAAGTAATAGGGCACAGCCCCAGTGCTTATTTTGGGGCCCAAAAGAAAATAAGACCAGATCTTATTTTCGGGGAAACACGGTATGTATGCTTGTGTGTGTGTGTTTGTATAGAGTTTAAGGAACCATATTTTCTTTCAAAATACTATTAAAAAAAAAAAGTAATGCTACCTCTAATATGAGGAAATTCACTGATGAAAAAATAGTATTTTTCCTTCTGATATCCTAACAGTACATATTGGCAGATTTTTGTGATGGAAAAATAATGAAATAAGACTGCAAATTCCCACCCTTCCCTTCCCTCGCCTCTCCTTTCTGCTCCCGTGTCTCGTTTCTAACTCTTTCCCTCATTTCCTTCTGCCGTATCCTGCTTCCCCCACTTGCATGTGTAAAGAAGGTGCTCAGCTGTATGCCAAACACTCGGTTAAGGGGAAGTCCTTCATAATCAAGCATCATGCACCAAGTTGCCTGAAAATTCCACTCTGTCACATAGGTGCAATTTTTTGTTTTACAACAGAAAGACACTTTTCCCGTTCAACCCTATCTCGCTTCTTTAAAAAACTTGCCCGTGAATCAGATCGCTTAGATTTCACATCTCTCAATCCCAAAGTGTGTAAGAAATCTCTACCTTGCTATTTCCTCTTTCTTGAAAAACTACAGCCAATGATAATTTTAATAAGCATGGTTTTTGTCTTTAGCATTGTGTTCCTTCAGAACTTCAGCAAAATAAGATTTATCCAGGTGTGTCTGAAAGTATTAATAAAGCATTAAAAACTTATCAAATAAAATATTAGACATAGTTCATATGTCTGGCTTACTTAAATCCTGTAATTTAAGTACAAAAATATCCTACAGAATAATAAAGTTGGAGTAAGACATTATGCATAGTAAGATACTTCTGGCAGATGTTGAAAATTTCATATCAAATGAAGCAACCTCTATATTAGAGGCATTGGTGAAAAAATTTAAAATGATAGCATGCTAGATTACATTGTAACAAAATGAACTTTAATTGATATTTTCTGAAGATATAGTGTCACTGCTCTGTTTTAAACATTCCATATACATTCACAATCAAAAACTTAGTTTAACACATTTTAATTAATTAATTTGTAGGTTGTCTGTCTACTCTGGCCTATTTTGGGGCGCAATATGTCAAATGAAGAAAATAACAAAATGTTTACATTGACAAGAAAAGGCAATTTGTCAGTGATTTACTCTTCAGAGAAAGAAACAGAAAAGGAAAATGGTACATTTCTTAGTGTGTTGGATTTATATCCCTTCTTTTTTATGGGTGCTGAATAGGATTTCTCCTTGGACAATGCTGAGCTTCAGAGTTTAGAGATTGTGGTCAAGACAAAGAGATTTCCTGAAGTTTTGCTGGCAAATATGGCTGGTATTTATAGCAATCCACCTTGTTTGAAGATGCCAGTCACAGTTGCTGGCAAAATGTCAGGAAATCTATTGTCTAGACCATAGTTCCTAAACCCTGAAGTCCAACACAGCCCAACAGATACTGGCTATGAAAGGCTACACCAGGATCTCCCTGTTTTATTTCCACAAATCATATGGGAGAGGCTGGGCTGTGACTGAGTAACTAGTCCAAAGTCTGTAAGATTCCATTATTGAATCTTGGTCTCCCCAGTAGTCCAGCATACAATCACTCTGCTACATTGACACGCTGCTGTTTATGTAAACCAGCATCCATGGCTATATATCAAAAATCTTGAAAACTGAGAACTTATAAATAGATAATTACCAATACATAAGTGTTTGTGCTATTTGTTTTTATTGATTTTTTTAAATTATAAAAGCTTTCCAAATTAATAGCCACTCTTAGTCAACAGAATACTAATTTTCACATATTTACTGGGTTATCCTAGAAAATTCACTGTTGGGTCATTCTTTCAAAAAGGAAAAGAAGAGAAGGGATAAGAGGCAGAACTTTCTACAGGAATGTTTTAACTTGCTATGTCTTCTAAAAAAATCTATTTGTTATCTCATATTAGAAAAGAAAAGTGACTACTGCTATCGTATTGCATGTACAAATAAGAACTTTCCAACTGTTTTTGTATTTTTCTTATTTTACTGTGGAAGCTGTCTTTGGAAAAAACTTAAATGTAAATTGAAGTAATCTCAAGGATTTATAATTTGATGCTAATTAATCAACATTCAAGTAGAATTAACATTCTTTATAATGGAAAAACATTCAATTATGTAATATTAATATACATAATGGCTAAAATTAACACATCACTCAATACTCAAGCACAATATTTATTTTATTTTCCTTGATAAAACAATATAACCTTGTCAGTAGGTAAATAATTAAGCAAAAATTAAGAAATTGAAATATGTTGTTTGAATTTGAATAACATATGGAAAATTGACCACAGGGGAAAAAAATCAAAATATATTTTTTACTGTACAAAGTCTAAATACTGCAATGACGTACAAAGTGAAGAAAAAAAAATCCTTCACTCATGATGCCAAAGCAAGACATCAGCACCAGATTCTCTCTCAGATAGAACAAACAATAGAAATATTTGTAAAGTATATATACAGAAGAGAAATAAAGGGAATCCCTTTACTGGCCCTTTCCAGAGAGCCTGCCAAACCAACAAACAAAAAAAATGGCAAGCATAACCAAAGGTAATGATTAAATATATTATTATTCAAATTGAAATATAATTATACATTAATTTATGTACTAAGTTCATATGACTTATATGACTTAATGCAAATTACTGTGTACATACTGGTTATATTTTGAATGCACATATACAAACTGAATCACCACAGAAAAATTTTATTTCCTTAAAGAGTTAAAGAAAAAATGTTACATTTGACTGGAACAAAAATGGTGCTTTATATTGTGTATATGTAAGGATTAAACCAGAAACAAAGTTGAATACTTGTCTAATATGGACTGGAGAATGTATGTCACAATGATGACAGATATAAATAGTAGAGAAAATTGTTAAAATGATGTTAACAACATAGAAGGAAATGGCATCAAATGTATGAATTAGCACTGATATATTTGTGGGAAAAGACCAATTAAGAATACATGATTGCAATCCCATACACATGTGTGTTGTGGTATCAGTCCTAGGTTTGCTTTTGAACAGACATGCATGGGATTGAGTGATATCTGCTTCTGAAATACATGGTTATGTGGAATCTGTTATAGCTAGTCCTTCTATAGCTAACAATTTTATTGCTAGAGTAATCAGAACAGTTGAAATTGTACCTACTCTTGTGGAATGATTCACAATTAAGTTCTTTTGTAATGGTGCAGTTAATTTAACTTCTAAATGAGGGTACTGTGCAGAATGGCTCAAGGTTTTAGGTAAATTATTTCTCAGTAAGTCTTAAAAATACACTATAGAAAAGACATAATGATTATCTTTATTCATTACAAACATCCATTAATATTAAGGAACATTACCTATAAATTGGGTAATACACCAACAGTTATTGCATCCTTATCATGTAAAAGATTTTAAAGGGGCTTTTTTTTAAAAAAAAATTTTTAGATTACAATGTTAATATGTCCCTACATGTGATTGGACTGGAAAATAAGATCAAACTGTTATATTATTTGTTAATATAAACACGGCACAGAGGTATCCAACTGTAAGTCCAAGTAAAACAAGGAGCTTCATATCCTGTTTGTCACAGGACAAACAGTGATCCTTAAAGGCAAAGTCATAAGGTGAAAACAAACAGATGAAGAATATGCAGAACAATCTACAAATATACGACTCACTAAACTCACTAAACTCCTGGCAAATAGTACCTAATGAAATTGTATTAATTTTGCACTGCATTACAAACTTAAGACTTATAAGAATCAATCCTTCAGTTTTTCATTCACGTAAGAAAATTGTTTTGAATGAAACTTTTCTTTCTTATCCCTGCCACAATACTGAAGTGATAAATTAATGAACTATAGTTATATTTCATTACAACATTAAAATTCACAAAGCCACAGAAATATGCAATTTACTGGTACATTCGGAATTAGTTTAATTGGATATAATTAAAATCTTACTTGAGCAAATGGTTTTGAAATAATTTTGAAAGGATTCATATCATGCAAAATTTCTTTTTTAAAAAAGTATCTAAATGTATAATGTTGCCAATGTATCTCACCAGCCTAATCATAGTGCTGGAAAAGTTATTTTGTCTGCTTAATATAACTACTTCTCCAAGTCTCTAAAATTAACTGTTTTCTTCCCTTTTGGGAAATCGGAACAGTGCTCATGTGTATATTGGTCTCTTTTCTGTCTTAAAAAGCTGTAAAAGATTTCAAGGTTTTCAAATAAAACTATGTAAAACAAAGTCCCAGGATTATTGCCATTACTGAATCATTATTTGGGTCTTTCAGGCTGGAGACTTTCAGTCAGGCACTTGAGTTGCTCTTCCCCAAGTTTGATTTTGTCCTCCAGCTCTCGCTGTTCTATTATGAGGGCTGATTTCATTTTGACAAAGTGCTCATAATCGGCAAGGCTTTCATCACTCAGATAGCTGGCCAGAATATCAAAGACAATGCGTTCTCTTCGATCCAAGTTTTCCTTCAGCTCCTTTGCATCTTCATGCTGTTGTATGAGTAATTTCTGTTTTTCTACTAGAATCCGCTAAGGGAACAGAACAGGAAAATTGTAATGATTAATACATTTAGCTTTATATTCCATTTCCATAATGAACATTCTCCTATCATTGTTTAAAAGAAAACATTTTAGAAAGACATGCTTCCCAAGCAAATAGTAAAATGAAAGAAGCAGCTTTCTGAATTTTATTATTTGGTAGATTTTTTTAAAAAAATATACTGTATAATTAATGGCAGCACTCCCATGTCTCAAAAATGTTGATGAAGATTTGATTCACTGTCTGCTTTGTGAGTCTTTTTATTTTTAGAGTTCTTTTCTACAAGTTCTAATTAAATTATGTCCCCAGGGACATTGTCTTGTGATGAGTTGTTCTGTTCCATTACCATCTTAGGACAACCACCCTAGAAATGGGTACAACCTCAGAGGTTAAGTGAGTATTCTTTTCCTGGCTCTTGTATGGTTTGGTCCAAAATATGTTGGAGAATGCAGATTCTCTTAAGAACTTCATTTGGGGATGATCTTCTTAATTAGGTCACAGTATAACTGATAGGTTCAAAGTGCCCCAGCCCTTCCAACTTCACTTCTAGAATTGCAGCTAGCTAAGATGGAGGCTTAGAGTCTGAGATGTCCACAACAAGCAGTCCTCACCTACTAAATGAGAAGGAAAAATGCTCTCCTTAGCAGGACTGATCAACAATTTTCTATATAAGGCAGTTCAGATAAAAGAAAACTATTGCTCAAGTAACATCTCTCTAGCATAACAGCTTTTGGGCAAAGTTGATTTCTTATTTTTAACCAAGAAGATTACTCAATAAGACAGGAGTCTATGTATATACTTGAGCTGGCAAAACAAAATAACATTAGAGTTCCTCCTCATATGACAATACAAATGCCTTACCCTTTCTTCAGGAGAAGCATTTTCATCCAAGTTGTTTAATGCATTTTCTACTCTGGCAAGTCGACCAGAGAGTGATAGAAGGAGGTTAACCACTTTGTCTAGATCTCCAATAAACATCCGAAACTTGTCAAATTCATTGGGTTTGCAGACCTCCTTTACCACTACCTCCACTTCATCTCCAAGAAGATTATTGGCTTGAATGTCTTCCAAGAGTGTCTCTCGAGCGTCTTTTAGCACTTTTAGTTTTCGACTAATGCTATCTATAAGCTCTTGCTGAAAGAGAGAGAGAAGCTAAATTTATGAGATATAATTGTTAGATTTATATGACTACTCATCTCATGACTTTTAAATGGTTAGATGATGAAACCACAAGATAACAGAATTTTTCCAAAATAGTCTATATATTTTTGGTATTCAGAAAAATCAATGTGAGCAAAATATGTTTGTTTCAAATAGTTAGAACAGCTATTAATATTCCCTTACTGGAGTGGTTATAAAGGCATGCTGTGAGCAATTTCTGATTTGGATTAAGAAAAGACAAGAAATAAATAAATAAATAACAACTGTCAGTTAAATAAGAAAGGATTTTAGTGGCAAAAACATTAAAAAATACAAGTTAGATTTTTCTTCTAGTGATTTGACCTTAAATCTTCAGTAAGGCTGGAAAAGTATATTGTAAGAATGGGAAATATGGATATAATAGAAATAGGGTGGGAAAAGTAAATGATGGAATATCAGAAGTAATAATTTATGCATTTGCATAAATGCAATAATTATTTTCTCTAAAAAAACAAAAGTGCCCTCAAATCAATGTAAATTATAATAGGATTGAAGGAAGAGAACTGGGATGTCCAACTGAAGAAACAACTCTTTAAAAGTAGCAGAACAACTATGTTATCACTACATATCTAAAATGAATCAAGGATAGTTAAATGAATGTCCTGTGAAAAGAGAATTTCACAATAATAAAAATCCCAATGCCTTTGGGTTTTTTTTTTAGGAAGTATCTTTTTTGTCTCCTACATTTTATGTGTTTTTCATGTGCGCACAGAAATTGAAAAATTGAAACAACATTTCTATGCTTGACAAACACAGGTGCGACTTCCTGGAACAGGGAATTTTTCCACAAGAAAATCCCACCTGGCTACATATTCCATTTGAATTACACAATCATGTGGGTGTGACATTTAAATCTGAGCCATGAGACACTAATCAAAAGCAATTCCCACACAACTGCACTTCTGTCTATAGAGCTTCTCAGACAATTACTGAAAATGTGCAAAAATGTACTTCCTCTTTATTGAAAGATAGGAAATATTAACAGATCAAACTTGAGAAGAATCACAACTTTTTTTTAATCTGGGGAAGATTTATTTTATAAAAATCATTTTTAAGTTAACAACTGGTTTTGTTCAAATCTTTTCCTGATTTATGCACATGTGAATAGAACTATTAGAAATTAAATGAGCAGATATTATCTAGGTCGATATGGAAATGTCTGCAAATAAAAAACCAAACTCAGAGAAGTTTTAAAACCCAAGTTTCTAACACTCAGTTGGATATATTTTGTACAATTGTGTTACACATAATCCAACAGGGATATTAATTATTACAGTACGTTTTGATCATACTGCTAAGAGTATTGTGAATGACTTTATCTTGATTATAAAGAAAGAAAATTTCCTTTGCTCTTGCTAATTTATGTGTAGCATAATTTAGTTCAATAATCAAATGTTAATGAATATGGATCTATATTTATCAAAATCCTTACAAACATAAATTTTGGACTGCCAATCTAAGTTGTGAGAAGTCCATCACTGGAAGTTTTTAAGAAGAGATTGGATCGCCATTTGCTTGGAATGGTATTGGTACAGGGTCTCCTGTTTGAGCATGAGGTTGGACTAAAAGACATCTAAGGTCCTGTTCAACTGTTATTTTGTTATCTGTTAAGTCTCCCTTCAGATATCCTGAAATTCTCATTTATTAACTTTGGCCTTAAATATTTTTATTTTGTGACCACTATTTGTCCTGCCTTTAAAGCTACATATAATACCTCTCTTGAAGTGGATTATATATTATTTTATTTGTAAGCTGCCCAAAATCACTCAGATAATGGGGTGGTATAGAAATTTTATAAATTAAATAAATAAAAATCTTAACCTAATGATAAAGTAAATATCATGAGTAAACATCCTGTTTGGAGCCAAGATAAAAAAAAATCAGCAATAATTTAAAGAATTTTCATTTAGAAGTTGTCATTAACTTCAAATTAAGTAAAAATTGAAATAATTAATATGGTTCTTAAACAGGAGGTCTGAATTTTCTTAGAAGTTCTGAAATGATAGGCTTAGAGTTAAGGTCACCAAGAAGGTTCTTTTTTTATGTTCATCAACCAGTTGAACTCAACAGTAGCCCTTGAACAAAACATCAGAGTTTGATCTAAATTAATTGTGCTGATTCAGATTGATGAAAGTACCTCATAAATTACTGATATTCTGAACAGGTTCACTAGGAAATAAATGCTGTTGAACTGAATGGCATTTTTCTCAGTTATGTTTATATAGGATTTAATTCTAAAAGTTAATGTAATTCTTTGTTGAAAAGTATCTTCTTTACACATAGTAAATTATTCTGTATTCTGAAGAGGCATTAATACTATCACTTTGCTTTTTTGTTCAGTATTTCAGTATTTCAACAGGAGCTTCTCTCTTTTACCGTATTTTCCGGCGTATAAGACTGGGCGTATAAGACGACCCCCAACTTTTCCTGTTAAAATATAGGGTTTGGGCTATACTCGCCATATAAAACTACCCCTCTTCCAATGCACACCAAATAAAAATTAAAAAACATCAACTGGCTCACCCACAATGTAAAAGCAGCTGTGCTAGTCCCAAAATGGCCCCTGCAACAAGCAGGAACCTCACACAGCCACAAAAGCCCAAAAAACTTTCACACTCTACACACACACAACACAACTGGCTCACCCACAATGTAAAAGCAGCTGTGCTAGACCCAAAATGGCTCCTGCAACAAGCAGGAACCTCACACAGCCACAAAAAGCCCCCCCCAAAAAAACTTTCACACTCTAAACACATACCACACAACACAACACAACTGGCTCACCCACAATGTAAAAGCAGCTATGCTAGACCCAAAATGGCTCCTGCAACAAGCAGGAACCTCACACAGCCACAAAAAGTCCAAAAACCCAACTTTCACACTTTACACACACAAAATGCCACATGCAGCTTTGTGAGATTTTGTGTGTTTGTGTAGTTAGAGTGAAACACTACAGAAACACACTAAATCTCAGAAAGCTGCACAAATATTATTTTATTTTATTTTTATTTTTATATGAAAGCTAAATTTAAAACTTCCTAAACTTTAAATGGCTAGGTCTAAAAAAGAACAACTAAAAAAACCCCAATTGACTATTTTTTTTAAAGCTCCCAAAGGGGAAAAAAACTTACCCAATAGAACAGGGGTCTCCAACCTTGGCAACTTTAAGACGTGTAGACTTCAACTCCCAGAATTCCTCAGCCAGCTTTGCTTTGCTGGCTGAGGAATTCTGGGAGTTGAAGTCCACAACTCCCTGCTTGCTTGATTGCAGGCAGGGAGTTGCTTGCTGATGGAATAGATTCAGGCAAGCGAAGCAGACTAGCAGCTGAGGTAAGCAAGCTGGAGGGGGAAAACTTTTTTCTTTTTACATGGCTCTGGCCATCCCAGCTGAGTTGCAGGGAACTCAGCTGGGATCGTCAGAGCTGGGATCGTCAGAGTAAAAGGGAAAAAACTTTTTTCCTTTTACATGGTTTCTGGCGATCCCAGCTGAGTTGCAGGGAACTCAGCTGGGATCGTCAGAGCTGGGATCGTCAGAGCTGGGATCGTCAGAGCTGGGATCGCCAGAGCCATTTAAGGCTCGTCAGAGCCTTTCAGGCTGGTCTGCCTGGTTACAGGAGAACGACACCCGGCGTATAAGACGACCCCCGACTTTTGAGAAGATTTTCATGTGTTAAAAAGTCGTCTTATACGCCGGAAAATACGGTACTTTGTGAATACTGGATACTAGGCACTTGTTGCCTCATCACAATTTTTGGTGTGATCACATTTTATTTTCAGCTGAACAGGCAATGAGACAGACCACTAGAAAGCTCAAGACCATGGCTTCCAATAATAAGTAAAATACTGAAAACAAAATCTCATGACAAACTTACCTTCTTCTCAGACAAATTGTGGTCTAACTCATTTTCAGAATCCTCCTCACTTTGCTGTTGCTGCTGCTGCTGCTGCTGCATATCCTTCATCTTGATCAGAAGTTCTGCCTTGGGTGCAGAGGTGCTATAGTAAGTGGAATTAGTTGTTAAGGGAATGGCCAAAGACAGAGTCAGCTCCTCTTTCCTAAGCAAAGATTTAAAAAAATACTAGTTTTCAACAGACTTCTTGACATGTTTATGCACTGAAAGCAAGATAATAATTACTTTGAAATACTATTTGCAGTAGATAGATTGTAGGGTTAAGAGAAAGCTACCCACAGAAACAATGGATAAAATAACCATATTGTTTTATCACTCTAAGAACCTAGCTAGAGAGACAGGAAATTAAAGGAATGTCTCAAAATTATGGCCTAAAATGCTGATTTCTATTTTGCTTCTAATTTATGTTCTCTGGCCATATTTAGATTTCTATGCCCTACCCTTGATTACATGGGCAATGGAAGAAAGGTGATATTTAAATCTGTTTCTGGCTTTCATTAGCCTTGATTATCTAATCCCATAAGCACACATTTAGTAAATATATAGGTTCTTGGGTTTCATTATCTGCAGTTCTAATGCTTAAAAGAACCTACTGCTAAAAATACCTTTCTCTTAACACTAGAAAAGTTAAGATTGAAATCAGTTCACTGATAGCAAATATATTGTGTATACAGGATCAATTCTTTTGGAACATAATTCAATTAAAGGAGGTTTATTTTTCCTTCAAATAAACAGTAAAGAACCAATGATGTCTGCAGTGGGTCAAAACTGGCAAGATGGTGTTCATGGCATCCAACCCAAGCCCTACTTCTTTTAGATATCAATGCACACATAATCACATACATGCATACACAGAGTACAAAGAGACAAGCCAGGGACTATAATACTGAAACCTGTACATTGCATGGTGAGTGCCAATGAGAGGACTAATGAAGAATCAATCTGAGAAAAGCCTTCACAAAATTCAACATTTTCTATCATATATCACTGCAAAAAAGAAATCAACATTATTTCATCCCTCAACTGGCTACACTTAATAGTCATTCTATTAAGAGAGACAAAATTTGAATACCTAAGATATTAATTAATTAATTAATTAATTATATTTCTATACCGCCTTTCTCCCGTAGGACTCAAGGCAGTGTACAGTCAAGAAAAATATAAATACGCAAACATCATAAAATTGCTAATTAAAATTATTATTATAACATAGTTTGACCCAATTAAATAGAACCTAAAATTAGATAACATTTTAAAAACATTCATGTGTTCATATGTTTAGCCCCGCCTGTTGGAACATCAGGGTTTTGAGGGCACGGCGGAAAGCACGGAGATCAGGGATATTTCGTATCTCAGGGGGCAGTTCATTCCAAAGGGTTGGAGCCCTCACAGAGAAGGCCCTCCCCCTGGGAGTCGCCAGTCGGCATAATTTGACTGATGGTACCCTGAGTAGTCCCTCCCTGGAAGAACGAACTGGTCGGTGGGAGGCTATTGGTGGCAAAAGACGGTCTCGTAGGTACCCAGGTCCTAAGCCATGAAGTGCTTTAAAGGTGATAACTAACACCTTGAATCGCACCCGGAAGACCACCGGAAGCCAGTGCAGCTCGCGTAGGAGAGGTGTTACGTGGGCGCAACGAGCTGCGCCCATAATCACCCGTGCGGCTACATTCTGGACCAGTTGGAGCCTCTGGGTGCTTTTCAAGGGGAGCCCCATGTAGAGATCATTACAGTAGTCCATACGGGAGGTGACTAGGGCATGAGTGATCGTGCGCAATGCATCCCGATCCAGAAAGGGACGCAACTGGCGGATCAGGAGAACCTGATAAAAGGCACCCCTGGCCACGGCCGTCAATTGATCTTCTAAAGATAGCCGTGAATCCAGGAGGACACCCAAGTTGCGGGCCCTCTCTGTGGGAAGCAAGATCTCATCCCCAATTGTCAGTGATGGTACCAGCTGACTCTACCGGGACGCCGGAAGCCACAGCCACTCAGTCTTGGAGGGGTTGAGTCTGAGCTTGTTTTTCCCCATCCAGATCCGCACGGCTTCCAGGCAACGGGACATCACAGCAAGGGCATCATTGGGGTGGTCTGGGGTGGAGATGTATAGTTGTGTGTCATCAGCATACTGATGAACACTCACCCCGAAACCACGGATGATTTCGCCTAGCGGTTTTACATAAATGTTGAACAGAAGGGGTGAGAGGACTGACCCTTGCAGCACCCCACAAATAAGGTGCCTCGAGGTTGATCTCTGCCCCCATGCCAATACAAACTGCGAACGGTCAGAGAGGAAGGAGGAGAACCACCGAAGCACGGTGCCCCCTATTCCTAACCCCTCCAGCCGGTGCAGTAAGATACCATGGTCGATGGTATCAAAAGCCGCTGAGAGATCTAATAGGACCAGGATAGAAGAGCAACCTCTGTCCCGAGCCCTCCAGAGATCATCAACCAACGCGACCAATGCCGTTTCCGTGCTGTATCGTGACCTGAAGCCCGACTGGAACAGATCCAGATAGACAACTTCATCCAGGTATCGGGGTAGTTGTCGCGCCACCACACTCTCAACCACCTTTGCAACAAAGCGAAGATTGGAGACTGGACGATAATTTGATAATATAGCCGGGTCCAGGGAAGGCTTCTTGAGGAGGGGCTTCACAACTGCCTCTTTCAAGGCAGCGGGAAAGACACCCTCACTCAGAGAAGCATTTATAATCCCCTGGAGCCAGCCTCGTGTAACCTCCCGGGAGGCCAGTACCAACCAGGAGGGACACGGGTCCAATAAACATGTGGCAACATTAAGCTTGCCCAGAATCCTGTCCACGTCCTCAGGAGCCACAGAGTCAAACTCTTCCCAGATAATGCTCTCAAGACCTACCCCCGTCTCCTCCCTTGGATCTACCAAATTGGAGTCCAGGACTTCCCGAATCTGAGCGACTTTATCATGCAGGAATTGTACAAAATCCTCAGCTCGACCCTGTAAGGGATCTTCCCGTACCCCCACCTGAAGTAGGGAGCGGGTCACCCTAAACAGCATGGCTGGCGGTTCTCTACAGATGCAATAAGAGCGGAGAAGTAGCTAGACTTCGCTGCTCTTATCGCCACTAGGTAGGTCTTAATATAAGATTTCACCTGCGTTCGGTCAGATTCAGATCGGCTTGTCCTCCAATCGCTCTTCAGGTGTCTTTTCCAACGCTTCATCTTTCTCAGCTCCTCGGAAAACCAAGGAGCTAGACGAGATCGGCATCGGGTCAGAGGCCGCAAAGGCACGACGCAGTCCAAGGCCCCAGTAGCCGCCCTGTCCCAGGCGACCACCAGGTCCTCAGTCGAGTCGTGAGCCAGAGTCTCAGGAAATGACCCAAGCTCCATCAGGAACCTTTCGGGGTCCATCAGGCGCCTGGGACGGAACCATTTGGTTGGTTCCGTCTCCCTGCGGGGGGTGGAAGTGACTTGAAAGTCCATGTGAAGGAGAGAATGATCAAACCATGACAAGGGCTTGATGTCTATATCCCCTATTCTTAGATCATTCAGCCACTGATCAGAGACAAAAATCAAGTCCAGAGTGTGATTCCCCAAGTGGGTGGGGCCTTTAACTATCTGGGTCAGGTCCATGGCCATCATGGAAGCCATGAACTCCCGAGCCGTCTCCGACATCTCACCAGCAGATGGCAGGTTAAAATCCCCCATAACAATAAGTCTGGGGGTTTCCACCGCCACCCCCGGCTATAATGTCGAGCAGCTCAGGCAGGACCGCTGTTACATGGCAGGGAGCCAGGTACGCAATCAGTAGGCCCATCTGAATCCCCCGACCCCACTTCACAAGGAGGGACTCACATCCGGCTATCTGAGGAACAGTGGCCTCCCTCGGGCAAAGACTTTCTCTAATGATTGCTGCCACTCCCCCACCCCTTCCCTGAGTCCTTGGCTGATGGAATGCACGGACACTTGGCAGGCACATTTCCACAAGGGGAACTCCTCCCTCCTGGCCAAACCAGGTCTCCGTAATCCCTGCCAGGTCAGCACCCCCCTCTGAAATAAGATCATGAATGAGGGGGGCTTTATTTACCACTGACCTGGCATTACATAACATCAGCCGTAGACCCAGGGTCTGAGACTATAAATATAAATATAAATAGCTCTTTGTCTCTCTTTTTGGCATGAAGCAACATGAACCAAACAGTCCCTTGCTTGGAAAGAAGACTCCAGAGTTACTTATGTGTGTGTATGTGTTTGTTTGTGAGAATATTATATTTTCATTTTCTATCTCCCATTAATTTTCAGTTAGATGTTTGCAATTTCTTATGATTCTCCTCCAAAAATCTACAGAAATATCCAAATTGAATTTTTTTTTTGCAAAACTTAATAGTATATAAAAAATATTTTATATACCATATTTTTTGCACTATATAATGCTCCGGACCATAAGACGCACCTAGCTTTTGGAGAGGAAAACAAGAAAAAAAAAATCTGCTTCTGCCTCCCAGCATCTATCGGTATTCATCTGGCTAGCGTCCTTGCAACAAACAGCAAACGGCCTGGTGAGCTTCACCATGTTATCACAGCCTGATTTAGCACGAGCAGCTGATTGGCAGTTGGATCAGCCTCCCGGAATATTGCCAATCAGCTGTTCCAGGCTGTAGGGATTGCCGCTGCCTATCACCACCTCCGGAGTCCCATTTTCAGCCTCCGTCTGCCAAGGGTGGGATCTACTGGTTGGAGAACTGATTCCCTGAGCGCACGCTGACCCTTACTTATGGTGAATCAGACTATAATTTATCAGAATATTTACTAGGATGCATTATTTTTTATTTTATTTATTGCAATTATACCCAGCTTTTTCTTCTGACAACTCAAGATTACATATATATGGAAGTTCTCTCTCATTCTACCCTGCAACAGGTTTGAAAGGTAAATTGGTCTAAAATAGTGACTCACCCAAAGTCATTCACTGATTTGAATCAGCATCTGCCATATCCAACATTTATCAACAGACTGTATAAGTGCTAATCCAATTTATCCACTCTTAATTTGAGCTTGTAAGACCTACTGCCTTTCTCAGATTGCTCAGAAATGTAGATATCAATGTTGCTGGTGACATGTAATTACAGTACAAAATTACTGTAGAACTCCCTGTTCTGTGCAGTAACTCTTACTTGCTATGAAAGATAACATTTATAATAAAACACTAGGAAGTAATGAAAACAATTCTTATCCAGCAAGGCACAGTGAATCTGTCAACAAGAAGGATATATAATAGTGAAATGAAACCTTCACAATCATTAAGTATTTATATGTTTTTGATAAACCACTAGGAGAAATCGGGATTCATCTCTAGTTTGTCAGCTAAACACAAGTATTTGGTTCCATGAAAAGAGAAGATTGGGTATTTCAGTCTTTTCGAAGCTGGTATTTTCCCAGACAAGTTAGAATCTAAATCCCAACCAGAATCAGGTGTGAATTGGAAGAAAGTTGTAGTAGTTACATTTGCTAAGTTTGTCTTGATTCTATAACTTATATTTTAATAGAGCAAAAATTAAAATAGAGTGTGTGCACATATCAGATTAAAAAAAAAGATAAAAAGCGGGACTTCTGGTTGGCACCGCAGGCTCCGTGGATGGTCTTCTAAGACCGCCAGCCCTGCGTCTTCGTAAAAGCCGCTTTGACAGCGCAAACCGGCTGTCTGGCGGCTGAAAAACCTCTCCTTCGGGAAAAGAAGGAGAGGAGAGCCGGTGGGCGAGAGTAGAGCTCCCCAAAAGCCCTCTGGAATATTTCCAGAGGCTTGGAGGGTGAGAGCTCCCCAGCCAGCCCGCCAAGAAGCTCCGAAGCCAGGATGACACTGCGAAAGCAGAGCGAGAAGCCGCGATCCGATCCTGCTTTTAAAAGTGAGTTTGACTGATTACAAGCACAGGCAGAGCGGAAAACAGGAGAACAAGCTTTAAAAGTACAGAGCTTAACTCCGAAGTTACTTTGTTTCAAACTGAATCTCATTGAGCTGGAGGCTGAAGATGGTGTCTTTGTTATGGTTTTGAAAGTGAAAGCCAGAAACGAAAGTGCTTGAGAACTTTGCTCTGGGAGAGTGGATTAGCTGCTTATTAACTGCTGGGAAGTGAGAGCTTGTGGAAAAAAAAATTATCCTGCCTGATAAATTAGAGACTATAAATTACAAACATTTTAAAGTTGTTTAAAAGACTTTGTGGCTTTGGGGGAAAAAAAGAAGATCTCTTTAAAAGAGGGGGAAAAAATGGCTTCTAGACAAGTGAAACCAGGAGTTGTTAAAGGAGGGGGAGGTTCTCCAGTTGTGTCAGTGGTGACACAGAAAGCACAACTTCCGGCTGATTCACAGAGTCAGAGTCGGAGTCAAGATGCAGCACTTAATGATTTTAAAGAATTTATGAAAGAAGCCATGAATAATCAAGCAACAGCAATGAAAGAAGCTATGAATAACTTAACATTACTTGTGGAAGGGAAATTAAAGAAAGTTGAGGAGGATATAAGTTCAATTAAGGAAGTGGTTGCAGAGAAACACGATGAGATAAGAGAGGATATTGTTTATGCTGTATCAGGATTGTCAAACCTTGTTATCCAGCTTGATGGGAAAGTTGAAGAAATTAATCAAGCCAATTTAAATTTGGAAAGCAAAATGGGAGATGTTATGACCAGAACAGAGAAAGTGGATAATAGTGACTTATAATGGAGAAAGATACCGGTTAAACACAGTCTAGAAGGCAAAAGACTTCTATGCAAATGTTTTAAAGGCTGGATACCCACCCTCACTGGGGGGGGGAGGAAGAAAATGGAGATGTTACAACAAGAAAAAGATGGAAAATAGATACAAACCTATGCTGAAGTTGCAGCTGGAGGAATTATCATGGAAGAAGATTTGGATCTTGGGGGCTTACCTCCAACTTTGGAACCACCTAAGAAGGGAGAGCCGAAAGTACAACGACTGACCCGATCAACTTATAAACTTCAAGAACAACAATCAAAAAGGCAACAATCTCAAGATTTATCTCAAGAAGTTCAAAAAACAGAAGCAGTGGGGGGGGGGCAGGCCGAAGAGTAAGGTGGAGGAGCTTCAGCTGATGCTCATATGGCTTCAAAAGGCTAAAGATGGCAACTAAATTCCTATCTTGGAATGTCAATGGCCTAAATTCACCACAAAAAAGAAAGTATTTCACTACTTGAAACAATTTAACAATGACGTTATTTGCTTGCAAGAAACACATATTAGATTATCAGATCAAAAATATTTGATAAATTCAAGATTAGGTACACATTTTGTGGCATCAGTGCCAGAGAAGAAAAATGGGCTAGTCATATATGTAAGGAAAGGACTATCAGCTAATCTAATTGAGGCAGATGATCAAGGAAGATATATTGCAATTGAATTATCAACACAGACTGGAAAAATGCTTTTTATTGGAATATATGGAAGATATAGAACTGAGAGATATTTGGAGAGAACGTAATGTGGAGGAAAGAGACTTTACTTTTTTTTCTGATAGACATCAATCCTTCTCCAGGATTGATTTTATACTAACCACAAATGATTTTATTTCCAGGGTGAAGAAGACAAAGATATGTCCAAGAACTTTAATTGATCACAGTCCGGTTTGGGTGGAATTTGAACAGGAGAGGGGAGAAAGGAGGTCTTGGAGGTTAAATGAAAATTTATTTAGATATGAAGAAAATGTGAAAGAGCTTAAAAAACAAATGAAAGAGTTTTTTGTAATCAATATGAATAAGGGTACTTCCATGGAAATGGTCTGGGATGCTAGTAAGGCTTATATGAGGGGTATGTTAATACACATGAATAATAAACATAGACTAAAACAATAAAAGAAGCGGAAAGAGATAGAGGAAGAAATAAAAAAGAAAGAACAATCACTCATACTTAATCTAGGAGACAAGAAAGTAAAAGAAACAATAAATATACTACGAGGGCAATTTAGTATGTTAATGGCTGATCAGGTGGCAACTAGCTTACAATATGCTAAACATAATACATTTTGTAATGCCAATAAACCAGGCAGGTGGTTGGCCTACATGTTGAGAAAAAAACAGAAATCACGAGTCATTGGTAAGATAGAATTTAGAGGTAAGCAATTTTACCAACAGAATATGATAAAAAAGGCTTTTTTTATCCACCCTCTTGACGAACAGCTTTTGTTTCACTGATCCCGAAGGAAGATCAAAATTGTACTAAACCTGAAAATTTTAGGCCAATTTCACTTTTGAACACGGATTATAAATTTTTTGCTAAGATATTAGCGAATAGATTAATGCCAGTTATGCAACAAACAATTCACAATGACCAATCAGGTTTTATAAAAGGGAGGCAGATGAAATATAATGTTAGACAAATTATAAACCTATTGGAATATTTGGAAAAAAATAACCAGGTCCCTGCAGCGTTCATATTTTTGGATGCAGAGAAAGCATTTGATCGATTGAACTGGCAATTCCTGTTTAAGATAATAGAAAAAATGCATTTTGGGGAGTATTTTATACATTCAATTAGAGCAATATATCAGGAACAAACAGCACAAATAATAGTTAATGGAGGTTTAACAGATGTGTTTAAAATTGAGAAAGGTACTAGGCAGGGTTGTCCCTTGTCGCCATTGTTGTTTATTTTAACTTTAAAAGTTTTGTTGAATAAGTTACATGACTCTGATAAAATAAAAGGAATTGTAATTAGACAGCAGGATTATAGATTAAGAGCGTTTGCAGATGACCTGGTTCTTACTTTATCTCAACCTATAGAAGCGGCTCCCTATATGTTGGACATAGTAGCTCAATATGGCAAAGTATCTGGATTTAAAGTAAATCTTCATAAGACAAAGATGATAACTAAAAATATGTCCATAACTCAAAGAGAAGACTTAGGGAGAATAACGGGGTTTGAAGTAGTTAAAAAGGTTAAGTATCTAGGAGTATATATTGCAGCCTCAAACACGAAATTGTTTAAAAATAATTATGAAATTCTTTGCCAAAAAGTACAGAAAGAAATGGAAAATTGGAAAAAGTTACAACTATCATTACTGGGAAGGATAGCAGCAATAAAAATGAATGTGCTACCTAGGTTTTTATTTTTGTTTCAAATGATACCAGTGCTTAAGAAAGATGGAAATTTGATGGAGTGGCAGAAAGGGGTTAATACTTTCATCTGGGCTGGGAAGAAACCAAGAGTGAAACTGAAAATTATACAGGATATACGTGAGAGAGGAGGTCTTAAAATGCCTAATTTAAGATTATATTATGAAGCAGCTGCTTTATCACAAATTAGTGATTGGTTTAACTTAGCTGAAGAAAGAATGTTAAACATAGAAGGTTATGATTTGTTATATGGATGGCATGCTTATTTGTTATATGAAAAAAAAGTGGATAAAGTGTTTAAGGATCATATACTTAGAAATGCGTTGTTGAGGGTTTGGAAAATACCAATATAAGCTAAACTATAAGATACCCATATGGGCAAATCCCAGACATGCAATAGAAAATATAAGTATAGAGCAAAAAACAGAGGTGATTACTTATAAAGAGCTTCTTTTTTTGGAAAGGGGTAAATTGCAACTGAAATCTTTAGATGAATTAAAAGAAGGGATAATTTATACTTGGTTTCAGTTTGGTCAGCTTCAAGCTAGATGGAGGGAAGATCAAAAATTTGGTGTTATGCAAAATGAGGAAAATCTGGTGAAACAGATTAGAGATCAAAATCAGATGCATATTAAAAGGTTGTATAATGCATTATTGGAAATAGATTCAGAAACGGAATTGGTTAAGAATTGTATGATAAAATGGGCACAAAACTTTCAGGAACCAGTGATGATGGAAACGTGGGAAAAGATTTGGGTCAGAAATGTTAAATTTACGCAAGCACAAAATTTGAGAGAGAATTTTTATAAAATGTTTTATAGATGGCACTTAGATCCTAAAAAAATATCATGTATGTACTCTAATTTGCAAGCTAAATGTGAATGTAATGATGCAACCTATTATCATATATGGTGGACCTGTAAGAAAATCAAGGCATTTTGGATAAAAATTTGGTGGGTGATGCAGAATATTCTGAAAAGAAGGTTGAAATTTACTCCTCAATTGTTCCTATTGGGTATAACTACGGACTGTACAGTATCAGAGACTAAATTGATTTTGAATCTAATATCAGCAGCTAGGTTGTTGGTAGCGCAATATTGGAAGAAGGACTCTTTGCCTACTATTGAAGAGTGGATACTGAAAGTAACGAACCTAGAAGAAATGGCGAAAATCTCAGCGTACTTGAAGGACTATACACAAGAAAGATATGTATCGGAATGGAGAAGATGGCTTGACTATATTCAAAATAAGTATCAGACAAGAAAATATCAAATAGCTTATGAATGAACGTTAAGTATTAGGAGTATTATGTTATCTATAGTGGAGTTAAGGTTTCAGGGGGGGAGTTAGTAGTCTGAGGATAAGTAGGTTAATCTATTTTATGATTGTTAAATGAAACACCTTGTATTTTGCTCTGGGAAGTCTGGGGGGGAGGGTGGGATGAGGGGAGGGAAAGAGTGGGGGGAATGGGGGGGAAGAAAATTTTTGTTTTTTTGTAAAACTTTTCAATAAAAAAAAAGATAAAAGCATTAATTTGTGTTGGAAAAATATGTACTCACTTTTCCTCTTCAGTTTTGGGTGCTGAAACCTTTAAAAGAAATTTTCTGCGATGTTGTGCTTCTTCTAAGAGATGTTCATCTTTGGGAAAGATTCCCTCCATTAAATCCATTGTGGTTTTTATTTTCACATTTGGGTCTAAAATTTCTGCTAATGATTTATCCTTATCCACTATTTCTCTAGCTAATTCTTCTGATTTCCAGTCCTCAATTGTCTTTTCTTTGGCTCTCACGTAGTTAACTGCATGGGTGGATACGTCATTCTCCTTTATGTTCCTCCCAAAGCTTTCAGTAGGTTGCAAAGAAGAAAGGTTTGATTTGTTCTCAAGCTCAGTTTCCACACCTTGTCTCGTATAAGCATAAAAACGTGAATAGGACTGTTCAGAAGTGCTAAGTGTCTTGATTTGGTCTTTTTCTAAGCCGCTTGGTAAAGTAGGAGGCTCTATTGTGGTCCCAAGATTCTGCCTGCTTGCCTTCTCTGAATGGCTCTCAGAATGTACAATCTTGATTGGAACCATTTTTACGGTTGTATTGTTATCCATCACTCTTTCAATTCTTTAGAAAAAATTGTAAAATAGCACATTATATGTATTATATAAACACTGTTCACTCATATATAGATTAATAATAGCCTATTTATGAATTTATGAATGAGTAACTTATCACATTTTCTTTCACATTCCCATGTATATTTTAAATATCTTTATTTAACTGAGCACTAGCTATTGTTACTAAAGTTATAAAATGTACAAAGAACTGCACTTGACTGAAATTTCAAAGATATCTAACATGCTTTCTCCTTTTAAAAAAAAGAGCAAAAAAAAAGCTTAAATGTACTGACTGATCCCACATATATATGAAGAAACATCTACTTTGTTCAATGACAATTCTTTCCAATAATGTGTAAATTATTATTGTAATCTAAACAAGGTTCTCATTGTTTATAATAAAGTTTTCTAAAATTTAAGCTATGTTCATTATATATAAGTGAACAATTGAACAGCAATGTATAAATCAGTATGAAACTTGAATTGGCATATGAGACATAACATCTGCTAAATCTGTAGGTATGACTAATGAAGGTTACTTCACTTAAGGCATTTATTATAGCAATAGCAATAGCAATAGCATTTAGACTTATATACTGCTTCACAGTGCTTTACAGCCCTCTCTAAGCGGTTTACAGAGTCAGAATATTGCCCCCAACAATCTGGGTCCTCATTTTACCCACCTCAGAAGGATGGAAGGCTGAGTCAACCTTGAGCCTGGTGAGATTCAATCTGCCAAACTGCTGGCAGCCGGTGATCAGCAGAAGTAGCCTGCAGTACTGCACTCTAACCACTGTGCCATCGCAGCTCCTATACTTAAAGCTGGTAATTGGGACTAGAATTTCCATCACTAAGTGATGAAGTCATAAAGAATGACATCATGTGCTTCGCAAAGGCAATTCAGAGAGCCCCCATTGCTGTTGTTAAGCAAGGATCATGTCATTAAGCAAAGACCACACATGATTGTGATTTGTGAATTCTTGACAGCTTCCACAAGCAAAGTCAATGAGGAAGCTGGCAGGAAGTTGCAAGTTTTTGGCATCTTGCAAACAGGCCAACAGATGGGTAAGTGCTACAAGGTCTGGAAAGGCAAGGAGTGGCTGCCAAGGTGCAGCAGAAGCATGGCCAGATGGAGAGATGGTTGCTATGAGTGCAGGAGGACATCCTTGGCTGGGCAAGGAGGAGTGATTGCTGAAGCCTGGCATAAACATGGCTGGGCATTCCTGCACTACGGAGTACAGGCAGGGGTTACTGCAGGCATGTGCAAACTATGTAGTACAAGGTCCCTGGGATCTTGTACTGTTGAGTTCAAGCTCCTCAGGAAAATAAAAAGGAGGGGACGGAAGCAACTTGCCACCTTCCTTGCCACCTTCCCCATTGACTTACTTGTAGGAAGCCCACCAGAAAGATCGCAAATGGTGATCATGTGACCACAGGATACTAAAACCATTGTAAATGCAAGCCAGTTGCCCAGTGTACAGATTGTGACTGCATAACTGCAGGGATGCTGGGGTGGCTGGAGTGAATATATTGGGGATTTTGACTTGGGTCTTCCTAGATACATCTATTTCTTTCTTGGCTTTACAAAATATGAATAATGGTCCATTTGTATTATTCACAAATTAAAATTCAGTGTGCAAGATTTTGAAGGGCAGCAAATCAAGAGCTCTATACCTTTATATAAAATTCTGCTAACTTGTACCAATGAAGAGCTAATTTTCTTGGCAGTTGTTTTACTTGTTTTTGATATTAAATGTCCTTTATTGTTGGCTATAATGGGAAAGTAATTGTTGTATTAGATGCTGTATTTTATGCTGATCTGCCTACCAAGGGAACAGAAATGTTTAGAAACTGTCTAAGGCTGTCTTTGTTTCATTTTAGGAAGTCCTGTTCTGCTGGCAATAAAACTAAGTCCAAAGAACTGTCATTGTAATATAGGGTTCCCTGTAGCCACCCTCATCTTCTATCCTATAAATACAATTGTTCACTTAGAGAAGTTAGATCTAGAGATTAAAATTGTTTTGCTAACTATTCTGGCAACATTGATAGCAGTTTTCAACCATTCATAAAAATAACTTTTAGATTTCCATAGTGAGAAAGATATGAACCTCTGGTCTGAAAACATCAAAATATGTTTGTAATAGTTTATATAAGACTGGATACATGCATTCTGTTTTCTTTGGATTTTATTAACATGGCCATATGTATGATACACAAAATAGTCCTTGGAAAATAAGTTTTAGGATAATAAGGGAACTTGCAATTACAGCATATGTTCATATCTTGAGCTTTCTATTCTTTAATTAGTCTTAGAGTTATTGGTTGACTATACTTATTTTCAAGAGCTGTTAATTAGATTCATTTGTAAATTAAGCATGTTGCACTGAACTCAGTTTAAAAGCTGAAATAAATTGTATATAATTACTGTTGGGATAAAATAATGTGGTTCTAAAACTCTCTAGAAAGCTTAACATTAAACTGCTAAAACCATATAGTGACAGTGCCTGGAAACCTTAATATTCAATTGGTGAACAAATCCAACGATAAAATATGTGACAAATGTTTAACAGTTAGTGTAAAGTGGCTTACCGTGTGGAATTTTCATCCTGAGCAGCCACAGGTGGCTTATCAGTCAGCTTTGGTGGAGCAAACTGTGGTGAAGGGGATCTTGATGCTTCCATTCTAGATTTTAGATGGTAACGATAAGTTGAAGGAAGGGGGGGTTCAGATTTGAGATGTCTTTTTTCTTCTAAATGCTGAAAAACATTTTCTGTGGATGCTAACTGCCCAGTCTCTGGCAGCTCTGCACTTACAAATTTTCCAGAAATTTTTGTGGGAACCTGAGAAGGTGATGAGCTGCCTACAGCTATATTGTTAGAAGCAGGGGAAGACTGATCTAATCTGTTGGGCACTGTCAGTAAAGATTCTGAAACAAGTGAAGCTGAAAAACTATCTTCTCTCCTGTGTTTCTTATCTCGTTTGGGTGCGGGTGGCCTCTGAGGAAAAGAGCCATGTTTCTTATTCAGGAGTATAGAATTTCCCTGTAGATTTTCTTCTGCTTTGATATGTGTTAAACAGTGCTGATTCTTATCTGATATTTGTAGTCCAGAAATCACAAGAGGCAAAGAACCATAATCTTTGCCTTTCTCATTTACATTTTCCTGTGAATATCTGTAATCACTGGGCAATGTCTCAGATCTACCTCGGCTCCGCTGTGATGCAACTGTGGCAGGTCCTGCATGAAAGGACCTTGCAGATACTTTGCACTTGTTTCCTGAACTGTAGTCCTCCTGAGCTGTGAGTTCTCTCAGACAGTCTTCTGAATACTCTTTATCAGATGATCTGGGGAAAAAGAGAGATGGGAGAATTATTTGAGCATCAGTAAGTAGGGTACAGTTAGTAAATATATTTCTGGGTACAGTTGGTAAATATATTTCTATTATTAGTAATAGTAATAATTTCTATTATTCAATTATGCCTAAGCTTACAGTATTCCATAATAAAACAAATGTTTTTATAATAAAACTGGCTTTCAAAAAACTGTTGTCAAAAATTAAGATTATGTAGAATCACATTTTGTGACATGATACTTCAGTTTCTTTGCGCACACACAGAATTTTTATTTCCTTTTCATGTGAACTAAATGAGGCTACTTGAACAAAATTATGCACAGCATATTTTATCTCATTAAATCTATATTCATTAGATCTATATTCAAACAAAATGTTCATTTTTCCTCCTCCTTTAAAACACTGCAATAAATTGTATTAAAATCAGTTAAAAATTTAAATTAGAAAAAAATACTGATATAAATATAATACAAAGTATAATAGCATGTAGAAGAGAGGAAATGAAAATATTTTACAAAATATTGGAGTTGTGTAGAAACAAATCCCCACCCACTCACGGTCAAAAGTGAACAATGCTTGCAAAGGTATGTTGACTAACAGAGGGATTTTCCTTCTTTTAAAATCCCTGACACAATGGGAATACAATTTTTAAAAAGCAAATTTAAGCATCCAATTTGCAAGGGGCAGCCTATTAGAAGTGGGTATCTATATTCCTACACTAGCATAAAAAGTACCTACAAATCATGGATTGTTAATTTGGCCATTTTCCTGGCATCTGCAGTTAGTAGTTTTTGAACATATTTGCAAACATAAGCTATTATCTCTTACATCTGAAATTCTTAGGATACTTGGTGCAGAATTAATATCATATTATACAATACAATTTTGATGATCAGATTATTCAATAATGAAAAAAAATCCTTATGTGCAGACATTATAAATCAAGATAGATTTATATTTCAAGGATTCTTCCATATAAAGTCTCCTTCAATATATAGATGACAGGTACTAGCAGTTTTACTTTATTTTTTATTCTAATTTTTTTTATTTTGAAAACATTAAAAACAAGACACAAACACACAACAGTTATATACATATCACTTTTCCCTACAGCTACTTCGAAGTGATCCTTTCTTACTATTTACATCTATTCACACATATTTTAACTTTATCTTATTCAACAATTTATTTTCCATCATCCTTTCTTTCGTCTAGATTGTACTTTGATCTTCCACATTTTTTCTCCCCCCTTTCCTTTATTCCTCTTTCTCATTTTTCCTATTCTCCAACCATTCATACCACCTACATCACACTTTGTAATATTCTGTATCCTCTTTCTCCTTGATTTCTTTTGTTAATTTGTCCATCTCTGCGCACTCTAAGATTTTCCTAATTAAATCTTCTTCTGATTTCCTTCTTCCAATTTTGCGCATAGACTATGCGGGCTGCTGTCAGTATATGTAATATTAAATGATGTATTTCCGTAGTATAGTTTTCTATGGAAATTCCTAGAAGTTTTCTATGGAAATCCCTAGAAGAAACTTCTGAGGGAGAACCTCAGAAGTTTTACTTTAATATAAAATAGGATGCATTTCTAGAATTATACTTTAGTTATTCAAATCTATGAGATAAATTGGTTTAGACCCAAAATTTAAAGAAATTATAAATGATAAAGGGTCCATTTTTAAAATTTCCCTAAGTACACAATAAAACAAATAGCAAAAAAGAAATACATGAAAGAATGAATGTGAGATAAAAGTAATTGTTAAATAATTTGTTTGGAATTTAAATGGTTTCCTATAAATAATTCATGAAGTATTTCATATAACTAATAGAAGGGTTTCACTTCTTTCTTTTAAAACTATTATTTAGTACATAAGTTTGGAAAGGATATAAATATTATTAATTACTTTTAAAAATAATAGCGATGGCAGTTAAAAGCATTTAGAGGACATAGCTGAAATACTGAAATATGCATGAGTTTCACTTAATTGAAAGCAGCTTTTTGTGTTGCTTTGTTCCTCCCTTTATACTGAACCAGCCAGGTCTTTCTTTTACATTCAAATGAGGTAAAAATGGTTAATTTTTCCAAAATAAAGTATAATAAGGAATGTTGCCTTAGTTGCTTTCATGAAGACACAATTCCCATTGTGGAAATGTAGTTAAGTTTGAATTCCTAATTGATTTGTGTATGTGAAGGGAAGGCAAAATGTGCATACTTTGAAATATTAAATAGAATTTTGATGATATGAATGCAGATATTAGATGGTCAAAGTATGTTGTAAGAATTAACCCCAAGTAGAAATACCTGTGAGTCTCAGAAAGAAGACAGCTTTGCTCTTTAATTAGAGGAGGTTGGAGAGATACTGTAAGTTTAGGAAAGAAGCTGAAACAGAGAAGCAGGACACTTAGGAATTCTACTTGTAGCAGAGCTACTTACCAAGGTTAGGTATAAGTCAGTACAGTAAAGACAGCAGTTAAAAAACTAGGTCTATGGAGTTTACTTATCTTTTTGAAAAATTCTAGAAAGCCATTGTTTCTTACAGCTATATAAAAATTATTTAGATATTTACTCTAATAAACTTTGAAACATTGTCATTGAAAATAAGGCTGATTAATAGCACCAGGAGCAATGTTAGAGTGAAACAACAGAAATCTTAAATTGTGATTGTGGTTTGTTTATGGAGTGCATATGTGACTTGTTTAGCATGTTTGTGAACAATGCATTTTTGTTGATCACAAGAATACCACAAAAGAAAAGATAGCAAAATAAAAGCAGGATTGGGAAATCAGTTTGTTAAATGCATTTAGAAAGCAGCTGCAGATTTTAATCAAAAGGCTAGGAGAGATGATAATGAAAAAAAATTTGGGAAGTGTGTTGTGACTTTTTCGCAGGAAGACAGTTTAAAATTAAAAAAAAGGTGATTGTATATTTGCTGATATAAAAATGCACATGACTGTTCTAACAGATTTGAGTGAATGACTTGAGGAACACTTTATGTAAACATGGAGTTTAAACTTGGTTGTTGAATGCATAAAAGATATATAGGTATTCCTTATTTAACAACCACAATTGGAACCAGCAAATTGGTTGTTAAACAAAGCGGTTACTAAATAAAACCATGATGTGCTTATGATCTTACTTCAGTTTTGTTTTACAAACCTGCTAAGGTCATCAATACGAGGATTGGTTATAAAGTTACCTGGTTATAAAGTTTTCTTTTCATTAAATAAGGCAGTTGTTAAACAAGGACTATCAAGGACAATAACAAATGCATGAGAATGGAATATGTAACAAATTGGTCAACATTAAACAGGAGTAATTTAAGAATGGGTGAAGTCTACTTGGTCCTTACTATATTTTATGGATAGAGGCAAAAACAATACTTGTATTGACATTAGAGATGTGCTTGTTGGGGAGGTGACTGCATGTGATGTGAGAACCCAAATGAGTTGCAGTGATTAATAGTATGATGCAATAAGGAATATGGATCTGAAAATTAATTTGTCAAAAACTAAGGTGTTTGACATGGATAAAGGATGGAATAATTTCAAGTTGTGTACAAATAATAAAAAAGGAAGTGGCTAAATTGTGTACCCTGGTATGTCACTGAAGACAGGGACATGATGAAGAAACTTTAAAATGTTCAGAAGCTGGTAGAAAGATAATGGGCAGTTTATCACAAGGAATTAATGTTTCTTTAAAGAGACCAAATGATTATGTAGAAAGCTATCCTGCAAGTTTTTTTTTTTACAAGGAACGAAGAATTTGCTATGTTAATGCAAACATAATTGTAAATTGAATGCAATCGAGATAGAGTATTTAAGAAGTGAATGTGGTAAAACAGGAAAAGATAAAGTAAAAAATGAATTGGCATGAGAATGGACCAAATACAAATGTAAATGACCGGTATGAAAAAAAAGGATCATAGAGAGAGAATCAATGAGAATCAAACCCAAAAATAATTATATAATGTTTAAGAGTAAATGGGTTAATAGAAAGAGTACTTCAAAAATGTAGAGGGATGAAAAAGAAAATTAAAATTTTAATACTGAAAAAAAAATCTACATTCTGCATCTTGGCATGCAAATCTGAGAAGGACCAATTAGGGCAACTAGCCCAAAAGACATTGTGACATGCTTGAATGCCCATAATCTTCAATACTATCTTTCAAAACATCTTTTAATTTCTATTGCAATTATCAAATCAGCAAAATGCATGCAATCATGCTGAGGTTCAGATGATCTTAAGATTTTTGCTTTATTTCAAGAGAAACTGCTGTTTAGGAGACATAGCAACAGGAATCTTTTTAAAAGTAATTAACAATGACAATTATTACATTAGTACTGACAGGATTATAAAAAAAATGGAGTCTTTATTCAACAAGGAGCATATTACAAATGGTGATTTTTCATGCAACACATGCTGATCGTATTACCCTGAAAAGACAGCTTACTGTTCAAAAAGGACAAAAGAAAGCTTGAAGCACCAGAAGCACCCAGAGGAAAAACCTGTAAAGTGTTACAGCAATATTAACTTTCAGCAAGTCCATCATGAAGGATTTACAAACACAGTTTAGAAATGTAATTCAATGTGACTTAGGTCATTTTCCTCTCACAAACATCACAACCCCCCCCCCCCAAGCTCCTAAAAATAATGACTTTTAATTAAAAAATAAAACACACCCATTCTGGAAAACGTATGCCTACAAACTTTGTATAAATTGAAAATCATCTGGCATTTTAAAATCTCAATCTATGATAGGTGAGTCATGCATATGTCTATGATTAATCAAATATTTTTTGACCGTACAGCTATATATCTCTACCAAAAGAAACTGGTAGTTGTTCTGCTGTCTCATATTCCAACAGTTACTTCACTTATTTTCTTAGAGTGCAGAACATATATTGAAGCAATTTAATGTTCCCTTTAAAATAAATGAAAGCAGACCCTTAGCTTACTACTAAACCAGGTCTCCCAATCTCTTATTTTGTGCTCATTAAAAATTAGCAGTATAGACTGCAAGGTAAGTAATCACTGATAACATTTGGCTTTTATGATCTTTGCATAAAAGTTGAAGCTGACAAGGCAAGGCCAGATGAAATTATGATTTAAAAAAATGAGCAATCAATACCCAATTTCAAGTCTAGGAACACTCTGTCCAAATTTCCAGTTATTCAAAAAGATGACCAAAAAAGCCCTAGAATTGCAATCCCGGAAAAGACCCAGATTTAGAGTTGGATGTCCATGTTTCACAAGATGCAGATCTGTATACAGCATACATGAGTTCTGTGTTGCCTACACTGAAGAAACTTCAGTGAGTTTCTCGCTAAGTAAGTTTATGAATATAGTGATAAGTTCTTTTACTGAAGTTAAGTGGTTGCAGTGAAAGTAAAGCTAGATCTGAGTATTCCTGTGCAAAGGTTACACTTTGCTCCTTTTCCCTGCCATTCCACCCCCCTTGACTAGTTCATCAGTGTCCAATAGTATGCCTTTTTGATGTTTTGGGAACTTTTTGGATATTTGGCACCTCTCAACTCAGTTTCATATTTGGTTCCCAATATAGGTCTGGAAAATTCTGATTTATTGCATGAGATTCAATACTTTTTCTCAAGGAAAAATTGTACTTTTTTAGTTTCTACATATTTGCTATTATCTCACGTTAATTCTTAAATTTAGTCAGATATATAAAGCTGTGGATCACAGAAAAGTATACTATCAAGGAATTCTTAAAAATTGAGTTTAAATACAAATAAGTATTTAAAGAGGTAGGAGCCAGGGAAATTAGCTGGAAAGGACATAGCCAAGAGACCCAAGATCTTGTATAGCTGCTTCCAGGACAATAGTAATGCAAAAGACAATACAAAAAGCTACAATTTTTTTGCTAGACAGCATATTTGCTTTAAAGTCTACTTCTAGCTAAGTGGAAACAGATGTATGGATTATGCAGACCATAACTATCATATTCTTGTATGGGCAAATGTCATAGGATTGCTCTTCAATTCATTCAGAACAAGAGAAGATAATCACCTTTAAAATCATTACATCCAGAGCTCAGTAAACAGATCCAAAATACTTGCTTATATCTTCTCCTTTTTGGAGACGAAATATTCAACAGTTATTTGCAGAATATGACAAACTTAAAATAAGTAAAACACAGAAGAAATTTTATAATCAATAGTAAGCTGCTGACTAAGGATTTAAAAGGGACGTTGGTCCTACCTGATACGTTCCTTCTTGTTGAGTGGAGACAGCAGCCAGTGTGGGTAGTACTCGCCCAATCAGATTGAAGGACTGAGTCTGCCAATAATTCTTAATCCAGCCCCTGTTGCCGGGTAGACCAGCTTTTGGCGAAGACTTGAAGACAGACTCGGCGTGTGGGATATGAAGGAAGCACAGGGAAGTAGCAAACACAGAGAAAACAGCAAAGACCAGCCTAAGAAAGGTAGGGAGGGTCTGGCTGCTGTCTCCACTCAACGAGAAGGAATGTATCAGGTAGGACCAACGTCCCTTCTCCATTGAGAGTGGAGACAGCAGCCAGTTTGGGACATACCGAAATTCACTGTCCCGAACTCAGGGGGGGGGAACAGGCTGGTCCGCAACACCCTCCCCGGCAACAACCCTTTGAAGAACCCGCCGTCCAAACGCGGCCTCTGCCGACGCAAACTGGTCCAATTTATAGTGTCGTATGAACGGGACAGGCGAAGTCCACATGGCCGCTCTACAGATTTCAAACCAAGGAGCCTGGGTCACCCACGCTGCCGTCGTAGCCGCGCTGCGGGTGGAGTGAGCAGTCAGTCGTGAAGGACGCAGAAGTGACCGAAGGTCATAGGCCGAAGCGATGGTCTGTTGAATCTCACGCCCAATGATAGAAGATGAGACTTTACCACCTTGGGAGACAGGCAAGAAGGAGATGAACAGCGATTCCGAATGGTAGATCCGTAACGCCGTAACGCTGGTCTGACATCCAAAGAATGCCAACGTCTCTCCCTTGGGTGAGAAGGCCGGGGACAGAAATTAGGTGTGGGAATGCGGTGGCCATAGTACATGTATAGACCAGTTTAGCTGGTTGGACACGTGTATGGAACTTAGAACCGAACTATGAAAAGCGGGTTCAATTGGATGATCTCTGAAGGGCCCTATTCGTTCTCTCTTTGTTCATAACATAGGCTGTGCCTGCATAGCAGAGACATCTCCTTGTAGAACATTCCTGACAACTGAGGTAGATCTCTGGTAACGGGGCCTCTCGGTTGCCAGGTGATAGGATGCTGGGAACGAAGCCTAATATGATAACATGGCAGAGTTAAGTTTTGTTTTTACATTAGGTATCGCTTTCCTAGAATTCACGTGATTTACTGTAATATGGTAGGATGTGAAAGTTATGTCCAGATATGGAGAAAATCCTTTGTATCACAGATGTAATATGAGAATGTATAGCTGTAATCATGCCTTCTGATACGCCCTATACCCTTGTATAATAAAAGAGGGTCACGGAGTCAGCTCTGGGCTCTCTCATCCCGAGAAACACCTGTCCTTGTGCTTTCTTTAATCTGGACTACTCATGAGGAGCCCGCCAGGATGATTGCAACAATTAGGTAGTATAAGCTCCTGTGAATGGTGAAAAACAGAGTTGACCTTCGGCAGAAAGGTCGGGTCCAAGTGTAGGACAACGCGGTCCGAGTGAAATACACAAAGGTCAGAACGGGTTGACAAAGCCACAATCTCTGAGATGCGGCGGGCCAATGTTAAGGTCACCAAGAAGGCAACCTTGCAGGAGAGAAGCCGGAGACTAGTGGTTCATAACGGCTCATATGGAGGACCCATCAGTGACTTCAACACCAGTGGAAGATCCCAGGTAGGGTATCTATGCAGCACAGGAGGGCAGAGGTTCGTGGCGCCCCAGAGAAAACGGCGGATCAGAGGATGCTGGGCCAAAGACGACAAGGAACCGCAGGCAAGCACAGAAGACAAAGTGGCCACCTGCCGCCGTAAGGTGTTAGGCGAGAGGCCGTGGGACAGGCCCTCTTGCAAAAAAAAACCAGAATGTTCACAATGGATGGTTGAAGAGAGGGTAAACCATTCTGGCCACACCAGGAACAGAATGCCCGCCAGGTGGCAGAATAAATACGGTCCGTAGAGGAACGGCTGGAGGCCTGCAATGTCCGCCGGAATGTTTGCCGCCCTCAACGTGCTCCGCTCAACCGCCAAACGGTCAGATTGAGCCAGGACAGGTCTGGGTGAGTCAGAGCACCCTGAGAGAGGGTGTCGTCCTCGAGGGGAATGCGCCACGATGGGGCCACTGAGAGAGACACGAGGTCGGCAAACCAGGGCCTCCGGGGCCAATGAGGAGACACAAGAATCACTTCCACCCGCTCGAATAAGATCTTGCTGATGACCCTGGGAAGGAGGGACGTCGGGGGAAAGGCATACAGAAGGCCTCCTGGCCACGGGGTCCATAGAGTGTCGACGCCAGCAGCATGAGGATCCGGATACCGGGTGAAGAACCTCGGAAGCTGTGCGTTCTCGTGCGTTGCGAAGAGGTCGACAATCGGAGTGCCGAACCGGAGAGAGAGGTCCCGGAAAATGCGTGGGTGGAGACGCCACTCCGCATTGTCCACTCGACAGTGGCTCAGCCAATCCGCCTGGGAGTTCATCACACTGGAGATGTGTTCTGCCCGAAGGGAACATAGGTGGCGCTCCGCCCATAGCCCCAATTTCATTGCTACCGTCAGGAATGATCTCGACCTGGTGCCTCCCAATCTGTTCAGGTGCGCTTTGGCGGCGACGTTGTCCATCAGGACGAGAACATGAGCCCCAGAAACAAGGTGACGAAACGCCTTCAGGGCAAGGAAGACAGCCTGCAGCTCCAGCCAGTTGATTGGATGTTGAGACTCCGTGGAAGTCCATGTCCCCTGAGCCAGATGGCCCTGGCAATGAGCTCCCCAGCCGAGGAGACTGGCATCCATTGTCACCACCACCCTCAGGGGCTCGAGGAAGAAGCAACCCGCTGCGAGAGCGGGGGAATGCCACCATTGAAGGGACCGGCGGACGGCCTGAGGAACTGGAACCAGCCTGGACGAAGTGCCTCTGCCCGCCTTCTGTAATGGTAAAAGAAACCATTGAAGCTCCCAGGCGTGTAGCTGTGCCCAGGGAACTATGGATATGGCAGAGATCATCTTCCCCAAAAGTTGCGATAGAATATAGGGGGAGACGACCCGACACCCTTCAACCTTGGAGACAAACTGTCGCAGACTGTCCTGTCTCTCGGGGGAAAGAAAAACCTTGCCCTGAAGAGAGTCAATCAGAGCCCCTAAATGAACCAAACTAGTGAAGGGAGAAAGGTGGCTCTTCTCCAAATTAATTGAGAAGCCATGAGCCACCAGAGTTTCAACAGTAAGGTGAACATCAAGAGCGGCTTGCTGGGCAGAGGGAAACAATACTAAAATATCATCAAGGTAACACAAAAGTCTAACTGAACGGAGTTGAAGGAAGGCCGCAAAGGCGGCTAACACCTTCATAAAGGTACGGGGGGGTGGAGGACAACCCAAAGGGGAGAGCCCTATATTGATAATACACTCCCCTGTAACAAAATCTCAAAAACTGTCTATGGGAAGGGAGGATAGGGATGTGTAAATAGGCCTCTGTAAGGTCAATGGAAGAGAGGAGATCGCCCCTCCATACACCGTCTAGGATCGTTTTCAAAGATTGCATCTTAAATTTACAGTACACAACATACTTGTTCAATTGTTTTAGGTCCAGAATGGGTCTCCACCCCCCCCCCCGAAGATTTAGGAACCAGAAAAACCCGGGAATAGAAGCCCGTGCGCTCCTGACCAGGAGGCACCAGTTGAATCGCCCTGATGGCCAGGAGGTGCCGGACCGCTGAGTCCATAAGGGACTTTCGTTCGGGGTTACGAGAAATCGGACAGGAGACAAAGGTGTTCGGAGGGGTGGAGACAAATTCAATGGCCAGCTCTGATTGTAAGGTGGCCTGGACCCACTTGTCCGAAGTGGACCGCTCCCAAATGGTGGCGAAGAGGGCCAATCTGCTGCCTATGGGAGGGCCGGAGATGAAACTAATGACGGCACCGGTAGGAATGACGGCCTCCCCCTCGAAAGGGCCGTTTGGAAATAAATGGCTTGCCCCGTAAGGACCTATCCTGGGAACCCTGTTGTCTGTTGAATTGATTAAATGACCTAGGGAAGAAAAGGGAGCAGACCCCCCGGTGTCAGGACCTCAGAATTGTGAGCGAGGAGGGTAAGGGGAGAAGCGTGACTCCCCCCTACGATAAACCACAGCCAACACTTTCTTCTTGTCCCTGGTCTCGGTAAGGAAGGGATCTAAGGCCTCACCAAAGAGACGGGACCCTCCGAAAGGGACAGATGCGAGATGCCACTTATGTCAGGCGTCCGCCTGCCAGTGGTGGAGCCAAACCAAGCGGCGAGCCACAACGGAAGAGGCCAGAGCCTTGGAGGCAAAAGAAGCAGCATTCAGAGTGGAGTCCGCCAAAAACTGCAATGCTGCCACAATCTTGTTCAGGTCCTGTCTGGCCCGCGAGTTCCCTGGAGACAACTTGTCTTGCAGTTGACGCAATCACAAGAGGGTAGTGCGATTGAAGAACGACGCCGTGGTTGCCGCTCTAATCGCCCAAGCTGAACTTTGGTGAACCCTCTGGAGGACCAAGTCTGACTGGCACTCTTCAGGTCATAGACCCTCGTCCGGATCCCCGGGAACACCGGCGTTAGGTAACAAGGCGGCCACAGGAGGAATTCATAGAAGAGAGTCCAAGTCCTTGGCCACCTGGAAGTTCTTGCAGTCATTAGAGGACGGGAGTGGCGCAGACCCCGGAGAAGACCACTGACGAATAACCACATCCAAAAAGAGAGGAGGGGTAGGGATCGAAGTCACCGGCCTTGAAGGCTCCGCAAACATGGGATCCAAGGCCGCAGAAGAAGAAGAAGAGGCAGGAACAGGATCAGCGTTTGGAGACGACAAACGGGCAGTATTAACGGCCTTGAAAAGCAAGGACTTAAATAATGCTTGTGGAAAGAATCCGGTGAAGGCCGGTTGGTCTGGAGGGAGGTTATCATCATCCGACAGTCCAGAGTCACTGTAATCTGCCTCTGTCAGAACCAATGGGTGGCTCGAATGAGAACAAGTAGGAGAGTCAGGAGCCTGGTCTGACGGTGTGCTCTCCTGGACTGCCCGCTCTGGAGAAACAGAAACGACTGATCGAGTCGAACCCAGCCCACCAGCAGAGTGGCGCCCTGCAGCCAGAGATCTTTGCACTGCTGCCTCAATAAGTTGTTGCAGTTGCTCCGGGAGGAGTCGACAAGTTACAGCTGCAGCAGGAGGAACCCCAAGGGGTGGCAAGGCCGTGGGATCCTGGGCAACCGCCGGACTCGAGGGATCATGCTGAGTTCGAGGCTCAACAGGTTGATGGTTGGGATGACCTGCAGGTTCCGGGTGAGGAGGGGGAGGAGGATAAGTCAGTTGTTGAAATGACCACTGGGCAATCCTCAAGTGATAGCTGGTCCGGAGTAACCGGCCGTGAAATGCCCACAGGAACCAAGGTCTCCCCGGTGGTTGGGACAGGAGCGGGTGTTGAAACAAGATTAGCGCTAGCCTTGGCACACAATTTTGTTAAGGACTTTGTCCCATCGTTTTTCGGCCTTAGAAGATCCAACATGATGGCCATGAGACTTATGGTGGGAGCGTGCTGGATGTAAGGCCGGGGATGGCTCCTTGGAGGCCTCCCGGGCGAGCGGAGGGATAACAGACGAGGTGTCTGATTTACCCTGATCATTGGCACTGGCCCCCCGGCCGTGCTTAGATTTTGCCACGGCTTTTGGCATCAAGGCGGCTATTAGACCTCCGTATAATCAAGTCCAGCAATGAAGAGGTCAGGCAGTAGTAATGGGAGCGCAAAACAACTCCACAAGGACCAAAGGGAGCGCAAGACTCCACAAAATGGCCGCCGATGCCCAGATGCAAGCTCACAAAATGGCGGCCGATAAATGTCACAGTCCAAAGTGCAGCAAACTGCAATAGTGAGCACAAAGTTGCACCACCAGGAAGGGGCTGCTGAAAGTCTGAGGCAATTCAATGTCCAAAAAGCTCCAATGGCCACCGCCAGGCACTAACGGGAGCACGAAGCTCCGCTAACAAGCGATTAGAAATTGGCGATCACAGCAGCGCTGGCTCTGCTAACAGACGATTAGATTAGTGCGATCCCAGCAATGCTGGCTAGTCCTGGTTGAAGGGCAGGAGCGGAGAAGCTCACAATCGAATAGCTGGCAGCAGAAAAATACCAAGCAGGCTTGACAGTAGGCAAATTAAACTTGGAAATTCAGAGCAGAGCGAAAAGCGCTCCAAAATGGCCGCCGACTCCATGGTGCGAAACTTTTCACCAACGATCCTCTTTGAAGTTGGGAAAAGCACTGAGGGCACTGGACTATTAAAACGCCAAACGAGCCCACCGCTAAGGAAACAACAGTCCTGAAGCCTAAAGCCGCCCTCCATGAAGGAGGAAGACAGGGAAAAGGCAGCCCCGATCACCAGAAGCAGCCAGGCAAGCCGAAAATACCAATTTTAAAACGTAACACTCACAACCAAGTCAGACAGTCCGAAGTCAGCCAAAAGGACAAGTCAGAGAGCGAAAATCGTAGTCAAGAAGTCCGAGTCAAAAAACACAAATTCCAAACCGTAATGATAAAAATAGATAGAAAAAAGCACAGAGCTAAGACCCACACGCCCGTTCAACTGAAGGACTGAGTCAAAAGCTGGTCTACCCGGCAACAGGGGCTGGATTAAGAATTATTGGCAGACTCAGTCCTTCAATCTGATTGGGTGAGTACTACCCACACTGGCTGCTGTCTCCACTCTCAATGGAGAATGTAGAGAAGGAAAAGCAGAAAAATGAACAAGTTGATATAAAATACACCACTTTATAAAAATAAAGACTAATGAAGTGAACGGGGGAATAAACCAAGAGACAATCTAAAGTGCCAAATTCTGTCGATGAAATAGAAGTTGGGACTTAAAAAATCTATTTAAAACAATTTTCTATCTCTCCTGTTTTTTTGCAGCATACTATAAATTTTCTAAGGTAGATTTATATTCATGTTCATTAAACAATATCAAGATTTTCAAATTTTCAAACACTTTTATGCAATCCTATAAATAGTGTACATTTTTGTTCCATGCAAACGCCAACCCACAAGCTACTTCAAATGTGGGAAGGAAGTACACCAGCTGACTGCTGACTCGCCAAAGTAACTCCAAAAATTGGTGGCAATGAGGGAAAGCTCACACCGAGGCCCCGCAAAATGCCATTGGAGGGAGTCCAAGTCGTTGAGTTCTCCCCACCCTGTTATAGAGACTGGGGAACTCCAACCACCCCAGAGAGGAGCAACACGGACTCTGACGATGACACTTTGGTAAGTACCAATCATTGTTCTGATACAGGCACATGTATGGTTTCTTTCCTTCCTCATTCCTGCTCTGCAGAAATATATTTAATACTTGTTTGATATTGATTTAATCTGAAAATATGCAATGTAACTGTAAGGTGCTGTAACATTCAACCCGGACACAAATGTCTACCCATGGGACTGAGCAAAAGTTGTCAAGCCATGAAAGTGACTTGAAGGAAACTGGAGCCTGAGGGAGCACCCCAACGAAACCCCATCGTCCCTAGGACAAAGTTGGATATCCAGGAGATGGGAGCATCAACAAGGAAGCTCTGAAACCCAAGTGGTCGCTCACCCTGGGAATAAAGGAGGAAGAGCGGGAGGAGAGGGTTTCAGGCATGACATGAGGGGAACCCATGGAGAAGGTGAGGAGAGAGGTGCACCAGCTGGGACAAGGGAGACCTCTGAGGGGAACCAGAAGCCCAGGAGGACATGGTGGACCAAGCCTGGAGACTGAAGGAGGCATTTGGGAACCGCTGAGCCCAAGAGGTTCTCGCTCAGTAGCCACTACTGCCATCCTGGACCATGTGGGGATTGGGGTGGCTGCCCAGAGTCATGGCAGCAGGGCCGGTGACCCCCCTGGACCAGCACCAGCCCGGGCAACGCAACCTGAAGTACCGCCAGCAGTGCAGCCTCCTATGCCAGCATGGGCTGCCCTCCCAAGGCAGGAAGCACCAAGACCACCAGCCCTCGGCCTGAAATATGGGAGGGGTCCAAAGCAACTGGGATTCTTCCTTGCCCAGATGTGGAATTACATACAAGAGTATGGGGCAGACCTGGCCACTAGAGCAGTCTGGATCAGATGCATGACCACGGCCCTAGATGGCACAGCAGCAAAGTGGTTTCCCTATACAATGAAGATGCTCTAGAACTCTGGAACTTCAACTGACTCATGATGGCCCTTCAGAAGACCCGCTGGCACAGAAGGCGCACACCTGCATAAAGACCATCAACCAGGGCCGGAGAGCGGTGGCTGCCTACAACCAAGAGCTCCATAAATTGGCATGCTGGCTAGCCAACTGGCCCGAAGACATCCTGATACAGTGCTTCCAAGATTGGCTCAACGACACCTGCATCTCATGGGGAGCCCCCGCACTCTACACAAGTGGTACGTGTTAGCCAAGGAAGTTGAAATCCATCTGGCTATGTCCCACAGCTGCAACGCCCGCAGATGGTGCCCTTACTCCCCCTTAGAGAAGAAGAATACCCCGAGAGAACCTGGGCGCAACCACAGCTCCAAATGCCGATCCCCAAGGTACTTCAAATGTGGGAAGGAAGTGCACCAGGCCGCTGACTGCTGACTCGCCAAAGAAACTCCAAAATCTGGTGGCAATGCGGGGAAGGTGGAAAGTTCACAATGAGGCCCATGAAATGAAATTGGAGGGAGAACAAGTCATTGAGTTCTCCCCACCCGGTTATGGAGACTGGGGAACTCCAACCACCACAGAGAGGATCAACACGGACTCTGATAACGACAACCTGGTAAGTCACTCTGTGAATCCTGTCACCATTGCAGTTGAACTGAAGGTGCCATCATCAGGCACCAAGAGGAAGATGTTGGCTTTACTGGACTCAGGTTGCACCAGATGTGTGGTGACCCCTGAGGTAATGGAGAAACTGAGACCGAGGCTCCAACAACTCAGGGTGCCCACAGCATTTTACCAGCTGGATGGGATTGTGGCTTGGGGAGCGTGGTCCCACTTTATAATGGAGCCAGTAGAAATGCAGATGGGGAAGCACCGGGATACCCTAAGCTTTATCATAGCTCCAGGGATGGAGAGGTCCCTCTTATTGGGACTGGCATAGCTCCAAAAATGGAATCCTAATGTTAATTGGTGGGAGAGATTGTTAAAAATCCGATAGGGGAGGTCTCAGAGAGGAAAAGCTTCCCCACAGAAAACTAACCGCCAAACCACTCAGGACATGACAGAACTGGCCCTGTGGCACAAAACCAAACAAGGTGGGACCCAAAAATCCCCAAGGAATATTGGGATCTAAGAGAGGTTTTTAGTGAAAAGGGGTCAATGCACTCCCACCTCACTGCCCGACAGACTGTGCCATCGAGATCCTCCATGGAGCTAAACTGCCAAAATCCAAACTACTCTATGACACACACACTAGGAGTTGGAGAAACTCCGCATTTTCATTGACAAAAACCTACAATGTGGCTTCATCCATTCGGCCAGGCCTCGGGTAGCCACTCCAGTTCTATTCCAAAAAAAGAAAGATGGTTCTCTCTGCTTGTGCATAGATTATCTATGTGGAGAATGTGTATGCCTTACCACTCATGAAGGACATATTAGCCCACCTAGCCAAGGGATTTATTTTTTATGAAGTTGGACTTACAAGAAGCCTTTACTGTATCAGGATTAAGGAGGGGGATAAGTGGAAAACAGAGTTCAACTGTCCTCTGGGGTGTTTCCGATTCAGAGTGCTTCCCTTTTGCCTGCATGGGGCCAATGCCATATTTGTGCAACTAATAAACAAAGTCCTACATGAATACCTCTACAAGCTCAAGTATTTAGATGACATTCTAATCTATACCAGAATGAGGGACGAGCATGTGAAACTCGTGTGAGCAGTTTTAAAAAATTATGAGAAACTGAGCTGTACACTAATCTCTCAAAATGTGAGTTCCATCAGGACAAAATCAAATACCTAGGGTATCAAAACTCACATGAGGGAGTGGAGATGGATTCAGAGAAAATTAATGCAGTGCTAGACTGGGTCTCCCCTTGCACGAGGAAGCAACTTCAGAGCTTCCTGAGATTTGCAAACTTTTATCTGCAATTTATTCCTTCTTTTGTGCGAATTGCCCTACCTATCGTGAACTTATTAAAGACAAAAGGAAAGGGCAAGCCCAAACCTAATCAACCTTTGAACTGGACTATGGAATGCCAGGCAGCCTTCAAGAAATTTAAGTGGCTATTTGCAGCAGAGCCCATGCTAAGACACATTTGCCATTCAAGCAGATGCTAGAGATGTGGCCGTAGGGGCTGTATTTCTACAGGAGAGCCCCCAGAGAAGCCTTCAACCTTGTGCCTATAGCTCCCAAAAACTAACTGACACAGAATGGAGGCGGTTGGTGTGGGAGGAGGCTTATGCAATTTGATGCATTACTAACCCGGTGACATTTCCTAGAGGGGTCTAAACACCCATTTGAAGTATGGACAGATCATAAGAACTTGGAAGCCTTAAAAACCCTGTGGAAACTGTATTCCAAGCAAGTCCGTTGGGTGCAACCGCTTTAATTTCACCCTGCGCTACATTTTGGGGTGGGAGGGGAGGCATTCCTAGCAGATGCCTTATCCCAATTACCACAATATAAAAGTGCCAGACCCGAAATCATTTGACCTGTCATTCCGTCAAATCAATTGGCAGTGGTAGTAATCATAAGACACCAGGGGAAAACTGAGACGGGTGTCCCCTGCGAAATATTAGACAAACTGAGAACTGCCTTAAAAGACAATGAATGGCTGATAGTTCACAAAAAGGAGTGCACTCTGAGGGATGGACTGGCATAGATGGGGATGAAATTATATGTTCCTGCCCCCTTGCATGCTCTTGTTTTACAGACTTGCCACAATTCAAAAGCAGCAAGGCATTTTGGCTTTGTAAAGACCCTACATCTGGTCAAATGGCAATTCTGGTGGTTGTCCCTCAAAAAAGACATTGAAAACTATGTGGCCAGATGCCCAGTATGTGCTTTGGCAAAAAGGCAACCAGGGAAACCCATGGGATTTCTACAAGCAGTGACTTGTGCACCTTGATAAGAAATTTCTATGGAATTTTATGCTGCAACAACTAAGATACATGGATTTTGGTGATATATTTTTAAACATGTTTACGGCAATATATTCCAAATAGGAGGCCAGAAAAATAGTGAATGGAGAGGTGACAAAAAATTTTAAAATCCAGAAAGGCACAAGACAAGGGTGTCCATTGTCCCCGTTGTTATTTATATTGACCTTGGAAGTACTAACAAGAATAATAAGAAAAGATATACAGATTAAAGGATTGGAAATCAAAGGAGAAAGTTATAAATTACAAGTTTTTGTGGATGATTTAGTCTTCATACTAGAGGAAACATTGCAATCGGGTTTGAGGCTTATGGAGGTACTGGAGGAATATGGAGAAATAGCTGGACTAAAAGTAAATAAGGAGAAAACCAAAATGATTGCTAAAAATATGACAAATAAACAGAAATATGATTTGAATATGAGGGAATAAATATACAATTAGTAAAAAAGCTGAAGTATCTAGGGGTTTATTTGATGGCAAGATGCACATCGATTAAGGAGGACAATTATATTAAATTATTAAAGCAGATAAAAACAGACTTGAAAAGATGGGGAAACATCCAACTTTCCTTGATGGGTAGAATAGTGACTATTAAAATGAATGTTCTGCCAAAATTACTCTTCCTATTCCAAAACATACCTATAAAATTAGAAAGTATTTTGATAATTTGAACAAAATTGTGTTGAAATTTATATGGCAAGGGAAAAAGTCAAGAATTAAACTGAAACTACTGCAGGAGGCAAAAGAAAGAGGAGGGTTTGGTTTGCCCGATTGGGAACCACAGTATATTATCAAGCGGTAACCATCACCTGGGTGAAAGAATGGATAACCCTAAGAAACAAAAGATTATTAACATTAGAAGGTCATGACATCCAACAGGATGGCATGCATTCCTCTGGTATGAAAGACATAAGGTACATCAATACTTCCAAAGACACCACATACGACAGGCATTATTGGGGATATGGAACAAAATTTAAAAAAACAGAACTATAGGGAAATACTGATCTGGCACTCCACCCTAGAAGCAGTGGTATATCCAAGTCTTATTAACTGGGGAAAAATTGTAACATATAAAAATATATTAGATGAACAGGGGAGATTAAAATCGAGACTGCAGCTAAAAGAACAAGGGTTAGATTTGGAATGGTGGCCATATTTAAAAATTCAGTCAAGTTATATGAAAGATATGAAAACGTGGGGCATCAGCAGAAATTTAACAATATTAGATTAACTTTTATTGGGGACAGAGGAGAAAATGATTAAAGCAATGTATAAATTTTTATTAGAATACAAAATGGAGGAAGAGTATGTTAAAGAGACAGTGGTGGTATGGCAAAGAACTTTGGGTACAATATCGAATTGGAAAAGTGGGAAAAATTGTGGGAAAGAAACAGGAAGCTAACTTTGGCCATGTCGTACTAAGAGAACCGATATAAAATGTTTTATAGGTGGCACCTACCACCAGCTAGGCTAGCCAAAATGTACAAAAATTTATCACCTAAATGCTGGAAATGTGATCAAATACCGGGGACCTATTACCACTTATGGTGGATATATAGCAAAGCAAAAGAATATTGGCAAAGGATCCAAACATGGTTAAAAGAAATGACAGGACAGAAAGTGGAACTCAAACCAGAACTATTTCTGTTAGGAATTATAAAAGAAGGTTTAAGTAAAGGCTTAACATAATTAAGACTGCATATCATAACAGCAGCAAGAATAGTTTATGCCCAACTATTCAGTTGTAAAAACATACCGAAAGAATGAGAAATAAAAAAGAAAGTACTTGAATGTGTAGAATGTGATAGACTGACGTTAGAACTGAAAAATAAAGGAGAGACAGAATACTATGAGATTTGGAATAAATTTTATCAAAGGTTAGACTTAAGGAATGGAAGTTGGAACAGATAAGAACAAGGATGTATAGATCGAAACAAGATGCAATATATGTAATATAGTATGTATCTGTAAACATGTAAAAGAAGTTAAGTATTTGTATAGAATTAGTAAGTAGTAATGTATAATGAAGATATAAGAAATTTATGCTATATTTTGTATGGCGGAGATATTGCCAAGACGGTTCCACCATGTTCAACTTTTGTTTTAACAATAAAGGTTTTTTTTAAAAAAAAATTAAAAGAAATTTCTATGAACTTTATAGTAGAATTATCTGAAAGTGTGGGAAATTTGGGTAGTCACAGACTTACTCTTAACACAAGACCATTTCATCCCATGCCCAAACCCCACACCTTGGCCAAGCTATTTATGCAACATATTTACTGATTGCATGGCATCCCTGATCACATCATCTCAGACCCGGGGGTACAATTTACTTTGTGGGTTTGGTGCAAATTTTTAAAATTGATAGGAACCACCCAGGGCTTAAGCTCCTCCCATCGCCCCCAAATGAATGAGGGGGTGCAAGAGGACAAATTCAGTGCTGGAATAATACTTCAGATGCTATATTATCAACAAGACAATTAGACTGATCTCTTGCTGTTTGTGGAGGAGGCGAATAATAACTCAGTACATAGCAGCACTGGGTTTACTCCCTTTAAGGTAGTCTTGGGTCAGGATTGTAGCAATCCTCAAACTACCCCTGGAGAAACCCCAAACCCCCTCGTTGATGGAGTGGATACAACAATTGCAAAACAGTTGGCCAGTAGCCCGCAGAACCTTAGAAGCAGCGCAGGAAGCATTCCAAGTGGCAAGCCGAAAAAATGTGTGCCAAGCAAAAAGAGTTTAAAGTGGGCAACCGAGTATACCCTTCCACCAAATACATACAGCCCACCCAACAATCCAGAAACTTGGGCCCTAAACACATGGACCCTTCAGCAAAATTATAAACCCAGTTACTGTGCAACTAGAACTGCCAAAGAACCAGAAAAGAATCCACCCCATTTTTCACTGCAATCTACTAAAGCCAGAAGTCACCTCCCCCCTTTGCCCGCCTCCCCCCATGCCACTCATTCCCATTTTTATAGAAGGAGAGCAACACTTTGAAGTAAAAGAAATTTTGGACTCTCTCAAACAGAAGGGCATAGTACTTAATTACATGGAAACATTTCCCTGCCTCACAATCTGAATGGAATGATGGATGTCACATTCACCTTGATATGATGTCCCGCTGTCTGGAGGCTGTGCGGGTCTGGATGGGGAAAAATAGGCTCAAGCTCAACCCTTCCAAGACTGAGTGGCTGTGGCTCCCGGCGTCCCGGTATAGTCAGCTGGTGCCATCGCTGACTATTGGGGGTGAATCTCTGCCCCCCACAGAGAGGGCTTGCAATCTGGGTGTCCTCCTGGACTCACGGCTGTCTTTAGAAGAGCATATGACGGCCGTAGCCAGGGAGGCTTTTTATCAGATTCGCCTGATCCGCCAGTTGCGTCCCTTTCTGGACCGGGATGCCTTGCGCACGGTCAATCACGCCCTCGTCACCTTCCGTCTGGACTATTGTAACACTCTCTACATGGGGCTCCCCTTGAAGAGCACTCGGAGGCTCCAACTGGTCCAGAATGCGACCGCGCGGGTGGTTATGGGCACACCTCGTTATGCCCATGTAACACCTCTCCTGCGCGAGCTGCACTGGCTCCCAGTGGTCTTCCGAGTGCAATTCAAGGTGTTGGTCACCACCTTTAAAGCGCTCCATGGCATAGGACCAGGATATCTACGGGACCGCCTTCTGCCACCAACAGCCTCCCACCGACCAGTTCGCTCCCACAGAGAGGGACTCCTCAGGGTGCCGTCAGCCAAGTTATGTGGGCTGGCGACACCCAGAAGGAGAGCCTTTTCTGTGGGAGCTCCTGCCCTCTGGAATGAATTGCCCCGGATATTCGTAACATTTCTGACCTCCGGGTTTTTTGCTGCGCCCTCAAGACCCTACTGTTCCGACAGGCGGGGCTATCAAATTGATTGATTTTAAATTGGGTTTTAATTTTGGATTTTAAAATTCGGCCAAAACTATTTAATGATTTTAATTAATTTTAACTAGATATTGTATATTTGTATATTTGTATATTTGTATATTTGTATATTTGTATATTTGTATATTAATTTTGGCTGTACACCACCCTGAGTCCTTTGGGAGAATGGGCGGTATATAAATAAAATTATTATTATTTATTATTATTATTCGGGCTGCCAAACTCCTACGTTCCTTCCACTAGAAATACCCTAACAAACCCCAAATGCCTAATCCTACTTGATTGCTTATTTAAGTTTTCCTTTTTTTTTCTTTCCCAGGGCTAACACCTCTGAAAAGGGGGGGCAAATGTCAGATGGCTAGCTTTGTTTCTTTGACGCTTACTAGCAACTTCCATAACCAGGGGGGAAGGGGCATTTGGGAGGGGAAGAATACTGGAGATGTGAAAGAATGCTGTGAGAATTTGGGGACTATGGACACTAACAGGAACTAGAGTTGCCAAAGCCAAGTCATCTTCCTGCCTTCAAGGACACCAGCCCTCGGAAAGGAATTTACAGCAGGCCTGATGCACCAGGTTCCCAAAACATCGGAATAGCATTTGACTGAATTGCTCACATGAGGAGGAGGATTTTGGACATTGGGGATTGCTTTCAATTTATGATTATTGTGCGGATTTTTCCCAATTTGCCTCATTTGTGCTGCACTCAGTTCACTAGTAAAAGTATCTTTTTTCTAACCTCCATAAAGTCAAGGGTTCTTTCTTAGGAACCAAATTAAGGTCAGTCTGACAGTAACATTTACTGAGGTTAAGCAGATTTGGATGTGGCTAGTACCTTTATCATAGACAAGTCTTGAATCCAAGGAGCATTACTTAGAATTCCATCAAAACTTTTTCTATGCACATAATTGGGTTTTCACCCAATACAATCCTCATGAGTACACAGAAGTAGCCTTTAAACAGCCAAGGTTTTGGAAGGCAATCAGATCTAACTGCCATACCCAAATATGGGTAATCGCTCATCTTTATTCAAGATGGCTAGATATTAAATAACGATCCCCAAATTCAGGACCTTGCATTCTGGCAAGATTTAATGCCCTTCCAGCAGCTGTTCCTGAAGGAAAATTACAGGATATCCCATTCAAAGAAAGAATTTGTCCCTATTGTGAAGGAGTTTCTGAAATATTAACCTATGTTTTGTTATATTTCCCTTATTATAAACTTGTCAGATTGCAGCAAAAAAATCATTTTATTCATCCATTTTATTTACTGTTGTTAGTGCCTGGTCAACATGATTATTTGTCTGAATATGTTTAAATTTTGTTTTGCCATTTGTAAAATATGACACTCAAGCTTTATAAATATATGCTTTACTATAGTTTTTATTTGCTATCTCAGGATTTTTCTTTTTGCTTTAGAATTGATGATAGTAATAAAGTCTACTATTACTATTACTATTACTATTACTATTACTATTACTATTACTATTACTATTGTTTCCTAAAATTGATGTTTCTTGAAAAGCCAATTTCAAAACTGATAGTATTTACTATATGCCAAGCTTCAGTCATACTTCATGGTAACTCCTTAACAAATAACCTGTCATTTGAATTACCTCCAAATACATCAAGATTGAGTTCATAAAAAGACAACTGCACCATTCAATTATACTTGTTAAAATTACCTTTCTTTTGTGTTCTTGCCTAATCCTTTACTTCTTGCCAAAAGTATGCCTTTCTTAGAAAATCACGTTTCACATGAATGTCTAAACTAGAGAGGTTTGTATGAAAACTGTTAGGAGATTACAGTAACATGGGTATAATTGTTTAAAGCAACAGGAAATAAGAATAAAGTAAGAAAAATAGTCTTGAACCAGTGTTCAATTCAGTATTGAGCTGATAGAACTATTGTGTATATTGTTTTTGATTTAATTCTTCTTAACCCTAATATTCAGCAGATTTGAAAGTCTTTGAGTAGCAGACCATCTATGGTAGCATAGCATATATAAACAAAAGCAGAGATGAAATATAACAAAAAAGTAGCTTAGAATTTCCCCCCCTCAAAATACCAAAGAGAAGGGAAAAGGCATAAATGGGCTTATGTTCAAATCCCAAAACTTCCAGTAGAGAAGTTTTCCTGATATAAAGAAAAATCAAGTTGACAATGAGAAAAGGAGAGATCCTACCTGCATTAGAGCTCAACCACTGGGAACTGCTGTCTATATTACCAACTACTATAATTACAGCTAAATGCAGCCCTTGACTGATAAATAGCCAATGTCTTGCCTTAAGACTTTGGGAACTGGCAGAGCAGACAGGCATATACTAGATAATCCAATAGCTGGATTCAATGTAATACTGCTTCATATTACTAATGCTACTTTTAGCTTGCTTATTCATAACTTTCAATGGTCTCTTCAAGGGTGTAAACTGCACTGCGCAATACATTTCAAACTGGGTACGGATGGGAGAGTCAGCTGGCCACAGCATTGTGAGAGCTATAGGGAAATTAGAACTAACAATGTAAGACCAGACAAATGAATGATCTGACTCAGCAGGTTGAGCCAGCATTCTGGGATGAGAACAGTATTAAAAATCCAAGCATTGTGTGTTACATTGTCTTTCTCATGGAAATAGCAGTGAAATTGAGCAAATGCAATGGAATGGCATGGGACATCATTTGAAGTAAATTGGCTGGGCAGCATTCTAACCATAATTTTGCTGCAGATCTACAAGAAAGGGCCTTACTAAAACTGAACTAAAACCTCAACAATTAATCCTCCATTTTTTTTTTCAAAGAAATAACTTGCCATCATAGACCTGGGGAGACGATACCTGTATATGTATTACATTTCCATCTCGTCTATCTCTAAAGAAATCAAGGAAGTATACAAGAAGTCAGACTCACAACAGTCACTTTGTGAGGTAGGTTGAATCAAGGGAATTAGCTTGGCAAAATCAGTCAGTAAGCTCCACAGTTCTGGAGATAGGAACTTGAGTATCCCCATTTTATCTTTTATCCTATTTTAATAGCACTTTAATCAACAGTAATCTATGGTGCTTGGCTTTTCATTTTACAATAATTTTAAATCCAAAGATTTAACAGCTTCACTAGCATAGCTGATGCCTATGCTCTTCTTCTCAGGCAGTCAGGCAGCTTTTGATGAAAAACTAGAACTGTGGTATCAAGAATGCTGTTGTTGTCAATTACACAGTTCCAGATAATATCGTGCCCAATAGCAGAAAAACAGATAACAAAGAATATTTGTTTTGCTCAACCAGAAACCTGAAGACTTTCAATTCTAGACTTTCCTTAGCTGGGTGACTTTGGCCAAGTCACTTTGTCAGCCCAACAATAGGATTGTTTTGGGAAAAATAGGAAATAGAAATAATTGTATAGCCTCGAGTTGTACAAAATAAAAGTGGGATATAAATCTAATAGTAAATACATTCTTACAAATTAAATATAAAAATGCTTTCCTACAATCATAAATAGATTCTGCACATTTAATTTCTAAATCAAAATATGCATATTTATTAAATTACTTTATTAAACATTTTACCTTCTGAAATCATAACACGTCTGTGAAATACAAGACAACATTCACAATAATAAAAATATAAACTATCCGTGTAACAGAAGGAAATCCTCCTCCTCCTGATTCAAAAGTCTCCACTTGCCCTTCCAATAGAAGCCGAGGTCTAGGAGTCATGGACCCTCAGGACAATGGTATCCCTTGGATACTGAAGCTGACAGACATTTTTGATGAATAAACAGCAACTACATATTGCCTAGGTTCAAATTCAGCATGTTTCTTTTTAGTTTCCCTTTCCCTTTTATACTGTGCACGTCAGAGAAAGACAATATTATAATTGTGGATCTAGGGTAAATGAAACAAACAAAATGTTAAAAGTTAAGATATTAATTATTTACCAAGCACATATGAATTATATTAAATTAACCAAACTATCTTTACAAATCCCAAGGCATGTCACAATGTTTGAGCATCCCTAATGTTTGGAAATTGAAAGTTGAAAAATTTGTCACACCCTAGGTCAGTGATGGCTAATCTTTTTGCGATTGCGTGCCAGGAGCAGAGGGGAAAAGGGGGGGCTAGCTAAGAGGCAGCGGCGGCTCCTCCTCCTGCCAGCCTCGCGCTCTGGGCAGCGTCCAGTTAGCCATACCTGGCCTCCCCCTGCGGCAGCGCAGCTTTGAGGCCTTTCCTCACAGTGGCGATGACGAGGCAGGCAGGCAGCTGGGCTCAGGGAAATGACTGGCAGCAGTGCTCCTGGCTGGCAAGTAGTGGATGTCCCGGGGCTACATGTGGGTGATGACGGCATGGGCGGTGTGTACGCGCACTAAGACATTAAGGCCAGCTGATTGTCACGCACGCATGCACACCAATAATCAGTAGACTAGCTGGCTGGTGCAGATGTGTGCCCTGGAAACCCGGAAATGGAATGGGCGACGCCATGCGTGCTAGGCGACATGGCTCTGCGTGCCACTTCTGGCACACGTGCCATAGGTTTGCCATCATGGGTCTAGCTATTTCTTCATCCATTGTGAATTATATATCTCGGAAGATGGAATTCAGTAGTATAGGAAAGTCTAGGAAAGTCTTTTAGTGCATTTCTTTTGATGATGACAAATGTGTCGTCCATGTAGCGGCACCAAAGTATAGATGTCTAGTTTTGAAATGCAGAGTTTGCCCAGGACAGTTTCTGCAATGACATCTGATATTGGGATCCCATCAGTATCCGTTTTATTTGCTCATGCTCTTTTGAATGTGAAGAATGTGAAAAACATGTTTATAAATATTGTTATTTATAAATAAATAAATTAATATAATATAATATTGTTGAACTACTATTCTCAGCAATCCCACAGGGTGAAATTCAGCAGGTTCTGACAGGTTCTGGAGAACTGATACAGAAATTTTGAGTAGTTCAGAGAACCGGCAAATACCACCTCTGGCTGGCCCCACAGTAGAGTGGGAATGGGGATTTTGCAATATCCTTCCCCCTGGAGTGGGGTGGGAATGGAGATTTTGCAGTATCCTTCCCCTGCCACGCCCACCAAGCCACAGAACCGGTAGGGAAAAAATTTGAATTTCACCCCTGCAATCCCAGTTAGCATAGCCAATGATTAAGAATTTGTGTTTTCTTACAGTTTATCATATTTACAACACATCAGTAGTTGGGAGTCCACAATTCAATTGTGAGATGTTTAAATAAATATTTTTTAAATAACTGCTTCTCTCCCACTTACAATGCTATACAACATTTGCATCATGCTCACATCTTTAAAAAAAACTTGCTTATGCCTATTGATTATTGCAGTAAAACACAAAACACTACTACAATACATGTAAAAGAGATGCCAGTGAGATCCTACCCTACTTTCATCCATGCAGTTCAGTGGTGGGTTGCTACTGGTTCGCCTCGGATCGGGAGAACTGGTAGTGGCAGCAGCGGGAGGCTCCGCCCACCCGCCCGGGGATCTCTGCGCATGTGCAGAAGCATTGCACAGGTGCGTGAGCGTGCGCACGAGCAAACCAGTAGCAGCCAAAATTGAAACTCATTACTGATGCAGTTGTATATTTATTGTAATACAGTGGAACCTTCAATTATATTTTTTTTCCTCCTTATAATTTGGCCATTCATTCTCGGAATCTTTCACTGTTTGTTATCTTGTTTGTCAACTTTGATTATTAAGCTTTACAAAAATAATGTGATACACAGTGACAGTGCTAGCACTGTTCACATAAACACAGAATACTTGGGGACAAGTTCAAACACACAGAAACTTCATTTGGCTGAATAAATCTCAGCCATGTTGCTTTGTGCAACCCTATTTTTTTCTTTCCCCTTCTCTGGCAGGCCACAAGGAGAAGATTGAAAGTTTCATTTTGGTTTTTAGACAGCAGAAATTTAACATACTATTCAAATACAAACACAATTCTCTGGTTTAAAATAGCTTTCATACCAAGCAATAGGAATAACAACTTTGAAATACACTACTACATAAAACGGGACTCCTCAGAAAATGTAAATACGTTCAAGTGCCACTGATTTCCAATATGTGCTTAACTTTGCTATAAAAATAGATTTGAGAGTGATTATTTTTGACAGAAATTATTCACCTTAATTTTGGTAAGAAAAACTATTTGCTTATTTAACATATCAAATACTTTAAATATTTCCTCTACTAGTAACAACACAATTGTTTAAATATTTCCATAGTATCAAAATAGATTATATGTACTTAATTTTCAACATTTATCTTCTTTTAGAAGCACATGTTTTACAAAATGAAGAATACTAAAAATAGATTCAACAGCTTTTGTTCTTCCTGGAAAATATCTAAGCATTTTCTGCAATATATGCTATTAAGACTTGAAGAAAAATCTCCTTGTTTACCTCAAGTTGCAGCTGCTTTCATCTGATTTTGCAACAGAGGAAATAAGCTCTTCATTTTTCCTGGATTTTTCAGTTTGCCTTTTTGCTTCTGTTGATGTTCCCTGAAAACACAGTTTTATAATATGGTAAAGTAACAAATCATCAAGTTTCAGTTTCCTTAAACATATTATTACACACCCCTTCATTTGTGGATTTGCCTGAAGTCCTCAAAGTATCCCGCCTTCTGCTGATTTAGCTCAAACCAGATGTAACATCTTAGTTTCACAAACTTTTCATTCCAGTTATTATTTCATCTGACCAGTTAAAAGGAAGAAACTATAATCATTTGCAATTCTGTTTGGGAAAATCTTAAATGAGGACACTGAAAAACTAATGATTATGATGCTCAAATGTATTTCGCATGCAACATAAACAAGATTTTTTTTACAAAAAAGTGAAGCTTTTAAAATAATTATTTAAATCTGTGAAATTATCAATCTAATCTAATCTAATCTAATCTAATCTAATCTAATCTAATCTAATCTAATCTAATCTAATCTATCTATTGTTCCTCCAATGAATTCTTTCCTCTCCATATATTTTCAATTTCAAGTTCCATATTTTCTCAGACAGCTTAAAGAGTAGTGGGGGATTATAAAAGTTGAAATGTTAATACACCTGGAAGCATTAGGCTGAAGATGGTTGATATAATCTCAAACTCAAGGCCTGCTCCACACCCCCTGCCTCACTTCGATCTTCACCACTTCTTCTCCTTGTTCGTTGCCATAACCTAGCAGGAGGCTGAGCAACACACTGGTGCGGCGGCCACAAATCAAGGTGGTGCGGGGTGCAGGATGAAGGTGGGGGAGGGTGCAGAGCTGGCCTCCATACACTGCACCTTCTTACCAAAGCGCCCCCTCAGCCAGGCACTGAAGCGCCGCAACTGCTGCCGTAGCAAAACAGAGAGAAGGGGGGCTCTCCAAACTGTGTGTGTGTGTGTGTGTGTATGAGAGAGCGTGCAATCCGTTCTTCATCTGAGAAACCCAAGCTGCTGGCAGCGGCTGATTCCCTCCTCTTCCACCAACCAGTCCTGCCTGACATGCTGCTTGCTTGGCTAGCCAGCTGGCGCAAATCCTTGCCATTCTCCTTGTCATTGTTATCCTCCCTGCCCAAGCGGCAGTGGGCTAAGCAGGACAGGATCTCATTCCTGCCCCAATGTGGCGAACTCCGGCGGACCGGACGCAATTGTAAAGGGACTGGCCCCGCAGTGCTTCCTCACTCAGTTGAAGGCTTCATGCAGCCTTCAAACACTAAGGCTGGCCATGGAATTGGAATTGGCCAGGCACAGGAACCAATGCCATCCATGGCCCTGGTGCGTTGCTCGCTTGTGTGTGCCAGCCTAACTGTTTGAAGGCTGAACAAAGCCTTCAACTGAGCGAAGCACTGCGGGGCCAGGCCCTTCATAGCCGCGTCTAGCCTGCCAGAGTTTGCAGTGCCGGGGCAGGAATGCAACCCTGTCCAGAGGAGCCCGCTGCTGCTTCAGCAGAATGGCAAGGATTTGTGCCAGCCAGCTGGCCAAGCAGGGAGCAGGTCAGGCGGGGGAAATCATGATGGCTCCTGCCACCCCCACTGCTGCCAGCAGCTTTCACATAAAAGTCAGAGGAGCTCTGATCAGCTACTACAGGCATCATTTTGACAATTTTGCTGTACTGTTGTCTATGGACACCCACACAAAATGCAAGCATGGGCTAAACTGAGCCTGGTTTGTTCTTGGTTTATAAATGGCCACAAACTACTAGCAAAAGTGGCATTTGATCACAAGGTGAGGAGGCATTGAGAAATGTTTCCCCTTTTGCATTTGAGCATTCAAGAAAGGACAGGAAAGACAAAGAAAAAGAAGGAAAGAGGGGAAAGAAGAAGAAAGAAGAATGAAGAGGGAAGGGGAAAAAAAGGGGGGAAAGGGAAGGAAGGAAGGAGTTTGTAATGAGAGGGAGTGAGGGTTTGAAGTAAATCCTGCCTTAACACTTGACCACCAGCAGCCTTGCTGCCTTTTGCCATCCCCTTGTCCCCTCCTCCTGACCTCTCCTGGTGGTCTTCCATCCTATCACTGAGGATGCTTTGGTTACAAAGCTGTAACCTCACAAGGAGAGGGAGTGGGCCTCTCTATAACCACACACTTTGCCCTCCCTCACACACCATGAGCAACCTAGCCAAGGAAAGCAAGCACAGCAGCAATGGGAGCTGGCCACACCCGCCATGCCCATGCCCACACCAGCCCCCCAAAGTCAACCACAATCCTGATGCAGCCCTCAATGAAATTGAGTTTGACACCCCTGCTCTAGAGCAAGGGTATCCAACTTTAGCAACTTTAAGATTTGTGGATTTCAACTTCCAGAATTCCTCAGCCAACATGGGAGTTGAAGTCCAGAAGTCTTAAAATTGCCAAGGTTGAATACTCTTGCTCTACAGTCAGAATCTAAAATATAGATTCTGGATCTATACCTTGACTGGATCTAAGGTATTGACAAAATAAACTGAAATGGCACCCATTTGTGAATAATTTATTGCAGGGCATAGTCAGAAGAAAAAGTATTTATCTCTTTTTACCTGTGGCTTCCAGCTAATATAGATTCCTCATACTTTTACAAGTGCTGAAAATGAAAAGCTTGTCTTTACTAACAGGAAACCACCATCTCCCTTCAAATAAGTAGAAAACAACTAATAGCAACTTGAAACAGCATTAAACAATAACTGATCAGGTCTGTAAACATAAGGAAATATGCTTTGAAGATCCCAGCCCTATCCAATACATTCTGGTTTACTGACAATTTTCTTTAAAATATCTCACTCACAGCATAGTAGGTTCATTTGTAGAGTCATTTCCAATGTGTTAAGACTATGCCATCAGAATGCTCTTTCTCCATGTACATATTGTGTATAATAAATGTATATAAAGCTAACATAAAAAATAACAGCACTTGTTTATTGATAAATTGCAAAGCAGTTTTTGCAGTGTGAATCTACAGGCATCTTAAAACAGTAGCACATTGCCAAGGAATTACTAAATGCCTTTTTATTATATCCCCCATGATTAAGTTACAATAATTTGCAGTAGACATCAACTTCTTCATATATTATAAATTTGCTTTAAAATTTTATTTATAGAACAATGCTACCATTCCAGATGGCCAATGACTGTTGCAATTAATGCATATTTAGCTTATCTTAAACTTTACACAGAATTGTTTCTTCTTTGTTATCTGATCTCTAATTCTCCATTCCACATCCATACCCATCAATATGATCACATATTAATGTGTCATCTAATAAGGAGCCCATGTATCTAATAATGCGTTATACCATACTTATTTTAAATAGGTTTTTAAACAGGAATACTAATATATAAACATGGCATTTTTAAATGGAACATTATAGTTATATTAGATTTAACCCAGTGGTGAAATTCAGCTGGTTCTATCCGGATCACGCAATCCAGTAGTGCCGGCTGCGGGAGGCTCCACCCACTCACCCACCCAGACATCATCACGTCCCATTTTTGACCCTCTGCGCATGTGTGGAGGTGCGCACGCTCACATTTGCAAACCAGTAGTGAAGGTAAGTGAATACCACCCCTGATTTAACCAAGTCTGGCTCCCAATATGACTCTCAGATAATCCATAAAGCTCCTCACAGCTGAGTTGGGAAAATTTCCCTTCCTTTTTTTCATATAGTGGTGACATATACAAAGACCTTAAACTGGAATCCCTTGTAGAATACAAAGACTTCAGGAATTAACCCAACATCTAAATAGATGTTTCAGGTTGAATATGTTTTTTAAAAGCAAAAATAATAATAATAAACTCCCCTCTTAATTAAGAGACTGTCAAGGCTAGAGATTGGCCTGAATTATGGAAGAAATAACAGTGGGTGGAAGAAATGATTGATGTATAAATGCTAAAGGTTAAGTATATATTTAAGAGAAAAAGCAACACAATAGAGACTGTGGGGTTAACCACATCTGATGCAGGATATTTGTAATTGGCAGGTATGTGAGAAACAAATTATGTTTTGGATCATTATCTTGCTGAAGTATCCATTTTCTTTTCAGATTCAGTTCTTTGCTGCCTGGACATTATTTACTTCTTTGTTTTTAAATTTATATGTTGTCCAATTTTAAACTATTCCGAGCAGCAATAAATGGAAATATTAAAAATAAAGAAAAATACAGAAAAAAATGCAGAAAAAAATGAGAAATAAAGATAAGAAAGATGACCATAACAAAAACACAAGGAAAACAAATCTGGGTAGGAATAAAATGAAACAAATCCATACAATCCAAAGGAGGGGGATTCACTTTATCCTGAAACAGGTCTTCAAGTCCTTTTAAAACAAGATCAGGTTTTACTGGTATTTAGCCAAATCCATTCTTCCTTTCACCCATTCAGAATTTCCTGTGCTATTGTCTGTCATACAACCACAAAATATAACTAACCCTCTCAATTTTTTTACCAGCTGGCAAGATATTTTTTCTTCAAATACATCATTACAGAGCCATAGAAAAGATTTCCTTCTGATAACTTTACATATATGCATTTTTGTTGCCCGGTAAGCAATATTTTACCAGAAGTTGAACAAATATCAGCTAAAATTTTTGGAAGGTCATTTGAAGTGATCTATGAATACTGTTTTGCAGACCTAACCACTTTTGAATCTCCAATTCTGGTGGAACAATTCTTGCTTTCAAACTACAGCAGTTAATAAGGTAATTAAAACTGAAAAGAGATTGGATAGTTCATGAAGCATTACATGAAACAAAAGTCAAAGGTTTTGGAATAGCCCTCTTATCTTCAGACTATAAGATTACTGAACATCTATGAGAAAATCTCAAACATGCAGTGGCAGGCAAGGAAGCCTAAGAAAATTTCTGACTTCTACAAGAGATAGGGAAAAATCAGTCCAACCCCCCAAAAGGTGACTACAGTTGTTTGGAAGCTCTAATTACTACGAAATACAAAGTAACGACTGAAAAGGTGTCCATAGTTCAAAATCTGTCATATTTTCAAATTTTTAATTGGAACTTGTATACAACTAAATAAATACTATGATAAGTATGCATTCATATTTGCAGAAAAGTATATTTAACGTTTTTCGCTTTTTTTCTGCAAAGGTTTTCTGTTCATGTAAGGACTCATTGAAGTGTATACTTTAACAGGATTGCCTGAAATTTTGTATACAACTATAAGCTTAAGAACTTTGCTCTTATCATTATATCAGTTATATGTGTGCATGGGCGCACACACATATATACACACTTATTTTTCATTGTTTTGAAATAAAGTAAAATCTTGTAAAATGTGTTTACCTGCTTGTAAAAATCAGTAGAAGGAGATGACCTGGATCTTTCATGTTTATACTGAGATTTCTCAAGTTGTTCAAGGCCAGCATCAAGGATATTATCAGCTGAATGGTACTTTCCAGAACTACAATTTTCTATAGGTTTTCTCTGCTCTTTCCAAGAAGCCTGGTATTCTGCAAATGTTTCTAACCTCTGAGGTTGTCTTGATTTAGTGATATGGCCACTGTAATGTACAGTTTCACTAGGTCTATCAGAAGCACAAAGGACATTCTCAACTCCGAAAGAAGCTGACCGCATTCTTTTTTCGTACCATGATCCTCCAGATTCAATTTCATGAGAATTTCTACGAGGAGTAGCAGTCTGTGAAGATTTTTGACAGACTGGTTTACTAGTCTCTTCAAAAAACTTCCATTTATCTGCAAAAGTTTCCAAAGCTTCCTCTGATGTAGTTGGACGATGGTGTGTTTGGCAGTTATCATCCAACATACCCACTTCATTTATTTTCTCAGGTTCGGAATAAGATTTTAACTTTTGTTCTGCAGTAAATCTCTTCCTAGCACCAATACGTGAAAAATGATGAGCACCATTACTCAGTGATATCTCTTTAGAAGACTGCCTAAATTCAGGGAAACCTAATTCATCTTCAGAAACAAAAGTCAATGGAGAAGTATTATATATATTTGTCTTTCGATCTGGAAGATAATCTGCAGAATTGGGTTCCAAGTCTCGACGCTGAAAAGAAGTGGCCTTCAAAACTCTGGCTTGGGCCTCTTTCAGATTATCTTTGTACATGTGAGAATAACAACTTTCTGATGAAGAAGCTGTCTTTTCTTGAGAATCATGGTTCCAGTTCTCAGTATAGTCCTCTTCCTCAGTTGGCTCTATTAAGGCTGCTGTGCTTTTGCTTTTTTGGAGTTTTGCTCTCTTCATTTGAATTTCATTTCTCAGTGTGGTAGCAAAACGATCACTCCTTCGTGCATTTTTGCTTAGGTGAACATCAAATCCTGTCTGTTTATTAATCCCAATTTCGGCAGCAACATTAATCTGCTTTTTCTCTTCCTGAGCTAAAGAATGCAACATCGGGGTCTTTTGGGGAGAAATATGGTAGTTCTTCTCCTGGTTCCATTTGAAATCTTTTTGGGCTATTTTGGTGTCAGACACCTGAAAATACTCCTGCCCATCCTCATATTCATGACTACTGAGATTTTCTTCAAATGTCTTGTTCTGACCTGATTTCTCAGAATAATTTATCTTCCTAGAACCTTCCAGTACAACAGCCTTAATATCCTCTCCTTTATTAACTACACAATGAGCTCTCTTTTCACATATATCCAGAGAACACTCATTAAGATGCTGAGGTAGAGAATATTTAGGATTTTGGCTCATAGTTATGGCAGGATTCTCACTTGACACAGAAGCAGCAAGATTTCCTGTTCCAGAATTCCTACATTCATTTTTAAACTGTAATGATTTTGAGGTTCCCTGAGCAGACTGAACAGGCTGCTGCCTTGCTTTTACACAATAATAATGATTTAGTCCAGGGTTTTCCTCAGAAGTCATGTCAGAAACGGCAGTGGTGGTATTACTAGGAATCTTGGTTTGGTTTAGATGACAGTTATGTTTATCAGAAGGCCTTTCCTTAATATCACTATAAGAAGAGAGCCATTTTGGCTCTTTAGATGATGCAGAGGCTTTTGCATTGTGAAAGAAACTATATTCATCACTATATTGACGCTGATGTTGATGATGCCGAGACTCATAAACAGACTGGGCAAATCGAACATCAGAACTAGACAGAGAAGAATGCAGCCTCTTAGCATGTCCCATATTATTGTTTATCCTGTCACCTGGGGAAGAGATATCATAATCTGGAATAAAATCAGGTCTTTGTATTGGGCTGCTTCCTTGTCTTCTGTGTGAGGTCTTCTCAACTGATCTGATCATTTGCTTTTGTTCTTTAGCAGTGTCAGCACTCCAGTCATTTCTGATTGGTGTTCTATGTAGGACTTCAAAATGCTGGGGGTTCTGAATGCCCTCTGAATATAGAGGAGGTGCATGATCTCTATCATGACTTTTGGTAGCAGCAAAACTATCACTTCGGAGAGGGGGTGGTGGAGGTGGAGGGGAAGGAGACTTTTTTCCTTCAGGGACATACCATACAGGTACAAAATTAGATCTTCCAGCCCCAGAATAGACTGAATTAGTATGGTCTTCTAGTCGTGAATTTAGGCTGTTTTCGTGTTGTGGTGGAGGTGCAAAGGAGTTAACTTTTTCTTCAAATCTTCCGTTATCACTCAGAAATGAAACAGTCTTGCTATTCCCTTGTTTTGGAGTTTCCCAGTGACCCACTTTATACATCACATTCTCTGTTGACAGACCATCTACACTGGACAGTGTGTGATCAGGTGTACTGGAGCTAGTAGAAAAAGAACCATACGCAGAATCTCTTTTGCTGGGATTCCCCAGATGATCAATGCTGCTATTGGACTTTGCAGAGGAAATCTGTCCATACTGATATGTTTGGGGTGTGTGATCCCAGATATCCATGCTTCCCACAGAGCTGAACTGGCCTGAGGTACGATGTAGATTTGATTGATTCCATGAATTTGAAAGCTCAAAGGAACTGCAACAAATAAAACAAAGATACGTCCATTAATATAGTACACACATATACAAAACCATTATTACAATTACCTACAGCAATATTTTATCTATTAAAGCTGCATATTAAAACCATATTGTCACTTTTGCAGTGTGAAAAAAGCTTTAGTGAAGACTACAGCAAGCCCATGATTGACCACGGTCTCGAGATAAGTTCTGATATGTTCTTAGTATGTCAGCTAATACTTCATTTTTAAGTTTTTTCTCGCTTCTGTCTTACTACAAAATCAGCACAGACAGAACCCCCAGATGAATTAGTTTCATTCAAAAAGAATTTCATAGTATTTCTGAAAAAGAAATACAATACAACATTAAAAAATAGACATATACTTTAAAAAAATCCTACAGAATTCCTTGATGTTTATTTCTAGCTAAACTGCTGTATGATTGCATCCTTAGATAGTTGTCAAAATATAAATTAGGAAACAGAATATATTATTTAATAGTATATAAATTTAACCAGCCAGCATTATAGTGTCAATGCTAAATTTATTTCTAAATTCATTACAAATTTGAATATTTTAAATTAAGGGTTTTTGTGTTAATTGTAACTAAATCATAGTATTATGAATGAATGAAAAAAAAAGATTTATAGCTTAATTAAGGTACTTCTTTTTAAAGTCCTGGTAAAATTTCCACAGAAATAATTATTACTGTGGACTTTTTAATTATTAAAAAGGCAATGGTATGCAATACCTATTTCTCATCAAGGAAATTACACAGTAAATAGAAAAGTAATTACAGAATTATTCTTTAAAAATATGCCACAGAATATACATGTGTAATTTTAAGAAGCTATCCCGGAACAGCAATTTCAATTTCTTCCATCAAATGCTGCTGGAGGAAGTTATTTCTCTGTGGAATGAATTGCCCCCCGAAATACGAAAGATTTCCGACCTCCGGGTGTTTCGCTGCGCTCTGAAGACCCTGTTGTTCCGCCAGGCAGGGCTATTAACATAATGTTTTAAATTGGGGTATTTTAAATTTCTGGGATTTTAATTGGAGCCTAATTATTTAATGATTTTAAATTTTAATTGTTGTCGTGTTTTTTGTGTTTTTAAATAGGCTGTACACCGCCCTGAGTCCTTCGGGAGAAGGGCGGTATAGAAATAAAATTATTATTATTATTATTATTATTATTATTATTATTATTATTATTATTATTATTATTATTATTATTTGGTACAAATAGCTGCTCAGATTTGAAACGATTATACATTCTGGTACTAGTTGTAGGGAAGAAAAAAACCCACTGTCCATCAAAACTTGCAGATATTATTTTTCATTTTTCATAATGAAAAAACATTGTGAATTAATAACTTTCAGGTATATAATTTACTGATTTTTTTTAATAGTAGAACTTGCTTCATACAATAAGCCCATTGCTGGAAGTTTAAAGTTAAGAATAAAATAAGACAAGCAATTATTTTCTTACCGTTTGAGCTTGCTGCTTGTAACTTTCAACAGGAACTCACCTTGAATGATACTGAGAGGGCCATGAAGCACAGACATTGGTGGAGGAGAATCTTGACGCAGCTGTTTCAAGCCGATTCTCAGTGAATTTGGTAGCATGCCAGGAATGAGGCCTGCAGGCTAGATCATTTTTTCTGGAATGAGAAAAGTGAAGCAACTACAATTATTGTATATGGAAATCACACTATGTGGAAAAAAACCAAAGACCTACTTAAGTTAACAGATACAATAAGAAGGATTGCAATACAGAACATTTTCATTTTTCTAACAAATCACCTCTTAGAAGAATCCAGCTTTTGTTTTAAATGACATTCCAAATGGATGATGAGTCAGTGACAGCAAGCTGAAGCCTTTTTTAAGAGCAGGTAAATAAAATTTGAAACAATTAAGCCTTGTATACAAGTAAAGAAGTACAAAAAAAAAGTATTCTGAGTTTGATCAGGGCTCAGACATTCCTTTTATTTGAATCCCAGAATAGAATAGGTGTGGTTTGTTAGCTATAGGAAAGGCTAAACTTTGATACAGATGCAAATGCCTGCTGTTTACAGAATCAAGAATCACCTTGAAAGAGAATTCACTCCACATTCTACAACCCTAGAACCCCACAGCTGAAAACCAGAAGCTTATCTCTCTGCTTTTTATAATCCATTTAGCTTTCTTCTTCAGGTGTACAAAAAATGTATGAAACAACAAACATGAAGGAGCCTTTTATGCTGTCTTGACTTTTGCTGCTCTATAGAGCGAGGATGGGGGGACTTGTTAAGGCCAGTTGCTTCAAAATTTTACATAACCTGGAACGGATAGAGATTATAGCCCAAAGTGCATGAGAAAAAATAGTCTGTACTGTTAGTCTAAATAAATTCCCATTTCCTAAAGCTCCTCAAGTCCTATGTAACTTCCTGTATGAAGCTGTCTAATGTTTGAGTAGATCTAATTCAACCAATCTAGCAATAATTATTTTGCTGATCACTTCATGATCAACTATACATAATTGGATTGCCTAATGAAAAAGATAAATATAAATAAAATTTACATTTACAGTATAATCCCTTCAGATGATTATATACTTACAAGGAAATTCATAGGATTTATGTCTTCATGAGCATTGGTGGAAATGCAGACTTTTATTACAAAAATCCCAAAGGTGCTTTTCAAAAGGCAACTGGACTTTATTGTTTTTTCTTTTGAAATAGTTGCGCTTCTCATCCAAGCAGCTTTTCAGAAGCAAAAAACAAATGAAGTCTAGTTGCCTTTTGGAAAAGCACCTTTGGGAAACCATGACCTGGATGATTAAGAAGACATTCCAGTGCAAAAGGTTAACTTTTACATGTGCTTATTATTTATTTAATGTATAACTCACTCCTCCCCCACAGGAGCTCATTGTATTTTATATAGTAATCTCCTTTCATCTTACCTTCAGATCAAGCAGCCTTGTGAAGTAGGGTAGACTGACTTTATCATGTGAGTTTTAATGGATAAGAGTAGACTAAAAACCTGTGTCTCCTTGGCCCTTGTTCTATAGCTAAGTACTACATCATAATAATTTTACTGGCTTTTTATTTGTATGGGATGTAGCCCAGTTATAGAATATTTTATTTCTGGATGAATTTGGGTTAAACTCTTATATCCCAGGTAAGGCTATAAAGTAAAACATGGCTGCAATTGACAAACAACTGTAGAATGCAAATCTTTCCAGACAAAGGCAAAGCTTATCAAATCATTAGGAAACACCCCAAGCTTTCTCTTAAACTGATTCAGGTCCATTAGTTACTGTGGACAGACAGATTTCATTATTTTTGTCCTGCCTTTATTATTTTTATAAATGTTTAGAAATATTTCAAGGTGGTAAACATATCTAATACTCCTTCTTCCTCCTATTTTCCCCCATCAACAACCCTGTGAGGAAAGTTGGGCTGAGAGAGAGATTGGCCCAAAGTCACCCAACTGGCTTTCATGCCTGAAGCAGGACTAAAATTCACTGTCTCCTCTAGGTTGATGTGTTAATGATTAGGGAGGAGGATAACATCAGGAAGCTGAAAAGGAACCACAGAGTGGTTGTGACTCACAGACACCTGATCATATGATAAAACACTGGTAGTAACGTCTTCCACGTTCAGATCATGTCATTACTTCCCTGAGATTAAAAAAACAACCACCACCAGATCTACAGTATGTCCTAATGTGCATGTTAGGCCATCAATAACATAGTTAGATTTATGATTATAATGTTCAATCTCATTATTATCTTCAGTCAGTTATTGGTTTTGTAGATCTTTCTTACATTAAGTATTTTTTTCAAAAATATGCTGGGGAATGCTCTACTACATTTTTATTTATAAAGCCCTCTTTACATTCTTTTTTAGAGAAAAATAATCTTGCTACTTAATATATATTCTTGAACATATTCAGAAGCCCCAAAACATATATTTTCCACAACAGATGCTATTCTATGAATCCATTCATTTAACTAAGTCAATCTAAAAATGAAATTTAATCCCTACATTGTTAAAACTCTTAATTTGCATAAGAGCAAATTCACCAAGGGCACATTCACCACCAAGCTATTATTGGTGTTTTAAATCTCATAGTGCTGCTTTGTCAACCAGCAACAGATGTATGGCTTTACTTCACAATGTATTTATAAGGCAATATAATACCTTGACAGCTTTTTGATATCTTATGTCTATCTTTCTGTGAGGCATAATGGATATTCATGGCTGTGTTCACAGGATCAGATTTAATTTAAATGAACCACATCAAGAAAGGAGTTTTTAGAATTAGGAAATTTTTGTTTTATGACTTAAACCCAATATGTACATTATTTAACGACAAGTTTCTTTAAATGTCAGTTGGAATGAAACTGCAAGCAGTAACCTTTAAAAAAGGTTTTGCTTTAACTTAAAGAAAAGTTGAAGCAGCAAGTCTCTTTTCTGATGAATTTTTTTTCACTAAGGAATCATATACATATTTTATGGGGAGGAGAGATGCAACTTTAACTTTCTATGCAGTTCTCACCTCTTTGAGAAATGGGATAGCAAACAAATATAATGGAACAGTGTTATTTAACTACAACTGTCCACAATGAGGTAGCAGTAACATTACTGCTATGAAAAAGATAATTTGCATTTTAGAAATACAGCCTGCTCTCTAGCTTTGAACTATGCTAAAGTGATTTATGGTATGAAACTGAAGTTGAAAGGAAAGGAAATTATCCCAACACAATGAAATGAATAAGACAAGGAACTGGAACATAAATGTAATATAACTTTAGAAAAGAAGTAAAAAAAGGCAATAACAGATGGTTTTAAGTTGCAAAATTAGGCAAAGTTACAGAATAGCAATTATAAAGGTATCATTGAATTAAACTTTCCTACTGAGGAATAGACCACTTTTTTGAGTAGTATTACCTAACTTTAACTTCAGTGGAAAGACTAAGGTACACCTGGGCATGATTACTGAGTGCATTGTGTGCTAGGGAAGCAAACGGCAATCACTCTGTATATCATTGATTTGTACATATTGCATAGCTTTACTCTTATTTATTTCCTAGGACCAATTTGCATAACAAAGAAATGTTTTATTGCTAAATATATGCCTTTAAAACAACAGAAATATGGAGCATTTAGAGCAGGGGTGTCGAACTCAATTTCATTGAGGGCGACATTAGCATTGTGGCTGCACTTGGACCAGGTGGTTGCGGCCCAATGGGTGGGTGTGGACAGGTTGGGTGTGGACAGCTCGACGCCATTCGTGTCGGGGGGGCGAGCTCTGTGGGGGATTGGGCAAGGCTAGGGGGGATAGAGGGATCTCTGGCAGAAAGGGGCAGGACCGGGGTGGGTGCTGGGGCCTAATTCACCAGAGGAACAAAGACAGGATTTGTTGCGAGGCAGCCCAGTCAGTTGCCATCATCATGCTGCAACCCCTGCACGCTCTGCCTCCGCCATCAAACCTGGTTCTTCAGCAAGCCTGTTGCACGCTCACTTGCAAAGGCCCTGGTGAATGGTGGAGGTGAGGAGCCTCCATCCCCAAAAGGCAGCTGGGAGTCTGCATCCTGTGCAGCGCAGGTGGGTCCAAGTCCTGTGAGTGCCGGGCTGACATTCCAAGCAGCATGCAGAGAAACCCAATCAGGCCTGCCAGATGCCCAGGTGACCACACGGCCTGCCAGATGCCCAGTCGCCTGATTTGTTCTAGCGGCGGCGGCCACGGGCAAAGACAGATTGTGGGGTTGCAGTGAGGCAGTTCAGTCAGTCGCCATTGTCACGCTGCAACCCCTGCGTGCTCGGCTCCCTCCCTCAAACCTCATCCTCCAGCGGCACTGGGAGGGGAAGGCCTGGGAGCAGGCTCGCTGGAGGATGAAGCTTGAGGGAGGGGGCTGAGTGCACAGGGGCTGCAGCTTGGCGGTGTCCAGCTGGGCTGCCTCACTGCAACCCCACAATCTGTCTTTGCCCATGGCCGCCGCGGCTGGGATGGACCAGGCGGCTGCACAGCAGCCCAGTGCACCTGGCAGGCTGGATTGCATGCCTCCACCTGCTTCTTGGAGTGTCAGCCTGGCAGTTGCGGGTGTCAGGATTCCAAGTAACACTCCAAACTAATTAAAACTCCGAGGCAGGGAATTCCTCAAAGTTCCATTTTATTAGAGATGTCATATTGGCACATCTAGGAAAATCCAAATCTGAAAGCCCCTGGGTTTTCCCTACCCAAAGGAAAGTCCCTTCCCCTGCACCCACATGTCCATCACATGGTCCAATCAATCCACTGTCCCAAATGCAGATATTTCCCAGTCATGCCTCTCTAGGTGCACGCTGAATGTCCTTAACTCCCAGAGAAAAGAATGTTATGGCTATCTATCTCTACCAACTCCATGCAACCCCCCTCCCAGTTTCTCACAGCAGGCCTATGCACTAAATGTGGCAGCCCTGAAGATCCAAAGAGAAAGATGGCCTCCAGGGCTGACAGTGGGGCTTGGACCAACCTGTGCTGCGAGGGCTGCGGACTCCCAGCTGCCTCTTGGGGATGGGGGCTCCCCACCTTTCCCATTTTCTGAGGCCTTTGCAAGTGGGTCAGCAAGTGGAAGACTCTTTCCACATGTGCAGTGGAGTTAGAAGATGAAGTTGTATTGCTCCACCCCTGCCCCACATCTGCCTTTCCTTGCTTCGTGGCAGCAGCACAGGCAGCAGGTGAAGGTAGAGGCATGGAGGGAGGCACACAATACAGCCTACCAGATGTCCTGGGTGGCCGCCCGGCCGCCTGTCCCATCCAGCTGTTGCGGCTGTGGGCAAGCAAAGACAGACAGTTGGATGGAGCATGCAGTCAGATGGGTGGCTGCCCAACACTTCCAACAGGCCCGATCATGTACCTCCTTCCCTGTGCCTCTGCCTACTGCTTAGGGCCAGCCTGGTGGTCACAGCACCCCAGACCCACCTGGACTACATGTGCTGCGGAGCCCCTCGGCTGGCGGGCTGCTACTCCTGTGTGCGCTCCGGGAGTGGCCAGCAGGGGTGGCCAGTCCCTCACTGTCTCTGGGGCGGCCTTGCAGACCAAATCTCTGCCTTGGGTTTGACATGTCTGGTTGAAAGCTTCGTTCCTGCCCTCAAACAGTAAGGCCACTGCACGCAAGTAAGCAGTTAATCTGGGCCATGGATGGTGTTTCCTGCGCCCGGCCTTAGATCTGACCCGCAGGGCTGCCCTGCCACCTCAGCCCCGCCCCCTGGGCACATGCACAGTTGCGAGTGTGCGAGTGGAGTCCTTGGTGAAAGCAAAGCGCTCATAGTGTAGTCAGCCTGTGGGGCAACACTGCCCCGGGGTGTCAGGCACACGTATGCTCATCATCTTCTATGCGTGTGCCTAGGGGGCAGAGCTGGGGCTGCCCCTTGAGGGTTCCAGGGCAGCCCCATGAATCTAAGGCCGCCACATTCTGACCCAGATGGCTGCCAGCAGGTTGTTGATAGGCGCCTGGTTGACCTGGGCTCGGCCAAGGAACCTCGGGCTGGTCCTCCGCTGCTTCTAGGGGAGCACTGCAGGCAGGATCTAACCACCTTGCGGGCCTTGAGTTTGACACCCCTGATTTAGAGTGTGCCTTGATATTTCATTTAGTAATATTAAGAATTTATGACAGTATTAGAAATTAACATAATTCTAATTTGGGATATTGTTTTATTTATACAATAATAATCTCCCAGAGGAACTGTATATTATAATTGCTAATAAATCAATATAGATTTATTATTTAATTTTATTGATTTGTAGTTTAGTATTGATTTTATACCACCAAGAGTTGCTAAAGAATTGGGCATTCTTATAAAATTAATTAAAAAAAAAAGCTACTCCACAAATGGTTTAATGATTTTCTTAGTTTTAATATTTTAATGAAAATGTTAATAAAAATTTAATACTCATTTAAATTGATGTGACATTTTAAGTAACAGGTGTTTAGATCACAAGGTATATAACAATTAGCAAACGCCTCCAGCTTATTGCTTTGCTCTAAGGGCATTATGAAATCCAGCAAAAAACAAATGAACAAACAAAACCAACAACAGCAATAATAAACTTTTCTTCTTTTATATCAGGCCAGCAGGAGACAGACCAACGTCAGGGAATTTAGGAATCTAATTTTCATAATATAATCTTTGTTTTGTTTTTTACCGGACACAGCTGGAATATTACAGCTCATACACAAAGTTAAGAGAAAAGCAGGAACATTAGAAAACAAACTACAGGGAATTTCTTTTGAACTCATCAGGTATCTAGCAGACTAAGACATCACTTCTTCCTTCCTACTAAGACTTACATCATCCTGTGTGTCATCAAATTGAAAGACACATAGTTTAGAAAAACTAAAGTGAATTCAACATAAAAATAGCTTCTTTCCAATGCAATTTCATGGACTTTCTTTTTTCCCTCTCTAAATTGCCAATTCATTAAATATCAAGGGAAAGAAGATACAGATGGAATGTAGAAGTCTAAACCAAGACATTTTTATCCACTGAAACATCAGGAACAGAAAAAATAACTTTGAAAACGTCATTTTTTTTAAAAAAAAATTCAGGATAGGTATTAAAATACCAATTGCATAAATGTATACAGTAGTTTAAGGCATATTTCAAAACTATTTGAAACTACATTTTCTTAATTCACAATCTCTCCCAGCATGAGAACTTTCTCATTCAACTGGATACCATTTTGCCTAAAGATTTTACAGAACTGTCATGAACATGAGTACTAATCAGATCTGTCAGCTATGGTTCTACACTATTAATGGAATATTCTAAAAGAACTAATCTGACAGGGGAGTTTTATGCACACACAAAGTAAGATCCTTAACTGTGCAAAAGTTTAGAACCATGAGAAATTTAAAATAGATTTTCATTAAAGCTTACATGTTTTATAATAATATATATGAAAATCTTAATCTTATACAAGTACATTAAATAATAATGGACACACTGCTGAATCCAAATTTAATTCCCTAATGCAGAACAGCATTTAAATCAGTTGAATCAAATAAACAAAATATCCACTAGAGGGCACCTAAAGCAAAGGACCAAGTTCGTATAGTTGCAATTTAATATCATTTGGAGGCAATTTTGACATTTTAACAATCTACTTATAAAATATTGAAGGTTGAAAAATGTGCAGAAAAAATAAATGAAAGATGGAAAGAAGCACCATTTGCAAAACTTGAATCCAAATGCTTGGCATTTTTATGTACTCATCAAAGTAAATATAAATTATATCCATTAGGTATAAGAAAAAATACTTGAAGAATTATATCAATGAGGAATAACTGTTAACATTAAAAAAGTATTAAAAAAGCAAAATCTAACATTTTGGAAACCAGGAGCAATGGTCATTAACCATGAAATATTTCTTGTATGAACTGTTGATTCAGTAGGTTTATAAAAAGCATATTATGCAGATGTCATAAAAAGGCAGCTCTTTCCCTCTCCAAGGGAAAAATAAAGTAATATTTAAATAAATAATTAAATAATATTTAAAATAATTTGTAATATTTATTAGAATAATTACTATTTGTTTTCACATTTATCATGCTTTTTTAAAGACAAATTTAAAATTTTTAAAGACTGCTAACATCTAGGAAAAAATGGTTCCCAACAGAACTGCAAAATCCATAGCTTGGTGCATCTGGCTCATAAGAAATTAAACAAGGCATTAGCCCTATTTGGAGGAAGGACATGCATAGATCTACTTTTATTATTCCTTCAGAAAAGTAACAGTACTATGCAAATATTTGCTACCTAGTCATCACATTTATTTATTGCATAGGAATTACATATGGAGAGAAAATAGAAAAGTGAATGAATTCATATTAAGATAATAAAGCACAGATCTCCTTAAGTATTTTGGTATACTGTATATACTTTGTAGAAATCTTTCTACTGGAAAACTTCTATTTTTAATTAATCTACCGTAGTTTTTTTCATTAAATATATATGTCAACTAGTATCAGGAAATTTAAAAAAGAAATACTGTGTATATGACCAGGGAATTTAATGCATGTAATTGCTCTTGTTAAACATTTGAGAGTATTGGCTGGTAAGATCATTCAATTAGCTTAATGGGATTGGATCTTACGATATACCTTGAGATTTGAACCACTCTACTATTCAATGAAATTTAAATATAGCCACAGAAATGTCTCTCAGTTCACTGCATTATTTAATTTGGATGGTAAAACTGATTTAGAATCAATACTTTATATAACTGTATTGCAATGCAGCATGAATGTATCTTAATTATTGTGTAAACAGTCTGTCTTGCTCTTTATTTTCCTTCCTTAATAAAATGTTACCCTAACTGAAGATATGACACTAAAGCCACGCTTACCTAAATAGTGGGTAAAATAACCACTAGTTTAATAGGTGAAAATAAACCTTAATTTTCCTGCAATCACAATTAATTGTTAAAGTTATAGAAAATATAAGATGCTATAAGTGCCTGAAAAGGTAATTACTTGAATCACAATATCATGTCCAATCCTTAGCCAACTCAGCCTGTATCTGCTGGAACCATATCCCTGCATCACCTTTATCAAATGTTTATTTATTTTGCATGATTTAAATGAACAAAATATTAACAAACAATTAATCCACAAATAGTATATATGTTTTAACTTTTTATACCAGAGGGTATAAAAGAGAGTAGAGCCTGTGTTTTAACTGATGTAAACTGCTTTCAGAAGAAAATTGCATCTGAAATGTAAAGGGAAAATCTATTAAACAAATAAAGGAAGTATGGGAGCCTCACCAGCAAATTGTTTTCTATAATAAAAATGTTTTTTTCTCATGTAATACACACATATTGATTACAAAAATGCCCATACACTGTAAAAGGCAAAAGCTGAGAATCCAAAATTAAGCTTATTTTGTACTGATTCATCTTGACCTTCCAATTAACTTCCTCTTGAGCAAGCATGACTTAACCACATTTAATAGATGGTTACTCAAATAAATGTGCATTCCAGTATAATTCATTTCTTAGTTTAATGAAACAATGTATCTCTTACATATACACCATCTGATCACAAATACCTTTTGTTACCCCAAACCTCCACAAGCAAAAGGAATCTTACTTTATTGTTTTCTTGCGGAACAGAGATATTTCTAAGGTAAATTAATTGGTGTCCCAATATGTGCACATTTTCCTACCTCCTTACCTACCTCCTTATAATGGAAAGCTTGCAGCTTCCAGCAATGTCCTTATTTAAAAAAAATCCAAATGTGCATACTTGTGTACCAGGACTTTAAATGAAGAAACATTCTATTATGGCCATTGCCTTTATTCTAGGTAGCTACCCCATGGCTGCTTCTGTCCTCACTACAGTTGGCTTTCATTTTATTTATGTGACATATTTTTATGAAGGTTCATATTTAAAATTTTATTTATTTTATTTATTTACAAAATTTATTTACTGCTCATCTCATATCCAATGACTCTGGGCAGTTTACAGCATAAAAGTATTAAAGCATTAAAAACATTAAAATCATCAAAATAATAATGAAATGAATAATGAAGAGTTGGTATATTCCAACAATTCTTTGACTCTCCCTAACTAACTTTGCTCTCATGGAAGAAGTTGCTTGGATGAGCAAATGTCTCAGATTAACAAACTTTGATCTAGTTGCCATGATTCAACCTTTAGACTCTTTTGGCCTGGATGATTGAATCTTCATTGACATAAAGATACTGTATGATACTTCCTATAAAACTTTAAGAAGGATAAATGGGTCTGAAGGTTCCTTAGTGCTCTCTGAGTTTGGTTGTTTTGTTGCAGGTGTTTCATCACTCAAATCAGGTAATATAATCAGACTAGCACTGATGATGTTACCTAGTTTGGGTAATGAAATGTCTGCAAGAAAACCACCAAGCTCAGAGAGCACCAAGTCCCCTCATTTCAAACCTGAGCTACAAATATTCTCCTTTATTGATATATGGTTCATTCAGCAACCTGCAGAAAAGACTGATATACTGCTTTTCTTTTAGAGATGAGGTAAGAAATTTAGCAGTTTTTGTTTTGCCATAATGGAAGTATATGTGCTATCAACATGAACATTTAACTGATAAAAGAACACATCCACAAGTGCTGTCAAGGTCATTTAATAAGTACTAAATCAGGTTCTGCTGCACTAAAATATACAAATCAAGTTAGTTGTTTTAACAATTAGAGTAGACTGCAATTACACACATTGGTTAGCTTATTTTGGTGTTCTTTTAATACAATTACAAACACAAAAGAAAACAAACAAGGAACACCCACACTGGATATGCGGAAAGACTCCAAAACTGTGTGGAGGGAGAGGAAGGTTTTTAGATGAATAGCATTTCCTACAATGTTTTCAAAAGAGCAAACAACATACTTGCCCTAGCAGGTCCAAAACAATAAATTAAAGAGTACTGTTTACACTGTACATTTGATAGCACTATTTCGTTAATATAAAAATTAAAGTGTTAAAAGGAAGTTCAACACCACATGAAACTTTCATTTTATTCATAAATTCACATATTTAACATAATGTCAACATGCCTCCTAAGAGCTTGAACTCAGCCTATCATGGATTTTGAGAATAAATATCTCAGAAGTGCTGCATGCAGGAAGAAATTATCAATTCCAGATCTAAGATTTTAAGGATTGGATGAGTATTTAAAACTATTTTTAACACAGGGAGACTTAAAATTCACTTATTTTTATTGGCAGTTTAAACAAAGCACTATAAGCAGGACAGAGAAAACTAATATCTTCACTATTTCAATATCTCTGCATACCCAAAGCACACTGTATGGTTGACTACAGATTGCATTTTAAACATTTATGAAAAGGTTCAGACTAATGCTCAGAATTTCAAAAAGAAAACATATTTTGTCACCTGGAGACACCTTGGAAAACAAAGACCAATATCTTAATTTGGTTATTTCTCTCATTCAAGCACTTAGGAAGGAATTCTCAATATATTCCTCAGCATAATGAGGAAAAAGAGAACAACTCACTGGTACCTTTTGACTTGGGTCAGGTTTGTTTCTGCTATCTGACAATTTCATTGACAGCAGCATCAAATTAATTGACCAAGTAGCCTAAGAAATTCTAATGCTTTTCTGTTTCAGTAACTGAAGAGTGAAGCTAAACAATAGATATAAACAATGGCAAAATTATACTGGCAAGTTTTTCAGCCTGTCCAAAACTCCACCATTGAAACTTGCAGCACAGCAAGATGGGTTATTAAAATGTATAGATACATTATACATAGCCGTCAACTTAGGACCAGTCACCTAACAACTCTTTGAAGTTACAACAAATCTCCCTGGGAATACTTACAATTGGATTCAAACTTCCAATGGTTGCCCCATGATTTTGGGTACTTGGCAACTGCATCACATATTCATGTTCATATGACCCTTGTTCATATGACATATTTTACAATATTTTTTTTGCCAAAAACCAACAGTATTTACTTCTGGTAAAACCGTGCCTGTAACAAATCATTGGTTTGCTTAATGACTGCAGAGATTTGTTTAACATCCATAGCAGAAAGGTGATAAAATTGAGTTGGCTACATGAGTGATCCGATTTACGACCATGACAGGCAGGTTGCATTATGATTAAAACCTGAGGAGTACTTGTAATATATTTGCTAACAAAGCAACAAAAACAGAGCCAGTATCTAGATGCAGATTCATGTAATCATTCAGAAATAGCAAACAGTCATAACTACATGAAGATGTATCTTTATAGCTGAGCAATGAGATATCCTATAGAATGTTTAAAAGACCTGAAATAAATAGAAATTCTGTGCAGTTTAGGGAATAGGTGACATGTTAATTGTTCTCATTTTCCAACAACAACTCAAAATGTTATCAAATATTCAGACCAGATGGGTTTTTGTTATAATCCAGTGATGGTTAACCTTTTTGGTGCTGAGTGCCCAAAGAGCGTGTGCCCTGGAAAGCCTCCTGCACCAACCTGGAAGCCACTGTGCAAGGCCCCCCATGTCCCGTTTTGGGCCTGGAAAGCCTCCTGCACCAACCTGCACCCTCCGCTCATGAGCCCCCCCCAGCACATGCATGCATGTGTCCCCTGCATGCATTCTGCCACCACACATACACGGCAGAGACCCGAAGACCAGTTGACCAGCGGGAGGCACGCACGCATGTACAGTGGAGCTAGGCTGGGGCGACAGCTGGCGTGCCCGCAGAGAGGGCTCTGTGTGCTACCTGTGGCAAGTGTAACATAGGTTCACCATCACAGTTACAACCTATTGGTTCTTTGGATATATAATTTTTAGTAGGTCTCCCAGAAACTATTCATATTTGCTGTTATTCTGACATCTGTTTACTGTTTCCTTGATTTCCCATTCCTATCACTTCCTACTTCTCTATCATAGCAATTTTTTGCCATTATATAAACATTTAAAAAGTTAAAAGTTCTTCTCTTATGTGGCATTTACTTGGAAGTCATTTTATGAATAAATTCAAGTCATGGAAACCATTACCCTACTACATGTTCTATTTGGGGGATGCATATTCTGGAAGGTTTTGTCTTTATACTTCTCTTATTTTCTAAACATTTCCAGTTCAGTAATTTTGGTTTCAAGGATAGAAATTTGCTCCTTTAGAGCAGGAACTCATGACTGTGACATAAACCCTAGCTATAAGCAACGTAAGATAATTTGATACAATATAATGGCACATTCTTTGTGCCCTGCTGACTTTGAATTTTCCTCCTCCCTTTCCCCTTTCTATGCCTCTCCAAATTGTTGCAAAAGCAGTGCCCAAAAGTTGATTGTTTAGATATCTTATTCTGCTTCCTTTAAGGACAATGGGAAAATATTAAACATGAGAACCCACTGCTCATAATTCTCTGTTATAATACTTTAACAATTTCTTAACATATTACAACATGCAAGACTGTTCTCTAGATAACAAGGATTAAAGACCGATAGAAGATATTTCACTAGATGCTCAGAAGGAACGTAGTATATGGCCTAATTATAGAACCGAACCAGAAGGCTTTCTCAAACTGACTCCATAGACTCTATACCCTTTCTTATTGAATTACAGGTATTTCCTGTATGCTTTTTATTTACTTTTGTTTTTGTGTGCGTGTGTGTTTCCTTGATGTGCCAATCTTATTGTGTAAGTTTCTGGAGTCACTTTACCCTTGAGGCAATATACAAGTGGATGGTAGAATGATAATCTAGTTACTGTCCGTAAAATTTGTGCACTGCAATACACAGAAATTATACGCGTCTTTTCTTTCCACCTTTGCCTATTTGCCTATTCCTCTTATAGTCTTGAAATAGGGCGTTGGTCTTACCTGACACACCTCTTCTCAGTGCGCTTCAGGAGAATCCAAGTGTGGGTTGACTTCTATCTATCTGAGTTGTTACATTTTCTTGGCCATGCCTCCTCTGTTCGGATGACCCCCAGTTTTGTGACGAAGGCGTACCCCCAGACCAGAACGGTTGTAAGGGTAGGTTTGGATTCTCCCTCAGCGCACTGAGAAGAGGCGTGTCAGGTAAGACCAATGCCCTTTCTCCAGTGGGCTGCTTGGAGAATCCAAGCGTGGGATATACCCAAGTTTAAAGTTCGAACACGGATTCTGTTTTCCTAAAGGACAGCTGTTCTTTTAATGTATTTGTGGAGAGCCCTCTTGATGTCCAAGGTGTGCCATCTTTCTTCTAGGGGGTAATTAGGTCCTGGACAGAAATCAGGCAAAATGATCTCCTGGGCCCTATGGAATCAGGAGTTCACTTTGGGCAGAAAGGAGGGGTCCAACCACAGAACAACCCTGTCCGAATGGAAGATGCAAAGATCCCCCTCGCACAGATTGGGCCGCTAATTCAGATATCCTCCTGGCCGACGTGATGGTCATGAGGAAGGCGACCTTAAGGGTCAAGAACCTGAGGCTAGTGGTCTTCAATGGTTCAAATGGCATAGATGTGGCTGCCTTTAGTACTAAGGTAAGGTCCCAGGTGGGGTGTCTATGTACCACAGGGGCTTCAGGTTAGTGGCCCCCTTGAGAAAGCTGCATACCCACGGATGTTGAGTGAGGGATCACTAGTTCTCACATGTCAGAACAGTGGACAAGGCCACCACCTGCCGACAAAGGGTGTTGGGAGCCAACCCTTTGTCCAGTCCCTCTGGACTTCCCCTTGTAGGAAGTCCAGGATCTCAGGGACTGATGCCGAGACGGGATCGATGTGTCCCTTGGAGCACCATTGACAGAATGCCCTCCAGCTTGCATTATATATCCGATTTGTCGACGGACGTCTGGAAGCCTGAATAGTTTGTATCACCTTCCCGGAGAATTTGTCTTTCCTGAGGAGGTTCCTCTCAAGTGCCAGATAGTCAACTGGAGCCATTGAGGTTATGGATGGAGCACAACCCCCTGGCTGAGAGAAATCCTGTCCTGGGGAATACTCCAGGGTCGGGACACTGAGAGGCTGACCAGATCTGTGTACCAGGGACGTCTGGGCCAATGAGGAGTGATAAGAAGCACCTCCGCCTTCTCCTTCCTGATCACCCTCGAAATGAAAGGGAGTGGAGGGAAGGCATAGAGCAGTCCCTGGGGCCAAGGACTGCGGAGGGCGTTAACCTGTTCCACCCTCGGTGTTGTAAATCAGGAAAAAAACATCGGCAACTGGGCATTCATTGGATGGGCAAACAAATCCAGTCAGGTGGACGAATCTTTTGGACGGTTCCTTGAAAGGGTCCGGATGCAGGCACCACTCGGAATGGTCTATTGTCGTCCTGCTCAGCCAATCCACCTGCACATTTGTTGATCCTGATCTGTGCTCTGCTCTGATGGAGAGTGTGTGCTTCTCTGCCCAGAGTCACAATTTCTCTGCCTTGCTCCTGAAGGATCTGGAGCGTGTGCCCTCCTCACGATTTATGTGGGCCTTGGTGGTCACGTTGTCTGTTAAAATCAGGACATGGCGGTCTGCCACGGCATTCTGGAAGTGGCGGCGAGCCAGGTGGACTGCCTGGAGCTCCAGCCAATTTATATTGCTTGTTAGATCCACCGGAGACCACTGCCCCTGGGCCACCTGAGACTGAAGGTGGGCACCCCAGTGAATAGGCTTGCATCTGATGTTATCATTATGCATTGGGGATCCTTGAATATACATCCCTTCTTTATGGCTCATGAAGTCCACCAGTGAAGGGAATGAAGGACATTCAGTGGAACTCATACTCTGGCCTTGGAGTTGCTATTGCTGATTCCCTGGTGTGGCAGAAGGAACCATTGGAGATTCCTGGCATGCAGACGTGCCCAAAACACAATTGCGATGCAAGAGATCATTTTTCCTAGAAGCTGCGACAGGAGGGCCAGAGGGATTGACTGTAGTGACCAAACCTGGCCTACTAAGGCTCTTATACTGTCCTGGCGTTCCTGGAGTCTATCACTGCGCCAAGGTGAAGAAGGTGGATGGTGGGGACCAGGTGGCTCTTTTCTATATTTATTGAAAAGCCGTGTCCCTGAAGAATCTGGATCACAGTGTGTAGATCCTTTGTCGCTTGAGACGGGGAAGAAGACTGAATTAAAATGTCATCTAAGTAGCACTGCATCCTTACAGGGAGTGCTCTGATGTTTGCCGCCACTGCTGCCAACAGCTTTGTGAAAGTTCTGGGAGCTGATGACAAGCCGAATGGCAGGTCACGGTACTGAAAGTGGCACCCTGAGTAAGAGAACCTCAGGAACCTTCGGTGGGAAGGTTGGATGGGTACATGGAGGTAAGCCTCCTTGAGGTCTACAGACATTAACAGATTGCCTTCCCGGATGCAGCCCAAGATGAATTGTAGGGACTACATCTTGAAACATTTGTACACTACATGAGTGTTGAGTTTCTTGAGATCTAAAATTCCTCTACAGCCCCCTGAATACTTCGGTACTAGGAAGGGGATCAAATAGAATCCCAGTCCCTCCTGACCCCTGGGAACCGGGTCGATGGCATGGATGTCCAACAAGTGTTGAACCTCGGTTTCTATCAGGTTTCTCTTCATGATGTTTTTGGGGACTGGGCAATGGATGAATGGTTGGGAGGAGTGGAGAGAAAGTCCAGTGTGAGGCCTAGCCTCACAGTCTGTAGGACCCAAGCATCTGTTGTGGTCCTCTCCCATTGGCATAGATGCAGTCGACCGCCAATGGGAGGATTGGTCTGGTAGTCACTTTCCTCGGTGAAAGGGCCTGCTGCTAGACCCTCGAAATGGTCGAAGTTGGAGGTTGTTGCCTGCCTCTATCATGGAAGGCAGTCCTGTTTGGAAAACAGTCAAAGCACTGGGAGTAAGTCTGCTGAAACTGTGGAGCATGGGAGCTGGTGTCAGCTGACCAAAATGGCTGCCTTTGAAAGTAAGGGGAGGGTCTATAGTCTGCCCACCTGTGCATGTAGGGCATCACCTTCCTCCTGCCCTTATTCTCTATGAGGATGGGATCTAGTGCCTCCCCAAATAGATTAGAGCCCTTGTAGGGTGCTGAAGCTAACCTCCACTTTGACTACATATCAGCCTGCCAGTGGCAGAACCACAGGAGGCGGCATGATGTAATCATGGATGCCTGGGCCCTAGATGCGAATTTCACCATGTTGAGTGTCGCATTGGCTGAAAATTTCGTGGCCGCCACCAACTTCTTTATGTCTTGGTACAGCCTGGTTTCTTCTGGTTCCAAGGCATGGTTAAAGAAAGAGGCAGATGTTGCTGTTCTAATCACCCAGGCAGCCGCCTGGTGTGTCTTATGGAAGAACATTTCTGCCTTCCTATCATCTGCTTTTAAACCGTCTACAATGTGTGTAGGTAGAATGGCAGAGGTGGTCAGATTTGCTACTGGAGCATCCATCATCGTTAGTTGTAGGAGCTCCTTGAGATCTGGACCTGCACTGTAAAGCCTTCTGTCATGCCCACTGGGGGCTGCAAGGGAGCTAGGTTGGTTCCACTGTCATTGAATTATGTCAACGAACAGCTTTGGGGAAGGGATGACCTCTTGTTCTGCGATTGGTTCCAAGAACAACCCTTTATGTGGGTCTTGCGAACCCTGGGGGTGTTCTGCAGGAATTTCTACTACTCCCATATCGGTCATTGTTTTGGCCTTGTAAAGTAGCGATTTGAATAAGGAGGGACAAAAAAGACCTGTAAAGAAGGTCTGTCAGGTATCATCCCCTCATCATCTGAAAATTCCTGGTGCCCCTGATCCTCATCCCCCATAAGCGAATCTGCGCTGGGCAGAGATGTGTGTGATGAGGGAGGTCCCAGTAGTGGTGGTATATGTGGTGGGATCTGAGTATATAGGCTGGGTGGCAGGGGGTCAGAATGGCCCCTCTGTTGCAGTCCTGCCGCTATCCCTTGTGATATAGCCTCAGAAATGAGCTTTCGTATATCTTGAGATAGCCCAGCCCCCTGGCCCTCCCCTGAGTGGAGTCCCACTGCTGTAGGGGTGAAGGTCGCTGCAGGAGCTTAGCCTCTAGCAGTAGACGCTGATTCCAAACCAGCAGTTGCTAGGCAAGAAAGTAGAAGAAATTTCTCCTCATAACAGGCTGACAGTGAAGGCTGCAGCTCACCAGCACGCTCTGGCGATCAGTCTTGTTGTCTATCCCCAATTATCTGAGAAGGCAGTTCAGGTTGCACAGAGCGGGAAAAAACTGCCTCTGCAGAAGAGACAGTTGAGGCCTTGTCAGGCTGTGCCTTTTGCTGGGCTTTGGAGAAATGTTTCTCCAGTGCCTTGTGGTGCCTTTTGGCATCTTTGTCCAAGTAGATGAAGCCTTCTTGGGAAGAGGGGTTTTTGATCTGCCCCTCCCTGTGGCCCCCTTGGCAGTTGCCCTGGTACTCCTGGGGCTACAGTCCTCTGCCCTGTGGGGCCTGGGAGAAAGACTCACCTGTCCGTTATCCAGGGAGAGGGATTGCTCTGCCATTTGGAAAACTGCCTGGGTTATTCAAACCAGTTTGCAATCGATCTGGAGTTGGTCCCTTTGTCAGGATCAAGGGTGGTGGCAGTCACACCTGACTAGGCAGGGAGGGCCAGCACACCCACAATGGGAGGGAAAGCCAAGGCACGAATAAGCGGCAATGCCGCCACAATGGAGTCCTTGCCGCGACTTACAGGCACTCAAAATGGTGCAAGAGCAGGAAATCCGGCTCTCCCAGTGCCGGGCAGGAAAAAAATCCCGATTCCTCTGAGTTTTCCCTAGAGAACCAGGCAGTGACTCTGGAGCTGCCTGGCCTACGATGGAGCTGATATGGTGGTGGTGCTTGTGCTGGCGGATCAGGGGAACCAGCGCACACACCGGTGGCGATCAATGCGGGGGAGCAGGAGGCCCATGAAAGCCATATGATCCCCGATCACTGGGTTGAACTCCGGACTGCTGCCCTGATGATGTCTGTGAGGCGGTGGTGGTCGTACTGGATGGACCAGGGGAGACCAGGACACCCGCCAGCAGCTGCATTGCTGCTGTAGCAGTTCAGAGCCACAAAGCAGGAAGAAAATTTCCTGTTTAAACTGCCTCTGTGAGATCAGCTCCTAAATTGAAATTATTTGGAGAATCCAAGCTAAGTAATTCTTCTAACTGCCCTAAGTGTTAGAGTGGAAAATTTCACGTCTCTCTAGCTAGACTGAGTCGTAAAACTAGAGCTCAGCCAAGCAGAGGAGGCATGACCAAGAAAATCTAACAACTCAGATCCTGGCAGATAGATAGAAGTCAACCCACGCTTGGATTCTCCAAGCAGCGCACTGGAGAAGCATCTGATCTATGTTGACATAATTTCTTTAGGATGCCAACTTCATTCTTTACATATAGCCATATTGTCCTATAACTCTACTCAATAAGATACTCTCAATATATGCAGGGACAACAACAACTAGATTTCTGAAGCTATTGATTATTGGGAATATTAGAATTGTAGATTGAATACATGGACAGTTTTCCAAATTGGGGTTGAGTGTCTTATAAGCAAAAGCCTACACACATAAAAACTGCAATGGAGATATGAATATCACATTTTATAACCTTAAAAGGAATGAGAAGGAATATTTCCCACAATCAATCAATGATTAAACCCATGATATCTGACAAAGCATCATTTCTACATATGAGGTGCATTTCCTCAAAACTGTCACAGTCATAAGTGATGAGACTTAAAATATGTACAAGCCAGATGCTTACCTTGCAGTTGTTTTGGTTTAGAAATGCTACAGAACAAACCCTAAAAGTTTTCTTGACCTATTGTCAAGTATTCTTTTCCCAAGAACGAATAACATAGACTAGCTTTCTGAAGCAATTTAAAAATAAAATATGTTAAAGTAGAGTTGTTACTTTAGAAAATGCACACAGAAATTTGTGAAGTGACAAAGGTATTTCTGTAAAAAGTATTCATTGTCATTAAATTAATAACATCCAAACAAAACCCGATTTCAGTTTTTGCTACTGCATATTGTGATCTTACCTTTTTACCACAAGCTTTAGGAACTTGTGTGAGCCTTTCACCAAGCAGATTGCCTCTTGCCTGAAGCCAGAGAGGTTAATGTCATTGATGCTGACAATCTCATCTCCAGCCAGCAATTTATCCACAGCTGCAGCTTTGCTACCTTCTTCAATCTGAAAATATGAGAAAAAAATTAACTGTCAACTCTGTTTACATAGGTTATTAAAAAACCATTTATATTCTCCATAGAGAATATAAAAATCCATCTGCTGACATGACAATAACTATGTGGTTAAATTTTCTTGCCCGAAAGGTAGTCCCTTTATAACAACATTTTAAGAAGTAAAACTCACATGCAGTTACTTTCTCCGGCTAGGCAGCAATTCCAAACTTAAAGTGCTAGAAATCTCTGCTTCCATCACAAAAAGTTGGACATTCATCCCACTGTAAATATTCCCACAAATCAGACTGCACTTATCTTATTGAAATTAAGCATCAATTAGATCACTAAGTAATCAAAATCTATCCCATCATTAATATCAAAATGCTGGCATTCCTTGTAATGGAGAATATAAATGAGTTACTGAAGACAAGTCGTCATTCATTGAGTGTATCAGCCAGAGCTGGGAGAAGGTCCCTCTAGTCATGGCCTCCAGGTGCTCTTTAAACTGGAGCTGACACCTAACAATTTGGGAAACACTGCTATATGAAGAAAAATGATATCTGGAACAATACAAGGAAGTACATTTAATGTGTTAGTTGTTTAAAGAAACCTCTATAGGAAAAAAAATAATAAAACACAGACATTTACCCCATTTCCTACTACTGTGTTTTCCTGAAAATAAGACCCCATCTTAATATTTTATTTGAACCCTGAAATAAGCCCTTGGCCTTATTGCCGTGCGCTCAAAAGCCTGATTGGGCTTATTATCAGGGGATGTCTTATTTTGGGGGAAACAGGGTAGTCCTTGTAATTGTTACATCTTTTTTCTATTGTTTCTGATAACTTTTTGCTTCATTCTGAAACGCACTTTATTACATATATATCTGCCTGAAAGAGGGTGAGCAGAACTATTTATTGTCATATACCTCAACAAAGATTGTTGCACAACTGCCTTTTTGAATTTAATAATAAATATAACATTTGAAGTAAAGCAACCTGTGTTCTTTCTTCATATTTACCAAACAGACCAAGAAAGAACTTCTGAAGGCAAAAACAAACCAAACAAAAGCAAAAAAACCAAGTCATCGGTTGGAATCTTGTTTTGTTTAACAAAACAGAACAGAAAGTGGAATTTCAATAAGCTTATATGAAAACTATAGTACAGCCTATTAGAAAGAAATATTACTTCTACACTTTCTTAAACTATTCATTGTAGAAATGCTCCTAGATTTTTTTCAAAAACCCAATTTCTATAACTTATCTATGAACCTAATATGAATAAACAGTCACAAAATCCAGAGAATGGATAAGGAGTACAAGAGATAAGTTATAGGACTTCTGGTTTGGTGTTACGGTAAGACAGTTAGGGAAATAGCGGGCTCTGATGAGCCCTGCGAAAACCCCGGCTGCTGAACCGCCGCCGATGGGTCTTCGGACCGGAACCATCTTGCAGGGATGGAGGTAAAGGAGGGGCACCTGGGACGACCAAGAGGAACAGGCAAGTTCCTCAGAGGTCAGAGGGAACCTCTGTGAGTTGGCAGCAGGGGGCGGCAGCCATGGCAGCTACCACGAAGCTGGGACAACCGGGCAAGAAATGTGCTTGAGGAAAGTGGATAGAAACGGAGCTCTTTGAAGCCAGGTGAGTGACAACCAACCCATGCTAGAACAATGCCTAGAGCAAAATTAACATCTATAAGACCCCTAGCTATAAAATAGTGGCTGAATAACAAAGGGGCTGAAAGTTTAAAATGTTACCTTAAAGAAACAAAGACCCGATAAACAACTATGCTTTGAAAAGAACTAAAGGAATTAAATATCGAGATATGGGACAAAGACTGGATATTTTAAAATTTGAATTGGATTTTTTTAAAAAAGAAGAAGATTGGATACTTTTAAAATTAAAAGAAGAAATAAATTGGATTGTTACATAATAGCACAAAATGGATACTCGCATGACTAATGGAAAATGTGGATTGTAGAGGGACACCATCTGATTCAAAAAGGAACTTTGTAACTCTTTTCTGCTATGGGAAATTTTGAGTCCTACCGATAAAAGTCGTGGGATCTTGCAGAGAAGGTTTTTTTCCCTGTCTGAAGGCAGCTTGACTTTTGTGAAAAGAAAAGGAAATTATAATGGAACTCCTATAGTTGAAACAATAGTAACTTTAAAAATTGGCGCAGGAATAAAAGAAGGAATAAGTGCAGGCCCAAGAGAAGATTTGATATATTATATCCGGAATAAAAATAACAAAAAGATATGACTTATGGAGGACAAAATTGAAAACTTTGAAAATGGAAGGAAATATATGTTTGCAGGCGATAAAATGAAGAAATAAGATAAACACAACTGGAAAAAGAAAAAAGAAGATTGAAACAATGTGATTAAAAATAAAACAATGTATGGGTGGATTGTAGTAATAAAAAGGAGGTTTTTACAGAAATTAAGAATGTTAAAAGGAATTTATAAACATATTTAAAGGTATGTTTGAAGCAAGAATTATGTGAATGTTAAATTGGTATGAAAAAGGATAAAGATAAATATGGTTAATTTAAAATGTTAAAAGGAATTTATAAATATATTTAAAGGTATATTTTAAGCAAGAACCATGTCTCAATGTTAAATTGTTATGAAAAAGGATAAGGATAAATATGATTAACTGAAAATAAGCAATGTATAGATGGATGGAAACAACAAAGAAAGGATTAAGTAGGGATAGTTAAACCAACCATGATTATGCTGTGTTTAACAGCCAAAAAATAAAAATAGATATGCTGTGTAACAGCCAGAAAACAAAAACGACTATGCTGTATTTAATAGCCAAACAAAATGGATATGCTGTGTAACAGCCAAAATAAAAATGGATATGCTGTGTAGGCCAAAAAACAAAATGAGTATGCTGTGTTTAACAGCCAAAAATAAAATGGTTATGCTGTGTTTAACAGCCAGGAAATAAAAATGACTTGTTTAACAACAAAGATGAAGATAAAGATGTTGGGTTTTATAACAAAATAAAATGAGGTGGGATAGCCAAATAAGGAGGAGTATGTTGAGATTAATAGTTAAAATAAAATGAATAAGTTAGGTTTAATAACAGAAATAAAGACTATAAATGTTGAGTTCATTAGTAAAAATAAAATGATTATGTTGGAATTAATTACTTTATGAATGTTTATAATAATTGTGATGATTTATATTGTTAAAATATATCCATCTAAGCAAATGAAAGAGAAAAATGGAATTATAATTAATTCCATTGATTAGGATTTAAGATTTAAGTAACAGGTTTTTGGGGATAATGGCATAGTTAAATAGATAAAATTGAGGGAAATAACTGAGTAAAATATTAAGCTGTGTTAGTTGAAAATTAAGATTTGTTAGTGATTTGTATTAATTTGTGACCGGATCAAAAGCTTTGCTTTGAAAAAATGTGTTTTATGTTTATGTTTTAAAAAAATAATAAAAAACTTAAAAAAAAAAAGAAGATAAGTTATACGGCTTTTAAAAGGGGAGTCTGTTCGTAATTGAGATTCCAGCTCCAATGCAGATCTAATGTTTTATGTTTTTTAAAAAAACTTGTGTATGATTTATTTATATATTATTTTATTCCAAAGTCAAATACAAAATATAAAAAAAATCTTTTACATGATTATTTTGCACGTTTGTGGTTTTATATTCTTTGCTGTATGTCACTTGTTTAGTAGATCATTATTAATGATTTTATTATCTACTAACATATACCTAGGACTGAGAAACTAATATCCTTAAGTTAAAATGTCCTTCCTATATTTCCTCCAAATCCTTTCTAATTGATTAACTTCCTGACATTCTCATGCACAAAACTGAATTTTTCATTTTGAGAAAAAATAATCTGCGTAACAAAAATCAGTGTCCTCTTTTGGCATTAAGTACAAGCTATATAATCACCTCAAAGTACTATAGATTTTAAAAAGTCAGCTTTCTGGACTTCCAGGAAAGAAATGGCAAACTGAAGACTGCTCCACTGTGGCAGAAGAAAGAGCTGGTGAGTATATCAGGTCTTTGTAATTTTTCTCGGGACAGGAGAAGATTTGAGATTATCAACAAGTGCTTCAAACAGTTGCTTCTTATGAGGAGTCTGTAAGACAATAGTCTCTGCAGGTTTAGAGCTCTGGAACATGAGGGAATAGCCATCTTGCTCAAATCATGGTTGGGACTATTAAAAGGATACTGGTTTTGCATATTTCCTTTCTAATCACTTTCGGAAATAGTTTAACAACTCCTTTTCAGCTATTATGAATCTTTGGATTGACAAATTTTACAAACCTGGGTTTTTTTTTTATCAATCCTTGGTGAAAGACATTCAAAATACAAATTTAATGACTTAAAAATGTTTTTGGAGTAAATAGTACAAGAAGGATTTCTTAAAAGCTACAAATAGACTGAGGGTACAAATAAATCTAAAAGGAGATTTTGGAATTTATTTTAAAGAATACTTCCTGTAGGAAGATGCTTTTGTTTTGATATTTTTTTTAAAGAAGATAAAAATTTAAAAATTGGATGCCAGAGGAAAATAGAAGGAACATTAGATTAGGAAGAAGAATAGTTAAATTCAACTGATAAGAAGCAGCAAACTATTTTAACATTGGACATATTGAAGAATATTTTGGGACCCTGAAATTAATTATGTCTGCCTGTATAGATAAATTGTGTTTAAAATACATTATAGAAGTGGAACAAATTTTACCTGACATAGTTGAGACTGATTTTGAAGTGGATTTAAAAAGAATGAATTGCAAAAAGATGTTACATTGGACATACAAAGATTACAAGCTGTCATAATAATTAAAAGGAATATTAACAAATCAAGAGAGTGGCTTGGATAATTTTCCAATAGGATTTTTAAAAGAGTCTTGTTAAAACTTTGAAGAATTTTGAAGAGAAAGGAGCAAAGAAAATATGAAAAGAAATAAACTTCTAGAACATCTTGAAGGGAAGATCTGAAGAGACTAAAGATCAAGATTGTTACAAGTGAAAGGAAGGAATATAAATCAAATATGGTTTATTTAATCAAGGTTAAAACAGATATGTTATCTCTGGCAACCCTTTTGCTGACATCAGGATTGAAACAATGAGGCTTTAAGGATTTGTTTACATAGATAAAAGAGAGGCTATGGGAAGAAGAGGCTATTTGCTGTATTTTAAGAGAAAGTGATAATTTTCTCTTACAATTGTTCCTACTTTTGGTGATGATAGAAGAGTCGTTTCCTTTTATATTTTTTTTTCTTTACCATATCTTTATTTTTTCTTTACTATATTTTATTATTTTCTTTCTGCACCTTTTAAAAAATGTATTAGTTTTTATTGTTATATTTGTAATTTTTAATAAATTAACTATAAAAAAATCAGTTTTCTGTAAATATACAACTATCCATCAGTATTATTTATAAAAGACCATATTGAAAACAAAATTACATGTACTGTGTCTCAGTCAAAGCTAGAAAAAAAGATGATTAGATTTGTAAACGAGCAGCTATTACACTGATAATACAATACTTTCATGGACTGAACAGACATTGATAATATGTTAGGATGGATGCATCAAAGAGTAGGCAAATCTAATATCAACAAAACTGAAGTTGAGATATAAATGTTAATTTCAATGTTTTCAAAAAATGCAGAAGATCTCATGCCTAAACCACATTTCTGGACATGGAAATTCCTGGTATACATTCAGGATTTGTTATAGATTTACTGATAAATGAGTTGTTACCATTAATTATCAATCGAATTAATGCTCCCTTAGTTGCAGAAAGCTTTCTACAAACTTAGAAAGTAACTTATTTATGTTTTTGTATTTTACAAGTTTAGTCTTATCCAACATTACACTGTTTCCTTAATTTTTGAATTTATCATTTCATAAAATGCTGTACATTAAAAACACGAGTATGACAGCATTTTCTGAAATAAACTCACCTGAATTCATGCAGGAGAGTTCCAAAGCTATTTATTAAAACGTCTAACACTGATCTAAAGCTTTTTAATCACTGATCAAAATAAATATGACATGCCATGCACAAAGAAAACTGATTTCTGAACAGAACTGTAACAAAGTGCTATAAATCCTTAAACCGATGAGGGGAAGGTTGGTAATCCGCCCAAGAAAAAAAAACTTTATTAAATAATAATGTAGAACATTCCAAGAATAGTTACAAATCTATTTTCAAGCACTGACAACCTACAAGGAACAGGAGGAAAGGGAATGTCTGCAGATTTAAACAGATAAAAGATGAACAGAGATGCTCCAGTCTCAAAAAAAAAAAAAAAAAAAAAAGACCCATTTGCTGATCAGCTTTCATTGTTATTGCAAAAATGTCCACATTCCTTTAACAACACGTGTATGAACAAGCAGGCTATGTCACACATCATCTGGTGTCATGTGGAATGATGACTTTGTATCAAGTTATAGTCCTTGGAGAATTCACATTTTTGTTTCTTTTCATTAATATCTTATCAGCATCGCTTTGTTTTCAGACATAAATGACCTCAGCTCTCCTTCCCTAATATCTCTTACAACTAAAAATAGATTTAGGATATCTGGCCTAAATATTAGTGTTTGATAGTTTTTTTTTAATGGACAAAATCTAGATCTTTTCTCCCATTTGCTCCTTTTCTGTTTGGCTTCAATTCTGAGAATTGGCTTTGTTGATGCTATCTGGGAAGTTTGATAATAAAGTCCCAACACTTACAGATTTGCTCAGAGTCACTTTTAGGCAAGATAGGCAACATGCAACTCTAATAAACAAACAAATAAATACTAGGAAGAGGAAAGTTGATTTAAAATTATTGTTCCCATCTTGTGTGAACTAATTTGGGTGATTTGGATGGCATATTAACAAGATAAATATTATAATTAAAGGACATTGTAAATTGTAAAAAACAATTTACAGTTGCTGAAGTCCACACATCTTAAACTTGCTGGGTTGAGAAAATGCTCTACTGTAGGGGTATCAAACTTCTGTTGTCACAGCAGCATCACGTGACATATTGGGACTTTTTCCCCTTCGCTAAAGCGAGCACGGGCATGGCACGTGATGCATCCAGCCCGCAATTTTGACAGTCCTGTTCTACTGTATATAATGGAGAACCCTCATTTGTTTTTTTCCAAATAGATAATTATACTATCTTGCATCTTTGGAGATTGTGGATGATCTTACACTTTGACTAAATAAATGTAGCGGAGATATGTAGTGTGTGTGTGTGTGTGTGTCTATCACATATATATCTGTGGGATATATATACTATATATAGTGGAGCAAACCCCCTCCTTACTAGCACTGGTGATGTTACCTTGTTTGAGTAATGAAACATTTGCAAGAAAACAACCAAGCTCAGAGAGCACCAAGGCCCCCTCATTTCAACCCTGAGCTGCAAATATTCTCCTTTATTGGTATATAGCAATTTCTACAAGAACAGTAATATAGTAGATCTGCCTGGGTGAGGAAGAGTTCTGGAGTTATGTCTACAGACTTTTCTAATGCTACTTGCCAAAGAAAGATATCTGAAATTGTAATCTTGATAAAATATAGAGAATTGGCAAGTGAAAGGAAATATTAATAAGCAAAAATTGAAGGTAAAATCAAATCATGTATTTACTATGAACTACTGTATTTTTCGGACTATAAGACGCTCCTAGCTTTTGGGGAGGAAAACAAGAAAAAAATCTGCCTCCCAGCATCCATCCGGTGTTCATCTGGTCCGTTTGCCGTGGCCCGTTTGCTGCTGCGGCCCGTTTGCCACAGCAGCCTGTTCTAGAACAGCTGATCACTGCCACACCAACCCCCTGCACCACAATATTCGCTGTATAAGACGCACAGACTTTTCCACTCACAATACAGTACTTTTTCCTCTTTAAAATATTAAATGATGATTCTAAAGCAAGCATATATTCTGAATCATTATTTTAAAAAACCTCAAGATCTGAAATACAACCTCAATTTTTCAGTTATAGTTACATGTTTAAAGATTTTTACACAGTTACATGTTTACAACAGTTTAAACATTCATTTCAATGGATTTATAGTTCAAAACATCATGTGAAAAATTACCCAACTACTTTTTTATCCTCTCATGTTTTAAAGAATACTTATGAACTTCTTTCCAAGAAACATTAAAATATTTCTTGTTAAAGATTAAGCTTGCCACCCAGGTTGCAAAAGCTGAAACATTATGAAAAAAAAACGAAATCCAGTATCTAATTTAATACCCACCTTTTCCTTCTAACTCTTAATCTTGAAAAGTCTGAACAAAACAGTTTCTTATTGTGGTTAATGTTTGTGATTTGTACAAGCAGGCATTTTAACCACAACATTTTCACTTATGCTAAATATATACTTCATGATGGAAATTTATACTTCTTACAATCTATTTCAGGAAAATAGTAAATGTAACCATTACAATTCTAAAACAGTATTATTCTGTATCTTGAACCACTTAACTTATTTATTTATTTATACAGTAATAGTAAAATTAAAAACAAAACAAATGTTAGAGCAAATGAGGTCTGTGGGAAGATTAAACTTGAAGTTTTGGTTCAAAAACAATACCGTTTAATAACATCTTTAACTCAATCAATACATGAATATGATGATTCAATAACATTTTGGTCACAGCAGTTCATTTTTACTGAATTTGACTGAATCACAAATCTCAATTGGACTTTGGTTGATTTGATTTGCACATCCTTAACAGAAATTACTTTGAAATTGAACATCTCCAAAATAAAAGAAATGCTATGGCTTGTTTGTATTTATTTTATTTCCTATGGAATGCAAGATCAACATTTGGAAGATATAAAATTCTGTTGGATTTCATGATTCTGCTGGATTTAATAGAAGTACAACCAGGTGGCATTGTATATGAAAATCAAGTCCTTTGAGAAAGAGTTTAAGAGATGGATATGCTTACTAAGAAAAGAGGAACTTAAAGGAAATCATTCAAATGGCAAGATATTGCCTGCATATAAACTTCATAAAGAAACTGAGTTCAGTCTAGAGCAGCAGGAGTGTAGTACCTAGCTTTCCAATAATTATAACTGAACAATATTCACTACCACTTCGCTTTCTCTTAACAAATATAAGACTCTATCATTTGATATCTGAACTCTTAACTGTAAGTGAATCCAATATGGTACATAATACCTTTTCTAGTCCAGGTGATAGCAAGTGCAGAAAGAACTCCCCCATGTAACAACATATCCCATTTTAATCCTGATCAAATATGCCAATTTTTATATTCCTTCTTTTTTACACAAAACAATCTTGCTCCTTAATTCATTTATCATTATCCTCTGCCTCAAGTTTCTTCAAAATTTTAACGTCTCTTTTGTAAATCCAGCAGGAAAAAAATATTCCAATTACTCTCTTGAATTGGCACTTTTATTTCCTTAATATTTTAAGATTTTTCTTGCACATACAGCAATGAATTCTTACCCACATTGCTCTCTACAAATCTTTTTATGTAATATGTTATGATGTAACAGCTTCTTCTAGGAACAGGGTGTTCATAAAAATTTACTATAGCTGGCAATATAACATTGTTCCATTGCCATTCCTCAACAAAATCTCTGAATGCCATTGTAAGTTGATTATCTTGTTATATTTCCAGTATCTAAAATAAAAGTTCTTTCTCTGTTCCTCATTTACTTTTTAAAATTAATTTCAGAGCCCTAATATTGAAATAAGCACTTAATTAACACTAAGTTCTGCTTACTTAATCAGTTTAAAACTTGCTATAGCCAAAACCTTTTCTTACTTTTTGCTGTTTATTTTGAATTTGTAAAATTTATAGTTTCATATTCTTATATTAAAGATTTAAGGCACTCACCTAGTGCTTCTCACCTTGTCTAACATTTTAAAGCAATTAATAAACAATTTCCAAAGATGGTTAGCAAAGAAGTGCAAACAAGTGTCCTTTGAAGGCTCTGAGTGAGCCTGGAGCAAAAATAGTAAATTATTTTGTCTGCCAGTTCTCTCAACTTCAAGAGAATGCTGCCTTGCAGTTTCCTTGTGAGGAACACAGATTGGGTAATCTTGCATCTTCTCATTCTCCAGAGAAAATCCCTTGATTCAATCTACTTGTGGATTCTTTGTTCTTAGCTGCAATTGTCAGCTCCACAAAATGTGGAAGCTTCCTCAATATGCCATTTCTTCCCCAGAAGTCCCTCAATATTGGAGAACTTTCTGAATCACTGTACTTTATCCATAGAGAATAGAGAGATAACTTTAACCTGCACTGCAATGGTTAAGATGAATAAGATCTGAAAATAGAGATATTGATATAAATACAAAAATCAGGTTAGTTAGAGCAGTAGTCTTCCCTATAATGATGTATGGGTGTGAGAGTTGAACCTACTGTCTGATCTAAAAAGAATTGATGCATTTGAACTGTGGTGCTAGTGTAAATTATTGCACATACTATGGGCAGCCAGAGCAACGAACAGAGTGGTGCTGAATCATATAAAACCAGACACATCACTAGAAGCTAAAATTATAAGACTATGTCTGATTTACTTTGGCCATGTCATACGTGCAAATTCATTGGAGAAGAAAATGATGCTAGGAATGGTTAATGGAACAAGAAGAAGGGGCGAGCAAAGAATACACTCACTTGATAACATCAAAACTGATACAAAGATCATCATCCAACAACTGAAAGAAGATGTGCTTGACAGGGTAGCATGGAGAGCACTTGCCTATAAAGTTGCCAAGAGTTCAACAAGACTAAATGGTTAAAACGGACGTTGACTTACCTAAACGTCCTTTCTCAGCACGCTGCTGGAGAATCCAAATCTTGGGGGGGGGGGGGGGAGTTCCTCAGCTTGATTGCCAGACTGGGTGAATGTTTCTTTAAGAAACGTCCTTGGCCACTCCTCCCCTGCTTGGCTAAGCTCCAGGTCATTCGCGAGGTCAAACAGAAGATGGTGCTGTCCTGGAACAAACACAATAAGAAAGGGGAACAGTCCTGGCCATGAAGCAGCCGAAGGGATGGGTTGGATTCTCCAGCAGCGCGCCGAGAAAGGACGTTCAGGTAAGTCAACGTCCGTTCTCCAGCACGCTGCTTGGAGAATCCAAATCTTGGGATATACCCAAGCTAGTTTGGAGAAGGGTGGGAGGCTGCGTCATCCTGGAGGGGAACAGCCAGGATAGATTGCAGCACCCGACGACCAAATGAAACCTCAGCCGATGCAAAGGAGTCAATTTTGTAATGTCGAACAAAAGGTGTTAAGGTAGTCCATGTTGCAGCCCTACAGATGTCCAGGATGGAAGCCTGGTAGCCCAAGCAGCTGATGTGGCTGCGCTACGGGTAGAGTGAGGGAGGACCCTCCCTGGCAGAGTGGTCCATCTGGTACGATACGCTGTCACGATGCAGGCCTTGATCCAATGACCAATCGTGGATGAGGAGACTGTCCTGCCCAATGTAGATGGATTGAAAGATAGGAACAAGGCTTCAGATTTACGGAAGGAAGCCGTCCGCTTAATGTAACGACGGAGAGCCCTCTTAACGTCCAAGGTGTGCCATTGGTGTTCGAGATGGTGACTCGGAGCTGGACAAAAGTCAGGTAGGATCAATTCTTGGGCACGATGGTACAGTGAGTTTACCTTGGGCAGAAAGGAAGGGTCCGTATGAAGCACCACTTTATTAGGATGGAAGACGCAAAGGTCGGGTCGCACAGTCAGAGCTGCCAATTCAGACACCCGTCTCGCTGAAGTAATAGCCACTAGGAAGGCAACCTTGAGAGACAGACATCGAAGAGATATAGATGTCAGTGGCTCAAAGGGAGGTGACATGAGGGCTGAAAGTATTAATGGCAAGTTCCAAGTTGGGTAACGGTGGACAGTAGGAGGATGGAGATTGGATGCCCCCCGTAAGAATGTTCATATACGGGGATGCTGGGTCAAAGGCCGATCGTCCACAGAAGACAAAACTATGCTAAGGGCCGCCACTTGACGCCTCAGGGTATTAGGAGCGAGGCCACGGTCCAAACCTTCTTGCAGGAACACGAAAACCTCAGATGGAGATGCTGTTGTGGGGTTCCGATGGGTCTTAGAACACCAGGTGCAAAAGGAGCGCCAGGTGGCGTCGTAGATACGGTTAGTTGAAGCACGTCTGGTGGATTGCATAGTGTGGATCACGCTGGCCGGGATGTTGTCCTTCCTCAGGCGTATCCTCTCAAACGCCAGACGGTCAACTGCAACCACTGCAGGTTTGGGTACAGGATGACCCCCTGGCTTAGAGATATCCTGTCGTTGGGGATGTGCCAGGGGCGCTCCACCGAAAGGCTCAGGAGATCTGCGTACCAGGGCCGACGCGGCCAATTGGGAGCGACCAAGATGAGATCCGCCTTCTCCTCCAACAGCATGCGAATCACCCGAGGGATGAGCAGCAGAGGAGGGAAGGTGTAGAGGAGGCTTTGAGGCCATTTGCTTCGAAGCGCGTCACAACCTTCTGCCCCGGGACAGGGAAACCGGAAGAAGAACCGGGGAAGCTGGGCGTTCAGTTGGGTTGCAAACAGGTCGACCATTGGAAGGCCGAACCGCCTCGATAGGTCCCTGAATAAGGCCGGATCCAGGCGCCACTCCACCTGATCTATCTGGGTCCAACTGAGCCAGTCCGCCCTGACGTTGTCGACGCTGGATATGTGCTCGGCTGTCAGAGAGAGAACGTTTCTCTCTGCCCAAAGGAGCATCCTCATCGCCTCATCTATCAGATGTCTGGCTCGGGTTCCCCCTTCCCTGTTCACATGAGTCTTCGTTGTTGTATTGTCCGTTAGGACTAGGACATGACGCCCCTTCACAGATGTTTGGAACTGGCGGAGAGCGAGATGGACTGCTCGAAGCTCCAACCAATTTATGTCGTGTTATAAGTCCCGAGGGGACCAGCAGCTCTGGGCGACCGATGACAGCAGATGAGCGCCCCAGCCAAATTGACTTGCGTCCATCGTTAGTGTTGTCCGACTGGGTTCCAGGAAATAGGAGCCCTTCCGTATGGACGGGGAGATCCACCATCTCAGAGACAACCGGAGTGCAGTCGGGAGGACCACTGTAATGTTTGAACACGCTCTTAGGGATCTCTGATAGGGCAGGAGGAACCATTGAAGAGGACGACTGTGAAGACGAGCCCATGGGACAATTGAGATGCAAGAAATTAGTTTGCCGAGAAGCTGGGACAAGGTGATCAAGGGAATGGACCGGAGAGACAGTACCTGAGTCACCAAGGACCGAATGCTGTGAATCCTGTCGGGGGACAGGAAGACACGACAAGTGATCGAGTCTATGACAACTCCTAGGTGGAGAATGCGAGTGGTGGGCAGAAGCTGACTTTTGTCGAGGTTCAGAGAGAACCTGTGCTGTTGTAAAAGACGAGAGACTGTCCTGAGGTCGTCCACGGCTTGATCCCGAGTGGCAGATAGAATAATGATGTCGTCCAGGTAGCACATAACTCTAATCGGGACCTGTCGCAGAGAAGCCGCCAAGGCTGCTAGCAGCTTCGTGAAGGTCCGAGGGGCGGACGAGAGGCCAAACGGCATGGCCCGATATTGGAAGTGCCGGTTGGAGTAGGCAAACCGAAGAAACCGTCAATGTGAAGGACGGATCGGGACATGGAGGTAAGCCTCCTTGAGGTCGATTGAAGTCATAAAGTCGCCCCGCCGGATGCCCTGCAGAATCGACTTAAGCGACTGCATTTTGAAGTGGTGATATCTGACTAACTTGTTCAGTGCCTTCAGGTCTAAAATCCCTCTCCAGTCCCCGGAAGACTTCGGGACGAGAAACAGGCGCGAGTAGAAACCGGATCCCCGTTGTTCTACCGGCACAGGTTTGATGGCGCAGATGTTGTATCTCTGCATCCATCAAAGCTCTCTTCTCCGGGTTGCCAGGTACGGTGCATCGGAGGAAGCAGTTCAAAGGGCTGGAGAGGAAGTCCAATGTGAGGCCGAGCCTCACAATCTGGAGAACCCAAGCGTCTGTCGTGGAAGAAACCCATTGGGGCAAGAAGTGGAGAAGACGACCGCCAATGGGTAGTTCTGTGGTGTAGTCACTTACCCCTCCGGAAAGGTCGGTTGGAGGCCCCACGGTATTGTCGTCTGGAGTTAGGCTGACTTCTGCCCCAATCCCGGTAGGCAGGTCGCTCCACGGCCTGATCGCCTCCGTGAGAGAAGTGCCTGGAAAAGTAGGGCCCGCTGGGTCCGGACTCAGTCCAAAAGGGCTGCCTTTGGTTGTAAGGAGCAAATCTCCTGTCATGACGTTTGTAAGAGGAAGGCATAACTTTCCATTTATCCTTATCCTCCACAAGTATAGTGTCTAAGGCTTCTCCAAAGAGAAGAGAACCCTTGTAGGGGGCAGATGCCAGCTTCCACTTTGATTTGAGATCGGCCCTCCAGTGGCGGAGCCAAAGAAGACGTCGAGAGGTGACATTGGAGACAAGGGCCCGAGAGGAAAATTTAGCCGCATTCAAAGACGCGTCTGCACAGTACTCGGTGGCTGCCACGATTTTATTTATGTCATGATGAAACCTGCTGTCATCAGGCGGGAGCCGCTCCTGCAATTGGCGCAACCAGATGAGAGCTGCGCGAGCAAAAAATGAAGTAGATGTAGATGACCGGATGGCCCAGGCCACAGCTTGATGTGTCTTGCGGAGAGACAACTCAGCCTTTCTGTCCTCAGTTTTGAGTCCATCGAGCACATCGTTGGAAATCACTGAGGTAGAGTGAGCCGGCTGGGGTAGAGTGAGCTGGCTGGGCCACAGGAGGGTCCACCGAAGGTAAATGAATTAGATCCTGTAAGGAAGGATCTGAACAGTATAACCGCTTATCGAGTCCCGTCGAAGCAGAAATGTAAGCGGGTTGGGACCATGATCTTTGAACCACATCAATGAATAATTCCGGGCATGGAATAAAATCCTGATCCGGTTTTTGCAGGTGGAATAGATCATCATGAGGATTCAGATCCGTCTGTTGAGATGTCTGAGAAGATGATAATCCCATGTTAGTGGTAATCTTGGCCTTGTGGAGCAAGGACTTAAACATGGAAGGACGGAAGAGTCCCGTAAAAGAAGGTCTTTCCGGAGTTAGGTCCTCGTCCTCAGACAATTCCCCTTCTTCAAGCTCCTCCTCCTCCCAGGGAGAGTCCTCAGTTAAAAGGGATTCTGGACGGTGAAAATAAGAACATCGCGGATCGCCATACAATGGAGCCAAGCGGGGAGGAGCCAAGACAGGAACCTGAGACCCTTGGAGAGGAGCAGAAGTAAGGATTCGAAATAGTTTGAGATACGAGGTCCTGGATGTCCCGAGACATAGCGGGCTGAAAGCCCTCCGATGGAAGTGGACCCACGATAGGGGCGCTTGGAGGAGGTCTGAGATCTGCCACGCTCTCTGAAACGCTGTCTGTCTGAAAAGCGGTCTGGAGTTTGGAACGACTGTCGGTAAGAAGAGGGGCCTCCCTGCCCCGAGTAAGAACGAAAGGGCTGACGCTGCGTGTATGGAGTATAACGCCTGTCCTGTCTGCGAAAGGATGAGGGCATAATTTTGCGTTTGTCTTTGTCCTCAACAAGGACTGGCTCCAATGCAGTACCAAACAGGTTCGGGGCTTTATACGGGGCCGCCGCCAACTTCCATTTGGTTTTAACATCGGCCTTCCACGGCCGTAACCAGAAAAGGCATCGCGATGTGACAGATGTCGCCAACGCCCGCGATGCAAACTTGACAGAGTTCAGCGAAGCATCCGCCGAGTATTCTGTGGCTGCAATAATCTTATTAATATCGTGACGCAAACGGGTATCCTCTGGAGGGAGCCGTTCCTGAAGTTGACGCAACCAGATCAAAGAGGCCCTATTGAAGAACGAAGTAGCCGTGGCAGTTCTAACAGTCCAGGCCACGGCCTGATGTGATCTACGAAACGCCAATTCAGTGCGTCTGTCCTCAGATTTGAGACCCTCCAGCGGATCAGATGAAACCATCGAATGAGAAGTGAGGGTCGCCACCGGTGCATCCACTGTGGGCAAGTCCAACATGGCCTCAAGTTCGGGCGCCGCACAGAACAGTTTCTTATCTAGATTGCTTGGTGCAGTGGACGACCCTGGTTGGGCCCAAGGTGCCTGCAGAACATCCGTGAACAGTTGAGGGCACGGAATAAAGTCTTTCTCCTGCTTGACTTGTTTAAATAAGGCATCATGAGGACTGGTCTCAGACGGGGTTGTCGGGGGTTGTGCTCCCACAGAACCCAAGTTAGTAGTCAAACGAGCCTTGTGAAGGAGGGACTTAAATAGTGCGGGACGAAACAAGCCTGTGAAGGCCGGAGTGTCAGGTACCAGTCCTTCATCCTCGGAGAATTCGAGGTCTTCAGGGCCCTCCTCGTCATGGCACGAACCCACAGACGAAATAGACTCACGAGGCGAGGGGGAGCGAGCCCTGCGGGACCCCGAAGTGGCCAACGTGCCTGAAGAAGTCCCCGCCGACGACGTCTGGGCCGCTGACTGCGCTCCAGCCGCCATAATAGAAGCTAACGCCGTAGACAGCATCGTCTGGAAGTCGAACTGTGAAGGAGGTGGAGGATTGTCCATTGCTCGGAGGCCCGCTGCTGTGGGCGTGAAGGTGGCCGAAGGTTGGCCGAGGTGGAAAGGCTTCCAAACCCGCTAAGGAAACATCAGGCATCGACTGGGACACACCCTTCTGCCAAGCCAAAGAAACGGATCGGACCTCTCTCCGCTCCGAACCGTCGGGAACAGGAACAGACTGCTGGGCGGATCCCGCATCACAACTGTATAATGAAGCTGACGCTTGCTTGGCTTTCTCACATTGTTTCTCCAACGCCTTATGACGCCTGAGAGCATCCTTATCAGCCGCAGCAGAGGTTTTAGAGTGGCGGGACTTGTGACCGCCAGATGCAGAGCGTTTGCCCGACTGTTTCTTGCGGGACTTAGTAGATCTGACAGGGCTGACCTCCTGATCACTATCTGAGGAGAACGAACAGTCCGCCATGGTGAGAACGCCCCAAGCAGGACCAAATAGGCTGATTAGTAATTATTTATTGATTGATTGATAGATTGATTTATAATAATAACAATTATAAGAAATAAATATCAATAATTGATTGGCTGATTGATTGATGGCTTGCTTGCTTGATTAATTGATTGAATGAATGCTTGCTTGATTAATTAATTGATTGATTGAATGACTGGTTGATTGCTTGATTGCTTGATTGATTGATTGATTGATAGTCTGAATATAGCTCTGAGCAATGAACTGTACCCAACAAGCAGTGCTGGCACTCCTGCCACGCCAAATAAGAGGGCACCCCGCTCTCTGCCCAGGTGTGTGGGTAGGCCCTACACAAAAGGCTACAAAGGGGTGAGCAATAGACTGCAAACGCCCCCCCCCCACTTTTCCTACTGAGTCAATGCCCAGACCGGGACTGAAAGTCAGCCAGCAAGCCCTCAGAGAAGAGGCTGCAGCCCTTTGATTAGGGTCCGCGCTGCCACGAGGCGATCCAAAATGGCGGCCGCCCTAATGCTCAAAATGGTGGCCGCGAGTTGGTGGCGTAGGAGCAAAATGGCGGCCCGCCCGTGCTCTAAAGGATTACGGAGCACTTTCCCCTGGCGCCGCTCTCACACGGTCGCCACTCAGGGATGATGGCCTGGCCGGCTGCAACACGGCGGGAGGGTGGTGAGCAACCGACAGCCACGCCGCACCCCCCCCTGCAATCACTCACAGTGGTCGAGTTAAAGCTGAATTAGCCGATAGCCGCAGCGCCGCCCGCAGAAGCCTGACGGGACGGCCGCTGGATGAGCCACGCCGCGAAGTAAAGGGTGCCGGTAGCCGCTCCTTGGAAACACCTCCGCTCTGGCTCGCTGGTCAAACACGGGAGTCGGGGAGCAATCCGCTCAGCCCTGATCTCATCGGCAATGGGAATCTGACCGGATCCGCCCCGCAGGGACAGAAGCCGGCAGCAGTAGGTGCAGAGGCGCGAAAGCCGGTACGACCCAGATCCCTGGGCACGAAACCGACGAGCAGCTGATTGACTCACAGGATCAAAATAAAGCCTAATCCTAACCGAAATTAACCAGAAACAAAAAAAAGGGGGGGGCTAATCAAAAATAACCAAAAAACCTAACACAATACTCAGAGCACAGAGAAAACCCTCTCAGTCTGTCAGCAACTGAGAGAAAGACTGGGGATTCGGGTGCAAAAGGGGGCGTGGAGAAAGCACAGAGTAGGAAGTTAAGGTTAAAAAAAGTTCTCTCAGTTGCTATCAGATAAGAGGATTTTCCCAATGCTGGAGTGTAGTAGCAGCGTTCTAGAAAAAAAACAGTCTCTTGCTTGACTGAGTGTATGAACTGGAGCTTAGCCAAGCAGGGGAGGAGTGGCCAAGGACGTTTCTTAAAGAAACATTCACCCAGTCTGGCAATCAAGCTGAGGAACTCCCCCCCCCCCCCGCCCAAGATTTGGATTCTCCAAGCAGTGCGCTGGAGAACAACAACATCCCTAGAGAATGAATTTAACTGGCTGAACTATCTAGTAGACAGGAAACAAACATTCAAAGAATTTCTTGTTGTTAGTTGTGAAGTCGTGTCTGACCCATTGGGACCCCTCTACCATTCCCTGGAGTCCATAAACATAAAGAAATTGTTGCAAACCTTTAAAACTGAAGGCTCAAATTGTGAGCTATATCTTTTTATAGCAATTATCTAAATTTGAGTTGTTAATTTATAATATTAATTTCCTTGGCAGTATAATGTTACATTCAAGCATTTTCTCTTGAGGAAACAAGATACTAAAGATCCTTTCCTTGCATGCTCTTTAGGATAATTAACTAGATTAGAAATTAATGGACAAAGCTTCTCAATTATATATGAGGTAGGAGTTGTTAATTTGCTTAGCTGGAAAATCGATCTGCCATTTGAAAATAGAAAAAATAGATCAACTTTAGTTTTGCTTTAAAAAAACCCTGCTTCATCACTACATCTATAAAATATGCATAACAGATTTGGATTGTAAATTTTTTTTTCTTTAATTTCTTTCTATGCATGTATTTTAAATATGGAAGTGCACTGGCTTTCTACTCTGGATATGATCACATTTAAATAATGTTTAATAGATGTGTAACAATTCTGTTATTTATTCATTTACAGTCCAAGATCAAATGACAACATTTAAAATATAATATACCATTAATAAAACATACGTATATAGAACAAAAACACTATACAATTATTCATTAGAGGTGCCAAAAGGTTTCTACAAGGAAAGGCAATAAATAAAAAAATTGCTAATGCTTTGAAAACACTGTGAGATGCTTTGATCATATAGAGAGAATAAATGAGAATAAAATTGCAAAACAAATATATGAAGGAAGGATGAATGGACCAAAAAGGTGGAGACTGAAAAAGCTGTAGGTAAATAGAATTATATCAAAATGCAAAAGATGAAAGAACAAAAGGTAATGTATGAAGTAGTGTATGGTAGATATGATGTAAGTAGGAAAGGAAATTATGAGGAGATATGATGAATAGTGTTAGTTTATAATAAAGGGACTACACTTTTTTTTCTTATTTATTTGGCTTAATATTTATTACTTTTTCTGCACTCCATATAGCAGTACTTACCCTAAAAGGAAACAGCATGAAAAGTATGTATATATGTTTATCTCATTATATTCAATAATACTATATTAATTAAACAGGGAGGAAAGTATGCATGGCAGTCATTCAAAGGTGTGAAGCATGAACATACTGTATCAAATATTCATAAAACAAAAGATTAGCAAAATATAAATATATTACAGTGGAGAATTTTATATGAAATGTTAATACAATGCAGACATTTCATTCAGATAGGTTCAGCTAAGCTTTCATTTATTTAAATAGTAATAGTGTAATCTGATCCATATGTATTTGAAAGCCTGCTAGATATAACAGAAAGTTACTCTGACAAAAATGTATGTAGAATTTTAGTCATGCGAAAAACATTATTTTACAGCAGATTGTTGTCATATATTGCTGAAAGCTAATTATATTTAAGGTATCTCTTTCTATAAACAACTTGTTAGAATCTAGGTGTAGTGAGGTCAATGTTCATTTTTTTAAAAAAACAACCTGACTGTAACTGACTGTAACAGTTGCACAAATGAAAGCAGCTTTGAAACGTTCACTAGCAAAAGCAGCCTAACCGGAAAAGCATCTTTACATTATTGAAAACATATTTGATTGTGAGAGACATAGTCCAGTTCCATTTAAATTGTCTTCTTGTTAATAATATCAGTCAAAAAGTATGGGGGTGGTGCAGTACTTTCTTGTAATTCAGTACAAAGTTACAAACAAATAACAATGTTTTGCATTTTAAAGCCTTGGAGAAAAAAAGCTACTACTTACCGTAAATTGGCCCCACTCTTCCAGTAAGAATTGAGGACAGATTTGTAGTTGCAAAACAACCTTATAAAGTAGAATAATGTGAGAACATCAGTGATCTTCCCAATATAAAGTTGGTAGACTAAAATGTGAACTATACATTATTCAAACACCGTTCATAACCAACTTTTGTGGTGGGATGTAGTTTGGATTCCCAGGAGGGAGGAGCTGCATTCAGAGAGTAAAGAAATAGTGAATCATTTGCAAGATTCTTTATTATTCAAAATATTCACAGTCCTTTTTAGCTATCTTCTTAAATCAAGGATGCAAAAAATATGGAACATAATAATAATAATAATAATAATAATAATAATAATAATAATAATAATAATAATAATAATAATAATAATATTTTATTTCTATACTATATATAATTTTATTTCATTGTATGTGGCTCCCTATTCTCCTTTTTGTGGCTTACCAAATGTAAGCAGCCAAAATAAGGAAGACTGTTTCAGTACTCTTTGGAACTTTGTAAAATGCATGCCTTAAATATCACAGAGACTTACTTCACATAGTTCACCTCTTAAAATCCCAGATCCTCCTACAGAAACTGGTGTGGCCATGACTAGTGCATCCATACTAAGTAATGATAGCTACCTGATTGAAAGAGCATAAGTAAAGTTTCACTGATATAAATATGGCCATGAAATATCAACTGACTTTTAGTTCAGCCTCCAGGGTCAGATGGAGCTCAACCCAAGTTCTGAAGGTGTGGCCAAACCACTACTGGCTTTGCAAAATCCCTGCTATATGAAATATAAGACTGGAGAAGGAAAATGTCTTCTAAAAATGGAGAAGGGAGGATTTGGAGACCTACAGATTAGAAGGTATAACAGTGATACTTGGGAAAATTCTAGAGCAAGTCATAAAATGATTTATCTGTAAGTATGTGGAAACACTGAAACTAGAAATCATCACGTGTTTACAAAGACAAGTCTTGCCTAACTGAACTTACTTCTTTTTCGATCAGGCAATTTCTTGGGCAACTATGAGAATGCTGTGGATGTCTTGATTTCAACAAGGTATTTGACCAGTGTGGGATTCAAAAATTTTTACTAACGGTTCTGTGGGCGTGGCTTGGTTGGCGTGGCAGGTGAAGGATACTGTAAAATCTCCATTCCCATCCCACTCCAGGGGAAGGATACTGTAAAATCTCCATTCCCTCCCCACTCCTGGGGAAGGATACTGTAAAATCTCCATTCCCTCCCCACTCCTGGGGAAGGTTACTGCAAAATCCCCATTTCCTCCTGATCAGCTGGGACTCGGGAGGCAGGAAATAGATGGGGACAGGGCCAGTCAGAGGTGGTATTTACCGGTTCTCTGAACCACTTAAAATCTCCGCTACCAGTTCTCCACAACTGGTCAGAACCTGCTGAATGCCACCTCTGTATTTGACATAGTACCCCAAAATGCTCTGATTAGCAAGCAGCATGGTATACCTATTAAAGATTTACAGAGAAGTTAGAAATGTTGCCAAAATAGTACTAATGGATTCCAATCAAAGGGATGTACCAGATGGAATCCCACAGAATTCACCCATGGATGGAACCAAAACTTTCATATTTTTACTAATACATTATAATTTAACTTCTTGCTGTGATAACCAATGCTTTAGAAGATTGAAATATCATTGACATAGATTTTTATAAATCTCTCTCCCTCTCTCTCTCTCTCTCTTATCTATTACATATATATGTATGTATGTATGTATGTATGTATGTATGTATGTATGTATGTTTTATTAACTGGAGTAAGGAGTAAGTTTTATTAACTGTACACACACATACCACACACACACACACACACACACACACACACACACACAGTGAACTGGTCTAAGCAAAAAAAATTTTAACTGGATTCAGATAAACTGAAACAAGAGCAAAATAGATATTGAAAACCGTAATTAATGGATAGAGAAATAAATCTTATGAAGTAGGGATGAGGAAAATGGACACATTAATTTTAAGAAAATATGACTAAGATGGATGTAATAACATTTTTAAAATACCTAAACATATCACACAGAAAAAGATGAAGGATGTGTCTCTACTTGCCCTGACAAGACTTTTCTCCCAAAGATACTGCCTTTACCTCATTCCCAGCCCTTGACTTAGAAAGGCTTAAGAAATCTTTAGCTGCACTAGTACAGTTACTTCCTTTCTTATTCTGACATTGTCAGAGATGCCTCAAAATGGGACCCTCATTTTGCAGGGAAATGATGCAAAAATAGAAGCTATAGAGGCTGGATAGGAAATGGTAATAAGCATTACACATCCCGTTTCTGCAGATTTAAGGATGGATTGGTAGTTTATAATTTGGTACTGGGAAAAAGCCCGAATATCATTTTTTTATTATTCCATAATGCAGAATAATTAAACTTTTTGCATTATGCAAAATGATAGAAAGCTAGAATCTCACAATCTGATAAATCTGATAGCATAACCAATGTCCAAGAAGAAGAATAAGGAATTAAACACTTAGGAATTAAACAATTATTTAAAGAAGTGATCTTAAAAATACATTGCCTACTACACAGGACCACATAGTGTAAGAAAACCCATTTTAAAACTTCACCTAATTTTGCTTTGGTTTTCCATTACGTTTTCAATATAGTCACATCTGTATTTTACAGTGCAGATTTCTTTTTCTTATAAGAATATATAATACTACCAACATTATCATATTCTACTCTTGTATACCAGTATTTTTCAAGGAGTATAAATAAGTACTTAGTACCTTGATTAATATGAAAAGCATTACTTATGTGAGTAAGCTAGTACACTTTCCAAAATTCTTTTTTAATAAGCAGCTCAATAAAACTCAGAGCATTATATTTAATTTACAATCTTTAAATTTTTCACAGCAATTAAACTTTAATATCTCATGAGCAGTATAATTAAATCTGCTACACTGGAAATAAAAAGGATAATTAGGCCTTTGTTTCTGTATTCCATACTACTGCAAAACAAATAAATATATACACCTTTATTTCAATTAACATTTTGAAATGGATCGTTGGTCTTACCTGATACGTTCCTTCTCGTTGAGTGGAGACAGCAGCCAGCGTGGGTAGTGCCCATCCAATCAGCTTGAAGGACTGAGCCTGTCAATTATTCTTAGTCCCGCCTCTGTTGCCGGGCAGCCCAGCTTTGGCGAAGACTGGAAGACAGACTCGGTGTGTGGGACAAGAAGAAACAAGGTAGAAAGACAGAAAAATGCCGAGTCCAGCTTGAAGAAGAAAGGGAAGGGTCTGGCTGCTGTCTCCACTCAACGAGAAGGAACGTATCAGGTAAGACCAACGATCCTTCTCCATTGAGAGTGGAGACAGCAGCCAGCGTGGGACATACCCAAGTTCACTGTCCCGGAGTATGGGGGGGATTACGCTGGACCGCATTGTCCTCTCCGGCAACAACTCTTTGGAGAACTCGACGACCAAACGAGGCTTCAGCTGATGCAAATTGGTCGAGTTTGTAGTGTCGGATGAAAGGACTAGGAGAGGTCCAAGTGGCCGCCCTACAAATTTCCAGCAAGGAAGCCTGTGTAGCCCAAGCTGCCGTCGTAGCCGCGCTGCGGGTGGAGTGAGCTGTCAAGCCTGAAGGGCGCGGGAGGGATCTAACATCATAGGCTGTGGCAATAGTCTGGCGAATCCAACGACCGATGGTTGAAGGAGAGACCTTACTGCCTTGAGATGTAGGTAAGAAGGAGACAAAAAGCGACTCCGAACGACGGAAAGGAGCCGTCCTCTTCAGGTAGATTCGCAGCGCCCGCCGGACATCAAGAGAGTGCCAACGACGTTCCCGAGGATGCGTGGGCCGAGGGCAGAAATTTGGCAGGACAAGTTCCTGGGCCCGGTGGAAAACAGAGTTGACCTTCGGCACGAATGTAGGGTCCAAACGGAGTACCACTCGGTCTGCATGGAAGACACAAAGGTCCGAACGAGTGGACAAGGCGGCGAGCTCAGATATGCGGCGAGCCGAAGTAATGGCCACCAGGAAGGCAACCTTGCATGTGAGAAGTCTGAGACTGGTGGTCCGAAGTGGTTCGTACGGGGAACACGTAAGAGACTGCAAGACCAGAGGAAGATCCCAGGTCGGATAGCGATGCAGAACAGGAGGACACAAGTTCTTTGCTCCCCGAAGAAAACGGCGGATCAAGGGGTGTTGAGCCAGAGACGACAAGGAGCCGCAGGTAAGTACCGAAGATAAAGCTGCAATGTGCCGGCGGAGAGTGTTAGGAGAGAGACCCTGGGAGAGACCCTTCTGCAAAAACATCAGAATATGTATAATTGACGGTTGTAGAGGCGAGACACCGCTCTGACCACACCAGTTGCAGAAACTCCGCCAGGTGGCAGAGTAAATGCGTTCCGTAGAAGGCCGTCGGGAAGAAAGCAAGGTGTGCACAACATCTGCCGGGACTTGTACCTCTCTCAAAGTGCACCGCTCAATCTCCAAGCGGTTAGATTGAGCCAGGCCGGGTCTGGGTGCTTCAGGGCGCCTTGCGAGAGAATATTGTCCGAGAGAGGAATGCGCCACGATGGGGTCACCGATAGGGACACGAGGTCCGCAAACCAGGGTCTCCGAGGCCAATGAGGTGCCACAAGGATCACTTCCGCTCGCTCGGATAGAATCTTGCGGATGACCCTGGGAAGAAGGGCCGTTGGGGGAAATGCGTACAGAAGGCCCGACGGCCAAGGAGTCCGAAGAGCGTCGACGCCGGCCGCTCGAGGATGTGGGTACCGTGAAAGGAACAGCGGAAGCTGAGAGTTCTCGTGAGTCGCGAACAGGTCGATCACTGGACGGCCGAAGCGAAGAGACAGTTCTTGGAAGAGGAGCGGGAGGAGGCGCCATTCCGCGTTGTCTATCCGCCGACGACTCAACCAGTCCGCTTGAACATTCTGTACCCCGGAGATGTGTTCTGCCCGAAGGGAACACAGGTGGCGCTCTGACCAGACCCCCAATGCGACTGCCAGGGTTAGAAGAGACTTCGACCTGGTGCCCCCCAGTTTGTTCAAATGAGCCTTTGCGGCGACATTGTCCGTGAGGACAAGGACGTGGGTTCCGGAGACCAGATGACAGAATGACTTTAGAGCAAGGAAAACAGCCTTCAGTTCCAGCCAATTGATGGGATGCCGAGCTTCCGAGGGTGTCCAAGTCCCTTGAGCCAGATGACCTTGGCAATGGGCTCCCCAGCCCAGAAGACTGGCATCTGTCGTCACCACCACCCTCGAGGGCTCGAGGAAGAAGCAACCCGCTGAGAGAGCGGGGGAGCGCCACCACCGGAGGGATCTTCGTACCGCAGGAGGAAGAGGGATCGGCTTCGATGAAGTGCCTCTGCCAGCCTTCTGCAAAGGCAAGAGAAACCATTGGAGTTCCCTGGCGTGAAGTTGAGCCCAGGGAACAATAGCTATTGCGGATATCATCTTACCTAAAAGTTGAGACAAGACATAGGGAGAAACCACCCGACTCCCCTCAACTCGGGAAATCAACTGCCTCAGACTAGCTTGCCTATCGGGAGAAAGAAAAACTCTGCCCTGAAGAGAGTCAATTAGGGCACCCAAGTGCACTAACCTAGTGGAGGGGGAGAGATGGCTCTTCTCCAAATTAACAGAGAAACCGTGAGCTGCCAGCGTCTCAATCGTCATACGAATATCTAAGGCAGCCTGTTGCACAGAAGGAGACAACAGCAGAATATCATCTAAATAACACAGGAGGCGGACTGAACGGAGACGGAGCTGAGCCGCCAAGGCAGCTAACACCTTCGTAAAGGTGCGGGGGGCAGAAGAAAGGCCAAATGGGAGAGCCCTATATTGGTAGTGTGCTCCGTTATAACAAAACCTCAAAAACTGTCTATGGGATGGTAGGATAGGGATATGAAGGTAGGCCTCGGTTAGGTCGATGGAAGAGAGGAGGTCGCCCCTCCGAATACCGTCCAGAATAGACTTCAATGATTGCATTTTAAATTTTCGGTACACGACGTATCTGTTTAAACGTTTAAGGTCCAGAATAGGACGCCACCCCCCCGATGATTTAGGGACTAGAAACACCCTTGAATAGAATCCCGAACCTTCCTGACCGGGAGGCACAGGTTGGATAGCCCTGATAGACAGGAGATGCTGAACCGATGAGTCCATGAGGGACCTCCTAGCGGAGTTACGAGAAATCGGACAGCAAACAAAGGTGTGAGGGGGGGGGAGCGACAAATTCAATGGCCAACCCAGATCTTAAGGTGGCGTGGACCCACTTATCCGAAGTGGATTCTTCCCAGACCGCGGCAAAAAGGCCCAATCTGCCGCCAATGGGAGGATCCAAAGGGCAATCATCGACGGCGACGGGCGAAACGACCTCCTCCCCCTCGAAAGGGCCGCTTGAAGTTAAAGGGACGCCCTCTGAATGACCTATCAGAAGAACCCCGCTGCCTGCCGAAAGACCCATCTCTCCTAAATGTGGGAAAGGGAGAAGAATAGGAGGACCCCCCATCCGCACCTCTGGAGGAAGAACGAGAGGGGTAAGGTGAAAAACGGGGCGCTCCTCTCCGGAAAACAGCTGCTAACACCTTCTTTTTGTCCCTGGTTTCTGTGAGGAAGGGATCTAAAGCGTCCCCGAAAAGCTTCGTGCCCTTAAAGGGAACCGAAGCCAATCGCCACTTGTGCCTGGCATCAGCCTGCCAGTGACGGAGATACAACAAACGACGAGCCGTGACAGCCGAGGCCAAAGATTTTGCGGAGAACCTGGCAGCATTCAGAGTAGAGTCGGCTGAAAATTGGACGGCCGCCACAATTTTATTCAGGTCTTGTCTGATACGAGTGTCTCCGGGGGCCAGCTTTTCTTGTAACTGACGTAACCAAAGTAACGTTGTCCGATTGAAGAAGGATGCCGTAGTAGTTGCTTTAATCGCCCAGGAGGAGCTTTGAAAGGCCTTTTGAAGAACCTGGTCAGATCTGCGTTCCTCAGGGCGGAGACCTTCGTCCGGCTCGCCTGGAACATTGGAGTTAGGAAGAAGGGCTGCAACTGGGGCATCCACCGAAGGAATCTGAAGAAGAGCCTCAAGATCCGAGGATACTTGGAAGTTTCTTTTGTCATTAGAAGAAGGTAGGGGGGCAGATGCCGGGGATTCCCACTGTCGTTTCACTACGTCCAGAAAGAGAGGAGGAGTAGGAACAGATGTTATCGGCCTAGCTGGTTCCGCGAACATCGGGTCCAAAGATCCAGAGGAAGACTCAGGAGGTACCGGATCAGCGTTTGGGGAGGATAAACGGGCCGTATTAACAGCCTTGAAAAGCAATGATTTGAACAAGGCCTGAGGAAAGAGACCTGTGAAAGCAGGCTGATCCGGGGGAAGGTTCTCATCTTCCGACAGGTCAGAATCAGGATCTCCTTCGTCGATGAAGGCTGAAGGATGACTGTAATGGGAAGAAGTAGGAGAAGCGGAGCGGACTGAATGAGAACATCCTTCGTCACTGTGGTCCACTGGAAAGGGAGAAGGCTCTCTTACCGATCCCTGTCGACTGGAAAAACCCGAACGGGCAGCCAAGGACTTTTGAACCGCTGCTTCAATCATCTGCTGCAGCTGATCAGGAGGAACGAGTGGATCCAAAGGGCGGGCAGGGACAGAATCAGACGAATGAGCCACCTGTACTGTTGCTGGATCAGGAACCGGATGCTGAAGAACTGAACCAGGACCCCACAAATTTTCCTCAGAAATAGTCACTGGACAATCTTGCAGAGACAGCTGGTCAGGAGTAGGCGAATGGGGTACGGAGACTGGAGGAGGATTAGAAGGAGCAGGTGGCGGAAGAGTGGAAGGAGGCAGTTGAGCGCATGCCTTGTCACATAATCTGGTCAAAACTTTGTCTCTACGTTTTTCCGCTTTGGAAGAAGAGGATGATAAATCACGAGAGGAAGACTTGTGATGGGAGCGTGAGGCCTGAGAGGACCTGGAATGAGACCTGGACTCTTCCATAGGAGATTGCTGGGTAACAGACGTGGAGTCTGATTGGCCAACTCCTCCTGCACTGGCCTTCCGGCCGTGCTTAGACTTAGAAAGGGCCTTAGGCATAGCACACAACAAGGTTATAATAACACTCCCCCCGCTCACGCACCAGACAGTGTCTTAACAATCAGATCCTGAACAGATATCAGGGAGCGAAAGGAACTCCACGGGAAAAAAGGCCTCGGGTAAACTGTTTCTTAATTAAAGCAACCCAGGCCCAACAGATTAAAATGGGAGCGTAACAACTCCACGAGCTGGAGGGTTGGTGGGGGGAGGGAGGCCGTTTGAATGTGAATGAATGGAAGGCAATCAGTTAAACAGGCAATAGACAAATTAAGGCCACAGTCCTGTGACCGTTGTAATCAAGAGCACGGGTGGGGGCGCGAAGCTCCACTAATCTTCAATAGTGGCCAGCGCCTAAAGCAGAAATCGCTGTAGCAGGGAAAAAAGGGGGGGGCGTGAAGCTCCACAAGGCGCACTCTGGAAGGCCTCCGGGATCGGGCCACAGAAAACCAGAAGGGGGGGGGGCGCGAAGCTCCTCAGCTGCAAACACGCAGCGAACAAACTGTTTGGTCTGCTTAGAGAGGCCACGAGGCAATTACAGAAGGCTGCAGATAACGTGCACAATGGAGTAGAGGTGGGGGCGCGAGGCTCCTCAGCAGAATCACACAGTCTCCACGCTTTGCATTTAAATAAATCCTGAAGGGAGCGAGCCGGCAGGGAGTGATAGCAGGAGAATCGCCGGCCGCTAATTAACGTTCTCCTCCAACGGCGGGAAATTCCTCTTGACTCAAAATGGCGGGCGCCGCTATTAGAAAGCCCGCCGAAACCGCCGATGATAGAGGGGCGAGGAGATCGCAGCCGGGAGGATGTCCCTCGAAGATCAATGCCCAAGGAAGCCCTCCCTGGAGGAGAAGAAGGGCAAGGGGTCCCCACGCCCCTGGCAGAGCCAGGGAGACTGAAGTTAATAAAGGGCTATTTCTTACTCACAAACTTATAACACTCGATGTCAAGACGGTCCAAGTCAGCCAGAAAGATTAGTCAATGTCCAAATCGAAGCCCAGAGCACAGTCAAACAGTCCAAGTCCAAAAACACGAAAAAATCCAACACTAAAGGGGTAAAAGGAGAATTTAGCCAGAGAGAACGTCCCACACACCAGCCAGCGCTGAAGGACTGAGCCAAAGCTGGGCTGCCCGGCAACAGAGGCGGGACTAAGAATAATTGACAGGCTCAGTCCTTCAAGCTGATTGGATGGGCACTACCCACGCTGGCTGCTGTCTCCACTCTCAATGGAGAAAAGGACTTTTTTAAAAAATAACAGCAATCAGGTAACGTTTACTTTGAACATATAAGGGAAACCCAACTAAAATATGATTCAATATTTTTTATCACAAAACAATCAATTTAAACATAATCATATGAATTAGGAGAACATTGGTGCATGCTTAGCATTCCAAACAGAATCTGGCCTAGTACTTGGAACAATATAAATTGACCAGTCTTAGTCTAGGAATATCATTTCCTGTTGAGCTACTACACATTTCAGATTCTATAAAAAAGTTGATTTAATGCTGACAAAATATTGATTTGTCTTGGTTAATTATGACCATACTAAAATCATTCTCAATTCAGCAACACTCATCCTCTATTTTAGCAGCTTTATTCAAGGCTACCTGAGACACCCATGAAAGAGTTGCTTGGGTGAAACTTTTTTATCCAGAGAAAAGAATGAAATAAATGTTTTTGCCTTAGGCTCATCTTGATAATCCAGAATCTTCAGCAACCTGAGTCAATAAACTCATAGGCTATAAACTTTCTGATCCAAACTTGGATCCTTGTTTTGCTTTATAAAAATCTCCTGCTGACTAAATTACAATCTTGTGAGTATACTATGCAGAGTATCTTCAAGAACTAATTGACATTGTTTTGTCTATACTGAGGTCCTGTAGACTGTAGATTATTGTGATTATCTAGGGTTTCAAAAAATTTTAGACAGACCAATCCTGAATTTAGGTTAAATATTCAAAACAGAAAGCTTCCCTCAGCTAACTTTAGAAATTATTCAAGTTTTTAGAAGCTACGAAAAAAGTCCAAAGAACATGTATCTTGAGTGACCTGTTTATTTTCTCAAGCTGATAATAATTATCTCAAAAAAGTATTCCAGAGAAAGGAGAACTAATGTAAATGCATTAAATATGAAATTAAAAGTTGTTAAGAATCTGAAAAGGCAAACAATGGCAATTCTGGATAACACAGTACAGCCTTACCCACTTCTCTCTTCTCTCCTTTTTTACACAAACCAAGAAATACAAAAATACCACAAATTTTTTGAGATAGCTTTCTGTAAGACCCTACAGATTTTACCAAATCGGCTCACCTTTGACTTTTCTTGGACAAATGAAGTGTAGAACTGCCTGGTTTCAAAGAAGATGGTTGTGATCATAGGCATCACACTGCCTATCTCTGAATTTAACTACCATGTTTCCCCGAAAATAAGACCCTGTCTTATATTTTTTTTGAACTCTGAAATAAGCGCTTGGCCTTATTGCCATGCACTCAAAAGCCCGATTGGGCTTATTATCAGGGGATGTCTTATTTGGGGGAAACGGTAATACTTATGGAATGATACCACATATTCAACATTAGAAAAAATCATTTCTGCACTTTTCCTACTTTTTATATACATAGCCTGTATATAATATACATTTACGAACAATATTATACCAGTGAGATATGGCTCAATATTGTGTTTCACATCTGTTTATTCTTTCTGGATTAATACATACATGTATAAACTATTTTCCCCACACAAAAAAACCATTTTAAACAATTTTAAACACATCATTAACTCTAATCATAGAATAATATTGATTAGTTTTTTCTATTGCACCAATAAAGAACATTTTTGTAGATAGAAAGAGAACATATATCATTGTAAACAATTGTAAACTTGGATCATATTGTCTTTTCAACTTCAAAGAATAATTATTTCTGCTGTAGCCCATGCCCCATAAATTTTTAATTCTTTAAAACAATCATTTGCTGAAGTAATCTCAAATCTTTATATTCCTTAACATTCTTTTCCATTTAATATGGTATATTCCAACAATTTAGTCCAGACTTCTTACAAATAACATCTACATTAATTCTTTGAAAAAATACTGTATATTTAAATCATCCAATGCATATTGATATTGAGAACAGGGAATTTTCAAACACATCTGCATAGAATTATAAAATCAAGTGTTTAAACCTTTGATTAGTACAAAGCTTAATGCCCATGACTTTCAAGAAGAGAAAATGTGCAATTTTCAAAGTACAATTACTGTATTTTCCGGCGTATAAGACGACTGGGCATATAAGACGACCCCCAACTTTTCCTGTTAAAATATAGGGTTTGGGCTATACTCATCATATAAGACTACCCCTCTTCCAATGCACACCAAATAAAAATTAAAAAACATCAACTGGCTCACCTACAGTGTAAAAGCAGCTGTGCTAGTCCCAAAATGGCCTCTGCAACAAGCAGGAACCTCACACAGCCACAAAAAGCCCCCCAAAAAACTTTCACACTCTACACATACACAACACAACTGGCTCACCCACAATGTAAAAGCAGCTGTGCTAGACCCAAAATGGCCCCTGCAACAAGCAGGAACCTCACACAGCCACAAAAAGCCCCCCCAAAAAAACTTTCACACTCTAAACACACACAACACAACACAACTGGCTCACCCACAATGTAAAAGCAGCTGTGCTAGACCCAAAATGGCCCCTGAAACAAGCAGGAACCTCACCCAGCCACAAAAAGCCCAAAAACCCAACTTTCACACTTTACACACACAAAATTCCACATACAGCTTTGTGAGATTTTGTGTGTTTGTGTAGTTAGAGTGAAACACTACAAAAACACACTAAATCTCAGAAAGCTGCACAAATATTATTTTATTTTATTTTAATTTTTATATGAAAGCTAAATTTAAAACTTCCTAAACTTTAAATGCCTAGGTCTAAAAAAGAACAACTAAAAAACCCCCCAATTATAACCCCAATTGACTATTTTTTTTTAAAGCTCCCAAAGGGGAAAAAAACTTATCCAATAGAACAGAGATCTTCAAACTTGGCAACTTTAAGACTTGTAGACTTCAACTCCCAGAATTCCTCAGCCAGCTTTGCTTTGCTGGCTGAGGAATTCTGGGAGTTGAAGTCCAAAACTCCCTGCTTGCTTGATTGCAGGCAGGGAGTTGCTTGCTGATGGAATAGATTCAGGCAAGGAAGCAAGGCAAGCGTTGCGACTAGCAGCTGAGGTAAGCAAGCTGGAGGGGGAAAACTTTTTTCCTTTTACATGGTTTCTGGCGATCCCAGCTGAGTTGCAGGGAACTCAGCTGGGATGGGATTGACCTTCAGAGCTGGGACCGTCAGAGCCATGGTTCTGGCGATCCCAGCTGAGTTGCAGGGAACTCAGCTGGGATCGTCAGAGCTGGGATCACCAGAGCCATTTAAGGCTCGTCAGAGCCTTTTGGGCTGGTCTGTCTGGTTACAGGAGAACGACACCCGGCGTATAAGACGACCCCTGACTTTTGAGAAGATTTTCATGTGTTAAAAAGTCATCTTATACGACGGAAAATACAGTACCTCAGAATAAAAGTTTATTAATTTACTTGTTAAGATTTTTATTATGCCATTATTATTTTTATAAGTAATTCAAGGTGGTGAACATATATAATAATCCTTCCTCCTCCTATTTTACCTCCCAACAACTCTGTGGAGTAGGTAGAGCTGAGAGAGTGTCATTAGTCCAAAGACACTCAGCCGGTTTTCATGCCTAAAATAGAACTTGAACTCACAATCCCTTGGTTTCTAGGCCATAACCTTCACCACTGCATCAAACTGGCTCTCCTTTTTATCATTGTGAATAGGGGTCAAAGTTATGTTGCTGTCACAAAATGTTCCAAATTTCAATATTACTGCCTTTAATAAAGTGCAATAAATTACTAAAAATTTAGTCCCAGAATAGTCACATGACTATATATCAATATATTTCAAATATTTTTGTAATTCCATTACTTAGATATTTATAATTTATAATTAATGTATATTAATCATGAAGTAGTACTGATTTTGGCACATTTATTTTACTCCATAAACTCCATGGAATGTTTTTAAACAATCTATTCGTATCAATGTTAATCAAGGATAAGTAATTACATCCACAGATAAAGTTTCTTTGCAATAATTATTTCCAGAGTTTACACATGTTAAACTCAGTATTTTTATAAATTTCTACAGAAACTTCACAGCTTAAAGAATATGAAACCTAATCCAGTTCAATGAATAATTTATGAAAACGTCTGCCCAATATCATTATGTTTTGAACAGATCATAAATAGTAAAACCTATTGTTAGTATATAAAAGTGGTTTGTGTTCAATAGAATTCTTTATTGGCCAAGTGTGATTGGACACACAAGGAATTTGTCTTTGGTGTATATGCTCTCAGTATACATAAGGAGAATAAAATACATTCATCAAGAATAAAAAGATACAACACTTCGTGATAGTCAAGGTTACTAATAAGCTATCAAATCGTACTAGGAAACAAATAAAAACAATATAATTCAAAGGTACAAGCAACATGGTTATAGTCATAAGTGGGAAGAGATAGATACTAGTAAGGAAGAGGAGAATAATAGTAATACAGTCTTAGTAAATTATTTGACAGTGTTGTGGGAATTAATTGTTAAGCAGAGTGATGGCATTTGGGAAAAACCTGTCCTTGTGTCTAGTTGTTTTGTTGTGCAGTGTCCTATAGCATCTTTTTGAGGGTAGAAGTTGAAACAATTTATGTCCAGGATGTGAGGGGTCTGTAGATATTTTCATAGCCCTCTTTTTGACTCAAACAGTATACAGATCCTCAGTGGAAGGCAGGTTGGTAGCAATTGTTTTTTCTGCAGTTCTAATTATTCATTGAAGTCTGTGTTTGTGTTTGTCTTGTTTGGTTGCAGAACCAAACCTGACAATTATGGAGGTGCAGATGAGACTCAATAATTCCTCTGTAGAACTGAATCAGCAGCTCTTTGGGAAGTTTGAGCTTTCTGAGTTTGCGCAGAAGAACATTCTTTGTTGAGCTTTTTTGATGATGTTTTTGATGTTAGATGTCCATTTTAAGTCTTGAGATGTTAGAACCTAGAAATTTGAAGGACTCTACTGTTGATATTGTGTTGTCTAGTATTGTAAGGGGTGGTAGTAGAGGATGTTTTCTTCTAAAATCCACCACCATTTCTACAGTTTTGAGTGTATTTAGTTCAAGATTGTTCTGGTTGCACCACAAGGCTAATTGTTCAACCTCCTGTCTGTATGCAAATTCATCGTTGTTTTGAATGAGACCAATCACTGTTGTATCATCTGCAAACTTCAGTATTTTAACAGAGGGATCTTTTCAGATTCAGTCATTGGTTATAGAGAGAAGTGGAGAAAGCACACAGCCCTAGGGGGCTCCTGTGCTAATTGTGCAGGTATCTGGTGTGATTTTGCCTAGCTTCATCTTCTGTTAGGAAGCTTATGATCCATTTACAAGTGTGGTCAGGTACAGCTAGCTGATTTAGCTAGAAGAATATCTGGAATGATGGTATTGAATGCTGAGCTGAAGTCTACAAAGAGGACCCTTGCATAGGTCTTTGGACATTCAAGATGTTGTAGTGCAGTGTAGGATGTAATCCAGCTACAACATGAAATACTTCTCATTTATGTAATGTGGTAATCTCAACGTTCCAATACAGTGCTACCTTAGTACTCAATTACTTTGAAACTCATCAAATTTGGTACCCAATGCATTTTGATGTGAAAATTTTGTCCTGTTATTCATCATTTGTTTGTATTCAACCCACAAAGTAGAACTTGTCAGTGTCAACCGTCTTGTGATTCACTACATTATTCCTTATGGGAAAAATTGTTTGGTACTCATCACGCCTTCTGGAACCAATTAATGATGAGTGCTGAACTGGTCCGAACTGATAGCATTTCACCCCTGATATGAACATAAAGAACCTCAAAACATATTGGAAATTCAATAATTACTTGAAAAATAATTAATGTCAGTAAAAAAAACATCCAACTTTTTTACAAGAAAAATGCAGCTAGTCTTTAACCAAAATGTGTTACATACACTTTAATTAAATCAAGAAAAAGCCAATGCAGAGGCTATGTGTCTGGAAGATTGAATTAGGACACAATATGTTTTCCTTCAAGATCATACAAGAATTCCTAGCACTCCATCTTTACCAAAACTAAAAGATATATTCCTTTTCTCACACCAAGATGCTAAAGAGAAAGAAAACACATTTCTGAACCCTGTGATAAAAATATCTCAGCATGTGGAATGTAGGAGCACATTCTTGTATTAAAAGCTTCATTTAATTTGGTGCCTAGTCTATCACTTTGGGGACGGAATAGAGAGGACTTTGAATGTTGAACTCTTTTTGCCTCATAGTCTATCTATCCTCTGTCTATAGCATGCTCCATCACTGCCTTCTGTAAAGGAAACAACATCCTCTTTAAGACACAAAGGCAGAATTCTTCTTGAAGCTCTTAGAAGAGTAACCAAATTTTAAAAATATACCATTAACTTCTCCAGTATATGATATCAAATTCTTTTTAAACAGACAATTTCCAAAAAGTTAAATTATCACAATATTACTGCTTGAAATTATTATTCCTAATCTTTGCTTTTTCATATAAAATGTATACATTTCAAATAAAGTATCTAATTCTAATGACCACTGGCTTATATTGAAAAAATGGCAAAATATATGTAAGGATAATAAATGTGTCCATTTTCCAGGCACAATGTTGTTCATTCACAGAAATTATTTTTTTGTAAATGGACAGTGTGTAGAAAATGAAAACTTGAAATATGCAGTCTTTTTTTAAAGAGGGTTATAATCCCTTTTACAACCATATGCCTTGTCAATGTAGTCACTATTTGACTTGTGTGAATAAGACACTGATATATACATTTCTTGCTTCTCATCACTATTGCCAGTGAAAGTGGACATGAAAATTAGAATTAGCTGCAATGTTAGGAACATTTTTCATTTTTTAATTTTCATTTTATTAAATTTGTATACCGCCCTACTCCCGAAGGACTCAGGGCGGTGAACAGCCATAAAATAAAACATATAAATACAAAATTTAAAATAGAGATAAAACAAATTAAATAAATTTGGCTGAACCGTTTTAAAACCCCAATAATTTAAAACCAAATTTAAAATTCCCATTTAAAAGAGGAAAAGTTTAGGTCAGGCCGGCTTGCTGGAATAGGAACGTCTTAAGCGTGCGACGGAAGGTACGCAGATCCGGAATCCTCCGTATCTCGGGGGGGAGCTCGTTCCAGATAGTAGGTGCCCCCACAGAGAAGGCTCTCCCCCTGGGGGCCGCCAGTCGACATTGTTTGGCCGACGGCACCCGGAGGAGCCCCTCTCTATGGGAGCGTACTGGTCGGTGGGAGGCTATTGGTGGTAGCAGGAGGTCCCGTAAATAACCAGGTCCTAAGCCATGGAGCGCTCTAAAGGTGATGACCAAAACCTTGAAGCGCACTCGGAAGACCACCGGGAGCCAGTGCAGCTCGCGCAGGAGAGGCGTTACATGGGAGCGCCACGTCGCTCCCATCACCACCCGCGTGGCCGCACTCTGCGCCAGTTGGAGCCTCCGAGTGCTCCTCAAGGTGAGCCCCATGTAGAGAGCATTACAATAGTCCAGACGGGAGGTGACGAAGGCATGAGTGACCGTGCGTAACGAGTCCCGATCCAGAAAGGGACGCAACTGGCGGATCAGGCGAACCTGATGAAAAATCCTCCCGGTCACGGCCGTCAAGTGCTCTTCTAAAGACAGCCGTGAATCCAGGAGGACACCCAAGTTGCGAGCCCTCTCCGTGGGGGCCAATGCTTCGCCCCCAATAGTCAGTGATGGCACCAGCTGACTATGTTAATAGTTAATATGTTAATATTCCTTTTAAATCTTACCTTACAAGTACTTTCATGTAAGTCGGAAATAATAATACAGCTCACTTCTCAGCAGTATTTCCTGAACATCAAAAAATCCTCATGAAGCAAATAGACCAAATCAGCAATTATATTTCTAAGCCACCAACATCTTAATGAAATCCATAACTTACTGAACTTTGTCAGCACTTAAGAATTGCTTTCTGAGAAGAAAAACAAGATAAGGAAAAGATAAAATGAAAACGGGTTATTAAGTTTATCCTAGGAAGTTCCTGAAAACTCATGTTCCTACGATCGAATCTTTTCTGTAATTTGTCCTGGATCTCTGTAATGTCATTGCCAAACTGAAGGATAAACATAATGGAGAGATGTTAAAAGAGTTCTAAAATAAGTATCTTTTCAAACATGTATATAATTATTAACTGTTCCAGTTTTGTTTTTTATATTTTTATTAACTTCTGAGAGATTTATGAATGGTAGCATAACAAGTTGGCAGTAAATAAACTCACATACGTGGATGCATGTGTGCATGCTTGTGTGTGTTTGCATGCTTGTCTCTGTGTGTGTATGTGCACCTTTGAATCATTCTTGATTCCTGTGACTGAACAAGTTCTTGCATTTTCCTTGGCAAGATTTTAGAAGTGATTTATGCCTCTTTTTCTTGGACTGACGGAGTGATTGACCCAAGGTCACCCAACTAATTTTGTGCCTAAGGTGGAACTAGAACTCAATCTCCTGGTTGCTTAATTACTAAACTAAATTGGCTCTAAATAAGCTTAAGAAAACAAATTATATTTTACTGTTTACTACTACTCTTACATGAACCCAAGTAACTATATCCAGTTATTAAATATTCAACACTTTTAACTTAAAGCAATGCTGTTTTTATAGCAACAAATCTTTTCCTGGAAAGATGGCAAAGATTAAAAACACAACTGAACCTACAGTTTAGAAATGGAGAATATGAAACCATGTTAAACAATTAGTGAAACTAACTATAGTGTTCAGTAAGGTAAAATGTTGATATTTGCTCATAATAGATTGAAGTATTCCATGGCCTGATAAAATCCTACCAATTTGAAAAATAACTTAAAAATCTATAAAACATGGGATTATGAACTCAGACAATATTTTTGTCCTAAAGATCCATTTAGCTTCTAAAACTTGTGCTATATGTTGAAGTTCATAGAATAATATTGTACTAGAATTGCAAGGTGCCATTCTTGTTCAATGCAGCTAAGGCCTCTGAAACAAACACTTTAGTTTCTGCCTGAACACATCTAATGATCTACTTAAGGTCAGATAACCATGTCTCTGGCATATCACCCAGAGACGAGGAGCAAGATGGAAGACTTAGTAGAAATCATTTGGTGATTCATCAAATTAATAACTACTTCTTAATCTAACTGACTAAGGAAGAAGTACCTGCATGGGAGGAATTGCCACTGGGAGTAAAATCAGAGATCCCCAAGAACAATTTAGTAAAGCAGGGTCAGACATGAAAAACTAAAATCCAGATCAAGCAAAGGTCAATCATGCTGAAATGCACAATGTAAGAAACACTGCAAAATTATTGAACAGTCCCTGAAAATGGTGGGACAGTCTTATCTGGGGAACATACCATATTTTTTGGAGTATAAATTGCACCTTTTTCCCCAAAAGAGAGGGTGAAAATCTGGGTGTGTCTTATACACTGAATGTAGCCCCGCCCACCCACTGGCCTCCGCACGTCGCATTTTCCAGTGGTTCCAGGCGGTGGGGATCCTCACTTCCACTTGGATTTTGATAACGAGCGGCACAGATCTTTTAATCCATTTAAAACAAGCCCTATCACCCTACGCACATTTAACTGGAGTGGATGGGGTGGGGGATAATTTTCATGGGGGCAGAAGAGGGACTTGGCACCGAAGGCGCCACTCCCAAGACAACCCCCATCTTCCTACCTATAGCCGTAGGCACTGAAAGCTTGGCTTTCTCTCAGCAAGGCCCCATAGAGACGCAGGAGTTCAGTCCTCCTGGACGCTGCCATCTTGTAAACACGGTGTGATTGAGGTTGGTCCCCCCACCGCTCTCTTAAACTGAACTGCACTGTGCTTTTCTGACTTGTTGATAAATGATCCTGGGAGAAAGCAGCAGCTGGCCACTGCGGTGGTGGCGCTGCTCTGTTTCAGGTGGTCAAAAGGCCAAGTGGTTGTGTGGAGCTGAAACATTTCTCCTTCACGCTGCCCCCCCAGCTGCTCAATGCAGTTCAGTTTAAGAGAGCAAGGGGGGAACCAACCTCGACCGTGGATGGAGCCCCTCTGGGTACGAAGACCATTTGGGAGAAGAAGGTGGCTGAGGTGGGAGGAGTGTAGGTGCAAGGGAAGGCGCGAGGAGGGGTGGGAACTGCAGGAGAAGCAGCCCTTCTCCCCTTCTTCCAGCAACAGGAGTGTGTGTCTTCTCAATGTGCCCAGAGTTTTCTTCTTCCCCTTTAGCCACCGAGAGCTCCAAGTCCTCCCAGGGCCTGCCTGGAAGCGGCTCCAGCAGGTCTGATGGCTGCCTTCATAACTTGTGTGAGGACTGGAGATCCCCACTCCCTACAGCAGCAGACTTCTCCTTAACCTCCCGAGATTTCTGCTCCCATGGCTGCTGCACGGCATAGGGTGAAGATGGTCCGTGCAGACCACCTGCAGGCTTTGGGTGTGCTGGGTGGGCTTGCATTTTCAAGGAACTGCTGGCTTGCTGGGCGCTGCGCAGGAGGTGTAAGGCAAGACGCTGCCACCCGAAAACACTGTTGCCGTGATCTCCACTGCCTGGAACAACTCAAAAACGCAAAGCTCTTTTTTTGCCTCCGCACACCCTGTTTTTGGAATCGGGGAGGCAGCAGAAATCATGGCAACAGTGTTTTTGGGTGGCAGTGCCTTGCTCCAATTGAAGCAGCAAAGGCGCAGGGGGCTTGCTGGGAAGCCCGGCACCATGTTTACAGATGGCAGCATCCAGGAGGACTGAAGTGCAGCGTCTCTATGGGGCCTTGCTGCGAGAAAGCCAGACTTTCAATGCCTACGGCTCTAGGTAGGAAGATGGGGGCGTCTCAGGAGTGGAGCCTTCGGTACCAAGTCCCTCTTCTGCCCCCATGAAAATCATACCCCACCCCACCTCACCCACACCAGTTAAATGTGCGTAGAGTGATAGGGTTTGTTTTAAATGGATAAAAAGATCTGTGCTACTTGTTATCAAAATCCAAGTGGAAGTGAGGGCATCGCTGATCCTGATGATGGTAGGCAGAGGCCTACCTTGTTTTCCTCCCCAAAAATTAAGGTGCGTCTTATAGTCCAAAAAATATGGTAATTCCCCAGCTAAGAGTCGCTTAGTATCTGATAAAAAATACATTCTTTTAAAAGCCATTTCAAGAAAAAGATTTCCTTCAGTATCCAATAAGTATCCATTTTGTATAGATACCATCTGAATTCCAAAAGGTCCACATGACATTCCAGAGACTAATGCATCAAATCACCTAGATATCAAATCAAATAAAACTGCCATAACCAGTTTTTGGAAGGCTGGCTTGTATTAACCTGCCAAATGCCAACTTTACCAAGCTCAATTACCGTATTTTTCAGAGTATAAGACGCACTGGAGTATAAGACGCACCTACCTTTTTTGTTTTGTTCTTTTTTTATAAAAAGTTTTTTTTTTATTTTTTAGACAAACACACATACAAACATACAATGTATTTTCTTTGAACAGAGTATTTGGTCGGTTTACAAATTTAAACAGTGTTTAGTCATTTTAATTAAATTTACAATTTCTATATTTCCTTTTTGCCATATTTATTCCTCATCTATTTGTTTAAAAAACCAATATTACCTTTCATCCTCATCTCTAATCTTAATCAAATTCAATTTTTCCCTTCTATTCTATATTATACCCCTTCCCATTGTCATGGGAAGGGGTATAATATAGAATATTATATAGAATATTCATCTTCACATTGGTTAATTATGTAATATTACAATTGTTTAATGCAAATTCAACATTTTAATATAAATCAATTAGTTATATAACTATCTTTTTTGTATATTAATCCATATGAACATGAATATTCCAATTATTTCCATGCAATCCAATTTCTTACAAATAAATTAATTATATTTACCATTAATAATAAACCAAATAATTTTCTCCATATTCCTCCAAACCACAACTTAACCATTTCTGCTTCCAACACAATATGCAATTAATAGTATCTCAATTATTACAATTCCCTAGTTAAATAGTTTCCCTTTAACACTCTTAAACTTTCCCAATAACCCAAATAGTTTTGCCCATATAATCCTCCAAATCACAACTTAATCATTTCTACTTTCATCACAATATATAATTAAAAATATTTCAATCGTTACAATTTACCTAATTAAATTTAAAAATGTTCTAGCTGTTATCTGAGCTACAACTTGATCCTTTTTACTTTCACCACCATATACCATTAAAGGTATTTCAATTGTTACAGTTTATACTTATTCATATTTCTAAAAAAAAAAAAAAAGAAAAACTTATCATTGTCTAGATTTCAAAAATACAAAGACAAATATTCCAATTATTATTCATTTCATTTTTACAATCATGATTTCCCATTTATTTCTTACTACTATTCATATTTCAATTCTAAATATGTATAATATCTTTCTCTTTCATTTCTCTTTCTCCTTTCCCATTTTTATTTTTGCCTTTTTCTTTCTCTTTTTTTTCTTTTGTGTTTTAAAATCTTGAACTCTCCTCTTTTGCCCTAAATTTCCCATTGTTTGCACCTACATTTCTGGTGAGGAAAAAGAAGAAAAAGAAATCTCCCTCTGCCTCTACCTAATTTTGCGACGTTGCAGCAAACAGCAAACAACCTGCTTTACTTTCATTTTCGTTTTCAGCATAGCTTGATTAGCACAAGGAAAAAAAAATCTGCTCCAGCAAGCAGCAGAGCCCTGCTCAAAACAGTTGAGAGCAAATCAGCTGAGAGTCGGGAGGCAGATCCAATCAACTTGTGCTAATTAAGCTGTGCTGAAGCTGAAAAGAGCTGTTTTTTCTTGCTGTTTGTTTGCAAGGAGGTAACTGCTGTGAGGCACAGGCCAAAGCGTGGGGGCCAGTGGTGGGCGGGGCTACACTCGGTGTATAAGATGCACCTAAATTTTCACCCCCTTTTAGGGGGGAAAAAGGTGCATCTTATACTCCGAAAAATATGATATGTTGCCTAGGTAGTAGATCACAAGGAAGTCAAGACAAAAGCACAAAAAACCTACACCATATAAAAAGGTACACTCCATTCACCAAGAAGGTGATGCAATTATTTCTGTGGGCTGGAAGATATTAAATACATTTTATTTCTCACATCTCCTAAAATACAAACCCTCATAGACTTCCCTAAGAACAGCCTACTGAAGTCTATTGGGCATCAGCATGCCAGAAAACCTTTTACAAGTTGAAAACTGTGCTGTGCATGAACCCAATATTAAAACAATATTCATCTACTATTCCTGCTATATGTTGATAGATGTTATGTGAGCCTTATATTGATCTTGATGTAACTATAGAAAGACACATTCTTAAGTGAATTACTAAAAGCCTACAAGCACACTTGTGGTGTTGAGACTTTAGCATAATGATAGATTACCAATTGGAGTGGAAGAAAGATACAATTCAAAGACTCACACATGGATACTTCACTTTCCAATTATACAACTTTTCAGCTTTACTGTAATTACTAGGATAAAGATAAAGTTTCAAGAAAAAAATTAGCAAACAGTGACTTGAAAATTCCTTCATTATCAGTAAAGAGACCCATCATTTCACACAAAGGAAATAAAAAAGAAAATGAGGAAGATTCTACTCAGTATTAAAGATACATCCCATTTATAAATGAGAAACAGTTTAGTTGCCAGAATTCTTGTTGTCATATTTTTTTCCTTTTGAATAAATATTGGTAACAAGACTTCGTGAGAATTGTGCTTAGGAAAGAAATTACTTGCATTTTTTTCGAAAATGCTAAGAACCGACATAAATATCAATATGGCAAACAACTTTTAAGTGCCAGATTTTTTGTCAATGTACTGAATAGGTACAGAGTGTATCACCCATAATGGGACAAACAATATAGAAAAATATCCTCAAGAAGATAAAAAGTTAGCCAAATAAAACTTTGGAGCTTTAACTAAAAGTACGCAGGGATTTTTTTTGAGAAGACAAGTAAAAAAACATCTGTCATTGTCTCTCACTAACTTTTAAGGTTCATCTCCCGCTAACTTTTAAGGTTCCTGCCAAATACGAGGAGGAGCCAATCCTTTAAAGTAGGTTATAATTTTCTCAACTTCTTTGGTAAAGAGGAAGATAGTGTGAAGTTGTGAAAAAGGTTTGCAATGAGATAGGGTATAGGAGGGCAGCCAAAGATGCTAAAGAATATGTGACAGAGTTGAATATGTTAGTGGGTGACTGTGAAAAACATTTGAGAAAGTCAGCATGCAGAAGACTACGAAGCTTTGGGAGTGGTGGAGGATAAGTTGGGAGCAATGGTAGTAAATCCAGGAGGATTTACTCAGGAGGCCAGCAGCAGGCCACTAACACCAGTAGCAAGCCACCAAGGTCTGTTTGATCAGCACAATAGCAGCTTCTCCCTCTCTAAGTAAAGCCAAAATATATGAAGGCCCCAGTGGCAGCTGGCAGTAAGAATCCACAACAAACACATTCTGCATATACACCAGCATGTATGGGGTGTGGTGCTAATTCGCCTCCTCGCGGTGCACCCTCGATAGCATGGTAATGTGAACCTAACAACTAGCAACAATTGGCAGCCAGACTACATTGAAGAATTGGCAGTTAACGACAGTTGGCAGCCAGGCATCTTTGTAGAACTCCTGGCTCTCTCTATATATGGCAACGGATTAAAATCTACTCCTGGCTCCTGGCTCTCCATCTTGAGCCACATTGCACCACCAGCTCTACGAAGGCAGGAAGCTTAGTGAAGGAGTATAACAAAATTATTTAACTTTGACATCAACACCTGCAGATGGTGCAGATGGGCCTGCTGATTGTGTACCTGGCTCCCTGCCGTGTGGCAGCGGCCCTGCCCGAGCTGCTCAACATGATAGCCGGGGTGGCGGTTGATACCCCCAGACTTATGGTCATGGGGGATTTCAATCTGCCATCTGTCGGTGAAACATCAGAGGCAGCTTGGGAGTTCATGGCTTCCATGACGGCCATGGACCTGACCCAGTTAGTTCATGGCCCTACCCACACAAGGGGACACACTCTGGACTTGTGTTTTGTCTCAGGTCAGTGGCTGAATGATCTAGAAATAGGGGATATAGTTATTGAACCCTTGTCATGGTCAGATCACTCACTCCTTCGACTCGACTTTCATACCGCCACACCTCGCCGCAGGGAGGCGGAACCAACAAGGTGGTTCTGCCCCAGGCGCCTGATGGATCCGGATAGGTTCCTGATGGAGCTTGGGCCATTCCCTGAGGCTCTGGCTCACGACTTGACTGAAGAACTGGTGGCCGCCTGGGATAGGGCAGCAGCTGGAGCTTTGGACCGCGTCGTGCCTTTGCGGCCTCTGACCCGGTGCCGATCCCAGGTAGCTCCCTGGTTCTCCGAGGAGCTGAGGGAGATGAAGCGCCGGAAAAGATGCCTGGAGAGCGACTGGAGGGCCAGCCACTCTGAATCTGACCGAACACTGGTGAGGTCTCATATTAAGATCTACCTAGTGGCGATAAGGGCGGCAAAATCTAACTATTTTTCCACTCTTATTGCATCTGCAGAGAACCACCCAGGAGCCATTTAGGGTGACCCGCTCCCTTCTCCATTTGGGAGCGAGGGAAGACCCCTTGCAGGGTAGGGCTGAGGATTTTATCATGCAATTCCTGCATGATAAAGTCACTCAAATTCGGGAAGGCCTGGAGTCCGATTGGGTAGATTCAGATGGGGTGACGGAGGTGGGTCTTGAGATTGTTATCTGGGAGGGGTTTGACCTTGTGACTCCCGAGGACATGGACAGGATTCTGGGTAGGCTTAGCGCTGCCACGTTTATTGGACCTGTGTCCCTCCTGGTTGATGCTGGCCTCCCGGGCGGTTACACGAGGCTGGCTCCAAGGGATTATTAACACTTCTTTGAGTGAAGGTTTCTTCCCTCTCTCCCTGAAAGAGGCAGTGGTGAGGCCCCTCCTCAAGAAGCCTTCCTTGGATCCGGCTGTACTAGTGAACTATCGCCCAGTCTCCAACCTTCGCTTTGTGGTGAAGGTTGTTGAGAGTGTGGTGGCGTGACAACTTCCCCAGTACCTGGACGAAGTTGTCTATCTAGATCCGTACCAGTCGGGCTTCAGGCTGGGGTACAGCATGGAAACGGCATTGGTCGCATTGGTTGATGATCTCTGGAGGGCTCGGGACAGGAGCTGTTCCTCTGTCCTGGTCCTATTAGACCTCTCAGCAGCTTTTGATACCATCAACCATGGTATCATGCTGCGCCGATTGGAGAGGTTGGGAGTGGGGGGCACCGTGTTGCGGTGGTTCTCCTCCTTCCTCTCTGACAGTACACAGTTTATGTTGGCAGGTGGACAGAGGTCGACCTCGAGGCGCCTTGTTTGTGGGGTGCCGCAAGGGTCAGTCCTCTCGCCCCTTCTGTTCAACATTTATGTGAAGCTGCTGAGTGAGAACATCAGGGGTGAAGTGCCATCAGTACACTGATGATACTCAGCTGTACATCTCCACCCCGGACCACCCCAATGATGCCCTTGACGTGATGTCCCGGTGCCTGGAGGCCGTGTGGATCTGGATGGGGAGAAACAAGCTCAGACTCAACCCTTCCAAGACCGAGTGGCTGTAGTTTCTGGCGTCCTGATATAGCCAGCTAGCTCCATTGCTGACTATTGGGGGCGAGATCTTGACCCCCTCAGAGAGGGCTCACAACTTAGGTGTTCTCCTGGATACACGGCTGTCTTTAGAAGACCATATAACGGCTGTGGCCAGGGCAGCTTTCTATCAGGTTCGCCTGATTCACCAGTTGCATCCCTTTCTGGACCAGGACGCCTTGCGCACGGTCACTCACACCCTCGTCACGTCACGTCTGGAATACTGTAATGCTTTCTACATGGGGCTCCCCTTGAAGAGCACTCGGAGGCTCCAACTGGTCCAGAATGTGGCCGTGCGGGTGATTATGTGGGCGACATGGTGCACCCATGTAACACCTCTCCTGAGCGAGCTGCACTGGCTCCCGGTGGTCTTCAGGGTGCGATTCAAGGTGCTGGTCATCACCTTTAAAGCGCTCCATGGCTTAGGACCTGGGTATATATGAGATCGCCTTCTGCCACCGATTGCCTCCCACCGGCCAATACGCTCCCACAGAGAGGGACTCCTCAGGGTGCCGTCAGCCAAACAATGTTGACTGGCGACACCCAGGGGGAGACCCTTCTCTGTGGGGGCACCTGCCTTCTGGAATGAACTGCCCCTGGAGGTTTGCATGATCCCTGACCTACGTATCTTTCGCCATGCCCTTAAGACTCTTTTGTTCCAACAGGCTGGGCTGGCTTAGAAAATGAATTTTAAATTGGGTGTTTGTAGCATGCATGCATTTATTATTTATTATTTATTTATTATTTATTTATTTATTTATTTATTTATTTATTTATTTATTTATTTATTATTTATTTATTATTTATTTATTTTTCATATTTGTATACCGCCCTACTCCCGAGGGACTCAGGGCGGTGAACAGCCATAAATAAATACAAAGACATATAAAAGTTAAAAACTATTAGAACAGATTAAATCATTTAGGTTTAGGTTCAAAGATTAAAACATCTAAATTTATCTAAAAGAGATTTAAAAAACCAATTTAAAAGTCAATTTAAAGGCCAATTTAAAAGGGAGAGAATTAGGCCAGACCAGCCTGTTGGAATAAAAACGTTTTTAGGGCGCGGCGGAAGATGCGTAGGTCTTGGATCTTCCGTATCTCCAGGGGGAGCTCGTTCCAGATGGCAGGTGCCCCCACAGAGAAGGCTCTCCCCCTGGGGGCCGCCAGTCGACATTGTTTGGCTGACGGCACCCCAAGGAGCCCCTCTCTATGGGAACGAACTGGTTGGTGAGAGGCTACTGGTGGCAGGAGGCGGTCTCGTAAGTACCCTGGCCCTGAGCCATGGAGCGCTCTAAAGATAGTAACCATAACCTTGAAGCGCACCTGGAAAACCACCAGGAGCCAGTGCAGCTCGCGTAGGAGGGGGGTCACATGAGAGCGCCACATTGCTCCCGTCACCACCCGTGCAGCCGCATTCTGGACCAGTTGGAGTCTCCGGGTGCTTCTCAAGGGGAGCCCCATGTAGAGAGCATTACAATAATCCAGGCGTGAGGTGACAAGGGCGTGAGTGACCGTGCGTAACGAGTCCCGATCCAAAAAGGGACGCAACTGGCGAATCAGGCGAACCTGATAAAAAGTCCTCTTGGCCACGGCCGTCATATGTTCTTCTAAAGATAGCCGCGAGTCTAGGAGGATGCCCAAGTTGCGAACCCCATCTGTGGGGGCCAACGACTCGCCTCCAATAGTCAGAGATGGCGCCAACTGACTATATTGGGACGACGGAAATCACAGCCACTCGGTCTTGGATGGGTTGAGCCTGAGTCTATTCCTCCCCATCCAGATCCGTACGGCCTCCAGGCACCGGGACATCACATCGAGGGCATCATTGGGGTGGTCTGGGGTGGAGATGTACAGCTGGGTGTACTGATGGTACTTCACCCCAAAACCACGGATGTTCTCACCCAGCGGCTTCACATAAATGTTGAACAGAAGGGGCGAGAGGACTGATCCCTGCGGCACTCCACATATAAGGGGCCTCGGGGTCGACCTCTGCCCCCCTGTCAACACAGACTGCGATCGGTCAGAGAGAAAGGAGGAGAACCATCTTAAAACAGTGCCCCCACCCCTAACCCTTCTAACCGGTGCAGCATGATATCATGGTCGATGGTACCCAGGTCTGAAGCCCGACTGGAACGGATCTAGATAATTCAATTACTGCCCCAGGTACTGAGGCAGTTGTCGTGCAACCACACTCTCAACAACCTTCGCAACAAAGCGAAGGTTGGAGACAGGACGATAATTTGCTAACACAGCTGGATCCAGGGAGGGCTTCTTGAGGAGGGGCCTCACCACCACCTCTTTCAAGGCGGTGGGAAAGACACCCTCACTCAAAGAAGCATTTATAATCTCCTGGAGCCAGCCTCGCGTCACCTCGCGGGAGGCCAGTACCAACCAGGAGGGACACGGGTCCAATAAACATGTGGTCGCATTTAGTCTGTTCAGTATCCTGTCCACGCTTTCGGGAGTCACAGGATCAAACTCTTCCCAAATAATATTCTCAGGACCTGCCCTTGTCATCTCCCCTGGATCAACCCAGTCAGAGTCCAGCTGTTCCCGAATCTGAGCGATTTTGTCATACAGATATTGTACAAAATCCTCAGCTCTACCCTCCAAGGGGTCTTCCCGTGCCCCTTGATGGAGCAGGGAGCGGGTCACCCTAAACAGGGCGGCTGGGCGATTATCTGATGACGCAATAAGAGCAGAAAAGTAGTTACTCTTCTCTACTCTTATCGCCACTAAGTAATTCTTAATATGAGATCTTACCAGTGTTCGGTCGGATTCAGAACGACTAGCCCTCCAACTGCTCTCTAGGGGTCTTTTCCGGTGCTTCATCTCCCTCAGCTCCTCAGTATACCAAGGAGCCAGGTGAGACCGATGCTGGGTCAGAGGCTGCAAAGGCACGACTCGGTCTAAAGCTCCAGCCGCCGCCCTATCCCAGGCGGCCACTAAGTCCTCAGCCGAGTCGTGTGCTAGAACCTCAGGAAATGGCCCAAGCTCCATCTGGAATCTCTCAGGATCCATCAGGCGTCTGGGGCGGAACCACCTGGTCGGTTCCGCCTCCCTGCGGCAGGGTGTGGCAGTTCGGAGGTCCAGGCGAAGGAGGGAGTGATCTGACCATGACAAGGGTACAATCGTTATATCCCCTATTTCTAGATCACTTGACCACTGTCCAGAGACAAAAACCAGGTCCAGTGTGTGTCCCCCCATGTGAGTAGAGCCATAAATTAACTGGGTCAGGTCCATAGCCGTCATGGAAGCCATGAACTCCCGAGCCACTTCAGACGTCTCGCCGACTGATGACAGGTTAAAATCCCCCATGACCATAAGCCTGGGGGTGTCAACCACCACCGCGGCTATAACATCAAGCAGCTCAGGCAGGGCTGCTGCCACGTGGCAGGGAGCCAGGTACGTGACTAGCAAGCCCAACTGCACCCTATGACCCCACTTCACAAGGAGGGACTCACATCCAGCCGTCTGAGGAACAGTGGCCTCCCTCGGTCCAAGACCCTCGTTAATAACAACCGCCACCCCTCCGCCCCTCCCCTGTGACCTTGGCTGATGGAAAGCACGGAAACCTGGTGGGCACATAACAAGGGGGGCTCCCCCTTCCTGGCCCAACCAGGTCTCCGTAATACCCGCCAGGTCCGCACCCCCCTCCTGAATAAGGTCACAAATGAGGGGGGCTTTATTTACCACGGACCTGGCGTTGCATAGCATCAGCCGAAGGCCTGGGGCCCGAGATTCCGTACAACCTGGGGAACGAGAAGAGCTTTGAGGGCTGGAGCGTGCCACCGCTTGTAACCAGCGAGGACGCACTCCCGCAAGATGATATGGCCCCCTGCTCCCGCCATATCTGCCCCTCCCACCTACAGTATCGATGTTATGGCCATCTGTATCGTAAGCTCTAATCCTCTCCTTGACCCCCAAGTCCGCACCTCCCATACCACGCCCCTCGGCTGGCCCAGATACTCTCCCCCGCGGGTCTTCCCCCGAACCCACGCAACCTACCCCCCTTCCCAGAATCCCTAAAAATCTTATTAAAAAATTTCCCTAAAAAACCCCACAACCCTCTTTTTGCTGTATGCCATCTCTCCGGATTCCAAAGACCGTCATCGAGATAGGCCCTCGATAGAGAAGAGGGCCAGACCTGCGAGAGGGGGGCATCTCGCAGTTTGAGGAGTTCTCCCAATGAATACATTTTGTAGCTAGATAGTCAATAGCTGGTAGGCATGTCCTAGTTATCCAGGGTCCTGTGGAGAGAGTATCAATCAGAGGTACAAGAGATTTTAGTCCCACTGATCTCTCACATCAGCGGTAGAAAAAAATTTAAGCCATTTTGAACTCAGATGTAAATATCGATCACCCTCTCACGGCAACCAGATATAAGGAGAAAACAGCAGCTATAGTCCTGTTCTTTCAATGTTGTACCTAAGCATAGATGGAATAGCCAATCCTTGAGTTTAGAGACACGGATAGTCTGTGGGAAATATATATAGTAGGCGAAAATCCAGGGAGATTCAGATGACATAAAAGTAGGGAAATTTTCATCCTGACATACAGGAAATAACAAAACCTGGATAGCAAATGATCACAAAAGCCGAATATCTGGCTATAAAAGGGGCATAGGAGATAAAAATACAGGCGGGGGAGATGGAATAAGGCAGTCACTTTGCAGAAGCAAAGCTCCCCATGAAAGACAAAACAATCATTTTTTAATCTCCTTAGCCTTCTTCGGTCTTCCATGCTTAAAGGTTTAACCCCCCCCCCCCATAGAAGAGAGGGGGGAGGCCTCTGGGAAGCAATCCAGGGGTGGCCCAATAATGAAAGGGTCGGCATCCCTCCGTCCCCCAGGAGTTCGGTTGAAAAATAGATAGGCAGGTCCCTACTCTCTAGTTTGTGGCCTCTTTGGTCTCATTTTCTCAGATTTCCGCCGCCTGTAACAGTCATTTCGGGCACCATTTTGGGTGCTGTCATCACTGCCGCTATTACCATTGGCCTCCTCCGCGCCGACTCCATCTACCGCTGGCCTCCGCAGGCAATTTCTGTCCTCACCAAGGGTCCAACGGAGTCCCGCCCAGGGTGCCAGATGGCCACCGCAGCTGCGCACCGCCATCCCTCCAGCAGCCTCCGATGAATGCAGGGCCGGCCGTTACGGAGCTCTCGGCCTAACTCGCCATCTCACGTCCCGCCAGAACCGCCCGTCTCAGCTGTTCCGGAGAGTGAATCCACAAACTGCTCTCTTACAAGGTCTTCCGGAGCCAAAAAATGCTCCCATCGGATCGGCAATTTAGCCCTCTCATCTCACCATGGGCCATAGGTGGGCAGTTGGCCCAAAGGACCCCCTAACTGCCAGGACATTACCCCCGCAAAATCGGAGCTCCATCGGGAGTCGCCATCTTGCGCATGCCCTTTTAACATAAGGGCCAAATTTATATATTTATTTTAAATTGTTTTTAAATTTTGTGAGTATATGTTTGTTTTAATATGGCTGTACACTGCCCTGAGTCCTTCGGGAGAAGGGCGGTATAGAAGTTTAATAAATAAAATAAAATAAATAAATAAACACACAGTGGAAAGCCAAATGGACTGCTGAATGCCCAGATACAGGCAGTTATGTTGATGACCCTACACAAAAAGTGCCACATTTTGACCCTCTTCGCCAGCTTTGGTCAACTCTGAACAGGATCCATGTGTGACTGTGGTGCTCCTCGACAAAATATCCATCACATTGGGTGGTCTGGATATTAACATTTGAACTATTATAGGTCCGTGTATCTGCCATACACTAAAAAAATAAATAAAACCAGCATGTATATGTTACAAATCCACTACTAAGTTGTTCTAAGTGTTTCATTCAGAAAAGACAAAGCAGCTTTTTTCTTTCTACCCTCAGTGACCTGATCTGCTTGCTAATAGTGAACTGGCTGATTCCTGTGCAAAAATGATGCAGTCTCAAATATCTGTGTGCCAAACTGGACCAGGTAATTCCAGATCTACCAATGTTCCCTGGCCAAAAACTTTGCACACGCAAAATCAGAGCCCTGAAAAAACATGGTCCCACTCAACCTGGAGAAGCACAACATGGAAAAATGACACTTTCTCACAGCAATTTTGCTCAGAATGGACAAGCCAAAACTATTTTCAATACCCATTCAATTTATTCATAATCCCCTAAGGGTTCCAGCTCACAAGCTGAGAATTGTTCTGGGGTAGTTCACTTAATTTTGTGTCAACTGCAGATTTCATCAGTATCTTCCCACCTATTCATCAAAGTCATTAAAAAAATATAGTACCCAATACACCACTGACCAGTACACCACTTAAAATTTCTCTCCTATCTAATGAGTAAACATTAATGATAGTCTTTTATATACAAGTTTCAATTTCCACCTTCAGTTTATATCCACTCCATTGGTATGCCATGTTGCCCAAAGTTAACTTCTTTTCTTCATAATCAGCAAACCACGGGATAATTGGGCTGTATATAAATATGGATAGAACTCAGGATTGGGTACACTTTTTCAGTTCAAACTGAAAATATTTTAAAATACTCATATAATCAATAAGTATTCCAGTTACAATTCTATTATACTAAATACATATTATGTCTAGTTGTAATGCATTTTGAATCTTTTAAAGTACGCTTCTAAATTTTACTAAAATTTACTACACCAGGAATATCACATTTCTTTTTTATGTAGTGGTTTCTATGCATGCAAACTAGAGAACAAACTAATCTGCTGAAAGGTGTGAATTGTGGTGTGCATACCCATTTAACAAGTTGGCAACATTATCCTGGTTTCTTTAAGCTCCATTAAACTTAACACAGTTCCACAAAACAAAACAGTTTCCCTTAACGGCCAGATTCTTGACCTTCTGCTGTTCTGGTGTTAGAGTGGGGGTTGGGGTAAAAAAAATATACCAACCAATCATATCCAAGTGCTACAGTATTACACATACCGAATAGCCAGGAAAAACACAAATCTTTCCCCCATGTAACACCACCATGGCAACCAGCCAGCATTCCTGCTTCATAGTTTGCAAACAATAATTCAAATTCACAGAAAAAATACTTTTTATGACTGTGATAAGGGCTATCAAGAATATTTGTACAGAATTTGTTAGTACAGATAATATTTAAAACCAAGCAAAATGCAAAATTAACAGGTTCTAGAAGTTTTAGAAACTAAAAATTAAAAGAGATAAAAAGATAATTATATTCATTTGTAGCTATAAGTCCCACTGAAACTCCATCCTCAAAACTATTTCTTACTCAGTATCTCCTTCTTACTGTTTAGTTCTAATTCATACTGAGAACAAACATGTACTTCTTATTTATTAATAAATTTCAGTTATTTCATAGTGCATATTTTGTATACAGACTCCTGCAGGGAGTCCTACAGGGAGTTGGACTAGACTTCTAAGGTCCCTCCTAATTCTATTATTCTATGTTCTATTCTGTCATAGAAATCCAGTTCAAAATAGACTATGTTTGTATGTGTGTGTGCATTCTTTAGAAAAAGAATTTGCTTTTATTTCTAATAAAAATTGTATGGCAATGCAAAGTATTTGAAAGAAGTGTTTTACAAGCAACACATGACAAACAAAACAATTTCCTTAAAATTGTAAACTGGCTGTGTCCTTTGAAGGGAAAAGTCTTTGAAGCAGCAAAGGTGGCTGACCCTTCTGCAGACTATGCCTCCTTCAATATGTTGAAAAGGGTGTTTCATACCAATATGCAACATGTTCTGCTTCAGTTCCTAAAAGTTCAGGGAACAAAGAATATATCGCATCATCTGTCATAGGAGTAATCTAGGGCTCCAGAAGTATAGTCTCTACCTTAGGTTTATAATGTGTGGAGCAGTGGTGGGCTGCTGCATGGTTGCAAGGGATTGGGCAAACCCTTATCTCTGATCACTGACTGGGCCCATCCACCCACCCCTGTTCTATGCTATCCATTTATAACTTACTTTCTGGCTCGTTGGCTGCTGTTCTCACCGGAGCTGCCTGAGTTGATTAGTAGCCTGTTTAAAGCTCCGTTTCTCTCCCAAAGGGGCACATGTGAGCGAAGCGTGCACGCGTGCGCAAGCGCTCACAACCAGCAAACCCTTTGTTAAAGAAAGCACAGCCCACCTCTGGTGTGGGGTAGACATATCTGAGCCTAAGTCACATCTGAAACACCACAAATCACTTTCCATCATGAAAGATTTATGTATTTATTTGTGGAACCTTTCTGCACCATATCTAACCAGTTGAGACTGATCCAGAGAAAATTCCCAAGTTTCCTGGAATGTTTCATCCCTGGAATGCAATAATTTACACCTCCCTATGGCTTTATTTTTGCCAGCTTGCTTTGTGAAGCATTTTTTTTTAATGCTTTACATAACATGAATAACTAAGTCAATAAAAAAGAGAAATGACTGCTTACATCTTCATCTTTTTGTCCTTTATTTTTATCTAAAAACACTAATACAATTCAATTTCTAAACCAGTGTACTTATTAAGGCTATGAAAAGCATTTGAAGGAGTGCTTTGTGAAATGTTTTGTTGAAAATTAAATGCCTATCCACAGAACCCAAAGCTAGCTGCATCTTTCTGAATGCTTAGCAAGCTGCTTTGAAGGATTTCCTACCTTGTCTGCATGTATGTACAATCAACACTTCTGCCTTCATTGCAAGAAAGTGAAATGATATCACATGATCAGAGATGATCTAGAGAAGCTTTCAAAGCATTGTACAAGTCCTTAGGACTTGTCTACCTCAACCCACTGAAGAGGGGTCCTTTGTGAAATGTGCATTCAATTATTTTGTGTAATTCAACTTATATAGAAACCTTTCATTCAAATAAAAATTAAATCAAGCAATAAGAATTCCATCCATTTGAATGGTTTAAGTCCTGAATATTAATCCTGCACATTAATACATTAGTGGAAGCCATAGTATGCAACTGATGCTAATTCCCAAATAAGCTATATCTATACCGTAAAAGGAGTGTTAATTGTTTTTTATTTGGATTGGTACAATGTGTTTCACTTGGGAATTAACATATAAGCATATTTGAAAACTAAGTGTTTCAGAAAGCTGCAGCAAGACCACTGATCTGGGCAGTCTGTAAGGAACCCCTTTTGTCATAATATACCATAGCTAGTAATCAATTAACAATTAAAACAATTCAAAGTCATTGTTATAACACAAAGCATCTTACTAAATTTTGAACCAGTCTATTTGAGATGTATTTTTTTTTTCAAGAGAAAATCCAAAACGCTTCTTTTGCTCCATTGCTATAAATGGCATGTTTAGTGGGACAGAACTAGAATCTGGAATTCTGTCATTAAAGTAACATTAAATTGATGAGATTGAATCTAACTTCAAGATAATAATCTAGAGCAAGAAAAAAGCATAATTAACTTATTGGTCATACTTTCTGACTAATTAGGGAAAGGGAAATTATAAATCAATTTGTGGAGGATATCGATTGTTTTGTTTTAGATAAATATGTTAGTTTAACATGCATTGTGTAAAGTTAGTTTAAATATGCATTTGTGAAATCTGAATCAATGAATGTAAATATGTATTTTATTTATTTGTAAAATTTATTGGCTGCCCATTTTACCTTAAGACAAGTTGAAAATTAATTTGTTTTCAATGTAATATGCACTTTATATCACATCTATTGTTACAAATCAGATTATCTACATCGTTGTTGACATGGGCAGCTATAGAAATAAAAAAAATACATAAAAATGCCATTTCCTTAAATCTCTTGAACTACTAAAATATTTTATGTTTTACGTCTAAAACTATTTCTGACATGATGGCCAAAGCTGGAAACTTCAGAAAAAAGTACCAGACTTCCATCCTCGCAATTTGGACTTGAAATGGACGTTGTCTTACCTGAACGTCCCTTTTCTGGGCGCTGCTACCACTATCCAGGAATGGGTTAATGCTTCAGCCTTTGGCAAACAACTGAGTGTTAAAAAATACTAAAAACAAAGGACTTCCCCTTTCCCCTCTGCCTAGCCACACCCCCACTCCCATGATACCCCAGTCTGAGCGAAGGTGTGGCGAAAAACAACCAGTGACAAGACCATGATGAAGTAATAACCATAACTTTATTAACAATAAAATTCAACATGTTCAAACTGTAAAATGGGAAAATCTTCACCAGGCAGGAAGCCCAAATATACGGGCGGGACTGGATAGTGTACGCAGCGCCCAGAAAAGGGACGTTCAGGTAAGACAACGTCCAATTTCCTGTGCGCTGCTACCACTATCCAGGAATGGGATATACCCAAGCTTAAATCTCCTGGGCGGGGGGCTGACTGCCCGTAGAGTCTGCTCCAGACGCGACCCGTTGGAGCACCCGGCGACCGAACGCCGCCTCGGCTGAATCATAAGTGTCGATCTTGTAGTGCCGGACGAAGGGTGACATGGAGGACCAGGTTGCTGCTCTGCAGATATCGGCAACAGAGGCCTGGGTAGCCCAGGCTGCCGACGTGGCCGCGCTCCTAGTTGAGTGGGGGAGAATGTTGCCCAGTAGTGGCCTGGAATTCAAGTTGTAAGCTAGCTCAATGCAGGCCCTGATCCATCTGCTGACCGTGGGAGCCGAGATCTTCTGGCCCATGGACGCCGGATTGAAGGAAACCAGGAGGGCTTCTGTGCAACGGAAGGACGCCGTTCTGTGTATGTACATCTGAATCACCCGACGGACATCAAGGGTGTGCCAGCGTTTCTCCCTGTGGTCCTTTGGTGACGGGCAGAAGTCCGGCAGAATGAGTTCCTGGGCTCGGTGGAACCAGGAGTTCACTTTTGGGATGAAGGTCGGGTCCAGCCTGAGGACCACCGAGGAAGCTTTGAAAATGCAGAGGTCTTTACGCACGGACAGTGCTGCTAATTCTGAAACTCGCCTTGCTGAGGTGATCGCTAGGAGGAAAGTCACCTTGAGAGTCAGGTGTTTTAGAGTGGCTAAGTCTAGCGGTTCGAAGGGAGGACCTGTCAGGGCCTGTAAGACAAGAGACAGATCCCAAGACGGGTAACGGTGTACCGTTGGTGGGTGTAAGTTAGTTGCCCCGTGGAGGAACTCCCTGATACGTGGATGATGTGATAGAGTCTGATATGGTGTGCAGGAGATGACCGTCGATAGGGCTGCGGTCTGACGCCTTAGGGTCGCTGGGGCCAGCCCCTTGTCTAACCCTGACTGCAGGAACAATAGAATGTCTTGAATTGTCGCCGTGGTGGGATCCACGTGGTGCCCAGCACTCCAGCTGCAGAAGGCCCTCCAGGAAGCCTCGTAAATACGAGTTGTTGACGGGTGTCTGGCCGCCTGAATAGTGCTGACGACGCTATCAGGCAGATTGTCCTTCTTTAAGATGACCCGCTCAAGTGCCAGACGGCTAATTGGAGCCACTGAGGCTCTGGGTGGTTGACCTCGCCCTGCCATAGTACGAGCTGATGAGGTGGGATCACCCACGGTTGCTCTACCGAAAGGGCCACCAGGTCGGCGAACCACGGTCTTCGAGGCCAGTTTGGAGCCACCAGGAGCAGGTCGGCCTTCTCCGCCAGTAACTTTTGAACCAGGCGAGGGATCAACGGGACCGGTGGGAAGGCATACAGAAGGCCTGTCGGCCACTTGCAGAGGAGGGCGTCGTGGTCCTCTGCTTGTGGTGTCGGGTAACGTATCACAAACCGAGGGAGTTGTGCGTTGATTGGCGACGCGAACAGGTCCACCACTGGTCTTCCGAACCTGGAGGCGAGCTTCCTGAAGAGGCGGGGGTGGAGCTGCCATTCCGCCTGATCTATCGTTGTTCGGCTTAGCCAATCTGCTCTCGCATTGGCTGACCCTGAAATGTGGTCTGCCTTGATCGAGCGTAGATGCCTTTCCGCCCACTCGAATAGGACCTCGGATTCTAGCATCAGGCTGCGAGATCTCGTGCCTCCCTCTCTGTTCACGTGCGCTTTGGCCGAGATGTTGTCTGTCAGGACCAGTACGTGCCGGTCCTGAACCGTGGCCTGGAAGTGGCGCAGGGCTAATCTGATCGCCCGGAGCTCCAGCAGGTTGATGCTGTTGTGTTGTTCGCTCGTGGACCACTGACCTTGTGCCACCCCGTTGAGCAGGTGAGCTCCCCACCCCCGAAGACTTGCGTCCGTGGTGAGGACCAGTCTGTCTGGTTCCAGGAACTCTGAGCCCTTGAGGATTGAGGTGGATGTCCACCATCTGAGGGAGAAACGCACCTTGGGGGGGAGGTGAACCTTGCGTTTGGAGTTGGACCTCCCCAAGCGTTGGAAGGGGAGGAGAAACCATTGGAGGGCCCTCGAGTGTTTGCGTGCCCACGGAACGATGCCGAAGCAGGAAACCATCTTCCCCAGTAGGCACGATAGTTGCAGAAGGGAGGCTTTCCTTCCTGACAGAATCTGCAGGGCCAGCTGCTGGAGACTCTGGACCCTGTCCGGGGATAGGAAGACCTGACCCTTGGAGGAGTCTATCACTGCGCCTAGGTGGAGGATCCTCGTGGACGGTTGAAGGTGACTCTTCTCGAGGTTGATTGTGAAGCCGTGGTTTCGAAAGGCTTCGAGTACTAAGCGTGAGTCCCTGGCCGCTTGGTCGTGGTTCGATGAGAATATCAAGATGTCGTCTAAATAACAGAGAATTTGGACTGGGATGGTTCAAAGCCTGGCTGCCACCACCGCCACCAGTTTGGTGAAGGTCCGGGGAGCCGACGATAGTTCGAAGGGCATGGCCCGGTACTGAAAGTGTTGGCCTCCGTATTCGAACCTCAGGTACTGTCTGTGGTCCGGGTGAATAGGGACATGCAGGTAGGCTTCTCGAAGGTCGACTGACTGGAAAAGGTCCCCCCGTCTCACCCCCGTTAGGATAGACTGGAGCGAGTGCATTTTGAACCTGTGATAGCGCACAGACAGGTTCAGCTTCTTTAGGTTCAGAATGGCCCTCCATCCCCCCGAGTTCTTGGGGACTAAGAACAGGCTTGAGTAGAACCCCGAGCCTTGGTGGGCTGGTGGTACTGTCTCTATGGCTCTGAACTCTTTCAGGTGCTTCAGTTCTTGGGTCATTAGGGCTTGTAGCTTGGAAGACTGTGGGACCGGGCACTGCACGAAGCGCTGAGGTGGCAGCCCTGCAAATTCTATTGATAATCCCAATGAGATGGTGCGCTTTACCCATGAGTCCGATGTCGACCGGGCCCATTGCTGGTGAAAGAGGTGTAGTCTTCCCCCTATGGGCCCCTCGGTCTTGGAGTCACTTCCCCCTTCTGGCGGGTTTGAAGCCTGCCCCCCGGAAGGGTCTTCTGGAATGCTGGTTCCTGTTCCGGTCTCGGAACTGCTGTCTGTCATGTGGTCTGTCGCCTCCCATGTAATTGGAGAGGTGTGGGAAGGACCCCCTGGGCCCTGGGCTGGGCCGAAAGGGCTGTTGAACTGGATATGGGGAGTATCTCCTCTCTTGACGGCGGTAGGCCGACGGCAGTACCTTCCTCTTGTCCTTGTCCTCCACGAGGACAGGATCCAGGGCTGCTCCAAAAAGATTCGGTGCCTTGTAGGGAGCTGCGGCCAGCTTCCATTTGGCTTTAAGGTCTGCTTTCCAGGGCCTGAGCCAGAACAGCCTCCTAGTCGTGACGGTGGAGGCTAGGGCCCTTGACGCGAACTTCGCCGAATTCAGGGAGGCATCAGAGGCGTACTCGGTGGCCGCAATGATCTTGTTGATATCCTGTTGCAGCCTTGTGTCTTCTGGAGGAAGTCTTTCTTGCATCTGGCGTAACCAGATGAGGGCCGCTCTATTGAAGAAGGAGGTGGCTGTGGCTGTTCTGATCGCCCAGGCCACTGCCTGGTGTGTTTTACGAAAGGCCCACTCCGTCCTCTTCTCCTCCGCTTTGAGCCCGTCCAGTGCCTCTGTGGAAACTGGTGATGGGGATGAGAGTGCTGCGACCGGCTGGTCCACCATTGGGAGAAGTAACAGATCCTCTAGCTCCGGGGCTGAGCAGTAGAGTTTCTTGTCCAGGCTGCTCGGTGTAGTCTGAGAAGCCGGTTGCCCCCAGGCATTTTGGATGACTTCAGAAAACAGTTGTGGACAGGGGATGCTGTCCTTTTCCTGTTTGGATGACTTGAAGAGGGCATCGTGGGGCCCCGCAGCAGGAGGTGGAGCTGGGTTCACGTCCCCTGGCACCCCCAGGTTAGTCGTAAGTCGTGCCTTGTGCAGGAGTGACCGAAACAGTGCCAGTCGGAATAGCCCGGTGAAAGCGGGGGTATCTGGGTTTAGCCCTTTGTCCTCAGAGAACTCGATATCCTCTGGAGCGTCATCTGCTTGATCTGATTCCTCGGAAGAGGACTCGTGTGCTAGGTGGGCAGATGGCTTGTTTTGAACTCGATGATGATGAGACCCCTGGGCCTGTGCTGGAGGCATCGCCTGCTGCCAGCTGGCGGCTAAAAAGGATGAGAGGGCTGTGGAGAACATGGCTTGAAAATCCATTTGTGGTGGCGGGGCCCCTTGTGTTCCAGCGCCCGGTGCTGGGCTGCGTGATGAGGCTGCGGGTGAGACAGGTGTTGCCTCAGCCATCGCTGAGTCTGACTCCCTAGGTGTGGGCGGAGCTGTGCTTTCTGGTCTTAGCCCCCCGTTGGGTGACATGGCCAGTGCCTTTTGGGCTTTGGCGCACTGCCTCTCGAGCACCTGGTGGCGTCTTTGGGCGTCCTTGTCTTGGAAAGACAACCCCGTCCCCGATTTGGCCTTGTGGCTGGGCGCATCAGATCGTTTTCGGGCACTCTTTTTGGAGGACTTGCCCCCCTTGCGGGTTGGGCTCAGTTCCAGGTCTGGGTCTGATGAGAAGGGGGAGTCAGACATAGTGACTGTAGGGATCAAGGCCACCCCTCTTCTCTCGTGTGACTCCGAGGAGGCTTGTTCACTCCGCCCCGCCAGGCAAGATAAGAGCAGCTGAGAGCCCGAAGGTCTCACCAGCTAACCCTTATTGCAACAGGCACCGCACTTGGGGATGGCTGGGCTGAGCCTCTAATAGGCGATGGCGAAATTAGGCCCAAGATGGCGGCCCGCGTGACTTCAAGATGGCGGGCACCACGTGGTGCTGGGCTGGTGCCTGTTCAGGGCGACGGACTTATGCTGGAGGCCCGAGGATCCAGCCAGCTGCCGTGCCTTAATGCCGCTTGGTTCAGGTCCCTCGTTGCTCCGTGGCGGCTTCTATAGTGCAGCGGCGGTTTGCAGGGCTAGCCGGGCGAACCGCGGCTGCACGCTGCTTCCTGAGGCGATCGGCTCTAATCCTAGCCGATCACTCTCCTCTTCGCCCCACGCGGTAGCTGCAGTCCGATCCCGGGGCTTGCAGCACTTTTGAATTTGGCGCCGGCTGCAGCGAGCGAGGGAGGCGCGCTGTGTGGGCGGCTCGGCTTTCCGAGCCCGACGCCCAGCTGATCAGCGCTGCTGCTGTGAGCGGCGATAAAGTAAAAATCAGAAAAAAATAAAAGGAAAGGCTAGAGAGCTAAGGAAACACCCGGGGAAAAGGAATAATCAAAAATAAATTAAAAGTCCTATGCGTCCCTGAATGGCAGGGAAAGAAAGGCAAGGAAAACAGGAGACAAATACCTTAAAAATCCAGGAGCTCCTGAGAAACACGTCAGCGTTTGCCAAGCAACTGAGCGAAGACTGGGGTATCATGGGAGTGGGGGTGTGGCTAGGCAGAGGGGAAAGGGGAAGTCCTTTGTTTTTAGTATTTTTTAACACTCAGTTGTTTGCCAAAGGCTGAAGCATTAACCCATTCCTGGATAGTGGTAGCAGCGCACAGGAAAACAGTTATTCTAAATTTAAAAAAACCTTAGCACCCTGGTTATTTTTATTTGAAACCACCTTTTTATTTTTACAAACAACCCAATGCAGTGAACATATCCAACACATCCTCCTCCTCCTATTTTCCTCACAACCACTTTATGAAGTGAGTTGGGCTGACAGAGCGTGACTGGCCCAAAGTACCCAGCTGGCTTTCATGGCCAAAACAGAACTTGAACTCATAGTCTCCTTTGTAACTTGGTGCTTTAACCACAAGAGACTAGACCAAACTGGCTTTTCATTAGATTAGAAGAAAGAATAAGTTGCAACCCAAGAATCCCACTGAATATTCTATATCCAAATGAAAATTGACATAAAACCCCACATAGGAAAACTCTGGTTTGTTTTGTGTCTTTTTAGTGCAAATAGGAGAAGACTCTTTTGTGAAGATAGGGCAATTTACATTTATTAATTATTTTGGTAGTTGCAGTTGGATTTCTTATCATCAGTGTGAGAAATTATTCTAGCCTGAGAGCAGGCACAATACAGCGAAGGTGTTCTCAATATCCAAGGCTGAGGAGACCATTACCAAGTAAAAATGGAAAAAAGAGACATAATATTTAATCCTGTATACTTTGCAGCCTGAATTGCTAGATTTAGTAGTAAATTTCACAGAATTTCTTGTGTCTGCAATAAAATCTCTCTCTCTCCCTCCCTCTATGTAGGTGTAAAACTGAGCCTTATCCTTGACCCTTCTGTTGCACTTCTAGACAGGTTTATTGGTATACTTTGGCATGCAGAATCTTATCTAACCACTTTCCACAGCACTGTAAATTATGGTTACTCCCATAGATGCCAAATGACATGAATTCATATTTAACTTAATGAGCTCACCTTTTTTGAAAAAGATTCATCTTGCACCTATAAGATTCATTAAAATCTTTTAATTACATTTACCATCATAAATATACTTACAATAGTCTTGGCTTTGTCACTAAGCATTATTTCAATCCTCATTTCCTTCTTTGCTGCTTTTACTTTAAAAAACTCTTTCAAATAACTTCACTGTTTCTAATCATGTTTCTATTCTTACTTTGAACCTTATTCTTAATTCACAATAGAGTGCAGTGAAACAAATTAGTAGGTCAAGAGGTAGAGTGTGTGTGTGTGTGTGTGTGTGTGTGTGTGTGTGGTCCTGTCTTCATATTCAGAACAAATTTTCATTTCCAGATTTTAATTACCTCAAAAGAGGAAATATGTACAACTACATAGACTTTTATGTTTGTCCAAAGATTTCAAATGAGATATAAAGTAATATATAATTTTGATTTTTCTAAAATACAAAGGCAAAATATGTAGTACTGAAGTTGGAAGAATTCCAAAAAAGTACATTAAATACTTTCAAAACACAGGCACATAAATTTCTTCAGTTATGCTGAAAATTTCAGAACACATATTTGAGATTTATTTATTTCATAAATCTAAGGCAACATTTTTTTGGAAGAGCTTATAAAAAACAATTATATACAGAAAATGGCTAAAATGTGTTGAAATTACCAAGCAATTATTATGTTTTTATTATTAGAAATGAAGTCACTTCCTCCAATATAAGAAACTGTTGAAATAACATTTGAGTTTAGAATAAACACAGAGAAAAATGAAGGCGTGGCAGTGAGAAAAAAATTAAATTCTTCAGAACTGATGGTAGTTTTTTATTTTATCTTGCTCCTTTATTCATAAATATTAAAAACAAAGCAAAGTAGTACAATTAATGTTTATGCCTTTTATTGTTTTCATAAATTATGTTCTAAAGTTTGCAGCATTAAAAGTATAGACTATAAACCATGTAAATTTTATCACATGCGATGGTCTTGTAAATATGCTAAATCATGTTGGAATAAATATAATAATGGTTCTGCAGAAAATACTTAAAACACATTTATCAATATAACTTGAAGCCTTTCTTCTAAGTATTATGGATAAATCAACAGAAAAACAATTTGGAACCTTATTTTTGTATATGTCAAATATTGGAAAGAAAAAGGAATGCTGACAATGGAAGAATGGATTTTGAAACGGACTGAATTGGCAGAGATTGTAAAATTAACTGTACTGGTTAGAGACAATGGTTTGGATAAGTTTCTAAGAGAAGCCATTTGTGGAGTTTCTGCAAGTAAATGTAATAATGGACTGTTAACAGAGGACTTTGAAGTTTAATACATTTTTTGGGTCAACAGTTAACAGCTTTTGTACAGTGAACAGGTGTTGGGTTGATCTGACTGACAGACAATAGATTCGTATATTTGAAATATTTGTTAAGAGAATGTGATCTAAAATAGTAATTTATTCAGCATACATGAAAAATGTATAAATATCTGTAGACTCACAATGCAATGGTGCGAACCTATTAGATTTGTCTAAGATACAGGTATCAGCATTCAACTAGAGTGGAGTTAATACATTTATTGTTAATCTTATATTTGTTTTATATATTTTTTCTTTTCTTTTTTATGTTCTGTTTGTAATTCTTGTTTTGGGTTTTTTTTTTTCCATTCTGTATAAAATAATTATTTTTATAAAGAAGTACAGATTATAACTCTTACAAAAGGGTCATATTATCATTTGCCATTAACTAGTCATATGCTCATTGTTTCAAACAATACCCTTATTACTACAGTATAATGACAATGGCATGAAGTGAGTCACTATATTTATAATTAAATTATTTATAGTTTAACATAGAAACAATGAGAAGTCATCTCTCTCTTAAAAGTTCCATTGTACTCTCTGGAATTTATTCTCAGATAAATATGAATAAGATTGCTATCTGTAGATTAAACAGCAACAAAATTATAAGAAAATAATTGGCAGAAGAATAGAAGGTTTTCTAATGTACCATCTACCGCCATGTTGCTCATTTGTGAGTTCTAGGCCCATATTAAGCTAATTTTGGAGAACCTCTTAATGATGTTTCACAATAGTTCTTATTCATTATGCTATTTTAACTTAGGCTACATCAGATTAAAAGCTACATTAGATTAAAGTTACTTCTAATTTATTTCTTAAACCAAAGCTGAACATCTTAAAGCCTGCCTACCGATATTCATTTATGTCTCAAAATCTGTATAGATTGTAATAATGAAAACACAGCACTGAACCTGTTTTGTGGCAGATACTATCTAAATATATTTATCTTCTACTGTCTTCTTCCCTGTTCCCTTCCCTTTATCTTCAACTGTCTTCTTCTTTCAGTATGCAACAAACATTTTTATTTGATTCAACTTTTTTTGTTAATTTATTGTATGGAATATTACATGATCAGTAAAGTATTGTATGTGTTGTGACCGAGGCCCACGTAGTGATTACCAAACACAATTCAGTCCTGAACAAACTATTTTATTAAAACAGCTGAGAATTAATTCATTCTCAGCTTAGTCCAAAACAAATTCTTCATAACCAGTTCTACAGCCTTATCACCAACCTTTGATGTCTTTGGCAACCTGTCAAAGGCTTTTCTTGGCAAAAAGAGATGCTGAAAAGAAACACTGGAATCAACGTTGCTTTTCTACAAAGAACCCAACGCCTTGTTGCTGCTTTTTTAAGCCTTATGGGAGTGGCCAATCATCTTCTGGCCTTACTCCCGAGTCGTCCTTTTTGCTTCAGCTGCTCTTGCCTTCTGGCAGCTCTTCACATGTGTGCACTAGGCTCCTCCTGTTCCTCTGCCTCTCTGCTGTCTGCCTCTGGAGGCTCCGGAGTCCGCACATTGCTCCCAAATGGCTGTTGTGGGCCGCCAGCGGCCTGCGCGGATCGTGGCTGATCCTGACGATGAGGAGGCTGGTGTGGGGTTGCGCCAGCAGCCGGCACAGCCGGCACTTGCGTTGGACAGCGAGGAGGCTGAAGAGGATGTAATGCCAGTGCCAGAGACTCAGCCAGGGCCTTCAGAATCTCCAGAGGCTCCTTCAAGTGGAGAGAGCGAAGTGGAGGAGCCTCTCCTCAATGCTTGAGCACGTAGGGCTGCCAAAAGGCAGGAGTGGCTACTCAGGAGGAGGAGGTCTAGTAGAGAGTAGGGCTTGAGGATAATTGGTCACTCCCTTAGCCTATTTAAGTCGCACACAGCTAGTGCGTTCTTGCTGGAAACAACTCGTATTATTATTAGAGTATTTTGGTTTATCATATCTTGTTTTCTGGGCTGGTTGCCAACCTTTGCCGGTCTTGTTTATTCTTGCTACTTAATAAATTTGATAAGGACCGTTGGTGTGTGTCAATATCCTCAGAAATCCGGAGCTGGGGCAGAACAATGGCCCTGGCCCCATCTCTGCCTCCTACGCAGAGCCCTCGTCCGGTCCTTCCCCTGACTCCAGGACTGGCCCATTGTCCTCCCCAGCCTCCTCACTGTCCAACTCCACTGCCAGATCCGCAGGCTGCTGGCGGATCACAACACTATGGTTTTCTTTTGCATCTTTGTGTGGTATTATTTTAAGAGTATTTTTTACTGAAATATTTTAAAATATGTGAAATCATGGACCTAATGACTTCATTGTGTAGCACTTCAACAATCTATCGGACTAGATGAATGAAATTTGTTTATTATAAAATAAAAACATACGACAAAGATTATAAAATTCAACTTGATGCCAAAATTAAAAACTTCAAATGTTAGCAGTTTCCAGTGCATAAATGAAAAAGTTTTTCTTGCATAATCATAATTGATTGTTCATTAGAAAGATCACAGTACTTCAGCAAACATATTGTGACAGATGCTTCTTCAAAAATTATCATGCCCAAAGCTTTTAGCGTTTTAAGCATAGTCATTCTTATTCAGTCTAAGTTATATGATTTTATATTCTGCTTCTGGTCATCTAACTGCTGGATTCTGTGTTACTTGCAGCTTCTATGTCCCATTATAGTGAACTGTAGTAATTTAAAGAGATAAATATCAAACCTGTTAGAACATTTTATAGGAAAAGAAGCTGACTAAAAGCTTTCCAGGTCACTTATTAGAACTGAATTTAAATGTAAAAACACTCACAGACAAGCAATATAAAAATGTAATTTATTAGAAAATAAAGGATGCTTGTTAACCTGAAAGTCCTTACCAATTGTTTCTATAGAAAGTCAATGCATTCAAAGACCTCCACTACCTCAGTCCCTACCTCAGTCACTCTTCCCAGAAAATTATTTTAGTTTTATCTACACAGTTATTTCTTTAATGTGGATTGTGTTAGTTGTCCAGCAAACCTGAGCAGTTAATACACTCATATACCTCTTTCTAATCCTTTCTTGAATGGATGGAGCAGAATACAAACAACATCAAATATTGGATGTAACAAGTTCTCTAATTATCACCATTCCTTCTTCTGTTAATATTGTAGGAAGTCCCCCCACCCCGATTAAAATATTCTTTATTCTTAATATTAAAAAGAGGCAGGATAGAATATTTCCCCTAAAGGAGAAATGGAAAAAAATCTTAACAAAGGCAGAAAGCAGCCCTAGTCACACTGGAATAATTGGTGGCACAGCAGTACAGTGGTGATATAGCTGCCACAAGTTAAAAAAAAATATATTAAAGAGGTATCCAGAAATAGGTTGCTCTATGTAAAACACACGTCTGTCTTCAGCTAGGACTGAGACAAAAGTTGGGGACCGTTGGTATAGGTGTGTCCTTGCAGTTTTGACAGTCTCAGTCCTATTGGCTAGCAGACGAGGATAACTCATTCCTGGATGCTGCCTCCATTACAAAGGAGAACAATATTTTGCTTATTTGTCTTAAACAAAAGCAAACAATCAAATGAAGTGCACGAATCAGTAGTATGTCATCTATCATTTCCTGATAGTTTAGAATTCCCACCATTTGTAAACACTTACTATGCTGTTTAAGACTACCAAAGTTGAAAACTAGACATCTATACTGTACAGCATTAGGTTCCCCATCTCTAATACAGATTTGAACAAGCTTCATTCTCAATCTTAGGGAAGGGTTAGGGTAAGAACTGAAAGTTTCACCAGGAGTGTGGGAAACTCTATGATTTATATCAGTTTATATATGATTTATATACAGTTTTAATGAAAAAGATATGGAATATTTTTTTAAAAAACAAATCAGATAGGTAAAAATAAAAATATCTGATGTCTGTGTTATATGGTTTCAAAGTTTCAGGGGATGACTGGGCTGTCCCCATTTCCTATCTTATGCAACTTATACATTTTATGGCTCTTACTGGAACACAAAGAAGCATATGAAAATAGGGATGAATAAATGCAAATAAATTGGAATTGATCAGTACTCAGATTCCAGTATCAGCAAAATTACAGTTCATGGCTATGCCATATATCTATCAGAAAACTAGTCATATCCCCTTTTGTCCTATCCAAATATAGAAAAATGAATAGGGGGAAAAATGAAACAGAATTTTCAGGTATTTTGTAATAAAAATCAAGTTAACAATAATCATATAAATACTCAAATACACTAAAACGCAAGCTACTTTGAGTGCTTTTAAAATAAAAAAAATCAATGTGATTTTTAAAAAATGCTATAAACCATAATACATTCTACTCAAACAAAACTCTAAAAAGAATGACTCACAAACAGTGGATCTCAAGTGGTTTGCTGCAGGTTTCCCACATTCTTAATCTATGTATCATCTGAGCCCTACACTTGCACAATCATTGTCAAAGTCAGCAGGCCAAATCGTAGCTTCCCACTAACTCAGCCTCCCAGTATCAGCTGATTTTCAAAATGAACTGGGACTGAAAACTGGTTAATTTAAGTATACAACAGATAATAGAAGTAGTGTCATAAGTGATAAACTTCAGGCAGCTAATAAATTCTTAAGCACAGATATTGACTATGAGTGCCTATGTGCAATTCTAATACTCAAATTATGGTTTTGCATAAGGGAAGATAAGGAGATAAGACAATATCTAAAAATAAGGCTTTGTGGGCTGAAAACCCACTTAAATTTAATCCCTTCATAATCAGAGATTTTTTTTTATTTAAGACAATTCTTGACTATGTAGATAGTTTTATTATTATATAAAGTATAAAAAATAATTAAATAGTAAATAGATACTAATTTCTGCAAACATTTTGGGGGGAAATTAATTTTTTAATTCTTTAAAAATAGAACGATAGACACAAATGCAGCTCCAATTACCATATTGCTTGCAAACCAAATGTGACCTTTTTCAGAGGACACTACATAGAGATGTGTCTAATTGGATGTTTTCTGTATTTTCTGAATATTTAGTAGTCCACAACTGCAAAATGCTTGGCAATTAATACTTTAAAAGACATTATTAGATCAATCTAAATTGGGTATCAAAGGTCAAAAATGTTGAATCTTTTTTTCCTTTACAATACAATTGAAGTTATTAGTTTTCTTCTTAGACAATTATATTTGGACAGAATGATTTATAATTAAAAGACTGTAAAACTATTATGCTTAGTAATTACTGATAACATACACTTAATCTTTCATGAATGTATTTAATATATTTCAAAGCTATTATAAACTATATGAGCCGAGGTGGCGCAGTGGTTAGAGTGCAGTACTGCAGCTACTTCAGCTGACTGCTAGTTCAGCAGATCAGCAGATCAAATCTCACCGGCTCAAGGTTGACTCAGCCTTCCATCCTTCCGAGGTGGATAAAATGAGGACCCAGATTGTTGGGGGATAAATGCTATTTAGTATATTGTCTTTGGTATAAGCCGCCCAGAGTCCTCGGAGAGTGGGCGGCATAGAAATATGACTAATAAATAAATAAATAAACTAGTTTCCAAAGTTTAACCATACAGTTTATTAAATTTCTCGTGCAACACAAGTTCGAAGCCACCTGGGAAAGTAACAATGGGAAAATGTTACCATGGAATATCACAACCATCATAAACACATGTCAATTGCCAAGTGCCCAAACTTTGATCGTGCGACTATGGGGACACTGCAATGGTCATAAGTGTGAGGACCAAATGTAAGTCACTTTTTCTGCATCACTGTATTTTGAACATTCTATGGGAAGTGTATAACTGAAGAAGAAATGAAAGATATCACCACACTTTGGTTAACATTTTCATAAGATATATTTAAAACAATATGTGCTCCAGCATTCAAGAGGAAACCAGGTAACTATAAAATACAGGTAGTCTTTGACCTACACCCACAATTGAGCCTGGGATTTTGGTCATAAGTCATTCCAGTCATAAGTCAAATCACCACATGACTGGACTTGATTTTAACAACCATTTATACAATGGTCATTAAGCAAGTTAATATGGTAGGAAATAAATTTCTATTCAAATTTCCTATTTATTCAAATAGGAATAAAGCTTACCCAATGGGTGTTTTTTGCCATTGAAATGGCAAAAAAGTCACAAAATGTGATGTGATTGCAACCAGTCAGTTGCAGATGTGAGTCAGTTGTCTAGTGCCTGAAATGATTATGTGACTACAGGGGTGGTACAGCAGTTTTAATTTTGAGGATGGATCATAAATACCTTTTTTCAAATGGCCATTAAGCAACAGATCATAAGTCGAAGACTACTTGTGTATCTTATAGAAATAAAGGTGATTGTGGCTGCTGTATTTTACTGTTGTAATGATGAACTAATCAAAGGATCAAGCTTCTGCTTTGAAATAAGCCTCACTGGTTTCATTGTGATTCTTCATACATGAACATGATTGCAATTTTGGCTTCAAAATATACAATTTTAATAACTGGCAATTTCCAATATATTTGCGTCACTTTTATCACAGTTGTTGTCCAACTGATTGCCTTGAAATCCCATTCTATCCTGGCATCACTACAATTGGAAGAATGATAACTGGGAAGGAAACACTATTATGCCAAAGAACAGAACAACCATATTCAGTAGGATGACAATGTTATCTCTTCATGACAGATGTGCATCCTCATTATGTAATTATAGTATATAATTAAAAATGAATTAAATGTTGCATGTATTTATATGTTTTTCAGGTATTCTGCTCACATCAGAACTGAGCCAACTTTACCACTAGCTCTCATGAGATACTTGTGGATTATTTTCCTAATATTATAGTAAAAATGTGAGTTGAGAATGTCTACAAAAACATGACATTTTGTACACCCATCATTCCAATATCAAAAGAACAGAGGGTCTTTTTCTTGTAGGATAAAAGCGCCAGTCTTGATTGTACGTACGATGATTATATCGCTGTTCACTTTTGCATGTCAGTTTTTTAAAAGAAATGTTAAGAGCAGACAGAATTTTGCACTGTATTCTTTCACCTTCAACAAAAGCTTCCTTGAAGGTGAAAGAGGAGACAAAAACAGTATGCTGTTCAACAGTAAACAAAAACGGAAGATTATATCAATAGGCAAAGCCACCCTCTTCTAAATAAGTGGAGAAGAAATCAGAGACATAAGACTTTATCTGCCTAGGTTCAAAAGTTTATATCCATGACAAAATACAGAATAACACAGTTCGAATGGACTTTGTAGGTCATCTAGTCCAATCCCCTGCTCAAGCCAGGTTTTAGATCAGGTAGGTCTACCATAGACAATTGTTTTGTCCTTTCCCACTTAATTAATAAATACAAGACCCAGGGGAAAAAGCTGTATACCGCCTTTATTGACCTTACTGCTGCTTTTGATTCTATAGATAGGAACCACTTGTGGAGGAAACTACAAGTTATGGGGATGGACCCCAGACTTATTTTGTTGATCAGGATTCTCTATACTAATACGGCAATTAGAGTCAGATATGCAGCAAATGGGGCCTCAACAAACAGCATACCGACAACTAGAGGAGTGAGGCAGGGCTGCCTGCTGGGCCCTACTCTTTTTAATCTTTATATAAATGATATCCCAGCGCAGCTGGATGATCTTCTGACGCACAGCCCCCAAATAGGCTCTAGATTTATTAACATATTAATGTATGCCGATGACTTAGTGTTGTTTTCTAGAACCCAAATAGGAATGAGGAGACTTCTTGACAAGCTCACACGTTACTGTACTGCAAATCACTTGACTATAAATGTAGCTAAATCAAAAGTTTTAGTCTTTGGCAATAAGAATAAAAAGCACAATTGGCAGATTAATGACACAAAAATTGAGCAAGTTACCCAATATACTTATCTCGGAATTGTTTTTTCCAGTGCAGGAGGTTGGACTCCGCACCATCAATACCTTTCTCAAAAAGTCAGAGCAGGAGCAGGCCTTGTATCCAAATTAAGTAAACGAATCCAACCAACTTCCATTTTACCTCTTCGTAAAGTCTTTCAGGCTAAACTTGTTCCGATCATGCTCTATGGTGCTGAAATTTGGGGTCTTACAGAGGCCCCCATATTAGAGAGAACTCAAAATAATTTGTTAAGGAGGATGCTTGGGGTAAACAATTCCACTTCAGCTGCAGCCGTCAGAGCTGAATTGGGACATTTCTCACTGTACACCTATACAATCACTAGAGCGGTAACCTACTGGCTAAAAATGACCCAGATGGATGCCAGCAGACTCCCTAAAATATGTCTAGAGGAACAGCAGATTTCAAATCCTCAAAGGTATTCCTGGCTAACCCGGCTGTCAGAAATATTGAACCGATATGGCGTAGGGTTCCCGTTGTGTGACACACTGAACCAAGTTAAACAACGGATTAAAGATATACATGGGCAAATGGACATGGCAACCCTTTCAACTAATCATTCCCTTAAACTGCTGACAGCAGTTAAAACAACTTTCACTCTGGAAAAGTATTTACATTTAGAAATGCCATCAGTGGAGAGACAGTTATTTGTTAAGTTTAGATTCGAACTTCTAGATACCAATGTTAGATTCGGCCGCTATCGGAAAATCCCGTATGACAAAAGAATATGCATATGTGGGGTAAACGTCGTGGAGGACACGGCGCATATAATATTTGAATGTAGTCTCTATCAAGAAGTAAGAAAACAATATCTGTCCCCAATTATAAATAAATTTCCCCACTGGAATATAAGCCAAAAATTAGCATTTCTGTTGAGGGCTGACTCTCCTCCCCTGGTAAGAGCGATCACTCGATACCTTAAAAGAATGACGGCAATACGAGCCAGTTATATCAAAAAACATTTTATCGATTGTAAGGAAGATGAGCTCAGTTAGAGAGGAGCTATCCTATTTGGGTTATCTAGTCTTGGCAATTTAGCTATTGAAATTTGATATTGTAAAATTTTAATGTCATCTATCATATATTTTTAGATTGCTATTTTTGTAACTGTTTTATCTTTTTCCCTTTTTCTTTTCTGTTTTGTTTGAAAAGGCCTTCGGGCTATTCAATAAATTATATTATACTCCTATACTCCCTGCTCAAGCAGGAGACTCTATACCAGTGATGGCTAACCTTTTTGCCATCGCGTGCCAGGAAAGGGGGACGCGGGGAGGGCCGTGCACGCACGTGCCCATGCACATGTGCGCGCAACACCCTCCCCCCGCTCCTGGCACACGATGGCCTGGTAGGCCCGTTTTTCTCTCTTATCTGGTTCCAGATCCTCTCTATTTATCTGGGAAGGGTGAAAACAGCCTTGCTGACTCTCTCGGAGGCCCTCCAAAGGCCTGAAACGGCCCATTTCCCGACTCCCGGTGGGACAGGAAGTGACATTTTTTGCTGTCCCCAGCCTCCAGAGCCTCTCTAGGAGTCTCTAGGAGCCTCTCTAGGAATCTTTAGGAGCCTCTCTAGGAGTCTCTGAAGGCTGGGGACAGCAAAAAATGTCACTTCCTGTCCCACCGGGAGTCGGGAAATGGGCCCTTTCAGCCTTCGTAGGATCTCCAAAGGAGTGGGAAAGGCTGTTTTCGCCCTTCCCAGATAAATAGAGAGGATCTGGAGCCAGGTAAGAAAGAAAATCAGGCCTTCCCCCCCCCCACCCCACCCCAGGCCCTCCAGAGGCAGGAAACAGCCTATTTCCCTATTTCTGGTGGGCCCAAAAATCAGCTGGCCGGCGTGCACATGCGCCCCAGAGCTGAGCTGGCATGCCCACTAATATGGCTCTGCGTGCCACCTGTGGCACACGTGCCATAGGTTCGCCATCAAGGCCCTATACCATTTCTGACAAGTGGCTGCCCAGTCTCTTCTTGAAAGCCTCCAGTGATGAAGCCCACAACTTCTGAAGGCAAGCTGTTCCATTGATTGAGTATTCTATTCTCACTGTCAGAAATTTTCTCATTTCTAGGTTGAAACTCTCCTGTTTCCATCCATTGTTCCTTGTCTGGCCTTCAGGTGCTTTGGAAGCATTTTTTTCTGCAACCTCTTTGGCCGAAGAGGTTGTAGAAACAAAAATGCCTTTAAAAGCCTCTGGCAATCCCAGCTAAGTTGCCTGATCGACAGAGGCTTCTAAAAGCATTTTTTTCTGCAAAAAAAAAATGCTTTTAAAAGTATAAAAGAAAAAGTTGGTCACGCCCACCCAGTCACATTAGCCCCACCAAGCCATGCCCACAGAGCCGGTAGTAACAAATTTTAGATTTCATCCCTGTTCTATACCTCTCTTTGTGCACACAACACACATTAAAAGGGGGTAAGTCTTTGATTGCATGGTTGTGTTCACCATTTTAAAACCAATGATCTAATTGTAAATGCCCCTGGTTAAGAGCCTACTTAGAATTAGAATAATCCAAAATGTTGAGGCCTTCTTACATTTGCATACTGTGGTAAAAGTATCACTGGTGATACTTTCATGGTTTGCATATGAATACTTACTTGATTCCACAAGTATGGCTTTTGTAATATTTTATTAATCAAAACTCAGTCAAGTAATATTTATTTTATTCATTTATATCCCACCTTTTATTATTTTTATAAATAACTCAAAGCACAAAATTATCCAACATACCTTCCTATTTTCCCCACAACAACTACTGTGTGGTGTAAGCTGACTCAGAGAGTGTGATTGGCCCAAGGTCACCCAGCTGGCTTTCATGGCTAAGGTAGAACTACAACTCACAGTATCTGGTTTCTATCTTGGTGCCCTAGTGTTTTCCTTTTTCTGTTTTGTGACATGCTCGTGCTAAAAATCAACTAGGGGATTGGAAGCTAAAACGTATGAAGAACAGTTGCAGGAATTGGGTATGTCTAGTTTAATAAAAAGGATTAGATGTGACATTGTAACAATGTTCTAATAGTTAAGGGGCTGCCACAAAGAAAAAGGGTTTAATCTATTTTCCAAAGCATCTGAAGGCAAAACAAGAATCAATGGATGGAAACTAATCAAGGAGAGAAGCAGCTATTCCACATTACTTAAAACGTGGTATCTAAATATGCTACCACATTTGTGAAAAAGGCCCAATTTCCTGATATCTTTCTTCAGATGTATACCTGTGTGAGTATGAAAGGGATATTCACTTTCTAAAAAAGATTTTGCTAGTAGATTCTTATTAATGATTGTATGCTTTATTTGTACTCTTTCTTCCTTTAGTATTTGATATTTACAAAACAATGTTTCCATAGATAAATCTTTGCAAAACCATGTTAAATCAAGAGAAAAGATAGTTGATTCTTTTTTTAAAAAATGGGATTGCATTTTAAAAATGCAAATAACTGCCCTCAAAACATTGCAATTTAGATTGAATTGAAATCCATAGGAAAAAATAATCAAACATTACTTTTAATTTCCCTAGCATAAATTTACTTATAAAAAGTATGCAATGTTTGCTGCAGGGTATCAAATCTGCAATAAAATGTAATCATCCACTACAAGAACAAAACAGTACAGATCAGTGAATGATCTACTCAAAGTATCTTTTAATTCTGAAGCAGTGAACATGTAACTATTTTCCTTGAAATTTCTTTTGAAAAAAAAAGAAAAGCAGATTTAGACAAATGATTGTTACCTCTATATTGAATAAGTATACACTGACAGAATCACATTACACTTGGTTTTTCTTTTTTAAATTCTGGGGGGAAATGTTTCATATAACAAAAATCACATTTTTGTTAAATGTCTCCAGCATAATAATTATAACAGAAGATGAAAACAGCTTGCATTTACCAAGTGATAATCTCTTGCCATATCCAGTTACAGTACATCAAGCCATCAAAATCTTGTAGAAACGTCCCATAAAATTTCCATTGTATTAATCATCTGGCAAAACAAGGCTGAATAGAAAGACTTTCAATAATAAAATCAAATACCTTATGATGTTATCTGTGTATACTGTGCAATGAATTACTATTAGTAAAGGATTATCAGTATTCAGCCACAGAAAATATCCTACCAGAAAACATATCAGTAGGTAAATCAAATAGGTATCTTTGATTGATTGAACAGCACACTATTATTGAACTAGATGTAACAATTGGCAATGTCTATGGTGTCACTTGTAGTTGGTAGGGGAGGATCATATGACCTCATACCTGTCTACTATTAAAAGAGGTAATGTCTCCTTCAAACTGAGCTCATCTCCTAGTGAATTATTTGATATGCTTTTCTTAGCTTTAGAAATGGTTTGCCATAGCTTTCTTCAATTTCTAGGCAATCCTAGGGCTTTAGGCTAGATTTAGAAGTCTTCCATCTCCTTGTTGGAGCCCAGACAAGAGCAGATATCATAGTAATATATTTGAACATTGATATATCTGAGGAAACATAGAACACCTATAAACAGCTTTTTCTTCTATAAACGTACCCTTCAGGTTTGTTTTCTTTTATAAAGGTTTTGGAAAAACCTTATAGCAACAACTGAGCTATATTATAGAATCTATTCTTTTCAATTATACATAAACTCATTATTTCAGCAACACAATATTTCCTAAAGTAATAAAAGTATTGTTATACTTATTTTTAAAGTTAAAGTTATAATAAGGTTATATATAATTACTTTTAAAGTTATAATAGCATATAATAATTCTACCCATCCCTGTGGGAAACAATCAGGAAATTATTGTTAATAATTTAATATTGTTCTGCTGTGCATAAACATGGAAATATGGTATTTAGGTTAATTTATTAATCAAGGTTGAGTTAATGATGGCTTAGCAGTCTATATGTATTTTACAAAAAAACTGTTACACAGTAGGGTCATAAATGCTATGAAACAATTGAGATGTAGTGCTTTGTAACCCACACAAGCATAGTATCTCTTTGTCATTAAAGCAGCCCCCTTCTATTTCTGAAAAAAGACTTTAATGGCTTTAATGAAAATTAGCTGTACTGTCCTCATATAAGATTCAAACTACATTTTGTAAATCATTTTTGAAACATGCATAGTTTATCACATATGAACTTCTGCAGCTTAATCCCTCACCAATGTATCAGGTTACAGTTTTCATAATTTTCAGCTCCTTTGTAGTCTAACTCATATGGAGGGCATCAGCGTCAGGAATATGACCTTACACACAGATTTTTGAAAGTAGTACAAGGAGGAACTTGTTTGAAAAAATAAAACTACGTACTCAGTTTTCACCATTAAATAAGAACTCTGTCCCCTTTTCTGGCAGGGTCCTTATTTTAGAAATCAAGTAAAGATCATAAGAAGTCATAAGTTAAGAATTTTAGTTTGACATATAGATTTATGGTATAACCCACAATGAAATGTTTATTTAGTACAGGTGAATAACAATGACAGAGAAGGAAATGAAGGAAGAGACTGCTTTTGTGGGTTGCAAAAGGAGGAAACTTCAGTGCTTCCACAAGGAATAATGTCCATTTTTAATTAACCACTATGTAATCATTCACAAAATTCAAAACAACAAATAGGATATGTAGATTATTTACCCCCAGCAACTTCAATTACTTTTTTGTTACTTCACTAAATATTGTACACAAGTGCAAAGGTGAACTTTCTTCCCAGTGGCAATCCAGTCCAACAACTGTGTGATGGCTGATGAATTAACTTGAAATGTTATTTTGAATTAATTAATGAGGCTATGGGGGTTATTAACTCTAGCAATGCCTATCAATGTTTAGTCACCTGAATGGGATGTACTAAGTATTTATAAAACAGTAAAGCTAAGCTTTAATACATTAATTACTTTTAATCACTGGGACTTGTGAATATTAACTATAATAAAAACACCTCTAAATACAATACTAAGGCACAGCCAACGTTTGCCACTAAAATGTCTGGTTCTTGATTGCACTGTCCATGCCCTTCCCCAAATCACCAATACGAAGCAGTGACCAAGCAGTTTTAAGACCCACGTTTAAAGGCTCGCTAGCAATCCCTTCCTTACAGGCGATCGCTAGTTCTAAATTAAAGACATTCAGCCAGTGGCAAGAACCTCGCAAGTTGTCCTGTTAAGGTACACCGCAGCCATCACCATTTCATTTCTCATCCCTTCCCCCCACCACCACACGGAACCCTTTGTATACTCAATTGTTCACTCGGTGTCAATTGGTAGCATAATCCTATTCTCCGGGCGGATCACATCAACAACAACTACAACAAAAACCCCTACGAAAGACGCTTCGTCCAGGGGCACCTCTTCCGCTTCGACCAGGTACCCACCAACTGCACATACGTTCGTGCAGTTCTTGCCCCTTCTTACCTTAGTGATGATCAGAGGTTCTCCATGTTCTCTGCCTCCTTTTAACGTAAATCCCCAAGGAGCTCCGCCACTTAATTGTACTTCCACCAGCTTGTACGGATCAACTCCTCTCTGCTCTCCTGTCGCCAGCTGGTGGGGGTGTCCTTGATCCATAAATACTGCCGGATTCAGCCTCGGATCTTTGTCAGGATTTCTTTCCTGTCCGCCTCTGAAGTCCATATTCTCCATAGTCTCTCGAAACTGCCGCCCCCCCCACACTCCCCCACCTCCAGTTTCTTCCTAGTTTGATCCCACGCGCCGCTGACCTAGGAACCACATACCTCCCAGCAGTTTTTCAGGCTGCTCCCAGATGGGAAGGGAGGGGGATTGTAAACCCCTTCCACACCCTGGCTCCTCCTCCTCTTCCAGAGTTCAGGCTTTTTCTTTCTTTCTTTCTATGAAAGAGAAGCCCAAAGCAGCCAAAGGGGAGAACAGCGAGCAAGCGACCCCAGGAAATTAGACTCGCTTGGCTGGACTACGTACTACAGCTCCCTCCAAGCATAAAGTATTTATTCGCGCTTTCATGGCTGTTGGCTTAGTTGCTTTGCGCACGCCTGTTAATATATTCACGGAAACAAACCGCGGCAGTTTCCCCCAAGGGAAATGCCGGAGAGCAGAGCCCGAAGAGAAACCAAGGAAGTCACTGAGGGCATTTTCCACTTTCTCCAGAAGGTGATACGAGCTTCCGTTTCGGATGGGAAAAGGGGGGGGGCTCTTCCCAGCAGGAAAAGGGGTTATAAAAAAGGGGGGGAGGGGAATCTCGACCTGGACAATCGTCCTTCCCAAAGGAGCCGAGGAGGACAGCAGCGAAAAGTTTTCTCCAACATTTAGGGGAAAGCCGCGAGCGGTATCGCCCTCACAACGGGAATAAATGCCTTTCCACTGGGGATCGTGGCCACCTTTCAGAAAACTTCTCCTTTGAGCGCAGTTTTGCGCCCGGTATTCTTGGAAGCGGTCCCGTTGGAGCCAGAGGGGTTTTATACGAGGAAAGGAACTGCAAACAGTCAACGTGAAGGTCCCAAGGCGCCGAGGAAAGGAGAGGCTGAGCCACGGCAACGAAAAAAAGGGGGGAGGGGGGGGAAATCCCTCCCTCTTCCCCTTCCAGGTTTTCTTAAAAAGCAGGCAGCGCCGGCTCCTCCCGGCTCCTTGGCCGCAGGGTTTCTCAGGGGCCTTTTCCCCTCCCGCTGCTTTGCCGAGGAGGACACGCACAACAGGCGCCTTCTCCGGCTGGCTAAAGGAGGCTTTTGTGTCGGAGGGCGCCGAGAAGTTCGCGCAGCGGCCTTTCAAGAGGCCCCGCGGGGTGGGCGTTTCAGCGGCCCAGAGGAAGGCAGGAACCGCCGCCTCCAGGATCTCACAGCACGAAAAAGTTCCGGCATTTTCTTTGCGGGGGGTAGAGAGGCGGGCGCCACCGAGCTACCTGCGAAACGCCTTGGAGGCGACATTTTTTTATTGTCAGAGGCCCCCTAGCGGCGGCTGTGAGAAAGAACAACGGAGAGCAGCGTCGCCTTCGACTCAGTTAAAGCGCTGCAGCCGTCTAGACAGCCTAGTCGAAATCCGGGTTTAACGGGGACTGAAGGCGACAATCTTTAGTCTAGTGTCCGGGGTCTCCAAGCTGAGCAACTTTTAAGACTATGGACTTCAGCTACCAGAATTCACTAGCCAGCATGATATCTTAACCAACTAGCCCAGGAGTGTCAAACTGCAGGTGAATTCACCTGCAGGGTGTTTAGAACTGGCCCACAGGGTCACGCTGCAAACAGAGAAGGACTGACCCGCGGTGCCTCTGCCAGTGAAAACACGTCCTCATGCAATTCTCTGCCAGCTAAAACGGAGCTCCGTGTGTGGTCCTCCCGAGCTCCATTTTCGCTGGCAGGAGGCCATTGCAGCCTCCCAAGCTCCGTTTTCACTGGCAGAGTGTCGAGCCACCACAGGCACCCCCAACACAAGTGTCGTTGAGGTAGCCATGCCTACCCTGGCCACGCCCACCTGGCCCCAAGGTCAAACACAACCCTGATGCAGCCCTCAATGAAATCGAGTTTGTCACCCCTGATCTAGTCTAGTGGTTATAAACCATGAGTCAGTGAATTCTAGCCCCACCTTAGACATAAAAGCCATCTGGGTGACTTTCGGCCAGTCACTGTGTCTCAGCCCAACCCATAATACAAGGTTGTTGTGGGGAAAATGGGTGGAGGAAGGAAGATTGTGAGTGTTCACCGCCTTGAGTTATTTATAAAAATAATAAAGGTGTATCTTTCTTAAAACCTATCTATTACATTGACAGTACAAAGTTGGTGTACTGATTGAAGTATCAGGCTAGAAACTGAGATTGTGAGCTCTAGCCTTATCTTGCCACAAAGGCAGCTGGGAAATCTTGGACCAATCATTCTCTTAGCCCTAGGAAGAAAGTAATGGCAAATTATTTCCAAAATCTTGCCAGAGAAACTGCAGGGATTTACCAAGACTGAGTTAAAGGCATTAAAATGTTACATTAACTCTCCCTTTGTTCAATGCTCAGAAGGTAGAAACTTACTGTTTTACAAATGAGGGCAAATTCACATAGCTGCTCTGTGTGGGGTCTTCCATGGTGGTGCACTGCAAACTATTGCCATTCAGGAATGCACATTGTGTGTTGTGCTTTAGGATCTGGAATCCATCAAAAGGATGTGCCAAGACTTCAAGTAGAAAATGCAGGGCTACCAGGTATGTGGTATACATGTGAACACTGCACAAAGATGCCCATCCCCTCCTGCCTGCAGCCACTCAGTGCCATGCATATGAATAAAGTCTGAGTTCTGACCATCACTAGACACAAGCTACTCCTTTATGACATCTCTTGGCTTGGTCTTTGTCATACAATTGTCATAGTGACATTGTTCAGCACAGCTGAAGCAATGTGTACCATACAAAATCACAAATGTCTGAGTTGTCTGATAACTCATTCTTCCAGTTCTGTCAATACCATAATACCAGGATTGCTTTGCAATTGTGCTTCCATACAAATCAAGAAGTCCCACTGCCATCTGCTTCCACTGCTACTCCATACAGTAAGTGCTAAAAATAATTGGAATGGATGCTGACTCTCAGCAGAAAACCAATCTCTGGTGGGGTTGCTGCAGCTACATATTGCTGGATACCACTATTAATAAGTGACTGGACCTGACTGAAGGAGAACAATTGCTCTTCTGTAATTGTTGTGATATCTAGAACAGAAGTCCAGGATCTCCATGCTCTTAAATATGGCAATTCACAGGGCACAATTCTGTGGTGAGCTCATGTGCATGGGAGTTAGAAGAGAATCAGAAGTACCATTAACAAAATGGTGGAGTGAATTTCATTGAGATGGTTGTGGGGCAGAGGAATGAGCAAATATGAAAGGCTGGGGTTTATATTATGAAACGTGTAATTTTTTTCTTTGCTGTTGCTATTTGTGCTAGATGTCAATGGATGTTGCACTGCGAAAGATGGACCTCTTAAACTCTTGTCAGTTATATCTGACAAACCCTAACTCTCTGCTAAAAGAAAATCTAATGTTACTGTATAATTCATTTGAACCATAAAAACCCATCAAATCCATAGTTAAAGGAAGCATGTAGTAAGACATGCTTGTTACTCTTGAAGGTACCAAAACTTTCCAGAAGCAGGTATCAGAGCTCTAAATGAGTCCTTCAAAAATAGAAACAGGAATGAAATGAATAAAGTTGAACTTTTTTCAGAAAATGTTTAATTTCCTTGTTTTTGAAATGTCATTGGAATCCATTAGAAAACAATTAGAGAAATCATTCTTCACTTTATATTAATTAACCTTTGTTCTTTAGAAAACCTCTGAATAATCTAATCTCAAAACTGTTGCTGCTAGTTAATATAAATCAAGAAAGGGGCACTTCTGACTATATTCTCCTTTCACTTTAAAACACTATTTTTTAATTGCAAGGTTAACCCTTCAAATCTTTTGATTTCATTTCAGTCTTATAAGGAGGATTACATCACAAACCATATTGCTGTCATGCTGTCTCCATTTCAGGGTATCCTGTTTCTTTCTTATGTAGATATAAAGTGGCAGAGAAATCAAACTCTTCCTCTTTCATTTTTTTTAAAAAACTACAGTTCTAAATGTGTAAAATGAATGAACAATTTCAAAGACAGTTATCTTACAGAAATTTAATGCTAAGAGGATGGTGATTATACAAAAGATTTGGTTTTCCTGCCTCATAGACCTTCCCCTCAGTCTAACATAAAGGCATGCATTTTATACACCAAAATAAAATCCTGCTCTGTCAGAAACTGTCCCTCCCCGCTTATCATGACATCAGATCAGTAGTGGGATTCAACTAATTTAACAACCGGTTCTCTGCTCTAATGATTTCTTCCAACACCCAGTTCACCAAACTGCTCAGAAAGTTAACAACCACTTCTCCTGAAATGGTGCGAACAGGCTGAATCCCATCACTGCATCAGATTAATTCTGCAATTAGTTACATGTTTATTTAGAAATGAGGAATTTATTTATGTATGTGGCTTTGAGGCCTTATATATTCAAAACAAATACAATCCCACTTGGTGAAAGCAATAAAATAGAATTTGTGAGCCATTTACTTATTTAAGATGAAAGTGTGACCAAATCCATGGCTTGAAAATGAACTTGAAGAGAGAAATCATGTCAAAATTATTCAAAACCTTTGCCAATAAAAATAGAAAATAATGAACTGAAGAATGTTGACAACTTACCGGTACATCTATGCCACTAAAAAGATGATCATAGACAGTAATGTCTTATCTAAGCTAGCTTGAAGAGCATTTCAGAACATCAGAGCCTACTTCAGGAATGTAATACTTTAATTAGTGTATAATATGTATGCTAACACAAGGTTTCACAACTTGGATATTAAATGCAAAAGCAGAACAGAAGTAGAAAAGTATACAAATGCTTAACATGTGACAAGACAAAAAATGAATCCACCAATAGTCAAGGATATATATTGTAATTAAGTGAGTAGCCTCACAGAAATGATAATGGATTGACCTCATTATACAACAACAGAGCAGTGTTGGACAACAACAATCCTTGGTTGGATACATGACCTTGAAAGACCTAGAAAACACGGAAATAAATGCTGGGAAAATAATGTGACTCAATTCAAAGGTGTTAACTGGAAACAATTTGCAGTCAGCTAAAGAGGACTTAATCCTGCAATAGATTGATTTGAACTGATAATCATGATACTGATTTATTTGCATAAAAATAAGTCTTATCAACTAAAATGAATTTCAGTACATATCATTGAATGTACTCTTAAGATGAAAATGAATACAAAGAACAGACTGAGCATATAATTAAAAAATACACAAATGCTAGGATAAATTCTTGCCTTTAGTTCTAGTTTTTTAAAGAAGACAAACTTCTTTAAAAAGGACAAAACTATGCAGTCTACTAACTGGAGTCTAGTGCTATGTTTTTCAAGCTTGGCAACCTTAAAATGAGTGGACCAACTCCCAGAATTTCCTTGCCAGCATACAGACTAGGGAATTCTGGGAGTTGAAGCCACAGAACTTAAATTTGCCAAGTTTGAAAAATACTAGTCTAGTGAAAGGTTAGCCTAGGCTGCAAAAGCCCAGTAGACATCGTTTGCCAGCTGCAATGACACAGAAAGCTCTACATCACGGGTGTCAAACTCAATTGCATCACATGACATATTGTGATGTATCACGATGTTTTTTGCCTTTGCGGAGCCAGAGTGGGCGTGGCCTGCGTGTGACGCATCTGGCCCGTGGGCTGCCAGTTTACATCATTGTCATTATCTAGTTTTCATATGGATTTCTGAGCTCAGGTGCGGTATGATAGTGCAAAGTGGAAATTCAAGATGCAGTTGATGGAGGGATGCTCAAAGCAATAACTAGTGGGCCCCGGCGTCAGATGATGTGATCTCAAGTCTCAAACCTTTTAAGTTCTTCAGGAGTGCTGAACTACCAGCCAACTTTGGAAAAACTGTTTTAGGGCAATCAGGATTTCAGCAAACAGATCTCCCAACTATAACAAAACCAAGTGAAGGGAGGAGGATCGATACCATAGCGAGTGACACTAACAGCCAGGAATCATTGATGTGAAACTGTAATCCTCTATCCCTAATTTACGAAATACGGAGGTTGATCCTTCTGAAGGGATTGCTTCTTTTCAGATGGCACCTCTGCAGAGCCTCGCTTTCTCTCTGAAGCCCCCACCACAACCACCACTCCAAGAGGGCACACGGTCCTGCAAGAAGCAATACTGTTTGAGTGAAGCCCTGCCAACGCCTTGGAGCAAAGAGAAGGGAAGACACGCGCTTCGGATCTCTTGCTCCCGCCAGTTTCGCTGCCCTACTAGGATTTCCGCCTGGTGAGGGTAAAAAAAAAAAAAAAAACGGAGCCGGGAATGGGAGCTCCGGGGGCTTGAGTCGCCACTTCGCCACATGATCCGGCCATCGCGTGACCCCAACTCTAAGCTGGAGGAAGAACAGGACAGAAAGCCTGCAAGAGCTTCCTAGGAGCGAGCAAAAGCGCGCGGCCCTTCCTCCCACCCCGACCCTCTAGTCTCCCAAAAACTTGCCATGGCCTCTCCGAGGCTGGAAACTTTCTGTTGCCCCAACCGGGACGTCTCCACGAAGCTTGTGGTGTCTTTCAAGCCGGAGGTCTTTTGCGGGGTCTGCCTTGGCAGCGCCTCTGCCGGGATTCTCTTGAGCGCCCTGCAGCTCCTCCCGAAGAAGGGCCGGGGCTCGCGGGCGATTTCCAAGGCTTCCTCCTCCACAACCATCCTCCTCTTCATCTCCGCCTGTGACATGCTGGGCTCGCTGGGTAAGGAGGTCACTTCTGATGAAATGGGCCGCTATATACATTTGATAATTAAATGAGGAGGTTTGGGGGATCCCACCAAAGAGCAGAGAGAGAGAGAGGGAGGAGCTGGGAGAAACAGAGAGTTTCTCTTCCAGCCACCTAAGGACGTTTTAATATAAGACTAAGGTGATGGAGAAATGTAAGTATTAAGTAACTTTGACAAGGCACATCAATAGTTTGGAACCCAATAGAGCTTCTCTAGCATTGCAGCCTGGTTGCTGCTTTGTAACAAGCCCAGTAATTTTAAGCCGACTTGCTCCTAGGTCAGGAAAAATGAAATTTCAGATGTTTTAAGGCCGAATCTCTTTTTTCTGCTCATTAACTTTAATGTATCCAGAGGGATTGAAAAGGCTTATCATGGCATTCCATACAAACTGAACAAGCCAAGTTGGCTACAGTTATATTACTGGGAAAGCTGTAAGAAATGACATTATTCTACCAGCATTTGGGTTAGTGGAACCAACTAACCCAAACAATACTTGAAATATGAAATTTTAATAGGGAATATTAAAGCAGGAGGTTGGACTAGAAGACTTGCAAGGTTCCCTTCCAACTCTGTTATTCATAAAATATGTTATCCTAGGACAATAGTACCAGTAAATTAGCTCCTCTGACATAAAGAAAAACAACAGGCAAAAAAAAAAAAGGCAACAATGTCTGGTAGAGTAGGTTCAAATTTATTCCTGGATTTTCTGATATGCAGTAAAACATGTTATTTCAAAGCAAGGTATGGTTGTGGTTTGTATTTGTGACTTGGATTGCAGTTGCTGTTGCTATCAGTTCATTTTAACATTATATAAAAAGCCAGCTGTTCTGTTGCCTAATTGGTTTGTCTACTAGTATGTAAGCATTCTTGACCCCCTTTCCACAGACTTAATACTCAAGACTCATAATTTGATAAATCTGAAGCCAAATAGAAAAGCCTTCAATGACCAGAATTAAACTTGCTGTTCTAAATGCAGATAGAAAGAAATATCTTTGGATGTGATGGGAATTGCTTCTTAATCCACATGCAGTTAGAGTTGGTATGCACTATAACAGAAAGTTGTTTTTTAAAAGATAAATTACTGTTAGGCAGACAAAATAGTAATGAATATTAGTTATTTCACAGTTTAATCCATAATCTCCAATGAAAGACTAATTAATGTGTTAAAAGTGACTCAGATAGAATATAAAGAAAATTGCTTTATATTTTTTTCCAAACATGTTTATTTAGATACAGTTTTTGCTTTTCTGATATTTGTAATACAGTTTGCAAAAAATTCCCATTTAAAAAACTCTTTCCCCCTTGTCTCATGAAAGATATTCATGAAAGCAGAATGGGAGGGAGGGAAAGAGAGAGAGAGAGAGAGAGAGAGAGAGAGGGAGGGAGGGAGGGAGGGAGGGAGAGAGAGAGAGAGAGAGCTCTTATTGACCTATTTATTTTCACTGCCACATTTCTTCTGAAGAATTTGGCTAAAACCATTCAGTTTTTAATCCCTTACATGTCTCAGTTCATGAATGAAATCCATCCTTTCAGATCTAACCATTCACATGACCATAGTGAAAATTTGAAAGCTGGGTCTGAAGGCAAGCATATGATTTTTCCTTATCCTTCTCCCACAACACAGCCATAGAAGCCAATCCTCATTAATCCAGTCAGTGGTTCTTGCAGTATGCAGTCTTACTGTGACAAAGGTCACTGAGAATGCAGATTATTCATCCTTCTTTCCAGAAAATAGCTAGGATTGACTAGAGAACTGACAAGAGATTCTTATATTGCTGATCCTTTCGTTATTGGCCAGGCAGGCAGCTGTGGACCAGAAGATGGAAGGTGGAAGTGTATGTATGTCAGAGGGAGTAAAACTGTAGTACTTCTAATCCTGATTCATACAAAAGATGTACAGTTTCTACATTTTCTATCCCCAATACATACACAGAAGCAAAGTTGCCAGTCACCCAGCTTTTAATTGTCAGGCCAGAGCCTTTACCAAAATACCACTTGAGAATGAAAACACACTCCCATTGCAATAAAAATAGATCTTTTCTGAACGATAAAAACAAAAGCAAAGAGATGGTGTCCTCAATCCTGCCTAACCTCACATAAGATGAGGGATGAGAAAAAGTAGATAAAAAAGAATGTTTCCCAGTCCTTAAGGCCATATCCCGAGTTACATGGGAAATAAGCTTTGGAAAGCAGAGCAGCAGAACCAAATCCTTGTCTATCATCTACCTTTCTTCTTGATAGCTGCTGCTTGCAGTGTTGTTGGCTGTTTGTATTTGAGGAGAGAAAGGGGACAGAGAAAGGCGCTGAAATAAAAGCAACAAAAATATTTGGAATATATATTTTAGAAAATGTTTTCCTTTTTCAAAGGTCCTTGAAAGCAGGAACCAAACATAAAATGGTTTTAGAATGACTAGCAACATAGATGGAATATAATACTAGTTCTAAAAATGGGCAGTTTTGAATGGGAGATTTAAAATAATTCAGAATAGAATAGCTTCAAGTTATAAAAGGAAAAAACAATTCATCATAGAAAACTGAATGAAGCCAATTTTTCTTTCTAATACTTTGGGAAAGTATGAAACAACATGAATTTTAAAGTGGTCAGAGTCGTACCTTATTAATATAGATTTATTCTCTTCCTTATAGGTATAATCTTCCGATCTATCATCTGGTTAGGGTTCCCAGACTTTGTGGCAAATATATCTTTAGCGAATCAAACTAATATATGGCCTGCTACATTCTGTGTAGGAAGTGCGGTAGGTATAAATGAAATAAATGAAATTGCTACTAAGTTGCACTGATACCTCTCTCCTTTGAAAAGGCCAGGATAGATTACTTGGGCTGTGTTCCCATTCTTTCTCACCCAGGGGAATATTGGAAATAAATTATTCCAAGATACAGGGATTCTGTTTGCCTATTTGTACAGGAAAAGAAAGATTCATATTTGATATGAGGGCACAATAAATGGATTAATGAAATAACAAGCTTAAAAATGGGCCTGATCAGCCCTTCGGTTGTAGAGAAAAAAAATAAATGGAATGCTGTATGCAAACTAAACTGGAAATTAGTACCCACAGTATTGTTGCAATTTACATTCCTCCAGGGCATGGACAGTGACTTGGAATGTTGGTGATTACTCCATTCCAAGCCTTCCTCTCGTGCTGGTCATGTGATCCCAAACAGAGCATTATATGGCCTGCTCTGCTTAAGCTTCCTAATGCACAAACATATATCCAGACCTATGACCGTTGGTGATAAAAGGATTATAAAGCATTCCGGAAGACGTGTTTCTCATGCTTTTGTTTCATATTTTATATTGGTAAAGTGATTCAGTGTATGAGCTTTATAGTGGAATGGAATAGGTATGTGACATCTCATGATCTGTTCACATTTTTTTTTAGTGTTGGTTTATGTGCAAAGGCATGCAAGAGCCATATATGTCACAACTATAGATAGATAAAAAAATGCTAGTGCAGTCTTCCCCTAATTAATATCCAGAACTTGTTCTGGAGTCCCATAAACACTGCTACAGTATTTGTGGTTGATGGGTGTGGTAGACTCCAACATATCATGAAAAAGGTTGCAGGAGGATGTACTGTATTGCTAATTCAAATAGCTAGAAGAACAGGGAATAGAGAATCATTATTTTTTGACTTCATAGTGGTATTTGGAAATCACCTTGGGAGAGAGAAAGAAGAGCCACAGCCTAGACATCAGGTTAAAAGATGAGTGAGTGGAGAAAGTATCCTCCAAAGAGTAAAAGTGAGGGATGTGAAGGGTACTTTCAGATTTGCAAGATTCTGCAAATGTAACCTTACAATGACAGAATTAGTACTCATAGTTGGGCTTCTCTGGACTGTCTCAAACAACTATGTATCTTTTATAGTAAACATGAAAGTAGTGTTAGACTGAATTGATAGAAAACTCTTCTCCAACCACATTCAGAACTAATCAGTAACTATTTTATTTCCTGAAGCCATAGAATTTCTCCCAATACAGCTCCTAAGTATTCTGAGCTGGAAGTTCTATAGAGTTTCTTAATATGAGCTTTTAAAAATTTGCAGGCAAATCTATAGTCAGCTCATGGGTTATAGAACTTGGTAAACACACTGTTATACTAGTTCTCAGATTTTATTTTTTCATTTATGCTAGTAATTTTGTGACTTTTGCAAAAAATATTTATTTATTTATTTATTTTATTTTTATTTATTTATTTTTATATGCCACCCTTCTCCGGAGACTCAGGGCGGTTTACAATGCGTTAAGCAATAGCTTTCATGCTTTTGTATATTTTATACAAAGTCAGCTTATTGCCCCCACAAACCAGGTCCTCATTTTACCCACCTTAGAAAGGATGGAAGGCTGAGTCGACCTTGAGCCTGGTAAGAATTGAACTCACAGTAATTGCAGGCAGCTGGATGTTAAATGCTGCCTTAGTAGGAGGCATTAGCCTCCTTATTTTTATATAAATAAAAAACAGGTTATAGTCTAAAGCAGCAAATCCTATGCCCATTTATTTAGTAATCATCATCTTGAATGTACTTAACTTCTGCTCTTCATTTAATATTTTGTTAATGTTTTTAGAGCAGCATTTGCTTTCAATAACTGGGTTTTTTAAAGTTGAATTTCATTTTTTTCTTTGAGAAAAAGTTTGACTTTCAGTATTGTATGCAGCATGATTAAATTATAACTTTCCGCAGGTAAGCTGTATAGTTTACCTTTGGCAATAGTGACTAAAAAGGTATAAGGCCAAAGTAGCTTAAGTAAAAAATAACAATTGAAGGAATTGAAGTGGAAGTCCAATAGAAATAAAGTTTCAGACCAGTCTAATATGCAGTGAAAATTCAGTCCCCATGAGCAAAAATGCTAGACTTGTAAACACTATTAAGAACTGATAAATGATCTAATCAAAATTTGTGAATTGTGTTCAGATAAATGGAATTTGATTGAAAACTTATATTCTAATTTCCATCCAATTTTCATGAGAAATATGTGCAATCAAGTTTAATATATTTAATAATTTTGTCATGAAGCACAGTCACTAGTCCTGAATAACCAAGATTATGAGAACTGCTCTTAGTTTCCTTTAGTTTGACTTCTCACCATGCTTAAATATCTTTTTAATATCTTACTGTTCTTTTGGAGTAAAAAAGAAATAATTCTGTAGTTGAATAGATTGTACATTTGGATTATGCAGGATTTTTGATTTGATTCTAAAGATCGCAGATTCCAAGCATCTGTCTGCATCTCTTTAAAGTAGCTTTGTGTTTTCCTATATTCACATGGCTATTGGTGAGATCAGTGGTATAATTCTGGGAAAAGATGCAGCTATGGTAAAGACCTGTATTCATGCTCTGGCACGATCTAAAACATTTCCCCCAAAATTATTTGAATTTGAAGCGCTGAACAAACATTACATATATCTGAATTTAGGAAGAAGATGCTACTCACAGGTCAGTAGAAATTACTTGACCCAATTGTCTTTGGTGTTCTGTGTAGTATACTGAACACAGCTGGACATAACATTTCAGACTTGTAAGTAACAACATGTCAATAATCCTGTTCTAAGTACATAAGATTTTCTGTTTGTTTCTCAGATGTGGATTCAACTTTTGTACAGTGCTGTCTTTTGGTGGCTGTTTTGCTATGCTGTGGATTCATACTTGGTAGTTAGAAGATCAGCAGGAGTGAGGTATCACAAATGAACATTACATTTTAAACATGGGATATTTTCAGGATGGTATATTTTCATGATTAGGTGCACATTTAGATAGCTTTATCTTCATGGATGAATATGGATAATAGTCTGCTTAATAATTAATATGAGAGCCAATTTGGCGTAGTAGTTAAGGCATCAAGCTAGAAATGAGGCAACTGTGAGTTCAAGTCCTGTCTTAGGCGCAGAGCCTATGATCTTGGATCAGTGACTTTCTCTCAGCCCTAGGAAGGAGGCAAAGTCACCTGTAAAATGCAAGGATTTCTCCAGACGATATCAGAGAATTGAACACAATTGAGCAGAAGGAAAAAAAAATTCTTTGCTACTTAATATTTGCTTTCAACATTAAATTGGCTTTTATTCTGTTTAGATTTGCTGCAGAATGTGTATTTTTATATTGGTATTTTCTATTGTTAGATTGTATTGCTTTTCAAAAGCTTACTTTGTATTCTTTTTTCACCATCAGTTCAATTTGCCTTGAAATATGAAAGTACTCATGTAATTTTAAAACTTGACAAGGAACAATATTCACATCTTATTTTTCTTTCCAATATCCTTCTAGTACTATTGTGTTATACCATATGATGACATGGGGCTTGGCAATTTTGCTGTGCGTGGAAGGAGTTGCTATGCTCTACTATCCTTCAGTTTCTAGGTAAGTCTAACATTGCCTGAATTTTAAATCATTTCAATTATTTGTTTAAATTAAAGGACACTGAAGGATATTGGTTGGATCCATATTTATTAAAAGGAGGGGAATCTAATCATTTGAAAGCCAGCTTCACTACCATGATATACAATGGAACCAGTGGTGGGTTCCTTCCGGTTCGGTCCGGTTTGGCCGAGCCGGTAGCGGTGACGATATGACATCACCGAACTGGTTCTCCCCCTCGCCCTCCCACCCCCCACCCACGTTATTCTTACCTTTTATTTGGTCCCACCCCCAATCTATTGCTGCCTCCTGAGTCCCAGCTGATGACTAGAGAGAAAAAAACTGTTTAAACTCTTGCCGTGGGCTTCAAAGGGCCGTCCTACAGCTGATCAGTGTTAAAAGCAAACAAATGAGTCGGGTCGTAAGTGCGAGGACTGGTCGTAAGTGCGAGGACCTTCCAGAAATGACTCTGACCAGCTAGCCACGCCCACCTAGTCACATGATCTCCAAGCCACACCCACAAAATAAGCCACGCCCACAGAACCGGTAGTAAAAAAATTTAGAACCCACCCCTGAATGGAACCCAACCTTTGTTATGTTGTTCAGTCTTGAGGAGATACTTGTCCAAAGTTAGGAACTTGTCAGTGTCTATAGACTGCATGGGAATTTATATTCTGGAGAAAAAATTAGAAAGTATACACATGTCAAAAATAATTAAAAGACCTGACTTAATATTTACTTGGGTAAGTCTTAGGGTTTAATTACTATTATAAGGAAAATCCTTCAGGGCAAGCTCTTGTCACAATACAGTGCTAAGGTGGATAGTGACGGGAGTCATTTTAGGGGAACCTAAATGGATGCAAATGTTTGGATCTTCCTCCCACTACTAGCTTTTGTTTTAACTGCAAACATCCATTTTTCCAGAAAATTTTAATCTCACAAAGGAACTCTAGTATTGGGAGGCCTGTGAGAGATGGGGAATTTTTAAAGCAGTGAGATGTGAAATTTGTATATGAAAGAATACAAATTTCTTTCATTTTTTTGTTTGCTGAGGGCGGTTTTTTTGTTCTGTGTTCTCAAATTCTCAAATGGGCCATGTAACCAACAACCTGCTGTATTTGTATAACCAATTAAACCATTAAGAAACATATCATTATGGAATTGCAACTGACTCTATGTCTAATTGTTGTGCAATGAGCAAGGAGGACATGAGAGAAAAGAGGGAGGTGAAATAGAGAAAAGGGTATAAGAGAGAATGAGTGATTTCACAAGTTTGGGATGTTGTCCTGCTCACCTCTTTAGTACAATGCATGCAACATTGTTGCAACCTTCAACTTCCGCTTTTATATTTTAATAGCTCTCTGCCTCCATCACAGTTAAAGATATTTTACCTGAATGACTTAAATGCCTTTACTTCTCCAAATACAAGTTATGGAATAATTTCTAATTTTTCCACTTAGAACATTAGAATAAATTCATACTTAGCCTTTTTGGTGTCGATCAGGTTAGTATTGATTTCTTGCAGTAGGCCATTTTTTAAATACATTTCAATCCCTTTTCTTATTTTTCTATAAATTGGATCAATTAAGTGGCCTCCTGAAAGCTTCCACCTTCATAAGATTTCTCCATATAATCATTCTTTGTTTGAAAAATAATCAGTTACTGTACAATCACTACCAGTTATATAATATATATTTGTTCACACAAATACAGCCTTCTGTCCAGCTAGCAGTCGATGCTGCCACACTGAAAATGCCTATTCAACATGTATTCCTAATTGCATTGGAAGCAAATCACAAGAAATCTTCCTTGATTAAGCAGGAATAATTTTCAACTTGGGAACAAATAAATCAGAATTATAATCTGTCCTTTTTCCCTACTTTACAGTTGTGAAAATGGATTGGAGCATGCAATTCCTCATTATGTCACCACGTATGTTCCACTGGTGCTTGTTTTGATGGCCAACCCAATTCTTTTCAGTAGAACTGTGGCTGCCGGTAAGATTCCAAATGGTAATTGGATTTTTAATAGGAAAAAAATAAGATTAACAAAGCAATTCTACTTACTAGAAAGTGGGGGCAGGGCAGATCCATGGTATATTGCCTTCTGCATTCAAAATGTGGCAGGCTTGCTCTAGCTAGGCAGGATCGGCTTCTTTGTTGAATGATATAATGAACACACTTCATTTCTGCTTCTCAGTTGCATCTTTATTGAAGGGAAGACAAGGAATCTACACAGAGAATGAAAGGCGGCTGGGGACAGAGATTAAAAATCGCTTTTTCAAAATTATGCTGATCATAATTGTTTGGTAAGATTAAAAAAAAATAAAGGAAACTTTTCAAAGACAGGGAAATCCATATGTTGGATTTTTGGCTGAACTATATGTATTTTCTTAATCTGTAAATGCTCCACTGTAATTTTAATGTAAGATTCCTTTGTCTCTTCCTGTTATAATGCAAAACTTTTTTGAATGTTGCCTTTGACAACAATATTTATCTCTCATATGTGGTGGCACAGTGATTAGAATGCAGTATTGCAGTGGTTAGAATGCAATATTGCTCATTCCCAGGAGTTTGATCCTCACCAGCTTAAGATTGATTCAGCCTTCCATCCTTCTGAGGTCAGTAAAATGAGGACCCAGATTGTTGGGGGCAATATGCTGACTCTATAAACTGCTTAGAGAGGTCTGTAAAGCACTATGAAGCTGTATATAAGTCTATGTGCTATTGCTATATATTAATGTATTATTTATATATCATCCAAAGCAGATTTGATTTTATATTCTTGGAATAAAATTTTCATAATGGAAAATGTTACCAAATGTAACTGGAAAGATCATTCAGGGTACTAAAAAACTCTATGAAATATTTGCTTTGAGACTGTTTATCCCACATATAACAACCAAAAGTTATTGGCAACAAATTTTGGCATTGGGGGATTTAAAAATAATAGGAGAGGATGAGCTGGAACATAAAGCAATAATATATTTGAAAGGATAGGAATTTCTGGAGCATTTATGTAACCTATCATTGATTGACCCAATGTCAGGTTTAGGTTGTTTTTGTATTTTTTTCCCATTATGCAATCATAATTCATTTGTCATGATTCCATATACATCCCTTTGCAGGATGAGGACTATTAGATTTAGTTGATATAAATTAGATAATAATGAAGCTGATGAATGAATCAGTCTTAATGTCAGTATTCATCATCCAGAAAAAATCAGTCAAGGTATCAAATTATGCCAGACAGTAAAAGCAAAGGTGATATGCTTAATAGAGAAAGGGAAGTTAAACTCTACAGTAATGAGCTGAAAAGGAGGTCTTGGGGAAAAGCTGATGGAAGATTAGTTTAAAAATCAAATTAGAACATAGGGAAATATGAATTAATTACTTGAGATGTCAGGAAAAACTAACGTATGATATAAAAATACATACTTATGTTGGGCAGACCTCAGGTTTCTCAGAATTTTAATTTTGTAAATACTGTACAATTTATAGCTATAATGTATATACAAGATGCAAGTTTACGTTTTAAAAAAATCCTCCAAATTTGAACGATTAAATAGAGCTTTATAGTTATTTCATCAAATAAATTGATAATATGCAATCAGCTAGGTTTTGATTTTTAGCAACCATGTAGATACCATAGATTTTCTCAATGACAAAAATCAAATAAACAAACTCCAAAATCAAATAAATATCCAAATCATTCCATCTCTCAGCTGTCTTCTCTTCAGTATAGTAGTACAAAATAGTCAGGATGACACTTTTTTTGGTTCTACTATTAAGCAATTCAAACTTAAAAATTATTTGGTGATTGACCTTAAAGAATCTACAGCAGATTTTGCAGTAGATGAGGAACATTGCTATCCACTCCTGCCTTTCTTGTTCTTTGAATGTACAGACCTCTGGCTGTTAACATGTCAGTAACACTGAAAACCATAACTGGGATACAGTAACCTAGTCTCAGCACTAATATGGAAACAAAGTAAAATTTCTTAGTCCTATACTTTTATGTATGGTGTGCGTGTGTGTGCATATACATACTTATACTATATACAGTATATGTGTGTATGCAGATAACTATGGATATGCAGATATAGATAAAGAAATCTGAGAGCCAATTTGATCTAGTGGTTAAGGTACCAGGCTAGAAAAGGGGAGACTGAGTTCTAATCCTGCCATAGGTATGAAAGCCAGTTGGGTGACCTTGGGCCAGTCATTCTCTCTCAGCTCAATCCACTTCACAGGGTTTTGTTGTGGAAAATATAGGAGGTGGAAGGTGTGTTGAATATATCCACTGCCTTGAGTTATTTATAAAAATAATAAAGGCTGCATATAAATAAATAAAAATATTGTTCTGAATACTCAAACACCACAGTGATAATAAATTATGTTATATATATTTAGCAGTGTTTTTATATTAATTATGTTTTAGAGATGTTTAGGGAAGGGGTCAAAAAATGTCAAGATTAGGTGGGCAACTGTGTAATCAAAACGCCTCCCCTTTTTAATATGTGTTTATGAATGTCACAAGTAAAAAAGGGGGAATTGCTATCATATAGTTGCGCCCACAGTCTTGACTTTTATCAACTCCCATTGATGTTCCTGTCATCATCTCTTTTTATAGAATTTCTTATCCACATTGTTGTTCAAAGTTTGTGGTTTGGAACAAAGTTGCATTTTCTGGCAGCTTCTGGCTTCTAGGAAGCCATGTATTCTGATGCCACCAAGGATGGAACAGTGAGATGATAGATCTTACTATTGAACTTCCCGTAAGATACATCAGTGGTAATTAGGGACAATTGTGGTTATATGGAGACCTCTTACTTACCTCTTTTCCTCTTGTTTACATCATTCTGGTTCACCTTTTGAGTAGATAAATGATATAAAGCTATTATAGTTGAAAGCTTTTAATGACCAGACTGTGGGCTAAATTAACCCTGCATAGAGTGTATAAGAGGCTTTCCCCACTTCCTAAACAGTAAGTCCTAAGGAAATATAATCCATCAGATGAAATATTGTCTAAGTGCTCTTACTATTTTTATTGCTATGTAATAGCACAGCTTGATATAATAGTAAGAATTTAAAAATTTATTCATTTTATAACTGTTATAATAGTGCTCTAACTAAAAACATACTATTTAATAATTTTTCTGTGCTTCTGTCACTTTGAAGGGATTTTAACAAAATAATTATGTGTGTACTCATACTAATATTTATTATCCCTGAAAGGAAAACAAGTAATGTTGATAAAAAATTGTTTTAATTTTGCTTTGAAAATAACAAATAATTATAAAGCTTTCTGTCTTGTTTTTACCCATAACTTTTACATCCATAAAAGCTGGTCATCAAATATCATAAATGAGGGTCTTCTGTTCTACCTGGAAATGCAACCAGATATCAGTGGAAGCTCCTTGAAAAATATCAGAACTGCAGCACTGATCACATGGATTATAATGGTATGGCCTTTTCTAGCACATTGGTTACAGGGAAACAGCCAGCATATTTAAGATCTCCTCCTGTACATATGGATATTTTAAGCAAATTTACTGGGTTCACACTTTATGTGATTTGATTAACAGTAATTTATTTAATAATCTGTGATAGCTGAATTTGTATAACAGTGTTAAGCCCAGCTGTGGCTTTGGATATTATAGCCATGCATAAATGTATTAAAAATTTGTTGAGGTGACTAAGGGGAAAACACATTCTAAGATATTTTAAATAGTTTGTATATACAACTTGTATATACAAATATATGTATCCAGTGGTGCCTAGAAGTTTGTGAACCCTTTTGAATTTTCAGTATTTCTGCATAAACATGACCTAAAATATGATCTGTTCTCCACACAACTAGATAAAGAGAACCCAGTTAAACAAATGAGTCAAAAATATTGTTCATCTATTGAGTAAAATGATCCAAAGTCACATATTTGTGTCTGGCAAAAGTATGTATTTTATCTAGTTTTGGGGCTAGTGTGGGGACTAGATCATGTTTCAGGGTTCACACATTTTTAAGTATTACTATAGCTGTATTAATGTATTTATATCAGTTGAGTCATAGCACACTTAGTTCCTTGTAACTTCTTTGCCAGTTTTTCCTCTTTTTTCTCTTATATTGTAGCGAATATACACCAAAGCTTGTTCTTCTTCTCCTCTGCCTCCTGCTACCATTATCTTTCCTACAATTGCTTGCTAATTGCTTGTTAGATATTAAGAACCTTTAGAATAACAAGTTACATGATACCATAGATAATTCTCCTTCCACCGTCAGCAAAAGAAGTTTAAAAAGTTATCCTGGAATAAATAGCAAGCAGGTTATTACAATATTGATTTTGGAAAGTTATAAATGGACTAAGGAATGGATTGGAAATAAGATTTTGAAATTAATAATAAGAATCCTTCATGTGAGTTGTTTAAAAACTTATTTAAAATATATGAGGAGGTTGCTGAGCCTCAGAAACAACCAAAATGAACTAAAATTATAATTAAAGGAGAAGAGACCCACTACAGAATGGAGAAAATTGTTTTAACTTTGGAAGAATTAAAGAATTACGTGAGAACAATGCCCAAAGAAAATTCTAATAAGAATGTCTGCTACCATAAAAATAAGTTTAAAAATGGAGATAGAAGTGAATACAACTGACTATAAAGCTGTATTGAATTTGGATTTTAAAATGTCAGGTTACAAGAATGATACTGAAAAAAACATTACACTGGATTTGCCATTGAAACTGGTTGATGTCTTAATAACTAAAATGGATGCAAATAATAAATCAGAAGAATTATTTGGATAACTTTTTTAAAATCTTTGTCTTACAAAGAAATGTTTTATACTCATGAAAGATTACCAGAGAAAAGAAAGAGAAAATGAAAAGATATCAGCATTTTGGATACTATTTAAAGGGAACAAATACAGAGATTTATAAAAACAAATGAAATATAAAGTTGTCTTATTTGATCAAGGTTAAAGTATATATAATGTTTTTTCTAGTAATTCTTAATCGGTTTTCTCAACTAGGGCTGAATGACAAGGCTTTAAAATAAATAAGCTATGAGAAGAAGCCTTTTTTGTTGCATTTTTAGAGAAAATGATAAACTATGGTGTTAGAAGGAAAGGAAAAATTTTTAATCTGATTAAGGTTAAAATATAGATGTTGTTTCTAGTATGTGTTAAATTTGTGAAGGAGTTTCTGAGAGAGACAAAGAGAAAATGAAAACAAATAAACTTGTAAGCTATTTACTTGAAGAGCTTAAAATTCAAGATTTATAACAGGTTGTTTCTGATAGTTCTTAATGTATTTTCTTGATTAGATCCAAATGATGAGGCATTACAGATTTGTTTATAGATAAAAAATATGGGAAGAAATTTTTTGTTGTATTTTTAGAGAAAATTTTAAGTAAGTGTGTTAAAAGTAAAGAAATATAAAATTGATTTATTTGATTAAGGCTAAAAAATGCAAGTTATGTTTGGTTTAGTTTAGTTTAGTTTAGTTTATTTGATTTGTATACCGCCCTACTCCCAAAGGACTCAGGGCGGTGAACAGCCAAACAATAAAATACATAGATACAAAAAATTTAAAAACCAGATAAAATCAAATTAAATCATTTTGGCCCAGACAGATTAAAACACCCCAATAATTTAAAAACAGATTAAAATTTACATATTTAAAAAAGGGAAGAGATTAGGCCAAGCCCGCCTGATGGAATAAAAAGGTCTTCACAGTGCAGCGGAAGGTGCGCAGATCTGGGATCCTCCGTATCTCCGGGGGGAGCTCATTCCAGATGGTAGGTGCCCCCACAGAGAAGGCTCTCCCACTAGGGGCCGCCAGTCGACACTGTTTGGCTGATGGCACCTGGAGGAGTCTCTCTCTATGAGAGTGTACTGGCCGGTGGGAGGCTATTGGTGGTAGTAGGCGGTCCCGTAGATAACCAGGTCCTAAGCCATGGAGCGCTTTAAAGGTGGTAACCAAAACCTTGAAGCGCACCCGGAAGACCACCGGGAGCCAGTGCAGATCGCGCAGGAGAGGTGTTACATGGGAGCGTCATGTCGCTCCCATTACCACCTGCGCGGCCGCACTCTGCGCCAGTTGGAGCCTCTGGGTGCTCCTCAAGGGGAGCCCCATGTAGAGAGCACTGCAATAGTCCAGGCGGGAGGTGACGAGGGCATGAGTGACCGTGCGTAACGAGTCCCGATCCAGAAAGGGACGCAACTGGCGAATCAGGCGAACCTGATGAAAAATCCTCCCGGTCACGGTTGTCAAGTGCTCTTCTAAAGACAGCCGTGAATCCAGGAGGATGCCCAAGTTGCGAGCCCTCTCCGTGGGGGCCAATGATTCGCCCCCAATAGTCAGTGATGGCATCAACTGACTATATCGGGACGTCGGAAACCACAGCCACTCGGTCTTGGATGGGTTGAGCCTGAGCCTGTTCCTCCCCATCCAGATCCGTACAGCCTCCAGGCACCGGGACATCACTTCAAGGGCATCGTTGGGGTGATCCGGGGTGGAGATGTACAGCTGGGTGTCGTCAGCGTACTGATGGTACTCCACCCCGAAACCACGGATGATCTCGCCCAGCGGCTTCACATAAATGTTGAACAGGAGAGGTGAGAGGACCGACCCTTGCGGCACCCCACATATGAGGGGCCTCGGGGTCGACCTCTGTCCCCCTGTCAACATAGACTGCGACCGGTCAGAGAGAAAGGAGGAGAACCACCGCAACACAGTGCCTCCCACCCCTAACTCTTCCAACCGGTGCAGCATGATACCATGGTCGATGGTATCAAAAGCCGCTGAGAGATCTAACAGGATCAGGACAGAGGAGCAACTTTTAATGAACCTTTGCTGATTAGGATTGAATAACGATTAGGGTTGAATGTCAAAAATGTTATAATTTATTTTTTAATTTTAAAAAGATCCTAAAGAGAGAACAATTAAATTATTACTAGAGATAGTCTTTGACTTACAACCACAACCACAAAATTTCTGTTGCTTATCAAGGCAGTTGTTAAGTGAGTTTTGCTCCATTTTACAATCTTTCTTGCCACAATTGTTAAGTGAATCACTGTAGTTGTTAAGTTAGTAACACAGTTATTAAGTGAATCTGGTGAGATACTTCTTATGATGGCATCAGTGAGATCTAAAACAGAAGATACTTCCACACCAGATCAATTTGTCCAAAATATTTAACTTAAGCCACCTCACAAAAAAATTAGGAGATACCCTGAAGGACATATATCTACTCTATATAAATAGCAGGAACGTAAGGAAACCAGAATTACTTAAGATATATTTTATTTCTGCATTTTGTTGTCTGCTTTTTTATAGAGGATGACTGTGTGATTTGAGGTCTGATTCTTTAGTCTGAAATAGGAGATAATAATAGCACAGAAAGCTGGGCTACTTCACTGTTTTAAATCCTCACTAAAAAGTATAATAATCTGCACTTTGGTCCTCAAATAACTTCCTCTGTTCTTTCCTTCCTAGGGAGTGCTGAACCCCATGCAAGGCTTTCTTTTTACATTGGCTTTTTATGGCTGGACTGGTTGGAATCTGGACTTGCAGTGGCAGAAAAGCCCAATTCCATGGGATTCTCTGTCCACCTCAACTGCTGCTGGAAATGGCTATGCTTTGCCAAGCGGAAACTCGGTGAATTTCCATGACTCAAAGAAAACATCAACAGTGCCCATCCATCAGACAGATGAAACTTTAAGCATACTGTCTGAAGGAAATCTGGGCACCAGTGAGGGATTAATGAAGAATTCTCCTGTCTACCAAGGCTGGTAAACTTCAGGATTCACTCACACATTCACTGGCAAGATTTTAACTGCCTTAAATACTGTTAGCTTATTTATTCAATTACTAGATCAGTGCTGAGGAATGAATGGCTACATGATCCAGACCTTGAAGAAATGTTCCACTTAATATTTACACAAGGTGACACATCCGTTTTTTAAATGGGATTTTCTAATCCTTTATTTAAAAAAGCAAAACAAAAAATAAATGGTTGTTGAGGCAAATATGATACTAATAAATTCTGAGCATGTCAGAATGAAGTACCAGTAAATTCTTTAATGTACTTCTACAGGTGAAACTCGAAAAATTAGAATATCGTGCAAAAGTTCATTTATTTCAGTAATGCAACTTAAAAGGTGAAACATATATGAGATAGACTCATTACATGCAAAGCGAGATAGTTCCAAGGCTTGATTTGTCATACTTTTGATGATTATCGCTTATAGCTCATGAAAACCCCAAATTCACAATCTCAGAAAATTAGAATATTGTGAAAAGGTTCAATATTCTAGGCTCGAAGTGTCCCACTCTAATCAGCTAAGTAAGCCATAACACCTGCAAAGGGTTCCTGAGCCTTTAAATGGCCTCTCAGTCTGGTTCAGTAGGAATCACAATCATGGGAAAGACTGTTGATCTGACAGTTGGGCAAAAAACCATCATTGACACCGTCCATAAGGAGGGAAAGCCTCAAAAGGTAATTGCAAAAGAAGTTGGATGTTCCCAAAGTGCTGTATCAAAGCACATTAATAGAAAGTTATGTGGAAGGGAAAAGTGTGGAAGAAAAAGGTGCACAAGCATCAGGGATGACCTCAGCCTGGAGAGGATTGTCAGGAAAAGGCCATTCAAAAGTGTTGGGGACTATCACAAGGAGTGGACTGAGGCTGGAGTCAGTGTATCAAGAGCCACCACACACAGACGGATCCTGAACATGGGCTTCAAATGTCATATTCCTCTTGTCAAGCCGCTCCTGAACAACAAACAATGTCAGAAGCATCTTACTTGGGCTAAAGAAAAAAAGAACTGGTCTGTTGCTCAGTGGTCCAAAGTCCTCTTTTCTGATGAGAGCAACTTTTGCATCTCATTTGGAAACCAAGGACCCAGAGTCTGGAGGAAGAATGGAGAGGCACACACTGCAAGATGCTTGAAGTCCAGTGTGAAGTTTCCACAGTCTGTGTTGATTTGGGGAGCCATGTCATCTGCTGGTGTTGGTCCACTGTGCTTCATTAAGTCCAGGGTCAATGCAGCCGTCTACCAGGAGATTTTGGAGCACTTCATGCTTCCTTCTGCAGACGAGATTTATGGGGATGCTGACTTCATTTTTCAGCAGGACTTGGCACCTGCCCACACTGCCAAAAGTACCAAAACCTGGTTCAATGACCATGGGATTACTGTGCTTGATTGGCCAGCAAACTCGCCTGACCTGAACCCCATAGAGAATCTATGGGGCATTGCCAAGAGAAAGATGAGAGACATGAGACCGAACAATGCAGAAGAGCTGAAGGCCGCTATTGAAGCATCCTGTCTTCCATAACACCTCAGCAGTGCCACAGGCTGATGGCATCCATGCCACGCCACATTGAGGCAGTAATTGATGCAAAAGGGGCCCAAACCAAGTACTGAGTACATATGCATGCTTATACTTTTCAGAGGTCCGATATTGTTCTATGTACAATCCTTGTTTTATTGATTTCATGTAATATTCTAATTTTCTGAGATTGTGAATTTGGGGTTTTCATGAGCTGTAAGCCATAATCATCAAAAGTATGACAAATCAAGGCTTGAACTATCTCGCTTTGCATGTAATGAGTCTATCTCATATATTAGTTTCACCTTTTAAATTGCATTACTGAAATAAATGAACTTTTGCACGATATTCTAATTTTTTGAGTTTCATCTGTATGTCTTCTGCAGCTTGCATTGCCAGCAAGACAATTTTACTTAATAAAAGATATTAGGGACTCTTATAATTCTAATGATTTACCTTAAAATTGAAAACTAAAAACATTCCACTGTAACCTAGTATATAATTTACAAAGCATTACATGGCTTACTATTATTGCCTCCTTTTCTTGTTCGTTTCCTCAGTTGAAATCATCCTACAATCTTAGTCATAGCTGCTTCTCTCTCTTCTTCTTTCTTTCCTTAACAAGCAGAGATGTGATTGTGCTAGAAGAGGGGTAGGGAACAATGGCCCTTTTATGACTTGTGGACTTCAGCTCCCAGAATTTCTGCCAGCCAGCCATGCTCAGGAATTCTGGGAGTTGAAGTCCACAAGTCATAAAGGGGCCATCCTTCGCCCCTCCTGTGCTAGAAGTTCCATCACTCCTCTGATGATATTGACTCCTTTATTCTAACTACCTTCTGGCCAGCACTTATATCCAAAACACACGCTAGTTAAGATTTAGTTCTGCATTCTGTTTCTCTATTGACCAATTACACAGTTGTGAGTTAACTTTTGGAGTGGGATGAATTGCTTTGTATTGTATTAATCATTCCTGTGTCTTTCTAGGTACATATTACCATCTTAACTGTGATGGAATGATTTTTGTTAAAAGTAATGCATAAAAAAGGCATGCACCACTAATGCAAGATGCAGTGATACAAATTATGCATGAAAGATAACTAGTGGTATTCAAATTAGCAATCGCCAATATCTAGATTTAGCATATGCCTTGGTCTGCTACATGAAACCAAACCATAGATTTTGTTCAACAAATAAGTTAAAGGAAATTATATCTTAGGAAGTTTGTAAACTAACAATTTAGTTTTTGACCTTTATTGTTATTTCTTACATAATACACTATTTTTTATAAAGAATTGTCTAATTAGCATTTGTCTACACCTTCTGTCAATCTAAATTAGCCTTATATATTGATGGTGTATTATCAGCTATGTAGATAATATAAAATCCTTTTCATTGTTATGATGGGCCTGAGTGGCTGTTGTCATAATGCATGATATATAAAGCTCAGAAAACCTATAAGCTACGGTAGTTTAAAATTGCACTCTTTGTTATGATATATTTTAGTAGAACAAACAATTCATCTTCTCTTCTGCAGAAAGAAAAGGATGGGAGTGTCTCATATTAAGCAAAAGGATACTGAATATCCACTGAAGCGTTAAGATGGTTATATACAAACAGAGCAATGTGCCATAACAATTATAGATCTCATTTAGGCCCAAAATGCCACTTATGACTTAGTTAAATTGACCTGATATACCAGGAATATAACGATTAAAAAGGTAGAATTTTGCCTGAGGAGACATAAATGTAATATATTAGCTATATTCTCCTTCATGTATCAAGTATTTTGCTAATTATACTCTTATTGAAAATTTGTTATTAACATTTATATCCCTCTATATGTTCAAAGCACTAGGAATCTATTTTGTTCTGTCTCCCCAGGATAGTATCCAACTGGTTTTTTATCTCATTACAGAGATCAATTAAGAACATAGTTATGGAGACAGAAGACAGCCAGTCTGGGGTAGTGGTTAAGGCATCAACCTAGGAACTGGCAGACCATGAGTTCTGGTCTTGCCTTAGGTTCAATGCCAGCTGGGTGACCTTGGGCCAGTTACTTTCCCTCAGCCCTAGGAAGGAGGCAATGGCAAATCACTTCTGAAAAACCTTGCCAAGAAGGTTTTTTGGCATTTGTCTTTAAGAATCTGGCATGATTGGAAGAAATGGAGGTAGGAGTCTGGCTTGTAGATGGTGGGGCTAGGTGAAGGAAAACTTGAGAAGGAACTGTTTGGTCCATCAGCTTTTTGGCAACCAACCGAAAAATGAAAGATCTAACTAACATTTAAAAAACCAGAGAAACCAAAACGTGCCTAGATGGTGCATACAGTGAAACCAATTATCAACTGTTTTCTAGACTTGACATGAGCATAATACCTGGGATTGATAAAATAGTTAAAGTTGTAACCTTTTGATTCCAATTTTGTTACGTTAAATCTGATCATGCATGTAATATTATAGTGATTTTAAATAAACAAAGCAACAGCAGAATTTTAGAAATTATTTATGAGTTACCACTATTTAAGCAGTAAAGTTTAATCTTGGAACAATCTTGGAAAAGTCCAAATCTTAAGAAAGTTACTATCAGACTGGCAAATCTGGTCAAAGAGCTGGAACTTCTAAGTAAAACAAGTACCAAAAATATTTGAAAGCTAGTTTGAAAATTTATCAAGGCTGTTTTTTGGAGAATTAGGAAGCAGTAGTGGATAACAGATACACAATACACAAGAAAACACTACAGGCCTAGATATATAAAACACATCTGTATAGTTAAACATCCAGGAGTTCATGAGAGTTGGGTTGAGTTGGAATTTTCAGATTTATCAAGGGTTTCTGCATTATGAACAAAACAAGTATCAGCTGTGGATATGGATAGCGTATTCAAGACCTTTCTCCTGCCCCAGAAAATCAATTGAAGTGATATTGTAATATTTGCTTGTTAAACCAAAGCAAATTTCTATCTGCTGCATTATATCTGGACACTCTGGGATCAAGAATTGAAAGTTTGTTTCACTGACTTTTTGTTAGTGTTCTTTATAAATCATTATAAAGCTACATGATATAATCTTATCCCATTTCTACTATAAAAGATGAGTCCAATTCAATAGTCATCAGTGGGCGCATTCAAAAAGATTGAGAAAATGTGTAGAATTCAACTTATTAGAATGGCAACGGAAATAACACCTTCACATCTATGTTTGTGATTGTTTCTTTTTAATTAAGGAATACTTTCAGGCCACATTTTCACAAAAATAAAAGAAGCCTGGACTTTCACACAAACTGAAAGCCTAATGCCTCTCATACCTGGGTAAATTACCCAATATTGGGCAAAAGTGATATTTCTTTGGCAACCCATTGCCCAATTACAACAAGAACATTTAAATAAGGACTTTCTGATCAGCAGTTTTGGGTAATGAAGGAGAAAGTTTGGGAAATACTGCTGAAATCTCATTTATTTGTTGATGCACTAAAGAGGTTCAAAGGAGGGAAAGAAAAATAATGCAACATTAACTTTGATGACTGAAAGTCACATTTCCAATCCGAAATAACATTGTAACTGCATTCAGCTGTTTTCCTGTCAATAGTAGGAAACTTACGTTTTTCCACTGTGGTTTTTCCATCTATGCCAGGTGATGGAAAATGAGGCAAAACATCAAAGTTTGGGTTTTCAACATTTCAACTCTTATTGGAACTTTGTAAATTTGTATAATAAAATTCTTGCTTTTAAGACTTTAAAGTGCATTCTACAGTTTTCTCCCTTAAAAAAACAACAACAGATGTTGGTATTCTACATTTCTCTGAACTTAATGAAAGTTCTCTCTTCTTTGTCATGCTAGATACTGTTTCTAATACAACTAAACTCTGCATTTCAAGTATAACCCATTAATTTGTTTTATACTAAATAATGTGCACAAACATTTAAATTAAGCTATGGAGAATAGGTTGTTAGGGTTCCTATATTGAAGTGTTGATTGCTTATGATTCTTCCTTCAACTTTGGGGCAGAAAATATAGGTGATACACACTTTGAAAGTAATAACATTTTGCATTTCATAGAAACACAACATTTCTTGGATAATTATTTAAAGCATCCTGACTTTTCTCAAGCTTCTGCACAAACCTGAAACAGAGATGCCACATCTTTAAGGAATCCACTTTTAATGGACTTTTTATAGGCTGAAAAAACGATGCATCTTTTTTTCAGCCTATAAAAAGTCAGGGTGCTTCAATGAATAACAGAGATATTGCAGTAACACAAATCATTATTATTTTCCTCACTGTTAATCCCAGTGTAATCATCTTTATTTCACTGTTAATCCCAGTGTAATCATCTTTATTTTTTTCTTACTGTTAATCATCTTTATTTTTTTCACTGATAATCCCAGGCTAATCTCTAGGAACCTAATCTCTAACACAAAGACTGAAGCACTTTTTCAAATAATTTTCAAAGCATATCCAGGCCTGGAAAACCCCCCTTACTTTACTTATTTGAATGTATTGATTACAATTTGCTGTTCTTTGCTTTATTTTAATGAGGGAATAAAACACCACTACTCCAACTCCACAGAATGTTTCTTTTGGTTCAATGTGCATTCCTTCCTTCCTTTCTTTTTTCCACACTTCCTTGCTGAATAAGGTGCTTAAAAAATTCTAAACACTCCAACTAAGATCTAATAAAAATAAATAAAAAATGCCCAGAAACATAACCCTGCCACATACCAATGTTTTACTTCTTTAATTACTTGGTTTATGGGATATTCGTAAAATATCCTATTTACCTGTTATCTGGAGACTACAACTACATAGAATTTGAAGACTTAAAAAAAAAATAGTCTGTTTATATTGGCAGCTATTTCTAAGGAAATGCCACAGTAGCTTTCCTTTTATCATAAACACTGCTATTAAAAATTGTAAATTCCATTAAGGAACTTTGAATAATTCAACCCTAATTTTAATTATGCAATTCTACCGTGTTTCCCCAAAAATAAGCGCTTGGCCTTATTTTCAGGGACATCTTATTATTTTTGAGGTGCAGGAGGCAACGAGCGTGGACACCTCATGGCTGCTGCTGACACAGCCGCTCATCAGCTGTTCATCCCTGAGGCCACGCATGCGCTTCCAGCCATGCTTCCCAGGACTCTGCACCATGCCGTTGGCCCAGCCACACCGCTGCGACCGGATGTCCCATCGCCACCTGTTTTTTGCTAATTGCTTTTGCGGCAGCCATTAGCGTGACAGAAGGGGCGCAATGGCTAGGGTTACAAGAGCGGGTGTCAGGTAAGGATGTGTGGGGTGTGTGGGGCATGGCCCTCCCTCCCTTCCTCTCCTCCAGCTTCGCCGCCTCACCTCATGTTGTTGGGTGCGGCAAGCAACCAGAGAAAATGTTGGGGACTGGCTGCGCATGCATTTAAGTATTTTTGGAGAGGGCTTATTTTAGTGCATGTGCTCAAAAGCCTTATTGGGCTTATTATCCAGGGAGGTCTTATTTCCGGGGAAACAGGGTAATAAAGTAATATTTTTCCTCTTGAAAAAAAACGAATGGCAGAATTATTTTTTAGTTGCTTTGATCACAGAGTACAAGCATAGGATCTGACAACTTATGTAGAATTTGGGTATCCAGATTTAAAAAAATAAATCTGTATGTTTCTAGTCTTCAATTCTGAAAAGATGAGTAGGTTGATAGTGCCTCATAAAATGTCAGAAATATTATTGTATATATGTAATGTATACTGTACTTAAAGGATTTTAGTGACTAAAACATACAATGTTTCCATATCTAGCACAAACAAAATTATACAATTTTGCAACCTGAGACCTTAGTAATATAAAAGTCTTAAGAATTGAAGACAAAAAGAAAATGCTGATAGCATACAAGGAATAACTCACACAAAATTGTTCTAATATCAAAATATAGCAATTTATTCAAGACACTGAATATGATCTCTTGATTTTCTTCTTGGAACAAATGAATTACAACACACAAGGTGATTTGTTGAAAGAAAGTGAGCGTGGTTTTTGGGTGTGTGTAGGCCTGGAAGAGGGGATGTGTATAGAGAGAAAATGGGCAAGGGGAGGTGTTTCAACAGAATCTATGAAATGCTGAAATGAGAACCAAGCCTGGCTTCAAGTCTGACACAGACAATAAAACTTCAGAAGCCAGAATTTAGACTATCAGTGGATGGCTGAAAATATAATTTGGAAAGGAAGGAAAGAAGGAAGGAAGGAAAGAAAAAAAAAAAAAGGGGGGGGGGAAACAAGCTATAAAAATGAAAAAAAAGTGCACATCACCTGGGACAAAAATTACATAGTTTTGTTTTAAAATAAAAAATAAAAATGCAATCTCTTATATTAAGAAAAAATCTTTGTGGAATCCTAGGAATATTAGGCATTTTGATTCCCCATACAGGAACCCTGTTTACCATATTAAAGATGTAGTATCCCATTAGTTCACATGTATCTCAATTAAGTCTAAATTCAAATAGAATGTCCAGAATTTTATTCCAGAATTGGTTATGGAATAATATTTTATCATTTTAATATTACAATACAGATAGTCCTCTACTTACAACCATTCATTTAGAACCATTCAAAGTTACAACAGCACTGAAAAAAGTAACTTACAACCAGTCCTTGCACTTACAACTATCATAACATCCCTACTTTGGCAATTGGCATGTAGGGTTGCAGTGTCCTGGGGTCGTGTGATTACCATTTGCAACCTTCTCAGCTGTCTTCTGACAAGCAAAGTCAATGGGGAAAGATAGATTCATTTAATGGCCATGTGATTCATTTAACAACTGCAATTTTTCACTTAACTGTGGCAAAATATGTTATATTATTGGGTGCAACCTACTTAACAACCATCTTGCTTCACAATGGAAATTCTAGTCCCAACTGTGATTATAATTTGAGGACTATCTGTACTTTATTTGTTTATTATATTTATATGCCTCACTACCCAGTTATTGTTGATTTGAAGCCAGATTTAAACAGTAATATTATGCATGTCTATTTAGAAGTGAATTTCTTTGAGTTTAATGTACTCAAGCCTAATATCTTGGGGTGAAATACTATTTGAAAAATAAAAATGATGAAATCTGTTCTATCTATCAAACATCTCTACATAATTTGTAAATAGTATTTCATATAGAGTGAAATGTTAAGATTAATTCTTTCATAACTTCAAGTATAAGTCAAAGCTATATTTGAAAGCAGATCATGGTACACCAATGGTAATAGTTTTCTTTTAAAAAGTCATGATTTTTAAGAAAAAATTAATTCAAAGTAAGTTTTGAAGTTTATAATTCTGAAATTATGTTTTAATATTCTGTCGAGTTACAATATCTGATAAATAATTTATGCCACGGAATATTTGACTACTTGCATGATTAAAGAATCTTTTAAAAAGAAGATAGGCAAAACTGCCTTTCATGAAGATTAAAAAGATACTGCATCTTTAAATAGGGATTCATCTGAATTGTTCTTTTAAATGATGGAACATAATCCAATCCACATGTTAGATATTTTAAGTTTCTAAAATTGTCTTTTAACATAAAAATACTACGTCCTTTATTTCTTATTCCAAAAATACATGGGGTTCTTTCTTTTTTTAAAAAGTAATCTTTCTTCTGTAAAAAGCTTTTCCGGCACCTAAAGCACTTAATACACAATTTTTTGAAAGTGCCCTTCAGATTTTAAGATCTGAAGCATGGAAACATTAAAGAAGTAGCAGAATCAGAGGATAAAGAAAAGAGAAAAGATGGGGGGGGAGGGTTGAAGAGGAGAAATGGAAAACAGAAGCAGTCACTAATGAGGCCCATCTGCCCTTTGCATTAACTAGGACAAAGCAAAAAGTTGGTGAAAATAAGAAAGAAAGAAAAAAAGAAAGAGAAAGAGAGAGAGAGAAAGAAAAGAAAAAGAAAAGAAAGAAAACAAATAAACAAACAAACAAAAAGAAAGAAACAAAGACATTCAGTTTGAACCTATGCCTGTTATTGTCAAGGCTGTAACATTCCAGCTGATAAGAAAAAAATCACTGAACAAATAACAGTAGTCTAGAAAATACAAAGTGTTGGGATTACAAATTTGAGTGTATCATCAATACAAACTGGTTTTGAATGTCCTTTGGGAGAGCAATTGTAGTGTCCAAACTAGAAAGAAAAACAATGCAATACCACATGGAGGAGAACTTTTTCCCATTTTGGTTTATCAAAGCATTTTGCTTCATAGATTTTGTTTTCCTTTTAATTTTTATTGTTTTTGGCACAGCTTTTCGTCTTCTTTTTAGCAGCTGTCAAAATGAGGTCTCAGAGATCTGACCCCAGCAAACAGCAGGTTTAGCTATTGATGGCCACCTTCTTGCTTGCCTCCAAAGGCTGTAAGTTCATAGTGGAAAAATCCCCCCTCCCTAAGTGATTCCTTGTTGAAGGTGAACCTTGTTGAAGGTTGGTGGACAAAACATTGCAAGCTCCTTTTGCCTGGGAGAAATGCATTATTTGATTAGTTCTGCTTCTGTTTATTTCCCCCCGTTTTTGCCATTCCAGAGATGTTAAAAGTATGTTTGAAGAGTGCTTCTACCTCCACATTCAACGCTGGTCCATTTGCAGTTTCTTCTAAAATATTTATTTTCGCAGGTCTAGAACACACACCTGGAACACAGAAAAATTGGGCACCAAATAAACTCTTAATAACTTTTGATAATTCAACTGTATATAATTCTATCAGGATAATGAACAAGAGCACACTTGCATTTTCATAAAATGTTCACACCCACTCAGTTTTAAATCCTGAGTATTACAGATGAAAGAAAGGCAAGCTGAAGAATAAGGATTGCCTAAAATCAAATCCTTACTCAAATTTTTCAAGTGTGCAAAAACATACAATGAAAGCAAGAAATAGCTTTATTTGAACCTGGCCATTATAGGTAGTTCTCGACTTATGATTGCTACCTTAACAACTGTTCAAAATTAAAATGGCCTTGGAACAGTGCTTTATTGTCTGTAAAACACTTCCATTCATCACAAAACACATGTGCTTGCCATTTGCAATCTTCCCTGCCAGCTTCCCTAAAAAAATGTTTTCCACTTGGATGTTAGCAGTGAGAATTTTCAGCACCAGAAGTGAGAGATTCATGCATGGCCTACACTGGGCTTTCCAAGCCTTGCCCAGAGCCATGAGGCACCCACGCTTTACTTTAGGGTGCCTCCCTGTTCTGGCACTGAAAATTCTTCCTGTTAAAATCCAAGCATACTAGACCTCTAACATTTGACTGCTTAGCAACGATGGGAATTTGCTGGAATAAGTTTCCGAAGGAGCTTAATCTCCTGGCAAAGAAACAGTTTGGGGTGGGATGCTTTTTCCAAAAGTCTGGCACTGATGCTGCATTGTTCAAAGCCCCCCATATGTGCTCTAGCTTGGTCAGCAGGAAATGCATGGCAGAACAGGAGGGAACCCAAGAGGAAAAGAGTAAAAAAATATGCTCCCTCTCCCTTCCTTTTCTCTCCTCCTTCCTTATCTGGCCAAAAGAACCAACTTCCCCCTCCCTACCCAGCCAGCAACTCCTGAGAGCAAAGTTTAATGCAAACTTTTCAAAAAGCCTACACAGCCAGGACCCCTACCTCCAGGATTTAAACCTCAGGTCTTTCCCCCCTGTCTTTTCAAGGCAAAGAACTCTTGGCCATCTTTTAATTGTTGGGGGCACCTGTTCCACATTTAACTATTCTATTTAGGCTGTGATTTGTGGTTTCTTGTCAGCTTCAGAACTAGATTTTATTGCACTCTGGATTTTACTCCCAACATATCTAAATAAATTTGTCTGAATTATGCATTTTAGCAGAGAGATCACTAGTGCAGCACAAGAAGAAATACTTGCGGTGTTGAAATGCACTCATTTATGGATAACTAAAAACAAAACAAAACCCAAAACTGAAGAAACCATACCGATCCATCTGAAGCACTGGCTCCAACTTTGTCTCCTCTAGCATTCCAGCAGACTTCAAATATTCCACCGGTGCCTCTGTAGCTATGTACTAGAGTCCCACTCTATGAATAAATAGAACACCTTCATTCAGGGGACAAATCTGTACCATTTTGTTTGTAATTTCAATACTGATATCATAACACATACATTTCTATAAATAATAGTTGCATTAGTTTTGCCTATAGCTTATGGAGTAATAACTTGGATCATTTGGATATGTGTAAAGACAGATGCAAAAAACAAGTTAAGCAGTTCAGTTTTCTCCCCGTTGCTTGTCACCTTACTGTTTTCTCCCATTAATGGGCCAATCGTTTCCTTGATTTTTTCCTCATTTTTTACATAATGAAACAAACTTTTTTTGGTCATTTTTTTACTTTTGTTCCAAGCTTTAGTTCATTTTGAGCCTTAGCTTTCCTGCTTTCATATTTGCTGATATTCTGCCTTAGTTTTATGCCCCCCTTTCCACTTTTTATAGTCCTTTTTGTCTTTCAATTTATCAGAGAGTTCTTTATGCAGCCATGCTGGTTTCTTTTGAGAGCTGTTATTTTTTCTTCTTCACTGGAAATGTGCTAGACTGGGCTTTTATAATCTCACTTTTCAAAATTCCCCAAGCTTCTTGGGTTGTTTTCCCCTTGAGGATTGTCATCCATGGAATCCTTCCCAAGCTCTCTCTAAGTTTATTGAAATCACTCTAGTTTGACTTTGTTCTATTGCTTATGCTTGCATAATATTCCATTCCTCTACTCATAGTAGAATTCCCTATGCCTCCAGGCTTGAAATTTTGGGCTTGGACAATCTGGACTGCGCTGCCTGTGGTCCAATCTAAGCATAGTACACAAAATTGTCTTCTACAACATCTTGCCTTGCAATTACTTCTTCAGCTTCAACCATAATAATACATGGGCAAACAATTGATACAAACTCAAGGTAAACCACTTTAAACTCGATTGCAGAAAATACGACTTCAGCAACAGAGTGGTCAACGCCTGGAATGCTCTACCCGACTCGGTTGTTATAGCCTCAAACCCTCACAGCTTTAGTCTCAAATTGTCTACCATGGACCTCACCCCATTCTTAAGAGGTCGGTAAAGGGGATGTGCATAAGTGCACCAGCGTGCTACCATCCCTGTCTTACTGTTACATTTATCTGTATTTACTTCCTTTGTTCATGTTTATGTTCATAGCTATACTTGTTATCTTGTACATGTTTGACAAACAAACAAACAAAATAAATAAATAATGTTGAATTCCAATATTGCATGATCACTTCCTTTACAAGATTCCTATAACTTCAACACCTTCTACCATTTCACCTCTGTTAGTGAGAATTAAGTCCAATATGGCTGACTTCTTAGTTTCCTTCTCTACTTTTTGGGAGACAAAGTTGTCTGCTAGGTTTGTCAGGAAACTGTTTGATCTTCCACTTGGTGTAAAGTTTGTTTGTTTCCCAGTTGATGTCAGGATAATTTAAGTTCCCCATTACTATTGTGATGTACTTCCTACATACCTTAATTAACTGACTAGCAAAATCATCTATTTCATCTATTTGGTTGGGTGGCCTATAGTATACATCTATGGCAATGTCATTCCCCCCCTTTTATATTAACCCAAATGCATTCAAGACGGTTTTCATCATTATCTTGATAACACGATATTTGTTAACTATTAACTTACTATACAAAGTACTTGGCCTTTAACTAGGGGTACGTATTGGGTGAGTAAAAAGTAAGGAGTCTACATAAAATTGAAAACTGAATTAAAAAAATAACTAAGAATGAAACTGCTCTTAAAATGTAATTTTGCCTCTAATTTATAAGAATGTGACCCTATAGCAAGAGAGCCAAACTACAATAACTGAAATAACAGTTTCAGTCAGTATAAAAATGTTGAGGCTTGCCAAAAATTTAGCAACATTGAGAGAGTCACTCCTATAACACAATACATTGGTATTTTGAGCAATATTTCTGGACTGATATAATTTCTTAATTAAGTTCATTTATCTTGAGTGCAGACTGCTATTCCTAGGAAGGAATACAGCTAATCTCATTAGCCTCAAGGTTGCCTTTGAGAATTTGACTGAGAATCAACATAAAAACAGACCTTCTAACAGATAAAAAATGCAACGATATTAAATTAGGTTAGTTTTAGGACTAAATTCAAAACCTGAAGTCTACCATGGTGAAAAACATGCACATTAAACATGAACATTTAAGTGTCTCCATTAAACTTGCTTTAAATTTATTTTCAAACAATCAGACTTGCTACATGCTTCTGGACTATAAACAGGACATTCTGTTGTTATTTATTATACAGTCTGAATCTAATGGCAGTTGGAGTCTAAAGTATCTGGAAAGTACTAGGTTATCTACTTCTAATTAAGCCATTGAAAGAACACTGTTGATAACCTCTTTCAATTAATGAAAAGATAAAGCTGAGGGAAAGGACTTATTAAGTTTTTAAGGAGTATGATTTAATCAAATTTTATATAGCTTTATTGCTGAAAATCATTTTAAAAAAGGAATCCTGGTCATACATTTTACTATTCAACAAAAGTTAAGATATGGCTACAATGTATTATATACACACCTGCTCCTAGACACAAAACTACTAGTGACAGGAATATCCTTTTGTTAAGTCTATTAGATTCATAGGCCTCTGCCACATTTATTTAAATATATGTATCAAAAATATTTATATTATGTAGTAAAAACAAGTTACAAACACATTTACTACAATTTAAAGAGCAGGATTAATTTATTTTAGTGTCATGATATAAAATTACCATACCTGGGTATTCCATATATGAACACATTTGTCGAAGGATCCACTTGCTAAATATTTTCCATCAGGACTAAAAGCTACACTGTAGACAGGTTCTTGATGTTTTGTTAACGTGTGAGTGCAGATACCTCTTTCTACATCCCACAACCGAACAGTAGAATCAAATGAAGCACTGAAGCAAAGAGATAAAAACATTTTTTTCATTGAGGATATTGCTCATGTAAGTGGTTAAAACATTACTATCAAAGTGAAAACAATCTATTGATCTTATGCAATGTTCTCTGCCTTCCTATGCAAATACGTGCTTGGGCATATCTCCCCATTCCAGTGCTGATACTGAGATTTCCCAATGTAACAAGTTCCTTGAATGACTGTGTCAGAGCCACAGCCCCATACTAGCTCAGTAGTCATAAATAACCCTAAATAGCATGTAGGTGGGCCATGAAGCTTAACAGATTTAAATAAGTAGGCTTGGAGGAAAAGGACGAAGTAGGAACTGCAGTATAGGAATTACACAGGTTGTTAGAGATTTTTGCTCAGCACAAAAATGTAGTTCAACCTGTTCTTCCTCTGCCAGTGCTGACAATGCAAGGAAACTTTTTCAAGTCATGCTTATGCTTCTAATATTCTATGAAGAATATCAGTAACTTTGTAAATATGTAAACAGTTAAATATAACTGAGAATGCAGGATGCTAAGGGACTGGGAAAAGAAGCTGTGTTTCAAGTGCTTTGGTATAAGAATAGAAGACATTGCATTCTTTTGCTTTTACCTTGCCAACATAATGTTGCAGTTTGGATTGCTGGTACCTGGTCCTGTTGGACTCCATTTGATAGTATAAATCTCTTTGTTATGTGCTTGAAGGTCATGTACACAAGTGTCTTGCTTCATACTCCAAATCTATATAAAGAATCAATTGAATGAAGATGAATAAAATCTGCATTTAGAAATATTTTGTCCATCTATGATGCAGGTCACTATGCAAAAACCATGCAAAAAAGACTAGTAATTTCTGTTTTCAGATGATTGCAAATCCTTCAAAAACTTTACAAATAATATTTTATAAACTTTAATTCAAGTTCTTGAAAATACTATGCTTGGACCTGAGATCATACCTTTAACGTCATATCATCTGAGCAGGATGCTAGAAGCATACCAGAGGGATCCCATTTAATTGCATTGACCTCATTCTGAAAGAAAGGATTTATTTTAAAATTAGTGTATATACTCTGTAAACAGTGTTGTACTTTTTAGAAACAAGCAAGCTGCTTAAGCTGAATTTATTGTCACATCAAGTTTTTCAGAAGTTTTTTAAACAGGGAAATAGATTGAATGTTATTGAACCATTTTTCAAGCAAAGGTTTATTAAGATATTTTGCATTGGAAGATAATGATTAATTTTGCTGTTATAAGCAGATAAACAATGCATTTCTTGTTTTGCAACTTTTTACTCCTTCTGTTAAACATAATAAGCCTAAATTTGGAGAGAATTCAATCTGTTGCTTGGCTATTGTTATCATTCTGTCCAAGACATCCCTTTAAACTGTCAAGATTTTATACATTCTCACTATAGAGGGAAGCAAGTTCCCTTTTTTATTATAATCACTCCAGAGTTCATAATTTTGTGTCAGGTTAAATCAGGGGTGAAATCCAGCAGGTTCTGAAAGGTTCTAGAGAACCAGTAGCGGAAATTTTTAGCAGTTTGGAGAACCGGTAGCGGAAATTTTGAGTAGTTCGGAGAACCAGCAAATACCATCTCTGGCTGGCCCCACAGTAGGGTGAGAATGGAGATTTTGTAATATCCTTCCCCCAGGAGTGGAGAGGGAATGGGGATTTTGCAATATCCTTCCCCTGGAGTGGGATGGGAATGGAGATTTTGCAGTATCCTTCCCCTGCCACACCCACCAAGCCACATCACGCCCACCAAGCCATGTCCACAAAACCGGTAGTAAAAAAATTGGATTTCACCACTGGGTTAAATGTCAATGAATTAACATCTTAAAAGGCATTATTATTATTACCACATCATTTCATGGATATTTTGTCTGTTTTATAAATAAATCACCATCAGGGATGCATGGAAAATTAGAAATTGGAATTAGAAGTTGCCTCATGTAAAAATGCAGTTATATCTGCAGTTGTGTGTAGTGTAATATAGAGAGACAACCATACAACCATAATAAGCCTAAATATTTTTAAAAACTCAAAATTATAAATTTAATTTATATTACGCTATAAATTACAATGTAAAATTATAATTTTTCTGGATTTGTTATTTAATTGATAAATTATCTTGCATTCTCCCAATATTACAATTAGCTACCTTTTTTACAGTAGCTACCTATCTCTTCACAGTTTAAAAAAATATCTCTGGCTTTTAAATCATCTCTGGGGAAAAGTGTTGCATACTAATTCAGACCACTGGTTCACTACCATGAATTCTATTTAATGTTCTAATAAAAATAGCATTTCTATTTTTTTAAAGCAAAGCTATAAAAACAAATAAAAAATTATTTCACTACATTCTTATTAACATCAATGAATTTACTGCCAAGAGTACTTTCTTTTCTTTCTAATTTTGAAGTATAGATACTACCTAGAAAGAAGACAAAATAAGCTGTGGTAATAATAGAACTTTCCTTCTTGGTTTCCTGTTATTAGACATGACCACTTTGCCAGCTAATTTCTGAATGAGGACGCTCTCATCCAAGAGTAACATGCTTACTATTTTGCATGAACACATAAATATATATTCTCAAAATTCAATATATGCCTGCCAGCTAAATGAATTAGACAGCTATTGATTTAAGAATATAGTATTCCTGAAATATTGATAAAGTCTGTTTTAATTGCAGTGTGTTAAGATTATTGCCTAATTTTACCGTGTGGCCTTGAAAGGTTTTGACTGGACGATCACAGCCAAGTCTGCATACATGTATGCACATATCAGTGCTGCACGATGCAAAGGTAGTATTGTTCTGCCAATCTACATCCAGGGCTGGGGCTGTGAAAGGAGGACAGAAAGGGACCATTAGGAAATTTGGCCAGGAAGCAAATTACCTTTGTAACTGTTAATTTAATTTAATTTAATTACATGTAGCATCCTAACACTATACTATTTTTCTGATAGTATGACCAACATTTATTCTATTTACAATAGAATAAAACCATTATATACCAGCTTTGATGCCACAGCATGCAGTGGGTCTAATTTCCACTCTAATGACATTATCATACAAATAACATATCGTGTTTCCCAGAAAATAAGACCCTGTCTTACATTTTTTTTGAACCCTAAAATAAGCGCTTGGCCTTATTGCCATGCACTCAAAAGCCCGATTGGGCTTATTATCAGGGGATGTCTTATTTTGGGGGAAAGTACATTAAAGTGTTTTATGACAGTTTTGCTGAAAATCAGCATTTACTTCTGGTTTTCAGCAAAACCAACTGCTAGTGAACATTTAACAACTGCAGTGTTCACTTAGTGATTGTGATGTTCATTGACAACCATTGCAAAAATATGTAAAATCGGGTCAGTCATGTGGGTGACCCAATTTATGACCATCACAGTCATAGTTAAGGACTACCTATAGAAAAAAACTCCAAACAAATCTAAAAACACAGCACACTTTCTGAAACCTGTAAAACACTTATCAAAATAAATTAGATAATAATGTAGTTTTTACATACACGCCAGAATAAAGCTTTTGGAAAACCAGAGGATAGACTTTTAGAACACTATCAGTCTGAACCAGTAGTGGATTTCAATTTAGTTTGCTACTGGTTTGCTCATGCTTGCGTGCTTGCTCATGCTTCTGCGCATGCGCAGAAGCGTCCGGGTGGGTGGGTGGATGGAGCCTCCTGTCGCCACTGCTACCGGTTCGCCCGATCTGGGGCGAACCGTTAGCAACCCACTATTGGTCTGAACTAAAACGTGTGACCCAGACTCTATACCAAAATAATACAAGATGAAATCTTGACATAAAACGGACTTTGCATTTTAAATTTCTGTGGCACCAAATATTCAATGCAATTTGTATTGCTTGAATAATATAAGATGAAAATGGAATAATTTATGCAATTTACATGATGTTATTGTTTGATACCATTTATGTAAATTTATGTCATTGGTAAAATGATAAGTATGTGATTGGGCTAAATCACTACAAAGATACCATCTCTTATGTAAAAGATAACTGAGAATAATGAATATTTCTCAGTGATTTGGTCTATCAATACTTTATGATATGGCAATATCCAAATTTTTACTCTCAAATTTGTCTAACAAAAATGATTTCACTTCTGTTCTTCTCATCAGACAAATATAATCAAGCAAACTAGGATGCAATAGCCTAAATCTGTTTAATAGTCACTTGTGACACATAATTATGACAGAATAAACTTCTTTGCCATTTGTTAAATATAGCAAGCATAAATAACAGTTGAACTTTAATTACCTGAGTGGAAAGGAAACTGTTGTTTAGCTTCACCTGTATGAGCATCCCAAATTATTGTTGTCTAGGTAGAGAAGGAAGAGCAAATGGAAGAAAAAAACCAGATGTCAAACAGCATTATCAGTTGTAAAATCAAAACAATCCACACAAAATAGATAACATGGGGCATTCAATAGATAACAAATGTGGCCATTTATAAACTGGACAAGAATTGATTATAATAGTATTGTGCATATAGAGAAATGAAGATGGCACCACCACCTGGTAAATACAGAAATAGCAGCTGTTTGAAGAATTGAAACAGAAGATTAAAAAGATAATTAGATAATTGATACTTGCAAATGATAAAATCCAACACTTACTTTATCAACGCCAGCGCTTAAAATGTAATTTCCCTTTTTGTTCCATTTCAGAGCAAAGATGGGCCCTTTATGTTGCCCTAAGGTGCTTGCAAGATTTCCTGTGATGAATTAAAAAATAAATAATTTGATCACTGAAACAAATTTAGGCTAACAAAAAAAATATCTAATGATTTGAAAAAAAATATTTCTTCAGTCTTACCATCTTCCGTCCATATTCTTGCAAAGCCATCATATGATCCCGTAGCCAAGAGTGTTCCATCACTCTGTAAAATATGAAAAAAGGAAAGGATTTTTTATATGAGGCCGAAATCAGTTATGGTTCAATAATTCAATTATGATTTTCTAGTATTAAAAATCAAAATACTTTCATGATAAAGAGTAAATATCAATACCAGTTTATATAAAAAATTAATGGCTAGTTTGACAACTAGAGACAAGCCTCTCAATGCAGTATGTTGTTCTCAGAATAGGATAAAGAGCCCTATTGGCACAGTGGTTAGAACGCAGTATTGCACTATTGCAGGCAAACTCTGCCCTGAATCCTGATAGGGTTCAAGGTTGATTCAGCCTTCCATCCTTCCAGGGTTGGTAAAATGAGAGCAGTATGCTGACATTGGAAACCACCCAGAGAGTGCTGAAAAGTATATAAGTCTATATGCTATGCTATTGTTAGTGTTATCACAATAATTTAGCTAATATATAAGTATTTTAATGAGACATTTTAGCTAATCTGAAAGGATTTTATTTTAAAAATTTATCTCAACATATTCAGGTTTTTCCTCCCTCTTTCTCCCAATAACATATTCCGAATAAGAGCTTCATGAATTCACTTTCCTCAACAAAAGTTGCTGGGTAAAAATGCATACAACTACAGGTAATATGATAATGTACTAAGTAAAAACCAATAATCTGGGAAAAAAATCATTTCTACAAATACCCCCCCCATTCATTTGACAAAATTTATTTATTTATTTATTTATTAATGATATTTATATACCGCCCTTCTCCCGAAGGACTCAGGGCGGTGAACAGCCAAGATCAAATACATAAATATAAAAGTTAAAACAATTTGAAACCAGATTAAATACTTTGGCCCACAATTGAAAACATCCCATTAAAATCCAATTTAAAATTTAAAACTGTTAAAATTAGGCTAGCCCGGTTTGCTGGAATAACAAAGTCTTCAGGGCACAGCAGAAGGTGCGCAAGTACAGGATCCTCCGTACCTCTGTGGGTAGCTCGTTCCAGAGGGCAGGAGCCCCCACTGAGAAGGCTCTCCCCCGGGGGGGTCACCAGTCGACATTGTCTGACTGACGGCACCCCAAGGAGCCCCGCCCTGTGGGAGCATACTGGCCGGTGGGAGGCTGTCGGTAGCAGAAGGCGGTCCCGTAAGTACCCAGGTCCTAAGGCATGGAGCGCTTTAAAGATGTTAATCAACACCTTGAATCACACCCGGAAGACCACTGGGAGCCAATGCAGCTTGCGCAGGAGAGGTGTTACATGGGAGCTCCCCGCCGCTCCTATAATCACCCACGCGGCTGCATTTTGGACCAGCTGGAGCCTCCGGATGCTCTTCAAGGGGAGCCCCATGTAGAGAGCATTGAAGTAGTCCAGTCGGGAAGTGATGAGGGCATGAGTGACCATGCGCAGGGAGTCCCGATCCAGAAAGGGATGCAACTGGCGGATCAGGCGAACCTGATAAAAAGCCCCCCTGGCCACGACCGTCATATGCTCTTCTAAAGACAGCTGCGCGTCCAGGAGGACACCCAAGTTGCGAACCCTCTCCATGGGGGCCAATGACTTGCCTCCAATAGCCAGCGATGGCACCAGCTGGCTATATCGGGATGCCGGGAGCCACAGCCACTCAGTCTTGGAGGGGTTGAGTCGGAGTCTGTTTCTCCCCATCCAGACCCGCACGGCCTCCAGGCATCAGGACATCACTTCAAGGGCATCATTGGGGTGGTCTGGAGTTGAGATGTACAGCTGAGTGCCATCAGTGTACTGATGGAACTGCACCCCAATACCACGGATGATCTCACCCAGTGGCTTCACATAAATGTTGAACAGAAGGGGCGAGAGGACCGACTCCTGCGGCACCCCACACATAAGGCAACTTAAGGACGACCTCTGCCCCCCTGCCAACACAAACTGCGACTGGTCAGAGAGAAAGGAGGAGAACCACCGTAATACGGTGCCCCCAACCCCCAGCCCCTCCAGCCGGCGCAGCATGATACCATGGTCGATGGTATCAAAAGCCGCTGAGAGATCTAATAGGACCAGGACAGAGGAACAATCCCTGTCCCGAGCCCTCCAGAGATCATCAACCAATGTGACCAATACGGTTTCTGTGCTGTACCCAGGCCTGAAACCGGACTGGAACGGGTCTAGATAGACAGCATAATCCAGGTGCTGGGGAAGCTGTCGTGCAACTCTCAACAACCTTCAGCACAAAGCGAAAGTTGGAGACTGGACGGTAATTTGCCAAAACAGCCGGATCCAGAGAAGGCTTTTTTTTTTATTTAAAAAGTTTTACAAATACATTTTCCCCCCGGTTTCCCCCCCCAAACCCTCCCTAGCCCTCCCCTCCCCCCAGGACTTCCTCAAGATGAAATCCAAATCAAAATCACATTTTATAATACTATAACCCCTAACTATTCCACCCCGTGTACTATTCATTTCTTCGTAAATAACATTCAATTATTCTATCCCTATATAATACATTCAACTAAATGCTATCTGATATTTCCTAGTTTGATATTTATTCTGTATATAATCTATCCACTTCTTCCACTCCCATGCATAAAACTCTTGAGTCCGATCTTTTAGATATGCTGATATTTTCGCCATCTCTGCAAAACTGGCCATCTTCAAAGTCCATTCTTGAATTGTAGGCATAACATCCCTTTTCCAATATTGACCAATCAGTAACCTAGCTGCTGTCACCATATATAATATCAGTTTTGTTTCACCCACTGTAAAGCTGTTAACTATACCCAATAAAAACAATTGAGGAGAAAATTGATTTTTTTTCTTCAAAACATTTTGCATAACCCACCAAATTTTTATCCAAAAAGCCTTCACTTTCTTGGAAGTCCACCAAATATGATAATATGTAGCATCTAAACAATCACATCTCCAATATTTTGGTTGGACATTAGGATACATGCATGACAGTTTCTTAGGATCTAAATGCCACCTATAAAACATTTTATAAAAATTTTCCCTCAAATTCTGCGACTGTGTAAATTTGACATTCTGGACCCATATTTTTTCCCATGTTTCCAACATCACTGGTTCTGCAAAATTTTGCGCCCACTTTATCATGCAATCTTTAACCAATTCATTTTCCGAATCTCTTTCTAACAAAACATTATAAACCCTCTTAATATGCATTGGGCCTTTCTCTTTTATATGTCTAACAAATTGCATCATTATACCAGTTTTTTGATCTTCTTTCCATCTCAGTTGAAGTTGATTATACTGTAACCAAGTTAGATTAATCCCTTCTTCCAACAGTATTTCTAATGTCTTTAGTTGCCATCTGCCCCCATCCATAAAAAAAACTTCTTTGTATAACCCCCCCCCGAGTGACATTATATTTGTATTCCGCATAATATGACCAAGATCCAACCATAACGGTATTTTGTAATCCCATTTGAGTCGGTGCTTCTTCCAGACTCTCATCAAAGAGTTCCTAAGTATGTAGCTTTTGAATAATTTATCCACTTTGTTCTCATAGAATAAATATGCATGCCAACCAAATTCAAGATCATGACTTTCTATATTCAATATTCCAGTCTTTATCCTTCCAAACCAATCACTTGCTTGCGTCAAGGCTGCTGCTTCATAATACAATTGTAGGTTTGGAAGTTTAAGGCCACCCCTTTCTGGAACATCTTGCATAATTTTCAATTTAACTCTCGGCTTTTTCTCATTCCAGACAAACTTATTCACTCCTCTTCGCCATTCTGTCAGTTGTTTATCACTTTTAAGCACCGGAATCATTTGAAACAAAAAAAGAAATCTAGGTAGAACGTTCATCTTAACTGCTGCTATTCTTCCAAGTAAAGACAGCTGCAGTTTTTTTCCAAGTTTCCATATCCTTTTGTACCTCTCCCCACAACACCTCATAATTATTTTGGAACAATTTTATATTTGAATCTGCAACTTGAACTCCTAGATATTTAACCTTTGATACTGCCCTTCTTTCAAGTTTCTGTTTTCGATCTTGTGTCATATTTTTAACTATCATCTTAGTTTTTTTCTGGTTCAGTCTAAATCCTGATACCATACCATATTCTTCTATAATGTCTTTCATCTGGATTATTGATTCCATCGGCTGTGTTAGGGAAACAACCAGATCATCTGCAAATGCCCTTGTCCTATAATCCTCTTGCCTTATCACTATTCCCTTCAAAGTACTCGAGTCCCGTATTGTATTCAACAAGACTTCTAATGTTAAAATAAACAACAATGGGGATAGCGGACAACCTTGTCTTGTTCCTTTTTCAATACTAAAATTCGTAGTTAAACTTCCATTAATAATAATTTGTGCCGTTTGTTCTTGATAAATTGCTGAAACCGCCTGTATAAATTGGTCCCCAAAGTCCATCTTTTTTAAAGTCTTTAATAGAAAATTCCAACCCACTCTATCAAAGGCCTTCTCCGCATCCAAAAACACCAGCACTGCAGAGATCTGTTTATTCTTCTCAAGATATTCCAATAAGTCTATTATTTGCCTTACATTATCCTTCATGTATCTGCCTTCTATAAATCCTGCTTGATCATGATGAATCACCTCTTGAATAACTGGCATTAACCTGTTGGCTAATACTTTTGCAAAAATTTTGTAGTCATTATTCAGAAGAGATATTGGTCTAAAATTCTCAGGTTTTTTAGGACCTGCTTGCTCTTTTGGTATCAATGAAATATAAGCTGCTTTCCATGAAGGAGGTATTTTACCCCCTTGTTGTATACTACAAAATAAATCTTTGAGATGTTCAATCATTTCTGCTTGTAAAGTTTTATAATACACCGCAGTTAAACCATCTGTCCCTGGTGCTTTAGCTGTTTTCAATTGTTTAATTGCGGCAGTAATCTCCTCCACTGTTATAGGTTGACTCATTCTTTCCTTTTGATCACTAGAAATTTTCATAACTCGTCTTTCTTCTAAATATTTGTCTATAAATCCAGTCTTTATATCATCTTTAGCATATAATTTGATATAATAATCTAAGAAAGCTTCTTTAATTAGTTTTTGTTGAAAAATTTCCTTCCCTCCACTCTCAATGCTGCCAATAACCCGTGTGCTCTGTTGCTTCCTCAATGTGTAAGCCAGCCATCTGCCCGGTTTATTAGCATTGCAAAATGTATTATGTTTCACAAATTGTAAATTAATTGCTGTTTGTTCCGCCATAAGCATATGAAATTGATCTTTCAAAAGTTTTACAGCTCCTCGTATTCTTTCATCTGTTGGATTTTTTATAAGTAACTGTTCTTTTTTCTTTATCTCTGCTTCCATTTCAAGTCTTTTCTTTTGTTGGTTTAATTTATGTTTAGAATTCATATAAATGAGTACCCCTCTCATATATGCCTTACTCGCATCCCACACAATTTCAATAGGGGTACCCTTATTCAAATTCATTTCAAAAAATTCTTTCATTTGCTTTTTGAGTTCATTTACATTCTTTTCATATCTAAACAAGTTTTCATTTACTCTCCATGATCTTCTCTCAATCTTTCCCATTTCAATTTCTATCCATACCGGGCTATGGTCAGTTAAAGTCCTTGGAAAAATCTTTGTTTTTTTTTGTTTTTACAAGTAAATCAGATGATAATAAAATAAAATCAATCCTAGAGAAGGATCTGTGCCTGTCTGAAAAGAAAGTAAAGTCCAAATCTTTTGGATTATGTATTCTCCAAATATCTTTTAGTTCCAAATCTTCTTTCATATCAAAAAAAGTCTGTGGTAGTCTAATCCTTGACTTTGCCAAACTCTTTTTATCTATTTTGGGATCAATTACTCCATTCCAATCTCCCATAATTAAAATAGATCTGTAATCCCATTGCAATGTTTTAGAATACAATGTTTTATAAAATTTTTCTTGTTGATTAGGAGCATAAATTCCAATCACCAAAATTGGACCATTTTCTGTATAAAGTTCAATTGCTATAAACCTCCCACAGTCATCTGCTTCTATAATTTTAGCTGACAATCTTTTATTTATATAAATCACTACGCCGTTCTTTTTTTCCAAATTCGAAGCTATAAATTGTGTTCCTAATCTAGAGTTTATTAAGTATTTTTGATCTTGTATTCGAATATGAGTTTCTTGTAAGCAAATAATATCATTGTTAAATTGTCTCAAATAATTAAATAATTTCTTCCTTTTCTGTGGTGAGTTTAATCCATTCACATTCCAAGATAAAAACTTAATTGTCATCTGGAGCCTCTTGAAGCGATAAGAACATTTGCTGAAGGCTTTCTCCCAAGTTGATAGTCTTCGGCTTAGCTCCTCCCATGGCTTCACATGCTTGTATATTACCCTTAACTCCCTTCTTGTCTTGCTGTGGCTTGGACCTTTCCTGTTGTTGTTTTTCTTTGATTTGCTTATAAGCTGCTCGAGTTATACGCTGATCTTTAGCTTCACACATCCGAGCTAGCTCCAAAGCCACTTCTCTTGTATTTTTAGGTGATCCAATTACAGTTTCCAGAGGGAGATCTAACAGAGGCTCATCCAGAAATCCCCCTGTAGCTCCCTGCATTTCCATTGCCTCCCGCTCCATCTGTTTACACTGTTCTTCAGTCTCTTGTTCAAACTGCTTCTCCTTATCACTCTCCTTTATCTCCAACAGTGAAGATGTACGTGGGGATGTTGAACCTGTTTTAAAAACTGTAGAATAAAATTCTTCCGCTTTCTCAACAGTATTTAATCGATATCTTTCTCCTTGAAACCTCAATATTATGCCAGTTGGAGCATCCCACCTGAATGGAATTTGCTGTTTCTTTAGTTCAGTCACTAAAAATCCAAAGTCCTTTCTGTCTTTTAACATCTTAGGCGGCAGCTCTTTATAAACTCCAATTTCCCTTCCATCCACCTGCACAATGGAGACAAAGGACCTTTGCAGAATATCATTTCTTATTCTTCTATCTGTAAAATATATCACCACATCTCTAGGCAATTGTCTTTGTTTAGCCACCCAAGAATTCACTCTGTAAACTTTATCCATCTTGCAAAAAATCTCTTCAGGGCTAATCTTTAACATCACAGCTAAAGCATCAGCAGAGATCCTTCTCAGGTCTTCTCTGGTATTCTCTTTTATACCTCTAAGTCTTATAGCAAATTCCATAGACCTGAATTGCATCATTGTCATCTCATTTTCAATCCTTTGCATTTTATTGTCAACATTAAAGATTTTATGGTCAGCCTCCTTCATTTTAACATCTACTTCTAGTCTAAATTCCTCCACTTTTTTATCAGTTTGCAGAACTGCATCTGACAGACCAGTCACCACTGTCATTAACTTTTTGGTCACTTTATCATATTTTTCTTGAACCACCTCTTTGATTTCTTTAATCTCCTGCTTAATTTCCTGTTGAGATTTTTTAAACTTCTCATCCATGTTTTCATCTTGCCTCATCAAAGCCTGAGCAATAAATTCTTTTAAGTTTTCAAGACCAATCTCCTTTTTCTGGCTCTGCTGGCTAGGAGGCTATTGTTGCGGTTTATGCATGGGGGATCCCCCCCCCTGCCGCCTTCGCTTCTTGCTTGGTCTGTTTTGAGGCCATTCTGCCACGTAATCTAACTTTTTCAAAGAAGGAAGTCTTTTTTCCCTTTCTTCCTCCACAAAGTCCTCTAAAAAATTCCCCCAGGTTTTATCAAATTAAAAATAAAATTAAGTCAGAATCAGGCTTACTTTAAAAGGATTTCCCTTTCTCTTCGCTTGTTGCAAGCAATGTTACTTTGTAGCATATTGAAATGACTATGCAAATCCACTTTCGCTTTCAGCTTTCCCTAGCGCTGAAGCCGGGCGCCATTTTCAAGAGACTTTCAATCTTTCACTTAAATTTAAACACAGGGCTAGCACAAATACTTGCTGTTATGAAGTTCAAGTCCCGATTTCACCCTGTTCGTTTAGAGAATTCTCTTTGTTTTCGCTAGTAAGGTTGGTCACGCCGTCTAGTTCTACGAAGTGTAGAATTGTCCCCGAGGTCCGGAGCCTCGGCGAGCTGGATAGGGAGTCTCGCCTGTTTCCTCCCCAGAAGCAGAAAAAAGCAATCTGGGGGCTTCACAGGGGCTCTACCTGTTCTCGCTGGCTCTCCTCACGATTCCTTTGAAATTCGGAGTTTTCCAAGCTGCTTCTCCTTTCTCGAAGCGGCTCTTTACAGGCGACGGGACTGGCGGTCTGAAAAAAGACCATCTGGCGACAACGGGGACCAAACTGGAAGTCCCAGAGAAGGCTTCTTGAGGAGGGGCCTCACCACCGCCTCTTTCAAGGCAGAAGGCAAGAAACCTTCACTCAACAAAGCATTAATGATCCTCTGGAGCCAGCCTCGTGTAACCTCCCAGGAAGGCAGCACCAACCAGGAGGGACACGGGTCCAATAAACATGTGGCCGCGCTAAGCCTCCCCAGAATCCTGTCCATGTCCTTGTGAGCCACAGGGTCAAACTCCTCTCAGATAATATTCTCAAGAGCCGCCTATTAATGCTATTGCCCTGAAAATCTCTGAATACTGGTACACTGCCTATAAATATTAAGAGGACAACTGCTTAATTTTCTGCAAGAGCATAAAAACTATGCTCTGATATTTCATACTTATTAGATATGCTTTTTTTTTTTTGGTATGGTAGTAAAACATAAGCTTTAATACAGTGATACCTCAGTACCCATCCTTAATTGGTTCAGGGAGGCATAATAAGTACCAAAAACAATGAGTACCAAACATATTTTTTCCCATAAGGAATAATGTTGTGAGTCACAAGGCAGCTGACACCAACAAATTCTAGCTTGTGAGTTGTGTACCAAACAAAATAATGAGCACTGGGACAAAAATTTCACATCAAAATGTGTTGAGTACCAAATTTGATGAGTTTCAAAGCAGGTGAGTAGCAAGGTACCACTGTACATGATAATAACTGAATCTATACTTTTTATTTTTATAGATTAATAGGAGTTATAAATTTTTTATAGATTAATAGAAGTTTCACAAATTTTATGAATGTAATGTACATAATCTTAGGTAATATTTTATTTACTTTAATAGCGTTCATATGGATGTTTCATTATAGTTTGATATATTTTATTTTTCCATTTGTTACTCATTGACCAAAATGAAAGTATCTCTTTTTTAAATATATTTTCCGATTCCTTTTCTAAACTACAAATTCCAATCTTTGTAACTTTGAAAAATACAAAACTAAAGGATAGATTCTCTCTGGATCATTAGAAATATTATTTTATTTAAATATTACATATGTATTTTTTATTTTGAATATATAAACAAATAGTTCCCATCTACAATATTCTCAAAATAAACTGTTACTGCAAAAAATATTGTGACATTTTCAGTTTGTTCCATAAGCACATTAGTACGATTCTGGATGTAAGGAGACTATTAGCATACATTTAAAATAACTGATAATACTAGTTGGAGCTGCTGAACTATTATCCAAAACGTCTAGAAGGCATCAAATTGCTTACACCTAAATTATTATTATACCTGCAAGGAAAAATTGGAAGAAATATTTATATTTATACTGTATCTATAACTTCCTAAGTGCAGGTTCTACTTTTTCTTTTCAGATCAACTGAGTGTTGATCCTTTGCTAGCAACATGAATTGACCGATTGGCTTGTAACCTGAGCATTATGTTGTGGGTTGAGAGACTGACCCAAAGTCACTCTGCCAGCTTTCATACTAGAACTCATGGTATTCTGGTTTCTAGTCTGGTGCCTTAATCACTACAGTAAGCTGGCTCTCATTCGTTCATTCATTCAATTCATTCATTCATTCACCAACCAACTTGCGCTCACCCACACCCAATTATATTTTATACACAAGCTGTATTCTATAGACAAGAGTTTTATTTGTCAACTTACATTCCAGTCTAGTGATGTTACATCTTTATTGCTGGGAACATCATGCCCTCCTTCTCTTATACAGTGCCTCAAAACTAGTTGTGTGGAACTACCATTGCTGTTTTCATTAAGATTCCATATTCTGGCAGTGGAATCACCAGATCTAAAAAGAATGAATACACATATTACTCACAAAAAAAAGCTTGGGGTTCTGTTGGCTCAAAATTGTTTTGAAACAATATTATTATATATTAGTTGGAAATCAATTTCTTATGTGCACATGTCTTCCTTCCAAGAACGAAGATTATCTGCCAAATTCTATTTACTGTTGTTGCTAGAATTGATACTGCTGGGCAAGAATGAAAAATATTAAAAAGTTCACATTTGTTTTAATCCATAATTTACCCTGATGCTAGTAGATCACTGACAGGATTCCAGGCACAGATGAACACCTCTGATTCATGACCCCGAAGAACTGTTGCTTTATTAGAAGGAATTTCAACATCCCCATCGATTTCCATTGGTTTTGAGTGATTATCTGCAAAACATACATAAATCTATGTAAACTAATTCAAGGCATAGTGAAAACAGAAACAATGAAAATAAAACAATAGTAACAAAACTAATAGGAAAATTTAATTAAGCATAAATATTGATTGGAAATGTTAATTTTTTCCCAAGAGGAGACCATTATTGACTGATATCAAGGCAGCTCAAGCCTGCTTTCTATTCCCAGCACATGAGGACTAATGAGAACTTACAGTGCTTAAACATGTCAATACAATTTAGAATTTCAGAATGCTTATTTGGTAATCACCTTGTAGTAACCTGAACACAAAAGACAAAAGCGAAAAGACATCAACTAATAGGTAAGGCTAAAATGAGGGCAATGTGTCTGTGGCTTTCGGTCAAAGATATCTATATATATATCTGTCATTGCCACATAAATTTGCATTTAATGTAAACATACCCATTAGAAAACATAGTTTAACTTACTTATTGCATGTGCCCCATTCTCCTCTCCATTCACAGTGGCTTCTCCAGTCTTTGGTGTATTTTGCTGTGGGATAGCAATAGTTGTTGTGGCTGTTGTAGTAGTTGTGACTGCTGTTGCTGTTGCTGTTGTAGCTACAGCTGTTGCTGCACTAGCTTGTTGCTGTGCTAATTTCTCCCTGAAAGCCTGCTGCCGAGTTTGCACTACATCAGGCATTACTGCATCTATCAAAGATAATGACTCTATAGGTCTGCCATCAAACACTGTACCATCCTAGGAATGGAAAGAAAAAAAAAAGAAAAAGAAAATGTTTTTCCTGTTAAATAAATGAAATACTAGCTAAGCAGAATACAATTACCACGTAATCTGAAATTATAGTCTTTAATTGAATATATAGAATTTTTACTACTAACTTGCTAGACTACAGGTAGTCCTCAACTTACAACAGTTCATTTAGTGACTGTTCAAAGTTACAACCACACTAAAAAAAGTGACTTATGACCATTTTTCACACTTATGATCATTGTGTGATTCCCATGGTCCCATGATCAAAATTCAGACGTTTGGCAACTGACTCACATTTATGACGATTGCAGTGTCCTGGAGTCATGTGATCTGCTTTTGCAAATTTCTGACAAGCAAAGTCAGTGGGGAACAAGATTCACTTAACAACTGTATTACTAACTTAACAACTGCACTGATTCACTTAACAAACAAAGAAAGGTTGTAAAATGAGACAAAACTCACTTAACAAATTTCTCATTTAGCAACATAAATTTCAGGCTCCATTGTGGTCGTAATTTGAGGACTACCTGTACTAAGCAACGATGAAAAAACTTTGAATGATTAATCAGGAAATAAATTATGGAGGTCACATACTGACAATGAAACTGACAGTCACATACTTAAGAACAAGAAAAAATATTTTGACTTATCCTCAGAAAACATTGCTCAGAAAACATTAATCTCATAAAATTATACTTAACAAAAGTAAGGCTACATTTGAAACCTTTTGATCTGGTTGGATTTTGGGAGATTCATAAAATTCATTCTATTATTTCCTTTTTTTTCTCATGAAGGTTAAATAAGAACATAATAAAATTCCTTTTTAGATCAGCAAAGGTTTTTCTAGTCCAACATTGGATGAATCATATAGCTATGATATATCATAGTATAATGCACCTCTCTTCTACTTTTTCTACTATGCCGATGTGTTCAGCAAGTGAGAGATGGAGCAACTCCCACCACGTTGCTCGTACGACTACCCAATGACCTTGTTCTGAATGCCAAGCTTCCGGTGGGTCAGATTTACACTGCTTCCTAGGCCCATTCCCAGTGGAATTGGTCGTCAACCCAATGGCATATCGTCTGACCCTGCCCACGTGAATGCACATCCACCCAATATTCCACTGGTCCTTGCTCATGCTGGTATTAGTTCAGGGATAGCCGGTATATGAGGTGGTACTCATTGTGGATTCCCATGTTTGCTGGGAATGTCTACAATATTTAGTGGACTGGAAGGGCTATGGCCCTGAGGACATGTTCTGGGAAAATGCCAATGCTGTGCATGTCCCTCGGCTGGTCCTTTGGTTGCACTGCTGGTATCTGCAGAAACCTGGACTGCGGGGCTCTGGGAAGACAGGTCATGCCAGGGGGATAGTGTGATGACTCCCCTGGACCCTTCTCCAGATATTTCTCCAGATGTCAGTTCCCAGGAAGATGAACCAATTCCAGGCATGTCTGGAAGTGAGTTGGTTAATGGCTCCAAGCAGCCATCTGAGAAGGATTTGGCTCAAGCACAGCTGCAGCAGGACAGCCCTGAGGCTTTAGGTGGAGGAAGCATGCAGCTGCAGCCAGTCAGTGATGAGGAAAAGGAACTGCCTTTTGCACCTGCTCCAAGAACACATAGGGCAGAGAAAAGGCAGGAACAGAGAAGGTTAGCCAGATTACTCGCGAGGAGAAAGTCTTGCCCTTCTTGATGGGCTGCACCAGAAGCTGGCTATTTATTAGCACAGCAGACAGATGGAAGCGATGCTAGGAACAACGTATTCATTTCCTAGCTGTGTGTTTTTTAGTCGTTGTGATTCTTGCCTTGCTTTGGATTGACAATGTGCCTTGACTTGGATTGTGCCTTGTGAACTCTGGACTTTTCTTGCCTCGTGAACCCTCTTGTATTGTGGATTTAATTTTGCCAGGTAGGTTTATTTTGATTGGGAAACTTTCAAGTGCCTTGTGGATTTATGGCCATTGCTCTGTGGACTAGCTTTGGTCTGCTTGTGGTTGGACTTCATTGGGACAGTTCTGGGTTTTTAGTGAAGGGAGTTGTGGGAAAATATTAATAAACACACTAAACCACAGTTATGTGTGCAAGCTCACACACACACACGGAACTGTGGTATGTATTTGTGTGTGTGTGTGTATGTGTGTATGTATGATTGTTTTTATATACAGTATATATTGTTTTAGTGGATTAATGTATATCAGTTAGAGTCACAATAGATGAGATGGAGGATCATATAAATAAATTAAATAAATTAATAAAATTAAGAACACCAATACAATCTTAAGTCACCCTTTTCAATGACTGGAAAATTAAGAACAATCAGAATTTATCAAACAAAGACTTTGAATTCTTTGAAGTTCTACCCTAGTTCCGACTTTGATCTGACAACATGATTTTTAATTATCCTATCACATTTGATTATGATTAGTGAAGCAAGCAGCATATGCATCATTCCATACCTAAAACACTGAGATATTTTAATATGTATAAATAACCTGCTGTTTAAATAATTTTTCTATTGACAATACAGTAATTTGCTTATAATAATTTATGTAACATAGTGCAAGTAAAACCAAGGAAAACAGACAACATCTACAGAAAATGAATTATCTTCTAAATGCCATACAAAATTATGGTCTCAAATAAATGAACCTTAGCAAGAAACACTTCTTAATGATTTCTGTGTAGCACAGTTAAAATCTGAAGTCAAACAATATCAGAAGTTCATTGAGAGTAATCAGATTATTATACGGAAATATTTGTTTGCAATCTAAATATATATTTAGTAACAAAATTTCATGCTAAATATAGAATGTATGCATTACAAACTTAATTATCTAAAAGAAGTGAGTTTAGGGAGGCATAAATCTATTTATAATATTCAATTAAGTTTTATTCAATTGCTATAACTATAAATCTACAGACTGAACAGAAAAAAAGTAGAATGGCTGTGGCAAAAAAATAATAATCAAAAATAGTACCAACCATGGTCGGTTCCTTGGGTGCAATCCCAAAATGTCTACAGCATCACTTGAACACCAACAGCATTGATAAAATATACATCAATCAAGTGCAAAAGGCAGCTTTACTTGAAACAAGTTACATCCAGCAATGATACTTTTAACACCATCAAATAATAATAGCTGCCCATCTCAGTTCCATGGGAAGGACGTGATAGGTGAATAAAAATGCCAAATCCACTCTAAACATCTGGCTGACTGTGTGACCAATCATAATTTATTAAATTTATATGTCACCCAAATACCATCAACTCTATGGTTAATTCTGAAAAAAAATGAATGTGGCAACAGTATAAGGAAGCAAAAGTTTTTCCGCACATTGACATTAAATGCAATGGCATGTAAATCAGTCAAGATCAGATTTGAATTCAATGTGCAAGGCGACACTTGTTCAATTCTATTAAAATAGAATTCAAATATTATACTTTAATTAATGTGAAATTTAATCTGATAAAATTCAATGTAATTACATTGATTTTAGTACTTAAAATGCACAGCTCTGATTCATTTTAGGGAGAATGGAATGAGAAAAAAAGGACTGTTGTATATTTTTCAGCAGACATTTTCTATTTTTTTCCCCAAGGCAACCTGTATATTCAAAAAATGCTCAGAACCTCTTATCAAGACGGGCAGAACTTCTAAATGATCAGAGACAAATCCTACCCTGCTCACTGTACTTCAGTCACTTGTAGGAGAAAACTTCTGTGCATGGTATTAAGGAAGAAAAACAACCTTAGATAGAGAGATCTTTTTCTTATTTGTCTGATGGAATCCATACAAGTCCCCAGTTTGAAAAATCCTACTTTTAGGAAGAAAATGAAAGGGACCAATGAGGACTATTAATCAGACAAGTATAGTATACCCTTTATTGTCATTGTACATCATGTATACAATGAAATTGGCTGATTAAGTAGATTAAGAGATAAGGGAGGATAACAATAAAAAAACTAAACATGGAAAAAAAGTAGAGGAAAGTAATAGTAGAAACTAAAAAGTAAAATTAAAAAGAAGAGCCAGTTGGTTCTATTGGCTAAGATATCAGGCTTAGCAGAATGAACGAAGAGACCCTAGAGCTTTCATCAATTAAAGAAAACAGGTACATCCATTTTAATTAAAACCAACATTAACAAATAAGTCAGGCCTTGTTTGTGTTCTTCTATCTTTCAAAATTGGCATCAACTCAAGCAAACTACCTTAGGTTGATCAAGCTCTAATCATTAAGCATTTTCTAGCTAAGGAAGAGGTGATACTTGCCTCATTGATGCTTATCTCTGCTTCCACATACTGTAGGCCTTTCTGAAGTATAGAGATAAGGGCAGCAGGTGGCACTAGTGTTCCATTGATGTTGGATTGGCTAATATGACTCTCTATTCCAAATGTAAAGGCGGAATGGGAGAAACCTGAGAAAAAGGAAGGCATGATATGAAATCTAAGCTCTCTGCAATGTGACACATATACTAAATACAACACAGCTGAATCCTGTGCCTCTCCCAACAAGGGAGAAAAATTTCCACATTAGGTCTGATAGAAAAAAAAACCCTATAATGGTCCCCTTCAATTACATTTGCACGCTTAATTCTTAAAGAATGAGCATTTGGAAAAAAATAATTAGTGGCAAGCAAGACAAAAGAAAATGGTATAAACCAGGGGTGTCAAACTCAAGGCCCGGGGGCTGGATCCAGCCCAGAGGGTGCTTAGATCTAGCCTGCGGGGCCGCCCTGGAAATAGCAAAGGATCAGCCCACAGTGCCTCTGCCAGCAAGAACAGAGCTCGGGGGAGCCACGCACCTCCCCCCAAGCTCTGTTTTTGCTGGTAGAGGGCAGAAGGAGGCTGTAGCAGCCAAAAATGTAGCCTGGGGGGGGCGCACGCAGAGGGTTGCAAGTGGGCTGACAGAGGGTTGCAAGAGGCCGTTGCGCTGAAAACGGAGCTCATGAACCCGTTATCACTGGCAGAGTACTCAGGCCACCAACCTCCAACACAAATGACGTCAAGCTGGCCACGGCCCTCCTGGCTATGCCCCCCAGCTCCATGAAGTCAAACACAATGCTGATGCAGCCTCAATGAAATAGAGTTTGACATCCCTGGTCCAAACTATTTGTATTAAGTAGGAAATGAAATGCTGAAGAAAAAGTCATAGTTGCAGGAATTATACAGGAGGGCGCTACCCACTTATAGAAAAGGAATACACGTTTGGCTCTTGAACACAGTAATTACCAGCTAATCTGACATGCAAGTATAATTAATAAACCAGAACAAAAATGAAACAACAGAAATAATATACTTTAATGGGGCATATATTGTCACAAATCTGTCACCTTGATGATGATTTCTACTCTACATATTTGGTGATTAAAGTATAAAGTTTAAGTGGCACATTAGATAATAATGAGCTGAGTATCACAGAAAGATCTGGTATGCAATCTGAGTTGTTTATTGATCCAATATCATTACACAGAGATCTTTCTCTGTGAAGTATCTTATATCCATATTGGGCTGCTTTGCCAACAGTGACCATAACTGGAGACAGTTGAGCCAAGTTATCTATGCTCTTGTAAGCTCTATCTAGGCTGTTATATTTCAGTGCATAAATATGTTTTGTTGCAATTATTTTCAATTTTTTTTTTACTCTGGTGAAGGACTAACTACCATATATTACTAGGCTGCTTATAACAGTATAATTGGTTAATAGAGCTGTGTAGCACTTCAGATTTGTTTTTAGAATATTCCAAAACTATTTTTTGGATTCTGAGCAAAATCTAATAAAACAAAATGAGATTTTAAAAATAAAAGAATAAAGTTAAAAGGAAAACAAATGGAGAATTTGGTCAAAGGCACCCACACATACAACACAGAGCATCTCTCCAAGCTCAGCTCAAGGCCTGGGAAAACAGGCAAGATTTTTTTAAACCTTCTGAAATCCAAGCAGCATGGAAATCATACAGATACATCTCCAAGGGAAACAGGCACAGAAAGACTAGAACAGTCCTCTATATAATGGAACGTAGGCACCTCTAGCTAGTTAAATACAGAAAGGGTAATAATATATATAAGGATTTTTTTGGAATAGCAATGCAGTAATCACTAATAGTTTTTGTAAAATACAGAAGCAAATAGGGGTAACAGATAAGTGTAAGAATTGGTGATTTTTTTCTCATACGATTTCAGTGCTGAAGATACTACATAAATGCCACATCAGAGGAAACTGGCCATATGCTGCTGCCAAAAAATCTTATATAAAAGTTATCCAAGAAATGCAACCCAATGATAAATATATTTATTGCATTTTATATGCATTAAACATAAAACTGCCAGCAGCAATTTAGTCAAAATGTTATGCTATAAATGTGATTGTCAGGAGATGTTTGAATTGAGCTATTCATGCCTACTAATATTGCCCCCTAATAGCACATACTCTACAGGTAGTTCTTATTCTGCTAATAGCTTACAGTAAAGAAATCTACCAATTAATTTTTATGCACTCATTGAGAATTATTGTATATTTCATATGAGCTAGCATTGCTTTGTTTAGTTTATAACAGTACAGTGGTACTGTGTTTGCCCAAAAATATGGCCTACCCCAAAAAGAAGCTCTAGCCCAATTTTCATGCCTGTGCCTAATATAAGCCCTACACAAAAATAAGCCCTAGTTAAGCCCAGCCCACCAACTGTACAAGATGGGACAAGGTGCAGGCGTAAAAATCAAGCTAGGGTGGGAGTAGGGGGTGGAGCTGCCCCATGCGCCCCACACCAACTTACCTTAGGACTGCCGCAGCCAGGACTCCCACGTCCTCCCATCTGTTGCGCTGCTGTATGACTTCTTCTGTAGCCTCTTGCAGCTGCTTGAATTATGGCCAGACGCCACATGGCGCATTGCCCCGGTGCCACTCCTTGTGGCAGGATGCCACATGGCTCATGCCAGTGCCTCCACTCGCAGCAGAATGCCGTGACACTTTTCGTGCCAGTATCACTGTTCTTGCGTGCAATGGCACAACATGCCATGCAGCTTCCTGCCACGAGCGATGTCATGGGCTTGATAAGCCTCGTGGCGTCATGCCATGAGTGGCGGCACCGGTTGATGAGCTATGTGGCATCTGGCTGCGAGTGGCCATGAAATAAATTGGGCAGTGGTGCAACAGGTGTCAGGGCATGGGAAGCATGGCTGCGGTGGTCCTAAGATAAGCGGGTAAGTCATCCTAAGAATTACCTTTGAAAATGATTTTGTAGTTAGCTAATTTTGTCACAAATCTATTGAATTACAAGCACTATAATATTGTTACCAGACAAATTTTAATTTACATAACTCTTAGGAGAAACACTGTAATATTTACAGCAAACAGTAAACTGTCTATTAAATGAGAAATAATATCAGATGAAATTACTTCTATTAAAAGCTTACTTAGTTTACAAACTATTCTTCTTTTAAGAGTAAAAGCAACCTCTTACATTGCCTGCTATATATACAAGAAATTATTATACAGGCCACTGCTGGTTATTATAATGAAAACATACATTTTAATATATAATTTGTATATAATTTCTTTATATTATCTACAAAAATTCTATATTTTTTTAGAATGGTAGGTAGGAGAATCTTTTTTCACACAAAAGAAAAAAGTTCAGTTTATCAGAAGGAGTATTACATCAAAGGGCTCATACCTGCTATAATATTGAAATTACTGTTATATATTACTGGCAACCTCATCTACATCACATACATATGAAGCTAGTCCCTTTAATTGTAATCAGTGTCATGTGAAGTGCAGAAAAGGAGTAAGACCATGATCCTCAGATGGCTACATGGAGATGACCACCACCTTTCCTGAATCAAGGCTTTTGCATAATACTTTTTAAATACACTAAGAAAATGTATACTTGATTATACCAAGCTTAATTTTACCCACGTAGTGCTTCCTGTAGTGGTAAACACAGTAATAAGTAGTTTTTACCCATTTGGGTATCAATGCACAAGGCATACTATTTCACTCTTTCCATTGAAACGAAATGTTTCCCTTCTCAGTTAGCATTCTTTACATTTTGTGACTTTTTTGTACATGTTACTTGCATGGAAATTGATTTTCAGCTTCAGAATTTGAAACTATTTTATGATGAGAGCAGATCTGGAAACACAGGAAGATAATTTTGATTAAGATCAATGACTGATTTCTATTATATTTGCAGCCATCAGTTGTTAATAGAAATCTAGTTTTCTTGCATTTAATTCTGTCTTGATAAAAACAAGAATGTTATAAGCTTTTAAAAAGCCTATAAAGCATAAAGAATGCAGCACCAATTTCTATGACATGGCTTGTTTTCTACACTTAAAATGTTTCCATCTGTCATGCAGATTTTATCCTGTTCACATTAAAAAAACATTATAGCTATGCATTTTCCCACGCGTTAAGATAGTGGTAGGATGGCACACTATTTTTATTTGTTTCAGGTCATTGAGCTCCAGATTGAAGGAAAGCTAGTTGGTCTGTTTCCAGAGTTGAGGATCTGGCTACAAATCCTGGCTGGTCATCCTTTAACTTGGCATACCAAATAATTCATGTGCTCTTCATTATGATTGCATCTTGACAACTTTATATTTATTTTTACTTGGGAAGCACATCCTGGACAAATATGTTTGCCAACACCTAATGTAAAGAAAATGCTTAGCAAGGGATACCTATTAAATCACCATGTTGATTGGTTTGATCCCATATATAAAAATGTGTAAAACATCTAACATAAAAAAGCAAACAAAAATAAAAGTCAATAAATTCAGGGCATCATATTAATTGCCATTACATTATTTGAAACAGTTCAGTTTTAAAAAATATTTGGAAGGCTACAAATATTCTGGTATATCACTTTTAATATAATGGAATATAATATACAGGTGTCAAATTAATACATGTCTGTTTAAAATACCCTGAACATCAGTTTGAATTCTGAAGACTTTTTCCCTCTCTTTAAATTTTGCAATTGTGTATATTCTCTTATGTTTTGATAACATTAGAGCCAATTTGGTCTAGTGTTGGACTAGGAACAGAAAAACGTAGTTGTAGATCTGCATAAGTCATGAAAGTCGGCTGGGTGATCTTGTGCCAATAACTCTTTCTTAACTGAAGGAAGAGAGCAATGTCAATTTGTTGCAGTTTTCTTAATAGCATAATTAAGATGTACATAATAATTTTACAAAAATAGCCATGATAAAATAAAACAAAACATAATTTAAAAAGTAAAATATAAGTGCAATCCAAATAAAGAGAGCATGATCTCACTCTCTAGGCACTGGAAGAGCTGTTTTCAATAATATAAAGGGAGACAGCAGAATGCAGGCAAGTCAGAACTTCAAGAGGAAGCTGTTCAAGATGATGGATACTCCTAATGAAAAACAGTATTTCCAAGCGTCAGTCCCTTGTACTATGAATTACTAGGAAGCTAACAACAGTTTATTTAGGAAGATGAATGAATCATATGGCTATTTTTGGTTGGAAGAGGTGATCCTAAAGGTACCTATCAGTTGGCTTAGCTGTCAGTTTTGGTCTGTGCCACAACTGCTATATAAAATAATTCCAGACACACCAGTGCAAAGGGAATGTTGAACATTCCATATTGTTCGTAATTTTTGTGAGAAGTTTATCCAATGCTGTCTCTACAATAAACTGCAATGAGTGCTAGCTTGTCATAATGGCTTGGAACTTGGAGCTGGCAACTGCAGCAGTGCTACTGGAAGAGGGCAAGAGGTAATAGGCATCATCAATGTCTAGGGCACAATGGGGGAATTGCTTAATCTGCTAAACAAAGATTACAGAAGCTTAATTAACAATAATTGGCAGGAAAACTATGCAAAATGAATGTTGGAAAACAAAATAAATATTATCTAATTTCATAGTTGTTCATTTTGAACAAACTTGATTCAAGGTAAAGATAAACAACCATCATTTATACTTATGTGTCTGTGTATGTATATATGTTCTGAAAAATGCTAAGGGACATATTTACATATTCATTCACACATTCATTCAATTTTAGCCATTACATTCAATTGATTTTTGGCGAGTATAACCAATAGTTTGCAATATTAGAAACCTATCAGATAAATTCCAGAATCAAGTTCACACAGAGAACTGGATGAAGAAATTGCGGAGAGAGATACAACCTATTTAATCTTTGTTTCAATTACACTTTTTATTCTGTGCATGTGAACAATGTAAAAATCTCATTGGCATCATAACCTTATCTGTACCCTTGAGTAGCTTGAAGCATTTGCTGCTATCTTGTCAAGCAAAAAACATCTTCATTTTTAGCTGATTTTACAGACCATAGCATACAGACCAAAAGAGAAAAATCACAAGGTAATCAAGGAATAAAGAGATTCTCACAAAAGGCAAATTAGCCTAATAGTAACAAAATTGTTATATAATTAAGTTAAAATAATTTCATCAAAGTTGGCAATATTTCTGAAGTTTTCTGGGGTTCTGATAGCAAGGGGAACACCTTGATTTTCAAACTGTCTTTGGGGGAAGTGGGGAAGATAGCATAATGAGATCCTTTGAAATAATTTCTTCAAACATGCATTTCAGCCACATACACACACACACCCCGTCAGATCTACTATAGCTAGAAGTAAATCCTTCCTCATATTACTAGCTAATGTTTTATGAACCAAATTTAATCAGGGCAGGCACATTCTTTTATCTTAAGAAATTATGTTTGTCTTCAAAATATGAGTTAAATAGAAGAGCAAATATGGACATTCATATAAAAAGGCCACTCAGCATGCCTACTTGTGCAGCTGCTACTTGAAATCAGACACAAAAGAGTGAGTGCATTCCTATTGCCAGTCAAATGTGTACAAAATTTAAGAGAAACAACAGAATTCAAATCATCACTCAGTACATCATTGTTTTGGAGCAATGCCGATTATATTTTCAACATTATTATGGAACATGCCATTACATTTGAACAATCATATCTAATTGTCTATACCAGTGGTGAGTTTCAAAAATTTTTACTACCGGTTCTGTGGGTGTGGCTTGGGCGTGGCATGGCATGGCTTGGTGGGCATGGCAGGGGAAGGATACTGTAAAATCTCCATTCCCACCCCACTCCAGGGGAAGGTTATTGCAAAATCCCCATTTCCTCCTGATCAGTTGGGACTTGGGAGGCAGAGAATAGATGGGAGCGGGGCCAGTCAGAATTTTTACTACCGATTCTCCGAACTACTCAAAATTTCCGCCACCGGTTTTCCCGAACTGGTCAGAACCTGCTGAAACCAACCTCTGATCTATACCTGCCCCACCAGATCTGGCAGAAAGGGCATGCTCCAGTCCTATTGATTAAAGGGTATTTACCTTTCAAGTCCCATGAAGGATATCTACAGTTATAGTACCTACCCTCTAGAACACTATTCCTTTCAAGACTAGATAGACTTCCATAAAGCTCTCTGACTTGCCTTTTTTTCCAGATAATGAGGTTGAGCCATGAATTGAATGAATTTGTTGTTTTATCCTTGTGACCATTTTTCTTTTTAGTATTTAAAACACATTTAGTATCTAATGTGTTTTATTTATTGTATTTTATTTTTCGTATTGATGTTTATTGTGTTGGTCTCCCAACTTCATTTTATGAGAGAGGAGCAACCATATAAATTGAATTAAATAAATGAATACATTTACATTTTTGCTTATAATTACATAATTAAAAAACCATATAATTTTCTTAGGGAAGACAATTGAAAATTGGCCGATTAAAACTAATATAAGTCGTGATAGGGTAATGGAAGATGAAAATATACAAATTATAATAGATTGGTTAAAAACTTCAGAAAATGAAAGGAGGAAAAAAGAAATCATTGAAAAATTGGGTTTAGGCTGGTTTGAAAAAATACAGATAGAAAAATGGACTAAGAAAGTAAGGGACAATTGTTCGATAAGTAGAAGTAAAACTGAATTTGAACATTTAGTATTCCAAATTATGAAAGATGAAATTAGGCTAAAGGGACTCGTTAGTAAAATATATAAGATTATAAATTTTGATGGAAAACCACAAAGGGTGATGAAGACGAATTGGGAAAAAGAACTTAATATTAAAATATCAGATTTAGATTGGAATGTGAATTGGAAGAGTAGAATTATGAAGACTTTATCTGTAAGGATTAAAGAGCATAATTATAAGGTTGTTTGGAAATGGTATTTGACTCCATTAAGATTGTCATTGATGGATAACAAAATTAGTAAACAATGTTGGAGATGTGATATGGAATTAGGGACTTATGAACATATGTGGTACAAATGTGATACAGTTAAAAAGTTTTGGCAACAATTGGAGAAAACGATATTTGAAATGATGGGGAAAGCAATAATATTGAGACCAGAAACTATATTACTGTTGATAATTAATGAAATAGAACCAACAAAATATGAGAAAGAATTGATTAGAATTATGGTTATAATGGGTAGAATTATAATAGCCAGATATTGGAAATTAGATGTGAATTTTAGAATAGAAGAATGGTATTGTGAAATGTGGAAATTAGCTTTAAACGATAAAATGACATGCAATATTAAAATTAGAAATGGTGACTATAAAGAAGATATTTTCTGGAAAATTTGGAAACCATTTGTGGACTATGTGCTGGGAAAATTGTATGCTTCGGTACCTGTACCCCGAGAACGTGGATTTTGGCGATCATGAGGATATATCCAAAGAACCAAATCTTCCTTTCTTATGTATAGCACAGGGTGAAGTATTGTATATGTTGTTTGTAATGTTATTTTAATAATAAAAATTATTTAAAAATTAAAAAAAAATAGTATCTAATGTGTTTTATTTATTGTATTTTATTTTTCGTATTGATGTTTATTGTGTTGGTCTCCCAACTTCATTTTATGAGAGAGGAGCAACCATGTAAATTGAATTAAATAAATGAATACATTTACATTTTTGCTTATAATTACATAATTAAAAAACTTATTCAACAGTATTAATAAGCACAAACTATCTTACACTATGTTAAAAACCATAATAAATTATTAATTTTAGAATCATATGTAAAATACTAATAATTTATTATTAATCTACTCCAAAAGAAGTTCCACTGAGATCACAAGGTTCAATCTCAATCATGTAAGCATCAGATTATAGTCTAGTACAAATTTAAACCCTACTGGAAATTACAAACTTTGTTGGGGGGAGATGATTGTTGGATCAATAGGGCTTAATCCTTTCCTCCTTCACTAAATATTTGCTCTTATATATTAATTCTTGCAACTATTTGAGCATCATCAGAAGATTCTGGAGGAACAAGTTAGCTGCTAAAATTATAATAAGTGTGGCTGCCCATGAAGTTTCATAGAAATAAGAATATATCCATGACTGCACTGAATATCGAACTATACTGTACTGCTTTGACTGAGAAATCAACACCTGCAAAAAATTCAGAACTATTCAACATATATTTATCTATTAAAATAAAAGGAAAGTATTCAAGAAAAATACTTTCATATATTTAATAGTTTTAGCAGGCAAATATGGAAATAATTGAACATATCTAAATGTTCAATCAAAGAAAAAAGCAATCATTTGATAGAATTCTTTTGTTAATCTTTTGGGTTGTGGGTATTTCAGATACCATTTGCTTTTCAGGACAAGAAGCAATGGATAGAAACTAATCAAGGAGAGAACCAACCTAGAACTAAGAAAAAATTTCCTGACAGAAAAATTAAATCACTGGAACGACTTGTCTCCAGATGTTGCAGGTTCTCCAACACTGGAGGTTTTTAAGAAGAGATTGGACAATCATTTCTCTGAAATGGTATAGTGCTTTCTGCTGGAGCAGAGGGTTGGACTAGAACCGTGATGGCGAACCTATGGCACGTGTGCCACAGGTGGCACGCAGAGCCATATTAGTGGGCACGCCAGCTCAGCTCTGGGGCACATGCGTGCACTGGCCAGCTGATTTTCGGGCCTTCTGGGCCCACCAGAAATAGGGAAACAGGCTGTTTCCTGCCTCTGGAGGGCCTGGGGGCGGGGTGGGGAAGGCCCGTTTTTCTTTCTTACCTGGCTCCAGATCTTCTCTGTGTATCTGGGAAGGGCGAAAACAGCCTTTCCCACTCCCTTGGAGGCCCTACGGAGGCTGAAAGGGCCCATTTCCCGACTCCCGGTGGGACAGGAAGTGACGTTTTTTCCTGTCCCCAGCCTCTAGAGACTCCTAGAGAGGCTCCTAGAGACTCCTAGAGAGGTTCTGGAGGCTGGGGACAGCAAAAAATGTCACTTCCTGTCCCACCGAGAGTTGGGAAATGGGCCCTTTCAGCCTCCGTAAGGCCTCCAAGGGAGTGGGAAAGGCTGTTTTCGGCCTTCCCAAATATACAGAAAGGATTTGGAACCAGATAAGAAAGAAAAATGGGCCTACCAGACCATCATGTGCCAGGAGCGGGGGGGAGGGGGTTGCTCACGCATGCACATGGGCACGTGTGTGCGCGACCCTCCCCGACCCCCTCTCCTGGCACGCGATGGCAAAAAGGTTAGCCATCACTGGACTAGAAGATCTCCAAAATCTCTTTCAACTCTGTTTTTCTGTTATCTTTTTATTTTGGTTTTGAGTCTATTTGTGGATTGTAATAAAACTTCAAAAAAGGCACTGGAAGGTATTAAAAGAAATATGAAAATACCTTTAAGTTTATATACTGGAAATAAAGTGAAAATGAATTTTGTATCAAGACTTTAACATATTAAACATATACTTTCTTAAAGTATAGTCACCCCTCAGGGAGTTGCAAAATCAAAATTATTTACCAAATATTTGATATACATGCAAACATTTCAAATAATATCATTTTTCTCATTATAATTTTTATTTGTTAAAAGAGGAACGGATTTATGGAAAAATATTTTATTTATATTAACACAATAAATACATCTATTACAAGTGCCACCATTTTTATTTTTAATACAATAAATTTTGATATATATAATCCATACAAACAAAAGTTTTATTGGAGCCCTCTGTAATTTTTAAAAGGTGAAAGGGGTTCTACGAGCAAAAAGTTTGAGAAACAGTGTATTAAAACAATGCTTTTATTTATGCATTTGTTAACTTCAATGGAGTATTAGAATGAAATAATACTGAATAAGTCTCATTTTGAGAATTGTTTTTAGTACCCTTGTAATCTGTACAAGTTCCTGGTTCTAATAATAGTAGGCATTTGGTTGCTTTCCTGGGACTAAAAGTGGTTAGATATACAGTGCATTCAGGAAGAATTCAGACCCCCTTCACTTTTGTCAATTTTGTTATGCTAAAGCCTGATTCTACAGTTGTTGAAAGTCATCCAGGTCATGGTTTTCCCAAAGGTGCTTTTTAAGGAGGTAACTGGACTTTCTTGATTTTTTTTTTTGACGACGTTTTGCTTCTCCTCCAAGAAGCTTCTTCAGCTCTGACTGGATGGTGAGGAATTATATTCCTTGCAGACAGCTGGTCATTTCCATCCTTTTAGAGGGTTGTTAAAGCCCTTGGAGGTTTATCTGTGTCCTCAGGATCACCTGTCCATTATTTCTGCTTTCTTTGCTCAAAAGAATATTTTTCAATGTTAATTTATACAAATTATGCCAAGGAAGAACATGTTGAAATAACAAAAAAGATTATAAAAATAAAATGATGAGAGCTGAACTTTATTTTTTACAGTCTGGATTAACATTATTACTTATTATTTCAGTGATACCTTGGCTTAATGGACCTCATACAATGAATATTATTATACAGACTTCACCCCCTTTTTATAGACTATGATTTGTCTTGTGTATCAAGGTTTTTACTGTACTATGATGACGGTTCTAATATGCAATAGTGGCTAATATATTGGTTCTAATATGTTCACAAGTTTATGCAATTTAGAATTATAAAAATTTATGATTACTATACAGTACTGCTGCTGCTTTCAAAAAAAGCTGAGGAATGGAAGAAATAGAAACCACCAATGACAGCTTCAAATGAGATTGATAGAATATATTATTCTTTTATTACTCCAATAAAATTGGCTTTTAAATTATTTCTAAAGCCAGTTCAACATAATTGCTTTTACATTGTTGAACAGTATAAAATCATAGTATGTTCTAAAAGATTATTTCATTTCCAGTTCTCTGGAAAGAAGCTGCTTCTGATTTAATCATCAAACAACATATATGGAAAACAGTTATTTGTTGTCTTATAAGCTGTCTGGATTTCAACTCCCAGAATCCTCCAGCCAGTATGTTTAGCTGGGAATTCTGGGAGTTGAAGTCCAGTCAACTTAAAGTTGCCAAGGTTGAGAAAGACTGCAATAGAGCCTTTCCATTCATAGAACCTTCTGATATTATGATTCAGAATGATATTGTATTCTTTTACTGTGTACAATTTTTACAGTGTTCTTATGATTTTGTTAATTTTGTTATGAGGTTCCTATAAATCCTATGAGCAGTTTTGCAAATTCCTTTATGCCAATTGGAAGTATAGTGTCTGTATCTTAACAAAGTATGAAAATTAGTTAAGCTATACTGGGGATAAATAATACTGTCAAACAAACCAATTAACATATTTATTTTAATCCACTTTAGATGATTTTGTTACTTCCAATAACTTTGTGTTTGAGAAATACATTATATTGTTAAAAGAACAGTAATTACCTGACTCCTGAAGGTAGCGATAAACCAAGAAATTCACTTCATCGCTGGTTATGCTCATCTTAGCCCCACCTCAATAAAATGAGGCTTGCAAGAAGTGTGATCCACGCTCTGTTCAAAGAGGAATAAATATATCTTTTGATTGCAATTATTTTAACTGTAATTTAGAATTTTACATTTCTTAAAGGTAGGTATGTTGTTATTCTGCATTACAGTTGCATTTAAATGAAATAAACGTGTTCAAATAATTATTTGACTGAAATATTTAATTGTTAGGTAAAATAAGCGTAGCAACAGTAAGTTGATAGTTTTGAATGAGATGTTCATCATTTATTTTGAAGCTATTTACAATTTACATGGTTGTTCTTGTAAAATGAACCCACGTACCAGAAAAGAACCAAATATTGCAACATAACAGCCAGTTTAAAAGAAGTCATCTAGAAAAGCATGGTTGGTGATTCCACACCTTATAATTTGTTTAAAAAAATTACATTACAAATAAAATATACGGTAATTTTAAACTATGACTATGAATCAAAAGTATATCAAATGGCCTTTAAAATACAGTATATAATCCAATTGTTCCAATGTCTATGTTGCACTTTGACCACTCTCATCATAAGTTACACAATAATGTTAGACAACAGAATTGACTCTTTACGATTTCTCTACATATATATACAACATCTCTCCTTTTTTTGTACTTAGGAAAACATTTATTCATTCAAACTGTTCAGCAATTCCTTCTGCTTAAAGTGACATCTGCTATTTTAAGTCAGCTATACTAATCTACAGGTTTCCTTGAAACTGAAGGTCAGACATTAGTCTAGCAGATGTCTGCATTATTTATGTGAGCTTTTCTTTGGAACTATTTGGTGCTTTTATTTCAGTGTTTTCATATAATCTATCATCCATACATATTGATTTCCCCCTGCAGTTTTACAATCATGGTAAATTAGAACTCTTTTTCCTAGGTATTAATTATACTTACTGCAGTAATTTGTACTTTGCACAATAGAGATAGTAATTTGCTTTTATTTCCTTCTATTGTATTTCCTAACAGAAAAATATTTCATCTTATCTTCAGTAAAAAGTTTCTCTGAAAAGGACTACTTTTGGATTACTTTATAATTAAAAAATGATTAAAAAGTCCATGAAGAAGATACAATTGTACAGAAATCTATATATAATATGGAAAGACATAACTGCATTCAGTGGCAAGACTGGTAAAAAAATGGTACATTATCTATTTTAAGTGTTCTCAAAGCTTAGTCCACAACTATAGGTTCTGTTAGAATAAACTACATCAGAATAATATAAAAAATAACCTTTTAGTTCTGACAGCAGACGTATCAATGACACTAGGAATAATAATTATAACTGATTCAATATCAATATCACACAACTATATCACACCAAAACAGACATTTCATTGGAAAAAACTCTCATTACAATAAACCATTTGCAAGTCTAATAAACAATACCAATTAATATATCAATTATATCTTCATATTTATTATCTCCATGTCCAAAATACCTATTTGCTGCTGCTGCTGCTGCTGCTGTTCTACTATTACACACTACTATTACTACTGATGCCAACCAATGCAATTGAAGTTAACAGAAAAAATTGTTAAGACTAATGTTGGCCTATCTTTGGAACAATATTCAGTATTGATCTATGGGAGAGTGAGGCACAAATAGGAACACACAAAATAAATACTAAGGTTTGGAAAAATATTTTAGACACAGCTACCTTGCAATGAACTGTTTAAACTCTAACTTAACATTTTCAGGATTCCTAAAATACCTTTGTTTTTTTTCTTTGAGAGTTTTCTTTCTCTGACTGATTTTCTGAACTATCACACCACAGAATCTATCTGCATTATCTTCACTGCTCTGTCTACTGCTTTATAATGGTTACATCAATGTTGCATTGTCACTCCTTGATGCCCCCAATAAGTTCCTAATATCTATCAGTGATCTCTTTAAGATCATTTTTATCAGAATGCCAAAGAAGTAGGGATGAAGAAAGACAGTTGTTTTAAAACTTTACAGGATGTATGGATAATCTGTATTGGTTGAAATGACATAAAATATCTGAAAACTCCGTAATCATGTCAGTTCAAACTTCTTAGGCTGATGAAAACTCTCAAGCAACTCTTGAAGCTGACTTCATTCCCAGTCATCACCTACCCTCACACATTTTGTCAACCATACCGAATTAAGAGCTCATAGGGTCATAAAGAGAGTTTTTAAAAACTGTATACTAAACTTTAAAACAAGTTTTATAAAATCAAAGTGTTCTTTGATGTGATGTTTTTCAAAGCCAATAAATAGTTTTTTTAAAAAACAAATCTAAAAATGATTTAAAAGACAGGCAACAGATATCTAACTTTTAAAGCATCAAGATTCAATTGTGCCAGTAAAATTTATTGGCATTTCAAGTCACTGTTCTACACGTAAACAAAGTGAGCACCAAATACTGTGCAAAGACATTACTATACTGTCCACAACATTCCTTAATGCAGCTGAAACCAGATTAAAATGCAGTTGGGTAACAATTAAGAAAATAAAATTAAAATACAACAAAACAAAACATAAGCTATTATATATTAAAACTAAATAATAATTTTAGTGATCAGTAACCGAAACTCCAGCTTCTTGACTCTCAAGGACTCCTACTTGTTGAAGTAGTAAAATTGCTTGGTGCTACCCCAGCACAGGCTGAGCAGGGCCCTTTCTCACAAAACAGGTTGAATTAATTTCTCTATTCCCTTTAAAAAGGCTGAACTTCCTCCAAAAGAAGTTGCATTCATTTCTCTTCTCCCTCCAAGAGGTTCGAATAATTTCCAGGTCCACGATCATTGTTAACTTTCTAAAAATTTCAGATTTAAAATAATAATTCAAGCTTAAATAAGTTCAGAATACAATGCATCCAGGGAAGGAAGGAAGGAAGGAAGGAAGGAAGGAAGGAAGGAAGGAAGGAAGGAAGGAAGGAAGGAAGGAAGGAGCAATCTAAATGGTTTTTTGTATAATGCCTTTTTCCTTTTATTTATTTTATTAGTTCAGTTTATATGCCGCCCTTCCCCGGAGACTCAGGGCGGCTTACAATGTGTTAAGCAATAGCCTTCATACTTTTGTAGATACCTGCTTAGTAGGGCTTTCGGGCCCCCCTAAGCGGTATTCTTTTTTTATACAAAGTCATTTTATTGCCCCCACAATCCGGGTCCTCATTTTATCTACCTTAGAAAGGATGGAAGGCTGAGTCAACCTTGAGCCTGGTGAGATTCGAACTTGCAGTAATTGCAGGCAGCTGGTGCTACTTAACAGCACTTTAGTCTGCTGCGCCACCAAGGCTCTTTTGTTTTTTATCTTTCATCACATCAAATTCCCACCCCCCAAAAAAAGGACTAAAAAAGGAAATTAAATGATTGCAATATATTAATTGCATTTATCGATTACTAGTTATAATATCTAAATATGTATGCATAGAAGCAGTCTGGTGTAATGCCTGAAGTGTCAGATTAGAAATCAAGAGATCATGAATTCTAATCCTGCCATGAGCATAAAGCAAGCTGGGTGACCTTGAATAGTAATTTTTCTTATGCAGGGCAGGGCTGAGGATTTTGTGCAATTCCTACATGACAAAGTCACTCAGATTCAGGAAGGTCTGGACTCCGATTGGGTAGATCCGGATGGACTGATGGAGGGGAATCTTGAGAATGTTATCTGGGAGGGGTTTGACCCTCTGACTCCCGAGGACGTGGACAGGATTCTGGGGAGGCTTAGTGCTGCCACATGTTTATTGGATCTGTGTCCCTCCTGGTTGGTGCTGGCCTCCAGGGAGGTTACACGAGGCTGGCTCCAGGGGATTATTAACGCTTCTTTGAGTGAGGGTTACTTCCCCCCCTCTTTGAAAGAGGCGGTGGTGAGGCCTCTCCTCAAGAAGCCTTCCCTGGACCCGGCTGTATTAGCGAATTATCGCCCAGTCTCCAACCTTCACTTTGTTGCGACGGTTGTTGAGAGTGTGGTGGCGCGACAACTTCCCCAGTACCTGGATGAAGCTGATTATCTAGACCCGTTCCAATCGGGCTTCAGGCCAGGGCACAGCACTGAAACGGCATTGGTCGCATTGGTCGATGATCTCTGGAGGGCTCAGGACAGGAGTTGCTCCTCTGTCCTGGTCCTATTAGATCTCTCAGCGGCTTTTGATACCATCGACCATGGTATCATGCTGTGACGATTGGAAAGGTTGGGAGTGGTGGGTACTGTGTTGTGGTGGTTCTCCTCCTTCCTCTCTGAACATGTGCAGTTTGTGTTGGCAGGGGGGCAGAGGTCGACCTCGAGGTGCCTTGTATGCGGGGTGCTGCAAGGGTCAGTCCTCTTGCCCCTTCTGTTCAACATTTATGTGAAGCCGCTGGGCGAGAACATCCGTGGTTTCGGAGTGAGATTCCATCAGTATGCTGATGATACTCAGCTGTACATCTCCACCCCGAACCACTCCAATGATGCCCTTGATGTGATGTCCCGGTGCCTGGAGGCTGTGTGGATCTGGATGGGGAGAAACAGGCTCAAACTCAACCCCTCCAAGACTGAGTGGCTGTGGCTTCTGGCGGCCCGGTATAGTCAGCTGTCACCATCGCTGACTATTGGGGGTGAAACCTTGGCCCCCACAGAGAGGGCTCGCAACTTGGGTGTTCTCCTGGATGCATGGCTGTCTTTGGAAGATCATATGACGGCCATGGCCAGGGGAGCTTTTTATTGGGTTCGCCTGATACACCAGTTGCGTCCCTTTCTGGACTGGGATGCCTTGCGCACAGTCACTCATGCCCTCGTCACGTCCCATCTGGACTACTGCAACGCTCTCTACATGGGGCTCCCCTTGAAGAGCACTCGGAGGCTCCAACTGGCGCAGAGTGCAGCCGCGCAGGTGGTGATGAGAGCGACTCGGCATATCCATGTAACACCCCTCCTGCGTGAGCTGCACTGGCTTCTGCTGGTCTTCCGAGTGCGCTTCAAGGTTCTGGTTATCACCTTTAAAGTGCTTCATGGCTTAGGACTGGGGTATATATGAGACCACCTTCTGCCAGCAACAACCTCCCACTGGCCAATACGCTCCCACAGAGAGGGGCTCCTCAGGGTGCCATCGGCCAGACAATGCCAACCGGCGACACCCAGGGGGAGAGTCTTCTCTGTGGGAGCACCAGCCCTTTTGAATGAGCTGCCCCTAGAGCTTCGTCTTAGCCCCGACATGCGCACTTTTCGCTGCGCCCTTAAGACCCTTCTGTTTCAGCAAGCCAGACTGTCTTAATATGAATGGGTGTTAATATGAATGGGTGTTAATAATGATCTTAATATGAATGAAATTTATGGCCAAATTTTATATATCTGATTTTAATTAGTTTTAAATTTTATAAATTCATGTGTTTTAATATGGCTGTGCACCGCCCTGAGTCCTTTGGGAGAAGGGTGGTATAGAAATTTAATAAAACTTAAACTTAAACTTATCCCTTGGAAGAAAGAATTGCCAAGTGACTTCTGAAAATTCTGAAAAAGGAAAGTGCAAAGGATAGTTGCCAGAAATCTAAAATTACTTGAAGACACAAGTTTCAAGTGAATCTGTGACATATTATTATACTTTCTTATTTCTATACTTTAACTAGGAAATACATAAATATTTTAACATATTACTATTGTACATATTTACAATTATTCATAAAAGTATTTTAAAAAACTTTATTTGCAAAACTTTTTATTTTATTATACATTTTTACACCAGTGCTTGACAGTTTGTGAAATATGTAAAAAAAAAGTATAAAAGTATGTTTTTGTCTCATTTGTTTAAGTGGGTTCTCTTTACCTAATTTTCAGACTTGTGTGGAGAACAGATCTTGTTATAGTCATATTTATGCAAAGGGTTAAGAAACTTTAAGCACCATTGTATATATGAGAGTGGTACAAACAGATTTTGGAGAATGATTAAATTCTCTGAAATATATTTAAAAATATTTCACAAAGAACAAAACCATGTAAAAAGGAATATTCTATAATGAAAACTAATCATATCAAGTAGTGTAAAACACTCTCAAATTGTTTTCTATACCACTGTTTCCATGGCTAATAGAAAATGAAACATTCTCCAATAAAGTAGAATCTTGAATAAAATAAATACTGTATACAACACAGCTGTGTTTCTAGCCTTAGTTTGGAGTCCTAAGTACTTCTTTGAATATCAGCTCATTTCTTTGTCATAAAATATTGCAGCGATGAGATTAAAAATGGATGTTTGTTTGAAATTCACAGAAAGGCTGATATGCAAATACGAATATTATGAATATTATTTAAAGTAATTTGAAATTCACTGCTTTCTAAAAACCAATAGTTTCAGATAAGAGATACCAGCAGGTGATTTACAGATATGGTTGAAATCAATGTGAAATAAAACTAGGAAGAAATAAGTCAGAGAAAAAAAGTAGAAGCTTTATCAAGACGTTTGATGCTTCATCCAGTGACCAGAAAAAGAAAGAAAAAATGTAGAAAAATGAAAAATGTTTAAATGGGGTTAGAAGCTAATATGCCCGAAAGCCTAAAACCTGACAACAGACTCAGAGATTATTGGATACCGGTAGATACATATTTTAAACATTTTAAACTCTATTAGTTTGATTGGTTTACTTTTTCAGTTCAGAGCTGGGTTTTTTTAATGTCAGCAGCCTCTAGCATTTAAAATCTGAAAGTAGAAATGGATCTTTTCCAATTCCCTCTTGTCCACAGTGAAACTTTATTGATCTTTTGTTTAAGCACTTCACTCAGAAAAAAAAAATCTCTTAATTAGTGAGATTGTTTTAGATTCTATTTCATGACCTACTTCTGAGATGTAAGAACTCTGATTAGTCTTTTATAAAATAAAATACTTGATATTAATATATTGGCCTATGAAAAAGGAAAGGTGTGAGAACAGACGGATCACATTATTGAAGTTAAAAGAAGTTAGAAAAGTTAGTAACAATATAACAATTGTTAGTAACAATATATAGTAATGTATTTGGTTTTAATTATGTTCCAACATTGGAAAAAATAAGGAAGACTACCCACTTTATGTGACAAACTGTCGAAGTTTTGATATCAGTATTAATGGTTTCCATTAATTTGGCTATGATAATATATAGCAAACAATGGCAGAAACAAAATTATGTGATACTATCTATGAAATCTTCATGTAGTATTCATCTAAATAGGCATGTATCATTTAATTGGACAATTTTTAAAAAGATACATCCAACTGAAAGCAGTTGACATAATGTCATTTGGTTACTAAAGCAGGAAAAAATAAATTCAAATCCATAGAATTTGATGTTAAAATGGTAAATATATCAAAAAATATTCAGATGAAGTAATAGGGCTACAAATGTGTATTTAAGGAACAAATACAGGAAGAGGAAGTGCTTAATCTCATTTGTTTATTGAAAATGTGGCAAAGCATTTTGCCTTCTACCGAGCCTGTTCAAAACTTTGTGGCATAATATAGTACAGGACAGAACAAGGTGAGCACTGAATAAGGCACAGGTGCAAAACTAGAGAAGTACTTGCAAGAAAGAAGTGGCATTATAAATTAGATAAAGAGATAGAGACAGACAGAAAAATAGTTAAGACAGAAATACCTCCATCTAAAATCTCTTTCAGTCATAAAATACAGCTCAGTGATCTGAAATTATTTGCAATATTCTCAAAGGAAGAAATAAACTATATGTAATAATAAGCATATTTTGAAACAACATCAAAAATCCTTTGTCAAGATTTATTAGTACTGATTATTTAAATATGAACAAAATCTGTTTGCAAACAGAAAAGTTCCAACAGAAAATTTATATTTACAAATTAATTATCTCTAGTTATAAGAATGCAAAGATTAGTCAAGAAATTATCTACCACTCTACTGAACTGATGAGTTAATATATTTATTAGATAAGGCTGCATATGTTTATTTTCCAAGTGCAACTGCTTTACACCATTGTATGTAACACCAGTAAACAAATATTAAAAATATGTATCCTCTTACCTTAATAGATAGTGCCGCTATATTAAAATGCAGCAGCTAACAGCAGTGTTCAACTTAGTTAAATTAGAAGAATACTTATATGACTTAACAACCAAAACCCTTTTCCCAGGGAATTACCCTTACTGAAATGCAAAGCAGTTTGAATTTGAGATCTTCACCATTTCAAACTCAAAATAGGCTGTTCCCATGGGCATCATAGAAAATGTTTTGATGTTCTTCTTGTTGCCTTTTAAAAAGTGGCCTGAGTTTGAAATTAGTTTTGAAAACTTTTTTGCTGTTGCTCAGTTGTTTTTGACTCTTGTTGACCCAATATGTATTGGTTTGCCAAGATTATTTGTAAGTATACCTGCTTCTCTTAATACTTGTAAGCTTACACATGTGTCGTCAGTTAAGTATCTCACTATTTTATCTGAGGTAGGCCTATTTTTCAATTGCCTTCAATTTACTCAATTGTTGAGTTCTCCTCTACTGACTTGCCTTCACTTTGTATGTCCAAAATACTCATTTGACACTTAATAATTTGTTCTTCTGGTCTAAGGTATTTTGACAATTTTCTCCACAACACAATTCAACAGCACCATAATTCAGAACCATCAATTTCTGATGATTTTATTACTGCATGCTTTAACTATGATATCTTCTTCTTGTGCCATATCCATCATTGGACATTGGCGATCATGTTGGCGATCCTATTTATATCAACAGCCGCACGAAAAAGTACTGCTGAATTTTGTCCAAACCAGTCCCTTAAATTTTGAAGCCATGATGTTCTTCTTCTGCCTGGACCTCGTTTGCCTTCAATCTTTCCCTGGAGGATTAAGTGAAGTATGCCATATTTTTCTGGGTGTCGCATCACATGTCCGAAATATTCTAACTTTTGCTTTTTAATGGTTTTGATGATTTCCCTTGGCTTTCCCAGGCGGCTTGTCACCTCTTCATTTCTGATTTTGTCAACCCAATTTATACGTAACATCCGTCTGTAAATCCACATTTCAAATGCTTTTAGTCCAGTGATGGCTAATCTTTTCTGGACTGAGTGCCCAAAGTGTGCGTGTGTGCGAATGTCCCCAAAATGCAATGTGTGTGTGGGCCCCACACATGCATCCAACCCCCTGCGCATGCGCGTGTGCCCCTGCACGCCTCCATTCCTGTGCACATGTGCCCCTGCATGCACCCCACCCGTGCGTATGGGCTCCTGCGTGTGGCCCTACCCACACATGCGTGCGCAGCCCCCCATGCATGCATGGCAGAGACCTGAAGACCAGCTGGCTGGTGGGAGGCATGCGCACATGCACAGCAGAGCTGAACTGGGGTGACGGCTCACGTCCCCACAGAGAGGGCGCTATTTGCCACCTCTGGCACATGTGCGACAGGTTAACCATCATGGTTCTAGTCTCTTCAAGTGACTTTCTGTCAGAGACCAACTCTCCACTCCGTAGAGCAGGATAGAAAAGATGTAACATCTGACAAGCCTGATTTTCACTCTTAGGCTTATTTCATGACTGTAGAAGACCTTTTTCAGTTTGAAGAATGCTGTTCGAGCTTTCTCTATCCTTGCCTTTACTTCAGTGGTCATGTCCCACCTTAGAACCAAGGTACATGATCCTTTCAACTTTTTCTAGCAGTACTCCTTCTGAATTTATTGGTGGTAAATTAATGGGTTGTTTGCTGACAACCATGATCTTGGTTTTTGAGGTGTTAATCTTCAAGCCGTATTTTTCAGATATTTCTGTGACTCTGTTGATGAGGAGCTGAAGGTCTTCATGCTTACTGGCAAGCAGAACTGTACCATCAGCATATCTTAAATTGTTGATCTGAACATCATTTACTTTTAGGCCAGCCTCAATGTTTTCCAGTGCTTCGTTGAAAGTTGACTCAGAGTAGATATTAAATAACAGCAGACAGGATACCGCCCTGTCTGACCCCTCTTCATATTTCTGCATCATCTGAGTATTTTCGGCCTAGTCTCACATTTCCTACCTGATGTCAGTATTAATTCTTTATGATATCTAGAATTTGACAATGTGCATCTTTGTTGCCAATGTAGTATCTCAGCTCCTTAGTATTTTGTTTAGTTTTGCTATAGTGGCAGACAACTATTTATTTAGTGGTAGTATTTGTTATTCTGATGAATTTTTGATCCTAGGAAGATCTGTTTCAGTTCAATTTCTTCTGCACTTCTTTGGTTTCTCATTGTTGGTTTTTTAAAAACTTTTTTTAAAAAAATGCTAACCGAAGTAAATCAATAGCATCTTCTTTCACCTTCAACAAGACTTCTCTCACTTCCTGCCAGAAAGTCTGTATTTACTACCCATTTATTTTTGTATGTCACAGATCAAATTGATTATGCACCTTCAATTCAGCGTCAACTTTTAGCAACCACAAAGGTAGATTTTCTTCAGGATGATCTGTCCCAATCTCCAACATTACACTCATCACAGCTGTAATCAAATTCATCTAGCTTGCTGGTGGTAGTGATTCAACCTCTGTGTTATACATAACTGGATCTTTTCATAAATATATTCAGAATACAGTAATTTGAGCCTGGTTATTTGTGCCTTCAATAAAAATTCTGGATTGATTTGTTCTAGGATTGATTGTTTGTTTTCTTGGCTCAGGGTATATTTAGAAGTGTTTTCCAACACCAAAGTTCAAAAGCATCAATGTCTTTTCTATCCTGCTTCTTCAAAGTCCATGGAAAAACACTACCAGCACAATTCTGATCTTTTTAAATATGTACATGATGTAGCATCTGAATACATTTTCCAAGGTCTTCTTTGTTATGCTACTAAGTACTAGTCCATGCCATACACCCTGACTACTCATTCTTTACTCTTCTTATTTGCTCCTAAAAGGCAGAAATTATCCAAAGTATCTTCTTTATCAATTCTAAGGCTAGTTGTTATCAGTTTGGTGTTCACTTTTTCACTGTGTTCCTTGATTTTTATTACTAGAGCTTCTGGATAATTTACACTTTTAGTTCATTAGTAGTGTTATCAGCATAGCATATCTTATTGATGTTTCTTCCTTCAGTTTTTAAAGCCATTTTCATTTCCTAATCCAGTGTGCCTCAAATATATATATTCAGCATATAGATTATCTATATTAATTTCTCCTTGTTTTTTTTTTCCTTTTTCTAATTTCTTTTGGTAAAACATATTACAATGAATAAAGAAATCACAAGATAAAAGCATATGGGTTGAATAAATAAGGAGAGATATAAAGCCTTGTCTCTTTCTTTTGTGGAATGGGAGCCTGTCTGTTCTATCATGTTCTGACCAGATTGTGGTTTCTTGTCTTGTGTATAGGTTTCATTTAGGACAATAAGGTGTTCTGGGATTCAAATTTTCCTAAGCACATTCTGCAGTTTAACATGACTGACACAAGCAAAGATCTTTCTATAATCAATGAAGCGCATGCTGACTCTTTTTTAGCATTTGTTCCTTTTACAGCAATAATATACTGGATGTTCTTGTAAATAGGGTTATGTCTTTTAAGGTGTCTTAGATACTGATCACTGATAATGATAATGATAATGTATAGAATTTCAGTTCTATCTTTTTTATCTTCTTTGAATCAGTCTATTAGCATCTTTTAGCATAAAAATTTGAAGTTGGACTTTCTTCTCAGCACAGAGATGTTTGAAAACTTCTCTTGTTTTCGATATCTGTTTCCATATTTAATGTTTAGTCTTCAGTTAACAACAGTTATTGGAACTGGAGTTTCTGTTACTAAGCAATGCAATTGTACAGCACAATGCCACATAACCATGCTCATTAGCGATGGCAGATTTGGAAATCCTCAATTACCATCATTAAGCAAGGAACACATGTGATTGTGACTTCCAATTTCTGCCAGCTTCCCCATTGATTTTGCTGGTGGGATGCTGGCAGAGAAGATAGCAAATTGTGATCACATGACTAGAAGACTATGTGACAATCAGGACTGGTTATTTCGCACCTAAATCACAGTCACATGACAATGGGGGCACTGCGCTGGCTGGAACTCTGCAGACCAGTCATAACTACTGCTTGTTTAGTGCTAGTACTCTCCTGTTTAACATCATACATTCACAAATAAGTAGACAGCTTTGCAAACTTCATTATGAGTTTCTCAAGAAAATAAACAAAAAAAGGAAATGTATGTGCAAATACACCTATGCACACAGGCAAACACGTAAACACATACATGAGAAATCAAGACCCTAAAAGTCCATCAAGCTTGCCTTGAAAGAAAGTCCAAATCCAAAGCAGCAGGCACAAGAGTGATCAGACGAAATCCAAGGTTCAAACATCATAGCAGGATAGTCAGCTGGTCCAAGGCCAGAAATATACTTACAGAATTTCTAGATGACAGGCAACACACACAGTCTAGGGCAGTGATGGCTAACCTTTTTGCTGTCATGTGCCAAAAGCACGGCGAGCACGGTGGGATTCTGTGTGTGCGTGCCCATACCTATAATTCAATGCCGACCGCACCCCATGCCCCCGTGGATGCACGCATGACACCCCCTCCCATGCCCCGTCTTGGGCCTAGCAGGCCTACCTGAAGCCTCTGGAGGCCGGAAACGGTCTGTTTCCTGATTTACAGTAGGCCCGTTTTTCACCCTCCTCAGGCTCCAGAGGCTTTCGGCTGGCCCTGCCCATGCCATCCCTCCCCTCCCAGAGCCTCCACGTGGGTGGCATGGGCGGGTCCAGCCGAAAATCAGCTGCTTGGCATGCGCATGTGTGCTGGAACTGAGCTAGGGCAATGGCTCGTGTGCCCGCAGATATGGCTCCGTGTGCCACCTGTGGCACGCGTGCCATAGGTTCGCCATCACTAATCTAGGGCACGGGTGTCAAACTCACGTCGTCACAGCAGCGTCATGTGATGTATCGGGACTTTTTCCCTCTTCGCTAAACCAGGCGTGGGCATGGCCAACACATGACGCATCCAGCCCACGTACTGAGAGTTTGACAGTTGTCTCGAACAGAGGAGCTTACTCTTCTTAAATAGAAGCAACCCTAATTGTTCCCCTATCTTCATTTGCAAGGGCAAGGTTTGCTTTACTTTGCTCTCCTCTCCACATGGCAAGCTCTTGCACCAGGGGAGGTGGGAGTCAGCTCAAACTACTCATGGATTACCAGATGGTGCAGTTTCTTCTGCTTGCAATTCCTGAGACAGCAGTTCATCCGGCATCTTGGGAATTGGCTATTCATTGTTGGTTCCTTATCAGTTTGAGTTGTCCATGACAGTCACAAGTTCAAATACTCATTGAGCAAGTAATTGTTAAATGAGGATCATCTGTACAGGTGTTATTATAATACTGTTCTTTGTCTCTTCTAGTAGCTCTATGAAATTTTTTATCATATTATTTGTTTGATTGTATCATACCTTTATTTTTACAAATAACTCAAGGTGACAAACATATCCAACACACCTTCATCCCCCTATTCTCCCACACAATAACAACCTATGAGATGGGTTGGGATGAGAAAGAGTGACTCACCCAAAGTCATCCAGCTGGATTTCAAGGCTGCTAAGGGAGGACTACAACTCCTTCTTGAGATCTTTGCCTCTCCTGAGGCAAAGCTTCTCTTAGTGGCAATTTCAATTATTTTTCTGATACCCAGTTTACTTTCTTGGTGGTGCAATGGTCAGAATGCAGAACTTCAGGACTAACTCACTGCTTACTCCAGGAGTTCGATTCTGAGCAGGTCAAAGTTGACTCAATCTTCCATCCTTCCCAGGTCAGTAAAATGAGGATCCAGATTGTTGGAGCAATATGCTGACTCTGTAAATCGCTTAGAGTAGGTTGTAAAAATGCTATTCTGTTTCTTGATCTTTGCAGACCTTTTTCACATTTATACTTAACTTCTTTGATTTCATTTCACATTTCCTCTTGTTCCCTATCAGCATGCATGAATGTGGTGTATACATGCTCAAGACCAAATTGTGGAAAGGATTAAGTTTTCTTCTTCCCCTTTAGCTTGACTTGCAATTAACACATGAGGAGTTCATGATATGTTCCAGTCAACTCCTGGCCACATCTTTACTGTAATAACTAAGGTCTTCAACCTTCTTGTATCAATCACATAGTTAATATGATTTATGTATACTTTAGCTGATGATATTCATGTTGTTTTAGCTGTTTGAAGATTGTGACAGCAATGAAAAATCTAAATTTAAAATCTAATAGGGTTTTCTTCTACTTCATTTCCTAAGCCATACAGTCCAACTATGTTTTCTTCTTTATTATTTCCAGTTTTGGCATTCTAGTGTTCTACAACTATAAGCAGGTTACTTGCAAGTTCTGTTGATTTCAGCTTTTGTCAGGCTCAAACCCAAAGATGACACAGTAAAATCCAATTAATCCAGTTCTTTATTTTCTTATACCTAAAGGACAGAATCTCGATAAACTAAAGCTGTAACCTTCTAATTTACTAGATATACCTTGAAAGATGCTAAGATGTGTCTTCCCTCGCCCTCATTCAGTTCCAGACTGCAATCTCTTAATTTGAGTTTCTCTGTCATGGAATGTACTCCCTCCTCCCTGGGAAAGCTCTGTGCTGCCAAAACTCCTATCCCCTGTTTCTCCAGGTGCACATTCCATCACAAATTTAACTACAAAACTTGTCAACTGTATTTTCTTCTGCATCAATAGTTGAGCATAAACTTGGATATTCATCATATCGAAAGGGAAGCTTGCAGATTCTGATATTATTTAATCATTGACTGTACTGAATCCAAATGCTGCCTTTGCTGTATTTTTTCCTGACCATGAAAGCAATGTTGTTCATTCTTTGGGGAGGATTTTGTCTTGAGTTGTAACAGTATGATTTTCTGACTAAAAGTATCCAGTTCCAGTCTATTTTAATTTACTGATGCCTAACATGTTGATCTATAGTTAATTCATATCAGCTTTCCCATGCTCATGATTCCTACATTTCATATTCCCATTCTAATTCTGTCATTGGAGCTTCAGGTTTTATTTTTCTATATGGCAATATCAACAACTAGACATCCTAAAAGCTTTAGTCTAACTGAGTCATAAACACCATTAGTATTCTAAAAGATCTTCAGCAGCATATTGAATGCCTTCCCACCTGAGGGGCCAGTATTTGGCATTATACTGTCTATCCATTTGTACTGTTTATCCATGTAGTTGCCTTGGTAAAATACAGGAGTGATTTATTATTGCCTTCTCCCATGGATTATGAAATAATGCCTTTGCTATTATCCCTAAAGTAATTGTCCACCTTCAGACCTTTCTATATCGCTGCTGGTTGATACAGGTGTTTGCTTGCTATATCTGGGCAGCAGGGATAAACTTTATGCCTTAGATAATTCTGCTGGGAGTATGTACTCTTGGCACAGACTTTTGGCACTTCACTCCTCTCCCCAAGAAATCACTATGATGAAGCACATTGCAAGACTTGAATGGAGCAAATCAAATTAGCAATAAAATAAAAATAAAAATAAATAAAATAAAATAAAATAAATAAAATAAAAAATAAAATAAAAAATAAAATAAAATAAAATAAAAATAATAATAAATAGCAAAGATATCTAGCAATATCACTTAATGTATACTGCCCCATAGTGCTTTACAGTACTCTCTGGACAGTTAACAACATCAGCATATTGCCCCCAACAATCTGGGTCCTCATTTCATTGACCTTGGGAGAATGGAAAGCTGAGCCAACATTGAACTCCGTCAGGACGAACTCCAGGCTGTGGGCAAAGTTTGCCTACAACACTGCTCTTTTCTAATCACTGCACCATCAGGGCTCCTGCCACTACATCTACATTTATATTTCAATAGTAATAAAACAAGTTATATAACATCCAAGAATGTAGATATAAGTAATCTTTAAACTATAAGTTCAAATACACATCCTGATCAGATGCAGATTTAAAATTTTTTGAAATGCATTATGTCAATCAATATCTTTTGCTTTCAGATATGAATTTCGACTGAAGAAACAAATACATACAAACTGATACTACTGTTGCATAATAGTTGCAAGTGTGACATTTATTGGAAATGACAATTCCCATGAATGACAGTTAAAAATGATTCATTGAAATGATTATATTTTTAATAATCTTTCTTTTCACACACACAGAAAAACAAGGAGACAGACATAGAACGCACACCTTCTTTCTCCTCTAGAGCACTGTTTCAACAACAGCATTTATTTTCTTCAGACAATAGACTGTTAGGTTCATATTAGACTTCAATGCATTAGTTAATGGGCCAGTTAAAAATTAAAGCATTGTGTCTGTTTGAAAATAAACAAATACAAAACAGCTGTACCTAAAACATAAAGCTTATGTTGAATAGGATGAAAGCTCTTATTATCTTTTCACCATTAGTGTTTAAGTGCAACATCATTTTACTCTAATCAAACCAGACTGCTCCAATCTTTATGGATTCATCATATGTCAAGAAAGCATAACATATAGCAATATCATTTGTCAATAATACTATGTAAACATAGCTTTTAAAATAGTCTTCTAACTTAGATATCATTTGAAGCAATTAGAAACAGTCATTGGTAAAATGTATGGTTACTATCCTCCATCTTTTCAAACTGCCATGCAGCCTTCAGGAATCTTGTCTGTCTTTTCATGACAGTTGGGGAATGAAGAAGAGCACTGATGCCACTGCACTTGTCATCTGTTAATTATTACAGCATATGACAAATCTGTCCTGGACAAAAGGAACAAGAACTATATAATCAAATTCATTGATCTTGGAATCTGTATCCTTTTTACCAATTACAAAATATGAAGAACTATAAACAGGGAAAAAAAAATCTGAGCAGGATTCCAGAATCAAAGTAAAACTAAATAAGTAGTAGGACGCAATATGAGTAATAAACAGCATTCTAAATTGAATAATTATTTTCAATCAAATATTTCATTTTTAAAAAATAGATAAAATACATTGCACTCGACTCCAACCATTTCTGTTTAAATCAGAGTCACTTCCACAATTCCATATGTGTTTATTCAAAAAGGAATTCCATTAAATTCAGTGGAGTTTACACTTGGGCACAAGATAGCAGCTAAATTGATTAAAAATTTATTTACATCCTGAAGGGCTTTTCTAAATAATACTTCCTTTTTAACAGGAGGTTTAGCTAGGTAATGATTGTGCTTACACTTATATAATTCTATTTTTATATTTTATTAGCTGATAACCCGGCGTTGCCCAGGTATTTATTTATCCCAATCCTGTAGTAGACAGGAAAAGCCATTACTCACTGTGGTGAGAATTAGAGACCTAATTGCCCTGGCCAAAAGCCTGAGAAAAATTCTACAGGGAACAGCCTTGAGGTGATTATCTGCATTAGCAGGCACCTCCCCCCGACAACTTGCCTTCTTTGCTTGAAGCTGAGGGTCTAGGGGGTTTATTTTTTGTTTGTTTTTTGTTTGTTTAAGAACCAATCCCCCTTACCAGAGGGAGCTCCCCCTGTGGAGTACTGTGAAGCCCTTACCATGCAACTTCATTGTGATGTACATTAGAAGCCATTTTAAGGCACAACAAGCTGTATCTTATCAGAACATGAATCCAAAATGCACACTATCACTGTCAAAAGTACTGTGATTTGACACTGTAGATATAATTCATTCCTTTTCATTTCAGCAGCTCAGGCATTCCAGAGTTATGCTGGAACACACACACACACACACACACACACACACACACACACACACACACACAGATACACATACCCTGAGAGGTGTTAGGGGTGTCTTATCCCCACAGTATGTTTTTCCAGAGAGTAAGTCATCTGTGAATCAAGTTTAGTTAAAATTGCTCAAGGCATTCCAGAGTTATGGTGGAACACACACACAGACACACACACACCAAGGGGTGTTAGGGGTGTCTTACCCCCCCAGTATTTTTTTCCAGAGAGTAAGTCATTTGTATACCATGTTTGGTTAAAATTGCTCGAGGCATTCCAGAGTTATGCTGGCACACACACACACACACAGACACCCTCCCCCCCCAGGTGTGTCTTACTCCCACAGTATTTTTTTCCAGAGAGCAAATCATCTGTGAACCAAGTTTGGTTAAAATTGCTTGAGGCATTCCAGAGTTATGCTAGAACACACAGAGACAGACAGACAGACAGACACAGACAGACAGACAGACACACACACACACACACACACACACACACACACACACAACCGGGGCGTCTTAACCCCACAGTATTTGTTTCCAGAGAATAAGTCATCTGTGTACCAAACACACAGATGACTGTGGTTATCCACAGATGGTTGGAATTGCTCAAGTTATGTGACTGCAGGTTGCTGCAAACATAAATGTAATGTGGGTCAGTTGCTGAGCAATCAAAACATGAACATGTGACTGTAGGAGGGGACATGGCCATTGGAACTATGAATCTAGTTTGTAAATACCTTTTTGGGTCAGTTGTAACTTCAAACTGTTGCTAAGCATAGTCATAAATTGAGAATTACCTGTAGAATTTTTTTTTTATTTTCTATATCTTTTTTCCTTACGGATCTTGAATTTATGCTGCTTAGTTGCTTGATATTTCTTAAGTAAATGCATACACACACACACACACACACACACCTCCATAGAGACATGCAAAATGTGTATAATAATAATCCACATCTGTCTATCCCAGATCCTTAGAAAGAACTCACTAGGCAGACAAAAATGTCAAATCGTATGTATATCTGGTTGACTCTGCAATTAACTCTAATAATAATAACCCCCACTGACGCCCTACCTTGACATGGTTGTGGGACTTGTGTGCTCTGAGGAAGATAGCAGCTATGCCTGAAGTTCAACCACACTGGACAGGTCTCATCAGAGGCTCAGAGTTTCTCTCCCATAAAAAATATGGGAGATGTAAATAACAGAAACCATACCATTTCGGTCATCTCAGCTCAACAAGGACTGGTCTAGGTTCCTGGACATCTGGTGAAAAATGGCAACAGGACTCAGAATTGTTGACTGAGCACCCAGGAGCTATAAAATTTTTGGAAGGAAAGTGATCTGTCCCCGTCCACACACACACACAAACACAGCCAGCCGAGGGTTAAGGAAGCACTTGGCACACACCTAGGTCTTTATCTCCAACTTGGCAGCGATATACACACCGTCTGCCAAGTGCTTTTATTGCCACAGAAACAGAAAGATAATATACTCAGCGTACAAGAGTCCGACAGAAATAATATTCCTCTCAGCAGTTTCGGACGATGCTCTAGTGACTATCCAAGGTTTATTTTTGTTTGTCACAGGGATCACTGGCCACCACCCTCTATTATATAGTCTCTGGGGTGTGGTCCAGTGACTCAATTCTAATCCCTAGCACGCCTCCTGAGCTGATGCAATCGTTTATCACGCCTTCGGTGGTGTGCATCCAGGAATGACATCTCTCCTTCACTCTCATCCGAGACACCTGTTTCCCGGCTAATCTCCTCTCCCTCGGCCAGCTCCTGAGACAGTGCCAGAGGGGAGGGGCCTGGAGAGGGAAGCCTGGCTGACTCCTCTTCCTCATGCTCGGAGCTTTCTTCCTCCGATGGGATAGGCTCAGAGGGCGGGGCCACAACACTATCCCCCACCGCAGGGCCCTTCCCCCGGGTCTGATGGTTGGGATGGGGTCGGGACGGGAACTGTTCGTGGAAAGCTTGCACCAGGTCAGGGGCCTGAACGGCAGACGCGTCCACCCAGGTGAAATCCTCGGCCCCGTACCCCTTCCAGGCGATGAGGTATTGGAAGCGCCCCTTCAGCCAACGGGAGTCCCGGATACTGTTCACCTCGTACGTCGAGGCGTCGTCCTCGTCGGCTGCGGCTGGGGGGGCAGGCGTCGGCGGGTGGTGGAGATGGCTCGCGGGGGCCTCAGGGACCAGGAGGGACTGATGAAAAATGGGGTGGAGCCGCATGGAGCGGGGTAGAGTCAACCGGTAGGCCACCGGGTTGATGACCGCCTCGATAGGGAAGGGACCAATAAAGCGGTGGGCCAGTTTCCTCACTGGCTGGTCCGTGGGAAGGTGTTTCGTGGACAGCCACACCCGATCTCCTACTTCCAGTGGTGGCGTCGCCCGGCGGGCGCGATCGGTGAACCGTTTATAATCCTCTTTCGCCCGGATCAGCTGCCGCCGCACCAGTTGCTGCACCGCCTGCAGCTCCGAGAGGAAGTCCCGGGTCTTGGGAACAGGGGAGTCCATGATGGTCAACAGGAAAAGCCATGGATGGTATCCGACGTTGGCATGGAACGGGGTCATCTGGGTGGAGGTGTGTTGGGAGTTGTTAAAGGCGAACTCCGCCAGGGGAAGGTACTCGGCCCAGTTGTCCTGCTGCTGGTTGACAAAACAGCGGAGGTACTGCTCCAGTATGCCGATGACCTTCTCCGTGCCCCCGTCAGTCTCCGGATGGTGCGACGACGACAGGCACACCTGCACCTCCAGCGCGGCCATCAGGCTTTTCCAGAAGCGGGCCGTGAACTGGGCCCCGCAGTCCAAAACCACCCGGTCCGGCAGGCCGTGGAGGCGGAAGATGTGTTGCAGGAACAGGCGAGCCATGGTGCGGGCCGAGGGCAGGCCGCGGCACGGGATGAAATGTGCCATCTTCGTGAGCGCATCCACCACCACGAGGACAGTCGTGAACGTAGCGGACAGGAGCAGGTCTGTCAGGAAGTCCATGAAGATAGCTCCCCACGGTCTCTCCGGTGTCGGCAGCGGCTGGAGGAGTCCAGGAGGGGGGCCGGATGCGGCTTTGGCCTGTCGGCACGTCACACAGGACGTCACATAGGCGTGCACGTCGTGCCGTACCCGAGGCCACCAAAAAGTCCGCGTCACTAAGTTCAAAGTCTTAAAGAAGCCGAAGTGCCCCGCCGCGGGGTTGTCATGGCATTGGTTCATGACGAGGGCTGGGAGCGGACTCGTGGGCACGTACAGCCAACCCCGGTGCCTGAGCAAGCCCTCTTCCACAGTCCATGGGGACGCGGGGCTGACGTCCGCTCTCCGCTGCTGCGACTAGTCGTCCCATCGCTGCGCTTCCAGCACCTGAGCCCGCAGGTCCTCTGGTTCCTGGACCGTGGCCAAGGAGTCCGCTGGCAGCACCATCCGGGGGGAAAGGGAGTCCTTGGGGCAAAAGTATTCCGGCTTACGGGATAGCGCGTCCGCCCTCTGGTTGAGGTTGCTCGGAATGTATGTGACGTTGAAGTTGAACCGGGCAAAAAACAACGACCACCGGATCTGCCGCTGGTTCAACTTCCTGGCCGTGGTGAGGTGCTCCAGGTTCCGATGGTCCGTCCGCACCTCCACCTGGTGTCAGGCCCCATCGAGGTGATGTCGCCAAGCCTCGAACGCAGCCTTGATAGCCAGCAACTCCTTTTCCCAGATGGTATAGTTGCGCTCGGAAGGATTGAGTTTCCGGGAGTAGTAAGCACAGGGAAAAAGAGTGCCGCCATCCACCGGAGCCTGTAGCAGCACTGCCCCAATCGCCACATTGGACGCGTCCGTCTCAACCACGAATGGACGGTGTGGATTGGGGTGCCTCAGGACTGGCTCCGTGACGAAGGCCTGCTTGAGGACCTCGAAGGCCTGCTGCTGCGGGGGCCCCCACTGGAACAGGACCTTCTTCTGAAGGAGCTGGGTCAATGGCAAGGTCAGGGTGGTGAAGCCCGGGATGAAGGTCCGATAGTAGTTGGCGAATCCCAACAGACGCTGGACGTCCTTCACCTGACGTGGGGGTTCCCAACTGCGCAAGGCCTCCACCTTGCGCGGGTCCATCGCGATGCCCTCGGGGGTGATGATGTGCCCGAGGAACTCTATGGAAGTTTGGAAGAAGTAGCATTTCTCCAACTTCGCATAGAGCTGGTGCTCCTGCAGGCGCTGCAGGACCTGGCGGACATGCTGCAGGTGACTTTCCGGGGTCTGGGAATAGATCAAAATGTCATCCAAGTAGATCACCACGAACCGATCCAGCATGTCCCGGAACACGTCGTTCATCAAGTGCTGGAAGACCGCGGGGGCGTTGGTCAACCCGAACGGCATGACGGTATACTCGAAGTGTCCGTACCGAATGCCGAACGCCGTCTTCCACTCGTCCCCCTCTCGCACGCACACCAGGTTGTAGGCCCCTCGGAGATCGAGCTTAGTGAAGATCGAGGCCTCCCACAACCTCTCCATCAGCTCCGGGATCAGCGGCAGGGGGTAGCGATTTTGCACTGTGATGGCATTCAAGCGCCGGTAGTCGCAACACAGGCGTAAGTCCCCCGTCTTCTTTTTAACGAAGAGGACCGGGGCCGAGAGCGGGGAGGTCGAAGGCCGGATGAATCCACGGGCCAGGTTCTTTTCCAGAAAGTCCCGTAAGGCGGCCTGCTCGGGCTCCGACATGGAGTACAGGCGTCCCGAGGGCAGGGGCACGTTGGGCATCAGGTCCACTGTGCAGTCGTAGGGTCGATGCGGGGGCAAGCGGTCCGCCTCCTTCTCGCTGAACATGTCGGCGAAGGGCGTCAGCTCCAGAGGCAAGGAGGCGTTCGGGGCAGAGACGTCCTGGCCGGCACAGGTGTGGCGAAGGTGGTCGACACACTGCAGGCTCGGGAACGAGATAGCGTTTCTTGACCATGCCACCTGAGGGTCGTGCGCCCGAAGCCAGGCCATCCCCAGGACCAAGGGAAAGTGCAGATCCACCATTACGTAAAACTGGATTGCCTCCTCGTGGTTCCCAATGGCGGGGCGCAAGGGCTGGGTAGCGAATTTGATGGGCCCTGCCACGAGTTCCCGCCCATCGATAGTCTCGACCCTCAACGGAGGGTCCACTGGAACCAAGGGGACTTTGTAATGGGCCACAAGGGCCTGGTCCATAAAGTTCGTCGTGGCCCCCGAGTCCACCAGCGCGTGCGCCTGTAGCCCCTCCGACCGGTTAGCCAACAACACCCGGGTGTTCAAAATCAGGTGCCGAGGGGGCTCACAGTCCACAGCCGCCGACTCCGGCAGGGCATGGTCACCTGCCTGACCCAGAGTTTCCCCTAGGCCAGGCCTGGCCCGTTTCCCGGCTGGTCATGCCGAGACTCCGGAACAGGCTTGAGCGGTTCACTCCGCTTCCGGGGACACGAGGCGGCAAAATGTCCAGCCTCGCCGCAATAGAGGCACAACCCCCCTTGGCGTCTCCGCATCCGCTCCTGGGCCATCAGTTGAGGTCTGGCTGCTCCGAGCTCCATGGGCTCCTCAGCCGTCGCCACAAAACGCGGTGCGGTCCGGAGCGCTGTCGGTGCGAAACGCGGGGGTGCCGACGCTGTCGGTGGTTCCGGAAGAGCTTGACGGGGCCGTCGCCGTTGCAGGCGGGCGTCGATGCGCAGGCATTGGGTCACCAGCGTGTCGAGGGTCTGTGGCGCCTCCACATGAACCAGTTCGTCCTGCATCTCGGCGGAGAGGCCGTCCTGGAAGGCATCCATCAGCACCACCTCATTCCAAGCCGAATCCTGGCCTAGCAGTTGGAACTCCGCAATATAGTCCTGCAGGGGGCGCTTGCCTTTGCGGAGGTCCTTGATGCGCCTTGCTGCCGTCTGCACCCGGAGGGGGTCCTCAAACATGGTGCGCAGGTGTTGCAAAAAGCCCTGATAGTCCAGGAGCAAGGGGCTATCTTGCAGCAACAGGGGCATGGCCCATCGGGTGGCAGTGCCAGAGAGGGAGCTGATAACAAATGCCACCCGAGCCCGGTCATCCGGAAAATCCTCCGGCCTCATCGCCATGAACAGTTGGCATTGCCCCAAGAAGGCCGGGAACATCTCCTGCTGCCCAGAAAACCTATCTGGCATGTTCACTGGGCATCTCGGACGGGGAGGGGGAGGAGGGGGAGCTGCAGGAGCATTTCCCAAAGCAAGTTGGGCAGTTAGCTGTGCTACTTGCTGTTGCAGAAGCTGATTGGCCTCCAGCATCTGCTGTAACTGCTGCTGCAGCTGTTGGTCCATCGTGGGTTAATGATGGAGTATGGGGTGACGAACAAGATGATCTGTCCCCGTCCACACACACACACACAAACACAGCCAGCCCAGGGTTAAGGAAGCACTTGGCACACACCCAGGTCTTTATCTCCAACTTGGCAACGATATACACACCGTCTGCCAAGTGCTTTTATTGCCACAGAAACAGAAAGATAATATACTCAGCGTACAAGAGTCCGACAGAAATAATATTCCTCTCAGCAGTTTCGGACGATGCTCTAGTGACTATCCAAGGTTTATTTTTGTTCGTCACAGGGATCACTGGCCACCACCCTCTATTATATAGTCTCTGGGGTGTGGTCCAGTGACTCAGTTCTAATCCCTAGCACGCCTCCTGAGCTGCTGCAATTGTTTATCACGCCTTCAGTGGCGTGCATCCAGGAATGACATCTCTCCTTCACTCTCATCCGAGACACCTGTTTCCCGGCTAATCTCCTCTCCCTCGGCCGGCTCCTGAGACAGTGCCAGAGGGGAGGGGCCTGGAGAGGGAGGCCTGGCTGACTCCTCTTCCTCATGCTCGGAGCTTTCTTCCTCCGATGGGATAGGCTCAGAGGGCGGGGCCACAACAGAAAGGTGTTTATCCATTGCATAATAATATAGAGATTGAAAATAAGTAAATAATAATCTGTTATTCAGATTATGTCAAAAAAGAACAGGATATTTGAAATGAAAGCACTAGTTCTGGAAAGAAGAACATCCAAAATCAGAAATAACAGAACATAGGCTAGCAGATCATGCCGATTTATAATATGAAATAAAGTATTCACAGAAGCGGAATGGGAAGCACTGCAAAGGTCTATCCGGGACAAAGAAATCAAATTCTTGCCACAAGTAACTCTAAGTGTAGAGGCAAACCAAGGAGAGATGGCAGTAGAGGAAACAAGCGCAGTGATAGAATTGTTTTCATTTGGAAACTAGGCAACCATATCTCTCCCTCAGAAAGAACAAAGCTCTCTAACTAAAAAAGTAAAAGAATTGAAACAAAACAAAACAAAAAATAGCAGAGCATCTAGAACAGCACAAAAGCAGAAAAGATTGCCTGCACTGAAACTTGTTCCAAAGAAACAGTTAGCACAAGCATTAAAAAATGCAAATACTGTAGTACAAATATAAGCACCAGCTCACTGCAAAATAACAACAACAACCAATTAATGGACAGCACAGCTGCAGTTATAACTCAATATCTGAGATGCGAAATATCTGAGATGTAACATCAGTAAGAAAGAAAATAAGGTGAACAATGCACCTCCAAAATGGAAGATCAGGCTAGAAAATAAGATCAGCAAGTGAGATCAGATGCAAGCAAGCTAGAACAGATGAAAGAAAAAAAGCTGAAGAACAAGAAGACTAACAGATACCTGATCAAGAAATACCAGTTAGAAACAAGGAAATTCAAGGAAGCACTAAAATAGTAAAGCAGCAAATAATACCATGTTTCACTGAAAATAAGACCCAGTCTTATATTTTTGGGGCTCCAAAATAAGCACTAGGGTTTATTTTTCGGAAAACACAATTTCAGGGTGATCAGCCCAGCTGGACGCCCCACCCCCAGAGCACGTACAAGAGGCAACAAGCGCACAGGGACCAACAATATCTGGCAGCAGCTGAAGCCCACTGCTCCCTTGGTCGGCACACTCTGGGGCTGCTCAGCTGTGCAGCACAGGTGAATTGATGCTGCTGTCCAAGCAGCAGATGCAGGCAGAGGCGTGGGGAGAAGGCAGGCAATCTGGACGTGCTGCGTGGGCAGTGGGAAAGCTGAGATATGTGAAGACGAGCCTCCCGTTGTTGCCGATTGCTCTGGCCCACTGATTCCCAGCTTTATCATGACCCACATGCTGCATCTAGATCACCTACGATCCCTGCACCTCTGCTTCCATCTGCTGCCGGTGCCGCTGTGTGCGGATGAGCCTCCCACAGCTGGCCACTGTTCTGATCCACCAACTCCACCCCCTGATAGGGCTTATTTTTTGGGGTAGGTCCTATTTTCAGGAAAACGCGGTAGCTAAAGCTAAAAGTATCAGCAAATATGAAGCTCAAATTGCAAATTAAAGGCAGAATTTCCAATTTCAGTCTGATTAGAAATGTTTCTACCAATCCAATAATAGAGAGACTGCAGTGAACACCTGACAAGGAAGAAACAGGGCAGTTCTGGGTAAAGATATAGGATAACCCAAAGAAATACAAGTAGAACCCAGCTTGGTTAAAGGAGATAGATAAAAAGATAAAAAAGAAGCTGAAATGAAAACTTGTAATAACAACACTAATAGTGGAGAAAGGGGCAAGGAATAATTGGTCAGGAGCATGTGAAAATGAACTGCATGGGTTTGGGTTGAAACATCTGATTGTAAGGAGATGAAATTGAAGCATGGTTAACATCTGACAAAACCTGATAATTTTTCATCTGATAATGAAAAATCTAGCAAAAGAAGCAGCATCAGGTAGGCCAATTAACTTTCAAATCATTAACTGGTGTAGTAGCTGATACAGTCCAACAGCATCTAATTAAAAACAAGCTTCTTCCACTTGAGCAGAAAGGAAACCGTTCAACAAAAGATTAACTCCTAATTGACAAGATGTTTCTGAAAAATTGTAAAAGAAGGAAGACCAACTTGAATGTAGTATGGATTGATTACTACAAGAAGGCATTTGACTCCATGCCACATGATAATTTGTATAATTACGTGCCTAGAAATAAAAGGAATCAGTAGAAACATCAGAAGCTTTGTGCAATGATCAATGGCACAATGAAAAACATGGTTGCTCGTCAAAGGTGATGGAATTGGAGGTTAATAGAGCCTTGGTGGTACAGCGGACTAAAGTGCTGTTAAGTAGCACTTAGCTGGCAGCTGCCTGCAATTACTGCGAGTTCAAATCTCACCAGGTTCAAGGTTGACTCAGCCTTCCATCCTTTCGAGGTAGGTAAAATGAAGACCCGGATTGTGGGGGCAATAAGCTGACTTTGTATCAGGGTGGATAAAAATCAATGATTTTTTTTAAAAAATCAAAAAAATCGGATTTTTTTTATTTAAATCGGATTTTTTTAAATAAAATGCTTTTTGAGGAAAATATATTACCATCCAAAGGTTATTCCATCATGAAATAAAGATTAGTTTTTTAATTATGTAGAATAAGGCTGTATGCGTTTAATTTTTTTGGTAAATAAATTCCATTAATCCATTCACAATGTCATGCTCTTCCAGAGGTTTTTGTAAGATTATTGGGCAGTTTCTCTGCCTACAAGATATTATCACAGATGCTTGGTTTACTTTTGCAGTTCTCAAAACTGAATTTGACTCAGCAGAGATCACATGCCTCTTCTTCACAGCAAAAATGTTATAACATGAACAGAGTTGAGAAAAAGACCTTAATCCTATTGTTCTACAAACCTATGAATACAGAATCAACCCCTTCAGTGCTAAGTTTCAAGAAGTTCAGTGAATAGAATAGAAACAATATTTTTCTGATTGTTTGGAGTGGAATAGATCTGCACAAGAAAAAAGTGAAACTAAGTGTGAAGAGCTAGGGGCAAGCAGACAAGCAGTACAAAATGAAAGTGAAACTTTCTGAGCACAATACTGCACAGCCACAGACAGACAAGTTTTGGATCTTTTTGTGTGTATAACCTGAGGTTTATCACATTCTTTCCTTGGAGGAAAAAACCTATAATGGCAGCAGGCCGTAAAAGAGACCCAGTTTGGCAATATTTTAATGAAGTTCCTTTACCTATCGGTAAGGCAGGCATGCGTGCAAACTGCAAACACTGCAACAAAGAAATGCAAGGCCTGGTGGCCCGAATGAGGCAACATCATGAGAAGTGCTGTGATGAAGATGACCAAAGAAACACATTTGAACAGGCAGGATCTTCAGGTTGGTAAACATTTTTATTGAATCATATTTCTAAAGACTGCCTTGAACTGTCATGTTTGAGCAAAATTATATTTCTTATTATTACTGCATGTTATTGTCATTTGGTACAGTTATGAAGAAAAGCAAATATTCCTTTTAGGGCAGTGCTGTGTACAATAAGCAGAAATTGTATAAACAATAAAATAACAGCATTGACTTTTTTGTTTAGGGGAATTCATGGATTCTGGAAACTATCCACCTTCAAGATCACCATCCTGCTGTTCTACAGTTTCAGAGTTATCCATCCAGGATAGTGCTTCATTAGCATCATCATCATCAGACACCCACAGCCACATATCACTATCACCTAAAAGAAAGAAAAAACCTTCCCTCCTGGAACCACCATAGATAAGTTTGTGATAAAAACTAGCAGATTAGAAAAAGAGTTAATTGATGAAAAAATTGCCCAGTTTGTTTATGCAACGAACTCTTCTTTCCGTCTGACTGAGAACCCACATTTCATTAATATGGTTCAGTCACTGAGACCAGGATACAGTCCACCCAGCAGAGCAGATGTTGCAGGGAAACTGCTGGATAAAGTGTATGACAGAGAAATGGAGCAATGTGCAACAGCTCTGAAAGGTAGAATTGTTAACCTAAGTATTGATGAGTGGAGTAATGTCCACAATGATCCTATTGTATATGCTTGTATAACAACAGAAGAAGGGAAAGTCTTCCTTGCACAAACAATTGATACATCAGGAAATGCACACACAGCAGAATACTTACAAGTGGCAGTAAAAGCTATAATAACATGTGAACAAAAATTCAAATGTCTAGTATGCAGTTTGGTCACAGACAATGCTGCAAATGTATCCAAGATGAGAAGAAATTTAAAAGAGCAGGAAGGGAATACAAAGCTAATAACATATGGTTGCAGTGCTCATTTGCTGCACCTTTTAGCCAAAGACTTAAGTGTTCCAGAAATAAAGACTAATGTTGTTGAAATTGCTAAATACTTCCGTAACAATCATTTTGCTGCAGCAGCTCTGAAAAGGATGGGTGGAACCAAACTAACGCTCCCACAAGACGTTAGATGGAACTCTGTGGTGGACTGTTTTGAGCAGTATATCAAGAACTGGCCTATTCTGATGACAGTTTGTGAAGAAAATCAAGATAAAATAGATGGCACTGTCATGGCCAAAATCCTCAACATTGGGCTTAAGAGAAATGTTGAACATATGCTGAGCATCCTGAAACCGATCTCTAAAGCTTTAAACAAAATACAGAAAAATAGCTGATTTATTGCTGATATGCTGTTGAAATTTGGAAGGAACTGAAGTGAACACTTAAAAACCAGAACTACACATGGACAGAATTAAATTACAAGCATTAAAAAAACGAATGGGACAAGTACTGTCTCCAGCTCATTTTTTGGCAAATATTGTCAATATCCAGTATCAGGGTCAAAACTTAAGAGCTGAGGAAGAGGAGTTAGCTATGACATGGGTATCCAGCAATCATCCATCTGTAATGCCAACTATAATAAACTTCAAAGCTAAGGGGGGGAATCATTCAAGAAATATATGTTTGCTGAAGATATTTTAAAGAAAGTCACACCAGTGAACTGGTGGAAGTCACTTAAGCACTTGGATTTAGAAACTGTTCAAGTAATGATTTCACTTTTAACAGCAGTAGCTTCTTCTGCAGGCGTTGAAAGAATATTCTCTTCCTTTGGACTCATTCATTCTAAATTGAGAAATCGTTTGGGACCCGATAAAGCAGGAAAGCTTGTTTTTCTTTTCCAGATTATGAACAAAGAAGAAGATGAAGATGACGAGTGAGCTACAGAGGACAGTATTTAAGTTTTTCATGTGTAGGCTGGGCTGACAGTCTAAGTTTCTTAATATATATATATATATTGTTTAGCCAAATTAGTTAACAAACATGGATGTTTGTTTAAGCAAATAACATATGCTGTAATGTTATTGTTTCAGTTGAATAAATCTATTTAAATTGTTATTATTAAGGTAATTATTATTTTTCTCCTTCCTAAGTACAACAGAAAAGTTGTCCAAATATGAATGATTAACCTATTAAACTGGGGATAAAAAAAACTAATATGAAAAGTTGTTACTCTAAAAAATCTTCATCTACTTGCATATTAAAGTTATACCAGCAAGAATTAATCTTTATGTAGAAAACTATGATTTAAATCAAGCCTTACTGACTAGTGATTTAAATCCACCCTGCTTTGTATAAAAAAGAACACCGCTTGGGGAGGCCGAAAGCCCTACTAAGCAGGTATATACAAAAGTATGAAGGCTATTGCTTAATGCATTGTAAGCTGCCCTGAGTCTCCGGAGAAGGGCGGCATATAAATTGAGTCTCCGGAGAAGGGCGGCATATAAATGAAACCAATAAATAAATAAATATCAAGAGAGGAATCTTCACTATTCCTCACTATTACTACTGTTTGTCACTGCACTGATTCATCTATCAACAAAACTGAATAACTCAGGCCATGGCTATCAAACATCAAAAACATCTGCCACAGTATCCTATCTCCTTTAAATTGATGATTTGAAGGTGTGTGGAAAAACACCATTTGAAATAGAATCACTACTCAACACTGGCTGCATATACAGTCAAAATGTTGTAGTGGAGTTTGGACTAGATCAGCAACCCCCAACCTTTTGGGACTGGTTCTGTGGAGAGAGGCTTTTCCATGGACTGGAGGGAGCATGGTTTCACATGCTGCCTGCATCCCACAGATGGGACTTTGCTTGTTTGCATGGTCCAATTTCTGGCATGCCACGGACTGGTGCCATTCCACGGACCAGGAATTGGGGACCCCTAGACTAGATAAATGTGCCACACTTGTCATTAAACAGGGAATAATAGTGAAAACTGAAGGAATCAAGATGCCCTTTGAAAATAGCATCAAGAGTCAGGATGAAAATGACCACTACAAATGCCTGGATATAAGAATATCAAGCTGACAATATCAAGCACACTGAAGAAAAAAAAAGTTAATAAATACATCAAGATAGTGAAGAAGATTGTAAAGTCCAAATTCAGTGGAGGCAGTAGAATCAAGGTAATTGACGCCTGGGCAATTTCAGTCATTAGATACACAGCTGGATTATTGGACTGGACTCAAGCAGATAGGAAGACCAGAAAAATAATGACAATGAATCATGTCCTTATCCACGCACTGATGTTGACAGATTCTATGTAACAAGGAAAATAGGTGACATGGAATGTTGCATGTATATCAGATGGCTGAAGAAGAAAAAAGGGCATTGGAAGAATATTTTAAGTATAATGAAGATGATACACTGAAACTACTATACCAGGAAGGTCAGCTGAGTACTAGAGAAACCAAATTGGCTTACAAGTAAGATGAAATGAAGAACAGAAAAGAGACATGGGAAGACAAAGCATTACATGGCCAGTACATTAAAAAAAAATAGCAGGGAAAACAGATAACAACAAGACTTGGCAATAGCTAAGAGCAAGAAAGTTGAAGAAAGACAGGGGGGCTAATTCTGGCTGCACAAGACCTAGCTTTAAGAACAAATGTATATAAAGTCAGAATTGAGAAGACAGCAAAAGATAGCAAATGCTCTCTCTGCAAAGAAACTGAAGAAAGCTGCTGCAATAAGATTGCACAAACTGACTACAAACAACAGCAAAGTAGCAACAATGGTGCACTGGAAGATCTGCAAGAAATATCATTTAAATGCAAGCAAGAATTGATGGGACCATAAACTAGAGAAAATCACAGAAAATGAAGAAGCTAAAGTACCCTGGGACTTTAGAATTCAAACTGATATGTGTCACATAACACCCCTTACTTAACAACTGTCCATAAGAAAGACAAAGTCTGGACAGTGGACGTGGCAGTACCTGGAGACAGCAGACTAGAAGAGAAAGAACTGGTGAAGATAACAAAATACAAAGACCTGCACATAGAAATAGAACAATTGTGGCAAAAAAAAAAGAAAGGTAGTACCAATAGTAAAAGGCACCTTGGATACAATTCCAAAACAACCGGAACACCATTTGAACACTATCAGCACTGACAAATTCACCATCGGTCAGCTGCAGCTTTACTTGGAGCAGCTTATATCTTGTGGTGGTATCTGTAACACCATCAAACATTGGGAAGGGTGGACAAAAATGCCAAATCCAGTCCGAACATCTGGTCAACTGTGCAAAGTACCATAATAATAAAAACACTATTGGCATTGACCAAATCGCCATCACTCAATTGCAAAAGACACTTTTACCCAGAACAGTTTACATACTATGATAATACCTTTAAAGTCATCAAACAACAGCATCTGTCTATCCCAATTTGATAGGTGAATAAAGATGCCAAATCCAGTCCAAACATCTGGCTGAACTTTTGAAACATATTATGGATATCAGAAAAGTTTGAAAAGCTGACAAGGGCTAGAATTCTCAACCTTTATTAAACTTAATTGGCCACAGTATTAATTGGCCAATAAACATGAATAACATGTTTGTTACCAAAATAAAATCATAGTAGCCAAATGTTCCATAAAACAACCTGTTTATATTTTTTCTTGCAAAATTTAATGTTTAAAATAAAAAAAGAGAATGTAACAATTTGTACAAAGACTCATTAAAAAAAAGAAAAAAAAAGAAAGAAAGCTTAGTATCTTGTATAAAGAATTGTTCATAAATATTTTCCATTAAGACATGGGATACCACAAGCCCTATCATTTCCATAATCACAGTTTCAGCAACTTTTTTGTTGTAACGGAATCAATGGAAATGCAAATGGATATAATTTCTGGGTGAAATAGAATTTCTAGTTAAAATAAGGGGATTCAATCACAGGTATCTGTATTTGCTTATTTGTAAAAATAATAAAGGCAGGATACAAAAAAAATAAATAAAAAACATTTGCTCTTATCATCTTTCTTTTATAAATGTAATTTTTCTGCTTGTTATAATAGTAATTATGCAATATTTCAGCAAATGTCATCAAACTTGGTGCACTTTTAAAGATGCATATCAAGATTTCATGTGTATCAACTTTCACTGTTATGAAATATCCAGCTTTATTTTATTAGCAGTAAAGTATAATTGAATAGTCACTTCATTCTCTATACAGAGCATGATTGAACCCTGCTAATTTGGCAAACAAGCAAACTGTTATCATTTACAACCTGCTAAATATCACCCCATATTTCTGCTTCAATTCAAGAGTTCATAATTATATTCCCTGGGGAGCAATTATGCAGGTCAGACAGATAGTAAGTTTTGAAGTTGTTGTATGATTTCATCAGATTTCAAAAATACTGATTAAGCTGTTCTGATGGAAATGAGGCAATTTAGTAATGAAATATATTACTGTTACTTTTCCTCTCCTCACCTCTTCCATTAATGATGGTTATAAAGAGAAAAGCTTTGTAAATAGGACTGTAAAAGCCTGGAATATTTTCAGTGAATTTATTGTATATTTCAAGACCCACAAATATTTTGTGAGCATTGAACAGTTTGATAGTGAAGCTTCTTTCAGGCAAAGCTTATCAGTGCCACTGTAACTGATTATTCATTATAAATTTAGCCAATTCATATTCCACACAAGGCAAGGGAGCAAAGCTTTACCAATAGCTGCCCCTACTTCAAAATCTCATTCTGAAAACTATGTTTGAAAGTAAATTATCAAATTATCTAACACAGAGAAATCACATGACAGTCAATATTCCATATAGCAGAAAGAACTGAAGATACTGGAGATTTACAGTGAAGGAGATCAGTACACCTCTCTGAACAGTATCTGGAAGGTTGTGGTTACTGCTGCACAAAATGTTGATCATCAACAGATCAAGAAACTGACAGACCCCATGAATGGAAGTCTTATGACTGTTATTGAAAAGAAGGGTGGCTATATTGGTCACTGATTATTATTTTTTTTGAAATGTCAGAAATTTTGAGTTGTTTATTATTTTGAGTTGTTTTGAGTTGTTGCACATTTTGAGTTGTTTATTAGTCTTACTTTAACAGATGCAAATAAATGAGTGATTTTCATTTTTCATTTAGTTGCATAATAATTCTGCACACTAATAGTTGCCCAATAATTGTGCTCACATAGATAGTCTCCTAAGAAAGCCAAAACTTCACTTTTACTTTCTTAAATATTGTGGTTTGAGATTTATTAACATTTTGGATTGACTGAGAGCATGGTAGTTGTTCAATAATAAAACTAATGCTCAACTTGCCTAATAATTGTGCACACAGTGTAGCAGATGTATTCAGATAGCAACTACACAGGCAAGCAAATATTTATGTTTTGTATACCTACCAGGATTCAAATATGCTGGTAAATAAACACTTAAAATAATGAAAAAGCAAAAGATACAAATTATAAAATTTTCAATACTTAAAAAGCAAATTAATACTGAAGGTTAAAACATATAATTATCATTTAAAATGTTTTATTTTTATATATTAAAATTGTTGCTATTTAAGTGTTAACCTCTACCAATTAAAGGGACAGAGAAGTTAACTGCTCTATCCTTGAGTTTGTTTTTATTTACCGAAAGCCTATTAGACATTCAACTGATGTTGTAATAAACTTCATCACTGAGGTAAATGTCATGAGGAAGAACGTCTTTAGTAATAAATTTTTGATTTTCTGTATAATTAAGGAAAGCATCTAATATCAGCATTTCAACAAAGCTGATTGTCATAAAACTAACAGAAACACACACACACGAAATTAAAAGCAAGAGTATCAAAATAAGTAAAATGTTATAAAGCAGTAGAATCATAAAATATCAAGAGAGTTTTAATCTTGATATTTTATGATTCCACTGCCTTATATTTTAATTATTTCAAAACTCTTGCTTTTTAATTGTGTGTGTGTGTGTGTGTGTGTGTGTGTGTGTGTGTGGTTTTACGATGTTATCTGGATTAGTACATTTTGTTTACTGCTGCTGTTTTTCAATGTTATAATTGCTCCTGTTTATACACAATGTTTAGAGTTAGATTTTGAAGATTTTGTATATTATACTTAGAAGATACGTGCATCTTTGACTCTTATAGTTGTAAAACTCATCTATAGACATACTTTACATAGAAAAGTATAATGAAATCTCAATCTCATTTATACAGAATACAGTAGGTTAAAAAGTTGTATAAATATATTTAAAATATATAATTTTCACAGAGATAGACAGAAAATGCCACAGAATTTCTATAAAACCAGATTATAGTTCCTGACTTTACAGGTAGTATAGGACTGGATTGTGATCAACAATCTAGAAAAGTCATTTTTAAAGATATGAGTCACAACAGAATCATGTATAGCCCCACTGGTCACATGAGGAAAAGAAAGTCCTTCACAACATGAAGTACCAGGAAGTATCTGAAAAAAATATATGACAAGACTGCAATTACATATTTTACCATAAGGGACAATATGTATTGTGTGAGATGAGAAGTCCTTCCTCAAGTCTCCAGTTCTATAGGCTATCACATAGAAAAGTTCTGCTGGTCAGACTGATTTTGCACTGCTGGTCTGTATAAGTCATTACAAGAAGCATATTGGTTCTTTGTAAAAGCCTGGATTATTTTTCTGAATAATGCTGGCAATTAATGGAACAATTTTACATATGGGAAGTAAGTGTGTGAAGAAATAACTAATAATATGCTCCAGACATCAGATAGTTCACAAAAAATATATAGATCCATAAACATTATTGGATTGTTCGGAAGAATGTGCTGAAAACAAAGTACTAATCCAAAAAGACTATACATAAATCCACTGATCAGGATTCTATTAATATTCAGTTACCATTGGAACTTCCGGTTTCCTCGTCTTCGGCGGCGGCGGTGCCTTTTGAAGCTCCGCCAGCCCCGCTGCTTGTAGAGCCGCTTCGTGACTAAGAAGCGGCTCGAAAACTTCAAAAATCTTTAGGATTTTTGAAGAGAGATCGCAGGGTACAGGTTGAGCCCCTGCAACCCCCCCAGGGAACAGTTTCTGGGGAGGGAACAGGAGCGGCTCCCATTCGACCTGCTGGAACTCCGGGCGGCGTGGGACAAGTCTGCTTTCGCAGAACAAGCCGGCTACAGGAAACTTTAAATTGAAAGAAAAGAAACCAGCCTGAATAAGCAGCATATTGTTACTTGAACCCTGAAACTCGGAATCGCAAGTACTAGAGTTTTCTTGGCTTTCTAACTTGATTGAGAAATGCGGATGAGTGAAAGTGAACTGTAAAAATATGGCGCTTAGCCTCAAAGTTAACGAGCGGGCGAGTGTGGATTGCTGAACTCATCTTGCTTTGTTACAAAGTTTCTAAACTGCCACGAAGCTGCTTCGCTTGTATTTTTTTTTTACAAGAGAAATAAGAGAGGAACTTTTCAATATTGGACTTTGCTTTATTTTGGTTCTTATTTGATTAAATCTGGGGGACTTTTTTAAAAGTCTTTGTGGAGAGGAAGAAGAACTTCCCTTTTTAGTAAAACTAGCCTACGTGGCAGGATGGCCTCAAAGAAGCAGGAAGTGAAGGCAACAGGAGGTGGATCTCCCACACATAAAGCACAGCCTCCCCCAGCACAACAGATACAGACTCAGAAAAAAGATTTTGATGTGGGAGATTTAAAAGAATTTATTTCTAAAACTTTGGATGACAAATTTCAAGAATCTCAACAGGAAATAGATTATAAACTTCAAAAATCACATGAGGAATTTTTGCAGGAAATTAATGAAGTTAAAGACATGGTGAAACAGAATCAAAATATGGTGACCAAAAAAATATCAGAAGTGGCGTCTGGCCTGGCAAATTTTATTGGGAAAGTTGATTTTAAAGTTGAAGAACTCAAATCAGAAGTTAATGTTAGGATGAAAGATAATGATTATAAAATTGATGAAGTAGACAATAAAATGCAGAGAATTGAAGATGAGATTGTCATGATACAATTCCGGGCGATGGAATTTGCCATACGGCTTCGGGGAATTCGAGAGGAGGAGAGACAGGACTTGAGACAAGTTTGCTCTGAAGCCCTGGCTAAGATTTTACAAGTTAATCCTGATTTGGTATTTCATAAAATAGATAAAATCTACAGAGTGAACTCTTGGGTGGCCAGACAAAGACAACTGCCTAGAGATGTGGTCATATACTTTACTGAGAGAGAAATTAGAAATGAAATCCTCCAAAAATCTTTTCACACCTCTGTACAAGTGGGGGGCTCACGACTTGTAATTTTTAAAGAATTACCTCCTAAAATGCTGAAAGCTAGAAAAGAATTTGGTTTTCTTGTTAAGGAATTGAAAGACTTACAGATACCCTTCCGGTGGGATGCACCAGCTGGGATAATTTTTAGATATAAGGGAGAAGGATATCGGTTGAACACCGTGGAGAAGGCACAACATTTTTATAGTACTATTCTTAAGGAAAGAACACCATCTCCACGTACATCTACAGTTTTGGAGATTAAGGAGAGTGAAGAGAGGCAATTGGAAGAACAGTCTAAGCAGGAATTAGAAGTGCAAGGTGCAGAAGGAGGTTTTCTGAGTGAGCCCTTGTTGGATTCTTCTCCAATTTTGGATTTGATTCAGTTGACTGAAGTTAAAGATCAACGTATAACTAGAGCTCAATCCAAGTTACTTAAACAAAAGCAACAACAACAACAGGAAAGACAAGACAAGAAGGCAGCTAAGAGTACCCCACAAGAGAGTGGAGCTATGGGAGGAGCAAGATCGAAGCTCTTGGATGAACTTCAAATATTTTGCTCTGCGCTCCAGAAACAGGCTGATGACCCTTAAGTGTCTATCTTGGAATGTTAATGGGTTGAATTCAGCACAGAAACGGAAGAAATTATTTACATATTTGAAACAATTTAATAATGATATAATATGTTTACAAGAAACGCATATTACAACTCAAGATCAAAAATATTTGATAAACTCAAAATTAGGAGTACATTATATATCTTCAACTTCGCAGAAAAAGAATGGTGTGGTTATTTATGTAAATAAAAAATTAACAGCAAAAGTTATAGAAGTAGATCAAGATGGTAGGTTTGTAGCAATTGAATTGCTCACAGCAAATGGTCAAATTCTTCTGATTGGAATTTATGCTCCCAACCAACAACAGGATTATTTTTACAAGATGTTACATACTAAAATATTGCAATGGGACTATAGATCTATTTTACTTATGGGAGATTGGAATGGAGTAATTGATTCTAAATTAGACAAAAAGAGCTTGGCAAAGTTTAGAATTAGACTACCGCAGACCTTTTTTGATATGAAAGAAGATATGGAACTAAAAGATGTTTGGAGAATACATAATCCAAATGAATTGGATTACACTTTCTTTTCCGATAGACATAGATCCTTTTCTAGGATTGATTTTATTTTGTTGTCAAATGATCTATTTGTTAAGACAAAAAGAACAAAGATTTTTCCAAGAACTTTGACTGACCATAGCCCTGTATGGATAGAAATCGAGATGGATAAGGTTGAGAGACGTTCTTGGAGATTAAATGAGAACTTGTTTAGATATGAAAAAAATATAATAGAACTTAAAAAGCATTTGAATGAATTTTTTGAAATAAATTTGAATAAAGGTACTCCAATTGAAATTGTTTGGGACGCAAGTAAAGCTTATATGAGAGGGGTACTTATCTACATGAATTCTAAACATAGACTGTTCCGACAAAAGAAAAGATCTGAGTTGGAAATGGAAATAAAGAATAAATAACAGTTACTTATTAAAAACCCAACAGATGAAAGAATACGAAGCGCTATAAAACTTTTGAAAGACCAATTTCAAATGCTTATGGCGGAACAAGTTGCAACAAGTTTACAATACGCGAAGCATAATACATTTTGCAACGCTAACAAACCGGGCAGATGGTTGGCTTACACACTGAGGAAAAAACAAAGTATACGGACTATTGATAGTATTGACATTGGAGGGAAAGAAATTTTTCAACAAAAATTAATTAAAGAAGCTTTTGTGGATTATTATACTAAATTATATGCCAAAGAAGAGGTGCAGAATGGACTTATAGAAAAATATTTAAAGGATAAGAGAGTTACAAAAATTACTGATCAACAAAAGGAAAGAATGAATTATCCTATAACAGAGGAGGAGATAATAGCGGCAATTAAGCAGCTAAAAACAGCCAAAGCTCCTGGCACGGATGGTTTGACTGCAGTGTATTATAAAACTTTACAAGCTGAAATGGTGGGACAACTTAGAGATTTATTTTGCAATATTCAACAAGGGGGTAGAATACCCCCATCTTGGACAACTGCTTATATATCTTTGATACCAAAGGAACAAGTTGGTCCTAAAAAACCAGAGAACTACAGACCAATATCTCTTTTGAACACAGACTATAAAATTTATGCGAAGGTATTAGCCAACAGGTTGATGCCAGTAATCCAAAAAGTGATTCATGAGGACCAAGCGGGATTTATTGAGGGCAGATACATGAAGGACAATGTAAGGCAAGTAATAGACTTATTGGAATATCTTGATAAGAATAAACAGATTTCTGCAGTGCTGGTTTTTTTGGATGCGGAGAAGGCCTTTGATAGAGTGGATTGGAATTTTCTACTAAAGACTTTAATAAAGATGGGCTTTGGGGACCAATTTATACAGGCGATTTCAGCAATTTATCAAGAGCAAAAAGCACAGATTATCATTAATGGAAGTTTGACGACAGAGTTTAAAATTGAAAAAGGAACAAGACAGGGATGTCCGTTGTCCCCACTTTTATTTATTTTAACATTGGAAGTCTTGCTAAATACAATACGGGACTCAAAAATTCTGAAAGGCATAGTGATAAGGCAAGAGGATTATAGAATAAAGGCATTTGCAGATGATCTGGTTGTTACCCTATCACAACCAATGGAATCAACAATCCTGATGAACGACATTATACAAGACTATGGTAGAGTTTCAGGTTTTAGACTGAATTCAAAAAAGACTAAAATGATAGTTAAGAATATGACACAAGATCGTAAACATGAGCTTGAAAGGAGGGCAGGTTTTGAAATTGTACCTAAGGTAAAATATCTTGGAGTTCAGGTTGCAGAATCAAATATGAAATTGTTTCAAAATAATTACGAGGTGTTGTGGCGAGAGGTTCAGAAAGACATGGAGACTTGGAAAAAGCTGCAACTGTCTTTACTTGGAAGAATAGCAGCAGTTAAGATGAATATTTTGCCAAGATTTCTGTTTTTGTTTCAAATGATTCCGGTGCTTAAAAGTGATAAACAACTGAAAGTCTGGCAGTCTGGCGTGAATAAGTTTGTCTGGAACGAGAAAAAGCCGAGAGTGAAATTGAAAATTATGCAAGATGTTCCAGAAAGAGGAGGTCTTAAACTCCCAAACCTACAGTTATATTATGATGCAGCAGCTTTAACTTTAACAAGCGATTGGTTTGGAAATAAGAAGGCTGGAATATTGAATGCAGAAAGTTTTGATCTTGAATTTGGATGGCATGCTTATTTATTTTACGACGACAAAATAGATAAAGTATTTAAAAGTCATATACTTAGAGAATCTTTGATGAGAGTTTGGAAGAAGCACCGACTCAAATGGGATTATAAAATACCGTTATGGCTGGATCTTGGTCATACTTTGTGGAATACAAATATAATGTCACTCGGGGGGTTTTTATACAAAGAGGTTCTTTTTACAGATGCGGGCAGATGGCAGCTGAAGACATTACAGACACTGTTGGACGAAGGAATTAATTTAAATTGGTTACAATATAATCAATTACAATTGAGATGGAAAGAGGACCAAAAAACTGGTATTATGTTGCATGAGGAAGAATTGGTTAGACATATAAGAGAGAAAGGTCCAATGCATATTAAAAGGCTTTATAATGTTTTGCTAGAAAGGGATTCAGAAACTGAATTAGTTAAAGATTGTATGATTAAGTGGGCACAAAATTTTGAAGAACCAGTGATGTTGGAAACATGGGAAAATATTTGGGTTCAGAATGTTAAATTTACACAGTCCCAGAACCTGAGGGAAAATTTCTACAAAATGTTTTACAGATGGCATTTAGATCCCAAAAAGTTGTCATGTATGTACCCTAATGTTCAGCCAAAATGTTGGAGATGCGAATGTTTGGATGCTACGTATTATCATGTTTGGTGGACCTGTAGGAAAGTTAAGGCTTTTTGGATAAAAATTTGGTGGGTCATGCAGAATGTTTTGAAGAAAAAAATTCAATTTTCTCCACAATTGTTTTTATTGGGTATAGTTAAGGGTTTTACACGGGGTGAAATAAAATTAATATTGTATATGATAACTGCAGCAAGATTGTTGATAGGTAAATATTGGAAGAATGAAGCTTTGCCTACTATCGAGGAATGGACTTTGAAGATGGCTAGTTTTGCAGAGATGGCGAAGATTTCAGCGTATTTAAAGGATTGTTCACAAGAGACTTATGAATGGGAATGGAAAAGGTGGATAGAATATGTTCAGAACAAATACCAAACTAGAAAGTATCAAATAGCTTTTATTTGAAAATAATGTATTAGAAATATTAAAGAGGAAAAATTATATAGGGGGAGGGATGGGTTCAGGCTTATATATTAGTGTTATTAGTTATGAGTATGTAATAGGGAAGTCCGGGGGGTGGGTGGGTCAGGGAGGGTTAGGGAGGATGGGAAGTTTGGGGAGGGAGGTGGGGGGGTGAAAAAAGGGGTGAAAATGTAATTGTAAAACTTTTGCAATAAAAAAAAAAATATTCAGTTACCATTGGACTGATTTATTTTTTTTTTTTAAAAAATCCAGCTTCTATCACTTTTTTCCTTTGGATATTTTGTTATTCAATATCTAATTGTGGCCCAGTTTTTTTTAAAAAAGAATAGTTTACTCCGTCGTATACGGTAAATCAGATTCTATGGTTTTGATAAAATGGATGTGAAAACATCACTTTTTCAAATTGTTGTTCTTACCTGGCCGTGAGACCTTTGAGCTGTTGAAAACTGCTTCTTGCAGGCTGCTACAAAGAGGCTGGGGGTTTGAGTTACCATGGAGATCTTTACATTCAACAATGGAGAAATCTGGAACGATACAATGAAATATTTTGTCAGGTGAACCTTAGAATGAAAAAAAACCCCACCCATATACTATGGCCATCTTCTCCAGTTTATTTGCCAAAAACCAGCAAAAAAACCTCACTATGTAATCAAATGAAAACATTAAATTTGGACAGTTAAATGTTCATTTAAAAAAAATCCAAATGGATAAGTACTGAAGCTTAAGCCCAAATTCAGCATCTAGAACCACCAATAAAACACTGAAAGCCCTTAATAAAATCCAGTAGTTCTGCTTACCAACCAGTCATTTGGCTAACACATCACACTAAGTACATAACGTCCTTGGTTTTGAGCCTTAGTTTATGGCTCAGCATAACAGGTTACCAAGCCTTTTCAGAAAAATAGTTGAAACAAGGCATAGCTTAATGCAGTACAGGTTGCCCTTGCTTAACAACTGTCTTGTTTAGCAACTGTTTGAAGTTTATGACTTGCTAAAAAAGTAAATGTGACTGGACCTTACGCTTACAACGGTCATAGCATACCTATGGTCATGTGTTTAAGATTCAGGTTGCTTCAACTCACAACTGGTTTAAGTTTATGGTGACCATAGCATCCCATGGTCACGTGATCACAATGTGCACACCTCACAGTCGGCTTCCAACAAGCAATATCAATGGAGTAGCTGGCAGTAAAATTGCAACTTGCGGTTACATGATGTCTCACTTAACAGTAACATGGAAATGAAGAAGTAAAGCTATCACAGTCATGTGATATTTTCCTTAACAACCACATATATTTAGCTACAGAGTTGCTGGTCCAAATTGTGGTTGTTAAACTAGGACTACCAGTACACAAAATCAACTGGATTATATGTGGCTATATGGATTAAGATTTGATTTGGTGCAGTAAGAAACAAGTCATACTATTGGGTTTCATTTGAGAAACACTGTATTATAAAAAGATGCTTTCTGTGTAAAAGTTCAATTCCCAAATTCTGCAACTCAAAATACTTCATGAATCAGAGCCCAGAAAAGCACAAATAACGGATATCTATGGTTCTGGAGAGACATAACATTGTTGTCCAATTTTAAATAGAACAGGAATATGGAAATAAGGAGGACAGGGTTAGAAAACAAACCTAAAAAAGCTGCCTTCGGAATTGATTCAGATCCCACGTGGGGTAGAGTCAATCTATCAGTCAGTCAATCAATCAATCAGAATAGAGCTGGAAGGGACCTTCGAGGTCTTCTAGTCCAACCTCCTGCCCAAGCAGGAGACCCTATACCATTTCAGACATGTGGCTGACCAGTTGTCAGGGTTCCAAGTAATAATCCCATATCAAGCAAAGCTCCAAGGCTCTTCTTAAAAACCTCCAGCGATGAAACCCCTACAACTTCTGAAGGCAAGCTGGTTAATTGTTCTCACTGTTAGGAAGTTTCTTCTTAATTCCAGGTTGCTTCTCTCCTTGATTAGTTTCCATTCATTGTTTCTTGTCCTGTCCTCTGGTGCTTTGGAAAATAAGTTGACCCCCTCCTCTTTGTGGCAACCTCTCAAATACTGGGATACTGCTATCATATCTCCCCTAGTCCTTCTTTTTTCTAGACTAAAAAGGTATAGGTTCCCCTCGCACATATGTGCTAGTCGTTTCCGACTCTAGGGGGCAGTGCTCATCTCTGTTTCAAAGCCGAAGAGCCAGCACTGTCCGAACATGTCTCCGTGGTCATGTGGCTGGCATGAGTAAATGCCAAAGGCGCACAGAACGCTGTTACCTTCCCACCAAAGGTGTCCCTATTTTTCTACTTGCATTTTTTACGTGCTTTCTGCTAGGTTGGCAGAAGCTCTGACAAGTAACAGGAGCTCACCCCATTACGTGGCACTAGGGATTTGAACTGCTGTCAACCTTTTGATTGACAAACTCAGCGTCTTAGCCACTGAGCCACCACATCACTTTAGTTCTCTAGACTAGCCAAACACAAATCCTGCAACCGTTCATATGTTTTCATCTTCAGGCCTTTAATCATCTTAGTTGTTCTTCTTTGCACTTTTTCCAAAGCCTCAACATCTTTTTTGTAATGTGGTGACCAAAACTAGATGCAGTATTCCAGGTGTGGCTTTACTAAGGCTTTATAAAGCAGTGCTAATATTTCATGTGATTTTGATTCTATGCTTCTGTTTATACAACCAAGGATTGCATTAGCTTTTTTGGCTGCTGCAGCACACTGCTGGCTCATATCTAACTGATCATTGACTAAGACTCCAAGGCCCCTCTTACAATTACTGTTTTTGAGGCAAAAATGGTAACTGTGCCTCTGCCAAATAGCTCTTTTTCTCTCAAGGAAGCTGGCTGAAAAAAGTCTGTTCCAAATCCCACACTTAGATTTCTGCTTGAGTTTCTGGACAGACCTTTTTCAGGCAGTCCCCAGGAATCAATGAGGAAGCAGTGGCTTACAACCTTCCCTGCTGGCTTCTCCACTGACTTTCTAAGAAAGCCAGCAGGAAAGATTGCAAATAACAATCACATGATAGCAGGGCACTTGGCAACCCTTCTGCAATCCTTCTTAAGTGTGTACAGATTGCCAAGTGTCCAGATTACCATCATGGGGATACTGCAATGGCTCTAACTTTGGGCACAGATCATAAGTCCCTTCATTCAGTACTGTCATAATTTTCAATGATTGCTAAAAGAATATTCTTTTAGTGTGAGGACTACTTGTATATAAAAGCTTTGGTCGATTGTTTAGTTTCTATGACAATTAGAATATACAATTATTATCATGGCATCGTATTATATATTTTACTTCTTAGGTCACCTTATGCAGTGTTAATTGCAAATCACAAATTACTCTGATTTGTCAGTCTAAAGTGCAGAAATAGAAACAAATGTACATATATAAGCTACTCCTTTTTAAAAGAGGTAGTTAAAATATATTTTACAATAAATTTAAAACATATTAAAAATAATAAATTATAATTATAAGACCTGAAACCCATGATTGATCAAAAGGATGATATTTTAAAAGCTATTTTGCCATACTTTCAAATAAGAATTAGCCAGGCTTGACAGTATTTTTACCATAGCAGGGAAAGGGAAGTAGAGGCAAGATTCATATCATTGGAAGTACTTCATACATTTTTACAATTGCACAAAGTTTAAATGTTTCCCATTAAGAAATATGTGGTAACAAAAACCATTAACAGGAAAAAAAATAGCAGCCAAAGGATATGGAGAAAACTAGCAAGTCAACCATTGGAAGTTAAAGAATTGTTAGTCCTGCTAGAGTTTTCAAGGATGTTAACTGTGCAAAACATGTCAATCTTTCTTCATATACGTCTCTTCCAAGTATAACAAAGGTGCGAGAATGAGACAAAATATATTAATTGAAAATCCAAGAGACTTACTCTCAATTTATCTTGAAGGCAAAAGCTACACTAAACAAACTTCAATGTTTGGCTGTCTTATTTGGTGATAGTTAAATTACAACTCTAAATCTAGAGGATTCTGAATGTCATACAATGATCCAGTTATTTTTAATCATTGTTTGCTGTTTGCACATTGTAGGCTATTCACAAATGATATTAAATCACAATGCTGAATATAAATAATGATAACAATAGTTATCATTCTATCCTTGTAAGCCACCTGAAGTTACCGAGTATGAGTTGCGCAGCCATATAAATTTTAATAATAATAATAATAATAATAATAATAATAATAATAATAATAATAGTCAGATAATGTAAGAAAGGCAGCAATTAAATAATCATGCAAATGTTCTCTAAGTGTCATCTGGGAATTTGACAATGGCTGGATCCTATAGCACTCTCCTGTTCTTAATCTGAATTTAGAATGATCAAATCATATTCTTCTTTAGATATATAGATATATATCTGATAGCAGAAAAAGATTTGTAGAGATAACAAATCAAGTTAAAGCACAATTATCTTTGTAGAGATAACAAATCAAGTTAAAGCACAATTATCTTTAACTGCAGAAATAGCAGACACATCATGCAAACCAATAGTTGCTGATTCAGGAAAGAATTGGAAGTTAAATTAAAATGTCTTTTTTACTATTTATTGCTCTTTTCCATTTCACGTCAGGTTCCTAGAATCCATCCAGTATAAACCAGAAAAGATAATGAGTTTCTGAACACAAACTCTAATGGGACATGTTGCATGAAAGCTTTCAGCATTTGCTTGGATTCTGCTTCCCAGCAGTACTAAACAACTTAAATATAATTAGCTGAAAGCTCCACAGGCTACATTTCTTCACTAGAATACCTCTTACACTAATTCATTTATCTGGCTGACAGATGACTGAATCATCAGTAATATGAGGTCTATTCCATTAATACTGTTGTGGTCAAAGTCCCAAGTATCCTTTAATAGCTTTTTGACAATTGCATCATTTATAACAAGTAAGCAAAACAAAAAAACACATACAGATTTTTTTCTCCTCTTGATTTTATGTCTGTCCCACAATATAATCATTTTAGAAATGTGGACTAGGAAAGAATTTTGTTTGAAGCATGTTGTTTAGTGAAAGAAATTGCTTTATGATTAGTTTTGTTGTGTTGATATTTTAATAACAATCTTCACAAATACCTTTTTAGGAATTAATTGCTCATTTAAATTAGTTAACAAATACCGGTATGTTTTCATTTCATTCAAATTCCATATCCTATTCATAATCTCTACTTGCCTCAGAATAGGATGTGGGGATTAGATTCTTGCAAGTGCCAAGAAAACTTATTTAAGGAAAATGCATACATATTATACATATCAGAAGACTTGTGATAAATGCTTTGGACTTTATATGGGCACAGAGTTTTTCTGCTCATTTAAGTAACCAGACACCCCCCCTTTTTTTAGATTTCTGCATGAGTCTGAAAAAAAGATGTCACTGCCTGAAGAATAGCATTAGCCTTAATAAATAGTTTCCTTACAGCAGTGCCATTTTAAATTCACACAAAACCTGTGAAGAATGTGGCTACTTTAATGAATAGCAAAAGTGTTGATTCAAAACAATTCTTTCCAATTATAACTGAAGCCTGCATAATTTAATCTGTAATTACAATTATAGTCATAATTATGCATAATTTTCCAAGCAAGACATTTTTCATCAATAAAAACTTCATTTAGATTTTCACTAGGCAATATCAACAAATGAAAATGTCACCAGTATAGAAAGAAAGCAGAACTAGGAATAAACCTCTGTTTATGGAAACATTGCAAGATATTGTTAGTAATTTTCTAGAAATTTGAGAATGAGGAAAGCTGCGGTAGTTCTTAGAGTTCATTAATAGCAGCCGTTGTTCCAAATATGTTTGAGCTTCAACCGTTATCATCAACTTCAGATATTAGCAAAAATGTTTGGAGTTATAATGGAGTTTATATTTTATAATACATCATAAACTAGGAAAGGCATTTCAATTTTCCTAAAAGAAGTACAATTTATCAGAGTTTAAGAATTTATCCTTGGTTCATTGTCCAAGTCCTTACTGCTGCCCAGAGGGGGAAGTAGGAACTATTATCTAAAGTGGTCTGTTGAATTATAGCAATGAACATAAACATGGTATATTTAGGTTTATGTGCTAAAATTTCTGCAAATGAAAGTTTGCAAGCTTTATACTAATCTTCCAGAATAAAATCGTTGCAATTTGTACTCACTTGAACATGTGACTCCAAGATTCTCACTTAGTATGAACTATGTTCAATTGCTACACAAGCAGAGAACAAATTCTATTTATTAGAAGAGCTAAGCCCATTTTGCGAGATTATCAAATTAAAAATTTGCTTTAAACTATGATTCCTGATTTTATTTAATCAGTCTGTAGCCATCACCAGGGGTCCGCAATCTTAAACACTCAAAGAGCCATTTGGACCCATTTTCCACAGAAAACAGAACACCGGGAGCCACAAAATCTGGGTGCGCGTGGCCATCTTGATGTCACTCACTCCCACCCAGTCATATGACCCCTCTCAGCCACGCCTACCCAGGTTTTGTGGCTCCCGGTGTTTTCTTTTCTATAGGAAACAGGTATCTCTCTCTCTCTGTGTCTTTCTTTCTCTCTCTCTCTCCTCCCTCTCATCTCTGTCTCTCTCTCCCTCTTTCTCCCTCTCTTCCTCTCCCTCCCTCCCTCATCTCTCTCTCTCTTTCTCCCTCTATCCCTCCCTCTCTCATCTTTCTTCCTCTCATCTCTTTCTTTCTCATCTCTTTTTCTCTCTCCCTCTCATCTTTCTCCCTCCATCCTTCTCCCCCTTTCCCCCCTCTCCCTCCCTCATTCTCATCTCTTTCTCCCTCTCCCTTGTTTCTCTTTTTCCTCTCTCATTCTCTCCCTCCATCATTTTCTCATTTCTCTCTTCCTTCCTTCTTTCCTCCCTCCCTCCCTCCCATTCTCCCTCCCTTCTTTCTCTCCTTCCTTCCTTCGTTAAATAAATAAATATGCTTTCTGAGTTCTACTAGTTGCATTGCTGAAGCAACAGGAACCAGATAGTACCAATTCTGTCAGATCTCAAACGAAGGACAAAAATCATAGAGAGAGGTGATCCTCTTTGCCCGTCACCTCCGCTTGTGGCTGGCTCTGCTTCTCTACTTCTCTTTTTCTCCCCTTTTCTCTTATCTGTCTCTCACATGTGCCCGCACCCAATGGGATACCCTCCTGGCCCACAATCATGGCGGCAGCAGGGATGGTGACTTCTCCTCCTGCTCCCTCCACTGTGCAGTGAGGTGAGTAACGGGCCATGTTGCACAGGACAGGAGAGCCTGGGCTGCACAGGGGAGCCAGAGCTCTTCCCTTCTTGCATCCAGTGGTGGCAGCTGCTCCTCCCCGTTCCCCTCCTTCCTGAGCTGACATAAAGGAGATTGCGGCTGGTGCTGAGCTGCCCGTGAAGGACACGGAATCACAAAAAGCAGCCAGATGTAGGAAGTGCGGAGAAAACACTAGGAGTGCTTCAGCTGCGTGGCTCTGCAGAGACACATGTGCCTTCTCAGGGCAGAGAGCATGTTGCCCGACCAGGTCAGCAGGAGCTGCAGGAGAGGGGTCAAAGAGCCACATGCTGCTCTGGAGCCACGGGTTGCCAACACCCGGCCATCACCTTTCTTATTGGTTCTCTGATTTGCAAATAACAAACCCAGAAATCAGGGAAAGTGAATCTAGCAGGAATATCATTGCACACAATACCTAAAGATGGTAAAGCTGTAGAACGTTTAAGCCCTCCTGATCAAACTATATGTTTCAATGAGTGCCTATTTTATTTATACATAGATGCATACATACAATTTAGAGGTTACCTTAGTCCACAAGACTGTAGAATGTAAACTTCAAAACAGAAAATAACAACAACAATAATAAAAAAGATAATGTCTAATCATTTATTTATCATCAATGCCAATTTCACTTGCACAAAAAACAATAAAAGTATTGGAATGGTTTTCACAGTCCTTAGGCTTTAATATTATTGAAAATCTTTGGAGCGATCTCAAAAATTCAGTCCAAGGAGACCTAAGATTATTTCTCAGATTTCTGCAAGGAACAGTAAAAACATTACACCCAACAATTTTTTTTTCTAAACTAGCTACAATAAAAGCTTCACTTCTGCCAGTGAATATATTACAAAGTTTTCTGACATTCTCTGAAGTGTCTAAACTTTTGCACCTATAGTATTGCAGTCATATTTTCTTCTGAAAACATGTTTTCTTATTTTGAATTTTTACACACAAATAGTAGTATGTATTCAAATTTGCATTACAATGTTCTTTTTAAATTTGAAGTGCCAGTGTGGTATAGAAATTAAAATGCTGACAGGAATGGGGGGCTTCTGTTTTCTCTTAGGCGTAGAAGCCAGCTAAGCGATTTTGGATATCTTGGTCTTAACAGCATCTGGTTCTGTGGCAACTTGGCTGATAAACAAAACATAATCTGGAATGAATATTACAGTGATGGTGAACCTTTGCGGCACCAAGTGCCGAAAAGGGAGCGCACGGGACCACAACCCAGAAGAGTAGCTGCCAGGGGCCATGCACGCACCAGAAAATGAACTTCCGGTTTCCGCTGCGTGCATGCGCACCAGCCAGCTAGTCTTCTGGTTACTGGCGCGCATGGTGATCAGCTGGTCAGCGAGCATGCTCCCGCTGGAAAATGGAAGACCAGCTCTTCCAGTTTTCGGCACTGCCGCACACACAAAGGCCAGCTGATTGTCATGCGTGCATGCGTGTCAGAAACCCAGAAGAGGAATGGACAATCCCGTGCATGCCAGGCGACATGGCTCCACGTGCCACTTCGGACACACATGCCATAGGTTTGCCCTCATGGTAATATTAGATCTTGATTTCACTTAAGCTTTGAAAAAAAATCTAAAGCAGTGGTTCCCAACGTGGGGCCTACGCCCCAAAGGGAGGCAATTTGATTTTTAATGGGGGCAATTTGAAACCTTGTTTAAACCAAGTTAATGGCCTTTTAGGCTTCCTCCACATGAGTAGGAGTTCACTTTTTGAATAGTAAGTATTATATGTCACCGGGCGGTGGGATCAGGATTTTAGAGATGCTTAAGTGTGGCATGGCCAAAAAAAGGTTGGGAACCACTGAGCTAAAGTATCTTACACTAGAAAAAACTGGTGACTAAGGAAGTTAGTTAAGAAAATAAGTTTACTTAGTTTTTAAAAAATATTATAAAGCACCATAGCACAGGTTCTATAAGATTTCAATTTTAAGCCAAAATTTACTGCTCTGTTATAGCTGCGTATGTTACTTTTTCAACATAATTTTCTCTTTGAGATACTTCCACATGTTCTTATACACATTATATACTTTATCACATGTAAAAAAAGTTTTGCATAATCAGACAATAACAATGATGGTAGATAATTATTACTATGGTCTCAATGTTCTGTTGTATTAAAGAATGTGAATTGCTGCTATTGTACTATTTGCAGTCCTTTAGTCATCAAGTCATTTTCTGTATATTACTTTGAGAACAAGTTTGTGGAAATGAGGTTAAAAAAACTCCACAAGAATAAAATGAATATGTGATGCATTGTCCATATATTCTAGACCAGGGCTGTCAAACTCCCGGCCCACAGGAGTCAGGTGCTGGCCACGCCCATGCCTGGTTTAGTGAAGGGGAAAAAGTCTCGATACATCACGTGATGCCGCCATGATGCTGTGAGTTTGACAGCCCTGTTCTAGACAATCAGAAGTGATGTTTAACACCAAATTAACATTCAAAGTAGATTTCTTATAGTTCAGAACTATAGGATATACCCATGATGCTGAACCTATGGCACACCTGCCAGAGGTAGCACGCAGTGCCCTGTGGGCACGTGAGCCATCGTCCCAGTTCAGCTCTGCTGCGCAGGCGCACATGTCTCCCGCTGGCCAGCTGGTCTTCGGGTCTCTGCCACACATGCGCGTGAGGGTGAGGTGTGTGTGGGGAGGTTGTGCGTACATGCATGGGGGCAGGGTGAATGTGGGGAGGATGCATATGTGTTTATTTATTTATTTTATTTTATATTGGATTTCTATACCGCCCTTCTCCCTGAGGACTCAGGGCAGTGTACAGCCAGATTAAAAAAACATGCAGAACAAATATTAAAAACAATTAAAAGATATATAAATTTGGCCCAATTAAAACTCATTTACCAATTAAAAACGTTTAAAACATTTAAAAAACCGTTAAAAATTTCATCTTAAGCCAGCCCGGCTTGTTTAAATAAATGGGTTTTAAGGGCGCGACGGAAGGCACTGAGGTCTTGGATTCTCCTTATCTCTGGGGGGAGCTGATTCCAGAGGGTAGGTGCCCCCACAGAGAAGGCTCTCCCCCTGGGGGTCACCAGCCTACACTGTCTGGCTGATGGCACCTCGAGGAGGCCCTCTCTGTGGGAGCGCACGGGTCGATGGGAGGTCGTTGCATTTTGGGGGTTCAGGCGCGTGCTTTGGGCACTCAGTCCAGAAAAGGTTAGCCATCACTGGGATAGACTAATCTATCTCTAATTGAAGAGATTCTGAAAATTATTAAAATATGTGGCCTACTGTAAGTTTATATAACACAGGGGTCCCCACCCACCCAGTCTATGGACTAGCACCAGGTCACAGCATGCCAAATACTGGGCCGTGAAAATAAGCATCCGCAGGATGCAGGCAGTATACCCAACCATGCCCCCTCCGGTCCACAGAAATACCTCTCTCCATGGAACTGGTCCCTGGTGTCCAAATATAATCTAACAGAAAAAAATTCAAGGCAATTGTAGCTATTATGCTCCCAGAGTGGGCTTTTATTGTGCAATTACCTATCTTCAATCATAGAATTTGAACTACTTGTAACTAGCCTGTATTTTCTCCACTATTATCTCAACCTTATTTCCAACCATTAATCAATAAAATCTGTTAGGGAAAGAAAGAGGACAGCAGTGAATTTTTTCAGCAAGCTAAGGTATACTGTTTCAGGAAAGTTGATTAAAAATTCTCAATTACAGCTATGTACTTATTTCCAACAGAATTACATTGAGTTATTGATTATGTGCCATAAAGTTGATATCAACTTTAGTAACTACATAGAAAGTTTTTCTCCAGGAAAACATCCCAACCTACCCTTCAAGTATTCAAAAGGTGCACCCATTGCCACCGTAATTGAGTCTTGCTGCTGTTGGTTGTTCTCCATAGTGTAGAAATGGGAGGTGCCAGTCTGAGTATTCCTTGCTCTAGCTCTATGTCCTGAGCTGAAAAGTTCTGAAGATCCGCCTCCCTGGTGACGTCTCTTCAGTTTTTTTCAGCTCAGCACAGCTCATGGTCGCAAATTTTTTAGCTCCTGAGCTTTGAGCCAGTGTAAATAATTTTTTTTCTCTGGATTTTCTTTCTTTTTCTTTCTATTTAATAATTTTTTCTTTTGGAAGCTGCTTTCTCCTCATTGCTTGATTGCAGGTACTGTGCAAAGGGGAGCTCTCCAGTTTCTGGATTGAGCGTGGGGGGGGTGTCTGTTGTTCTCCCCTCAATCTGCCTTAGCGTGTGGGCGGCTGTGAGGGGCTAGCTGGCTGGCTTTCGCCCCGGTCCCTCCAAATACTCTTCGGAAGCCTCTCAGGCTTCTCAGACAGCCGTGGGAGCTGCGCGCACCATTTTGAAGGGCCGCGGCGTCCCTTTGATCACCGCTCGTCAGCTGGGAGGTGGAGTGGTGTTTTTTGGCCTTATTTGCCGGTTTGAGGCTTTTCTGTCCCTGCTGCAGCCGCACCAGCCGGAATTGGCTGGTGGTCTGAAACAAGGTACCTTGGTTGATGTGTGTGGGCCGGGCGCTGGGCCACGCTACACCCTGGTTGGTAATGGCGGCCTGTAAGTCGTGGCGGCCTTCGTCCCCGCGCAATTTTTTTGGCGCAAATTAGTCCAGGCGGCTGTGATCCCCTGGCAACCTTTGAATACAAAGCTGGTGTTTTTTTCCTTGGGAAGCAGAGAAGAGTGTGGATTTCTGACCAGCGCATTTTTATCTGCGGGTTTGCCTGGCGGCCTGACCTGATATTGCTTCTGATTATAGAGAGGGCCTTTCTTTGAACTGTGGCAGTTGAGGAGCGGCCATTTTGAGACCCGGGAACCATTTTGTATTTTGTTTCTAGGCCAGAATAATTTTATTTCGTTTATTTTTTTATTTTTTTTTCCTCTCTTTTGTTGTCTTTTTGCAGAGTCTTTGGATTTTGGTTTCCTGTGATTGCCATCTGACTTAACATCATGGGGGATGCTGACAGGCAACCATCTTTCTCTGCTGAGGGCTCCTGGTCACCTCTACCTGACAAGGGTAGGGCCTCTAGGCCACGAACTGCCAGCCTTGCTGCAGCTAATAAAATTAAGGCCAAGGCTAGAGCTCGCCCCGGGCATTCCAAGGCTGAGGAAAAGACAGCTCAAGTTAGACAACATGCCTTGGACAGAGAATTTGCAAAGGCTGCTGCCATTAATACGGCTGCTGACCCTCCTCAAGCCACTGTGCCTGCGCTTCAGCCATCAGTTCAGATTGTGGAAGATTCTGTCCCTCAGACTGTCCATTCTCCTTCCTTGGCTGGGCCATCCAGGGCTTGGTCTCCAGAGTTGCAGGCCGAGCCCCAGCAACGTCCTGAGCCTTCTGGGACCAGCAAGCGCCCAGAAGCCACCTATACCCCCACAGCGGCTGGCCTTCACCAGGATGAAGGTGGGGAGCGGGATGTTCAAAATTCCATGAAGTCTTGGGTGGAGCAGGCTATTAGGCAAGGCTTTGCAGAAGGGATGCAGCTTCAGTCACAGATGTTTGCCCAAATGTATGCCCTTAGACCTGAGGTGGAGTCCCAGGGATATCTTGCCCCTTCTGAGGATTACCTTGGACAGGTCTCTCCTTCCCCTTCTGAACTAGTTGACTATGCAGAAGACTATCTGGAGGAGGGAGAGATTTCGGATGGGGATCAGATCCAACCACCCAGGCCTGCTTTCAAAGGTTTATTTAATCCTGCTCTTTTGAAGCCACTTCTGACTAAGGCTAGGGCCACTGCTCGATTGGGCCCTGACCTAGCACTCTCTGGTACCTCGGGTACTGGAGAGCAGGATGATTATTTTTTCACAGAACAGGCGGTGGAGGCAGATACTACTCCCATTCCGGGAATGTTTCTGGACATGATCCGTAGACAGTGGGCAGCCCCAGCTCTTCCCTCCAGGGCCTCAGGGCTGGACAACCAGTTGTTTTCAGTGGATGCGGACATGCTTAACTTGCTGGAGGTTCCAAAGGTGGATGCTCCGGTGGCGACTCTCACCTCTTCTTCTGTTTTACCACCTGATGCAGAGGATGCCTTAAAGGCAGAGGATAGGCGAGAGGAGACGGCTCTTCGTCGTGTGCACCAGGCGGATGCCTGGGCTGTAAGAGCTTCTTCGGCAGCATCCTTTCTCACCAGAGGTCGGTCAGATGGCTTCGCCAGCTACAAGGCCATTTGGCACCAGATGATGTCCGGGCCCACCAAGACCTTTCTAAGATTTTGGCTGCAGCTAAATACACGGTGGACGCTACCTTAGCAGCTGCCAGGTTCTCTGCCAGGGCCATGGCTTCGTCAGTCACCGCTAGGCGTATGCTTTGGCTACGTCATTGGCGAATGGACGGGAAGAACAAGTGGAAGTTGGCTTCCGCTCCCTTTGAAGGGGGGTTTCTTTTTGGACAAGCCTTAGATCCCCTACTTATCAAGACAAGGGATAAGAGGAAGGTCCTCCCGTCCCAGAGCAGGCGAACGGATTTCCGTTCATCCCCTTACTATAGGCGGCCCTCCTTCCGCCAGGGGGGAGCCGGGCCAAGCTTTCCCCGTCAGCAACGGCCCTTTCACTCCTCCAGGCCTAATTATCAGGCAGATAGATCAGTCTTTCCCCGGGGTCGCCAACAGTTGTCCAACAAGCCCTTTAGGGGCTCCGGTGGCAGAGGGGCCAGGAGATCTAAGTGACTATCCGTCGCTGGACCATCTTGGGGGCAGGCTCAGCCTGTTTGCGGACCGCTGGGACGACCTAACTACAGAAGATTGGGTGAGAGAGACAGTAAGAGCAGGGCTCTCCCTCGAATTCCTTTCATCTCCTCCGAGGCGTTTCCTCTGCTGCCCTGTTTCTGGAGACCCATTCAGGTGGGAACTCATGAAATCGGCTATCCAGCATTTGCTGGATATCCAGGCCATTCAGCCGGTTCCACGGGGGCAGTGGGGGCGCGGGTTCTATTCCATCCTATTTGTCATTCCAAAGGCCTCGGGAGGGTGGAGGGCAATTTTAAATTTGAAAAGCCTCAACGAATTTATCATCTACAGGAAGTTCAAAATGCATTCCCTGCATTCCATTTTAGCTGGAATCAGGGAGGGAGACTTCCTAGCTTCCATAGATTTGACCAAAGCCTACCTCCACATCCCAATTCAGCCGGAGCATCGTCAATACCTGAGGTTTTGCTATTCAGGCCGTCACTTCCAATATCTTGCCTTGCCGTTCGGGCTGGCCTCCGCCCCCTGGACGTTTACCAAGATTCTCTCTGCTTTGGCGGCGTATCTCAGGTCTCTTCCCATCAGAATTCAGTGTTACCTCGACGATCTGCTCATACAAGGGTCCTCCCAGCGGCGAGCGGAACAGGACTTGGCCACGACAATACAGGTACTGAGGGACCACGGGTTCTCGGTGAATCTGGCAAAGTGTCATCTCGTACCTTCTACGAGGTTAGTTCACCTAGGGGCCCTGATAGACATGCTAGCGGGGCAGGTCTTCTTGTCCCCGGACAGGCAGGACAGTATCAGGTCGCTGATTCTGTCTATTCAGGGATCCCAGACAGTTCAGGTAGCCCAGCTATCCCAATTGTTGGGGAAAATGATATCTTGTATGAACATAGTTCCCTGGGCCAGGTTCCATGCAAGGCCACTACAGTGGTTCTTGCTCCCCTTTCAGAAGGCAGGAACGAGCTCATCCAAAATGAGGGTTCAGGTTCCCCCACGGGTCCTACGATCCCTGACCTGGTGGACGTCGGGGGCCATCCAGAAGGGGTGCTTCTTTAGGGAACCCCGCAGGGTGATAGTAACATCGGATGCCAGTCTGACGGGCTGGGGGGCCATTGCGGGTCTCAGGTGGCCTAGGGCCGCTGGTCCTGCCAGGATCTATTCCATCAGATCAATTGGTTGGAGCTCCGGGCTGCCCGCCTGTCTCTTCAGACCTTTCTATCGTAGGTGAGGGGGCAGCATGTGCTCCTTCTCACAGACAATACGATGACGAAAGCCCATATCAACAGGCAAGGGGGAACTCGTTCCGGGCCTCTAATGCGAGAGGCAGAGACCCTCTGTCTTTGGGCAGAGACTCACCTTCTGTCTCTGACAGCGGACTACATCGCAGGGACGGACAACGTAGAAGCCGACTGGCTGAGCCGAGCCATTGTGGATCCCTCGGAGTGGAGGCTCCATCCCAACTTGTTTGCGGAGATAGTCGACCGGTTCAGCTGCCCGGTAGTGGACCTCTTCGCCTCCCCAGCGAACACACAACTCCCCCTTTTCTTCTCCCGGTTTCCTGCCCCAGGAGCGGCGGGGGTGGACGCTCTGCAGACCCCGTGGCCCAGGGGCCTCCTTTACGCATTCCCTCCCCTACCCCTAATCCCGGCCGTCATTCGGAAGTTGATACTGGAGGGGGCGGAACTGGTTTTAGTGGCCCCTTATTGACCCAGATGCCCTTGGTTCGCCGACCTGGTCGACCTGTCGGTCGCCACTCCCTGGTGGATCCCCCCGGACAGTCGCGCTCAGCCAGGGCCCGGTTCAGCATCCGGACCCGCAGAGACTGCAGTTAGCCGCTTGGAGGTTGAGCGGGGCCTCTTGAGGCGGGAGAACTTTCTGACCAGGGTCATCAGGACTATGCAGGCGGCCAGGCGGCCCTCCACCACGCGGATATATGAGGCAATGTGGAACAGGTTTGCCGGGTGGTGTGCCTCCAGACAGTTGAGCCCGACTTCAGCATCAGTGGTGGAGGTGCTGGAGTTCCTACAGGACGGGTTGGACATGGGACTTTCCACTAACACTCTACGGTGACAGGTGGCTGCGCTAGGCACTGTCTTGACATTTGGGAGGTGGGGCTCCCTCGCTAACCATCCGAGGGTGAAGATCTTTCTGCGTGGGGCGACTAATTTAAGACTGCCGCCTCTTCACCGTTATCCCACTTGGGATCTCGCTAAGGTTCTCCAGGCTTTGACTAAGGCACCTTTCGAACCTTTGAGGGAGGCTAGTCTTCGTCTCCTATTGTGTAAGGTAGCTTTCCTTGTGGCCGTCACGTCGGCCCGACGGATCTCAGAGTTGGCGGCTTTATCGGTGCGGAAAGACCTCTGTATTTTTCATCCCAACAGGGTGGTTCTGCGGCTGGACCCTGCCTTCCTTCCTAAGGTCAACTCCTTGTTCCACCGAGCACAGGAGTTGATCCTGCCAGACTTCTGTCCTCGGCCTCGGCACGCCTTGGAGCAGAGCTGGCACACTTTGGATGTGAAGAGGGCCCTCCGTATTTACATTTTTAGAACCTCTTCTTTCCGAAAGACAGAGGCACTCTTTGTCTCTTTTCAGCCGTCGACTCTTGGCCACAGGGTGACCTCTTCCACGGTGGGACGCTGGCTTAGGACGTGCATCTCATCTGCATATGAGCTTCAGGCTCTCCCGGTGCCTCCAGGGATAACAGCTCACTCCACCCGCAGTGCTGCCACGACTGCGGCCTGGTCTACTCAGGCGTCGGTGGAAGACATTTGTAGGGCGGCCACATGGACTTCTCCCACTCCCTTCATCCGTCACTATAGACTTGACTCCTTCGCTTCGGCGGAGGCGGCCTTTGGGAGAAGGGTACTGCAGCGGGTTCATGAAGATCCGGAGTCGTCGGCCCAGGACAGCTCCCACTCTTAGGGCTGGTCAGTCTTTGGTATATCCCAGACTGGCACCTCCCATTTCTACACTATGGAGAAGGGACGTTGGTCTTACCGTGATATGTTCCCCACCCTGCTTGTGGCTTCCTGGACTGGCTCCCCTGGTGGAGCATGTTGTTTCTATCTTTCAGTCTGCGTACATTGGCATGGACTGCGTACCATTCGCTTTGGCTTCGCTGACAAAACTGAAGAGACGTCACCAGGGAGGCGGATCTTCAGAACTTTTCAGCTCAGGACATAGAGCTAGAGCAAGGAATACCCAGACTGGCACCTCCCATTTTACACTACGAGAAGGAACGTATCACGGTAAGTCCAACGTCCCTTATCTTCTCCTTTTTCCACTTTTCCCATAATGTTAAACTTCTTCAGAGAATTAGGTCTTTACAAAATGTGTCTGAAGCAGAGGTGAAATGTAAAAATGTTTGCTACTGGTTCTGTGCGCGTGGCTTGATGGGCGTGGCTTGATGGTCATGTGATCGGGTGGGCGTGGCCAACTTGACATCACTCACTGTTAGAACCAGGAGCTGTACATTTTGAAGCACATTCTGCCCCTTCTGAAGCCCCCAACACTTTGAGTTTCCCTCTGCCACCCAAGCGAGCATCAGAGCCTTCTCTTGCCCCACTCTCTATCCCAGAGGGCCATGCATTCCCCACCGCCAATCCTCTGTACAAACCAGGGGTAAAAACCAAAAATTCCTTCCTCTTTCTTTCCCTTTCCCTTTCTCTCTCTCTCTCTCTCTCTTCCTCCCTCCCTCCCTCCCTCCCACTCTCCACCCCCACTTCCCACCCCCAGGGAATAACTGTAAGGAAATTCGGCCACGTTCTTTCTGTCTCTGGAAAGACAGCAAAATAAACCTTGCATTGCAAAAGGAGTGACTGTCAGGCTGTTACAGCACAGCGCCATAAGGTTCTCTCGAGGGGAGCAGACGGAGCTGAATCTCTCTCTCTCTCTCTTTCGCTGCCCGACTGTAGCAGGAAACAGCAGGCAGCCCTCTCTCATCTCTCTCTTCATCTTTTTCTTTCTCCCTCTCTCATTTGTGTGCGTGCGTGCGTGTGCGTGCGTACGTGCATGTGTGCGTGTTCCCTGTTAAACCATTTCCAAAACCAGGTGAGGATTGGGTTTGTTTGGGGGTTTTTTGCTGATGTTCTTCTTTCTTCTTTGGGTGTTTTTTACCGTATGATTTAAATCAAGAGTCATTTCAGGTTCCCAGATAAATGAAGCTCTTTTGTCCCTGTGCTATGGTTCCCTGTCAGCTGGCTGCTCCCTCCTCACCCTTCCCTCCCCCTCACTTGTCCTGAGAAGGGCGATGGTGGCAGATGGAGACTCACTCCATATTCCAGAGTGGAAGTGTAGTGCCTTTCTACTTGCCTCTTTTTCCAGCCCTTTTTGGGAGACGCACGACTTTTCTCCGCGCCTAGACACTGGCCGGGCTGCCCGGCTGCAGCCAATGCTCTGCGTCGTAATGGGCTCCAGGAGGAGGAGGAGGGGATGCCATCTCCCCCATTGTGCAGTGCGCTAAATTTAAGTGCAAAAGCAGCAAGCAGCCACAGAGGCGGCATGAGGATTTTGGGGAGACGTGCCCCAGCCGGTGTCTCAGGGCAGAGAAAGTCCCCGAGAAAAATACTTTTAAAAGGTAAGAAAAAGGCTCTGATGATCACAGCTGTGGCGCACAATTGTAAGAGCCTTTTTTAAAACCTTTTAAAAGCAGGAAGTAATGACACCCGGGCAGGTGGGCGGAGCCTTGTGCCGCCATCGCTACCGGTTCTCCGAACCACCTGCCACAATTGCTACCAATCACCTGATCCAGTCCGAACCGGGAGCATTTCACCCCTGGTCTGAAGCATATTCAAATGTGTCTAATGTATGAATATAATATTCATAAAGTGTCCAAAGTAGCAGAAAAGCCTTTATACAAAAAGAGCTATGACAGAGATTCAGCCATGTTGGATAGATCTCATCAGAGGATCTGGAGAAAGAATGCCTCTCCCATAAGCAATATGGTTGGGCATAATTTCCATAAACCCATTTTGAATCACTCTTTGCCCAGCTCAACAAGGAGTTCCTAAGTGTTGGAGTTTCTGGACATCAAGTGACAAATGGACTACAGAACTCAGAACTTTTTTATGCATCACAAACCCATGAAGGCTGAAAACAAAGAAATAATATTAAATGTTATTAAATAAAGCAAAGATAGTACCAATGAGTAATAGGCACCTTGTGTACAATCTCAAAACTTCTGGAGTTTTTTGAACACCACTTTGAAGACTTAAACACCATTGGCATTGACCATCAATCAATTGCAAATGTCAGTTTTACTGGGAACAGTTTATATGATACTTTTAACACCATCAAACAAAAACAACTGAGAAGATAAGCAGATAAAAACGCCAAATTCAGTCTAAACAAGTGACTATGTGGCCAACGATAATAATAATAATATTAACAACAACATTTCAAGAAATGGCTTATAATAAGAACATTAAAAAAGGAAACTGAAGTTTCTTTTGGAAACTTGGTTTTGGTTGCATAAGATCAAGCTATTTGAACTAATGCAATCAAGGCCAGAATTGAAAAATCATCAAATGTTTCAACAAATGCCAGTAGGTTGTGCAAAGAAGCAGAAGAAACAGACCATATTGTCAGCTTGTGCAAGAAAATAACACAAACTGATTATAATTAACAACATAAGACACTTAGAAAATCAGTACATTGACAAAATTTCTATCTGTCAATTACAAAAAGCCACACCGCTTGAATTCGCACATATACTATGCTGATACATCTTCGGTTCTTGGGAAGAACTTGATGTGGATGAAGGCCAATAGCTGAAGTACTGGCAGCTGTGATTTCACATATCTATTACAATAACATCATCAACTACTACTACACTAGAATAAAGGCATTCTTAAATTGTAGAAGAGGAGTCTATTTATATACCTATTTTAAAAAGACTGGGTGGCTGAAAGTAATATACCTTTCAATGAATAGGTTTTTGATATTCCAATGCTTTTTCCTACCCAAGATGGGGTAGGAAAAAAAGGATTTAACAAGATTTTACAGTTCTGTTGGGAGCTTGTGTAGGCTGGTTGAGGGTTGGTGGTGTCTTTGGTTGGCTGTGCAGTTGATTTGGATTCTGAGGGGTTCATAGGCTGGTTGTAGGGCAATGTCTCTCTTGATGGAATTGCTTGTGGGGTGCAAGGCTTCAATGAACTCATGAGCGTGGCAGGTGGTAGCATGGCTGATGATTTTTGTGTTCCTCCAATTTAACTGGTGCTGTTTGGTGTCAGTATGGATAGAGATTAAGGATTTGGGATTGTGGCATTTGACTGCCAGCTGGTGTTCATGGATCCTAGTTTTTAATTAATGTGAGTTTGTCCCATCCCAAAGAAACAATGTAGTCTACAAAATCAACTGTAACAATTGCAACTAATTCTACATGGGACAAACATCACATCAATTAAAAACCAGGATCCATAAACATGATCCAAGCTGCCAAATTTGAGTCAAATATCAAAACCAAAGAGAATTCAAGGTTCTATTTTACCAAGCTCTATTTCTGTATCACATCTTCCTTCGTTTCAGTAGCATTATTTCTCAGTTGGGCTTACATAAGATTAAATACATTCCACCATATAAAATAAAGATTATTTCTTCCTAAAATGCTTCATCACTCTATCACATTTCTACTGACATTTTTATTCTTAATGGTCTTCACTAGAAATGTATGTTCTGGGCTACATTCCAACAAGACAAGCAGCTTTGGACAAGACAAAAGATAGATTTGAATTGATTTAAATTTATTTAAAATTAAAATAAGTAGAGTCAATATTATTATTTCCCATTATTTGGTAATTTCACACTCTGGTCTCAATAAAAATAACAATTGATTGGCAACTTTGGGAAAGACCAATCTTTGGGAAAGATTGGTAATATTGAGAAATTATGGCTTCAGGTCTACAGATTTCCAGTCAAAAGTTACATGTGCCAGAACTATTTTTATCATGATGTCACTACCTACATAACTGGTCAAGACTCTTTAAAAAGTCATATACTTGAATAGTAGAAATGGCAGCATTCATCTAAATAAAAAATTACTAATTTTGTACTCAATATTGTTGTGATATACATATGGATCCTGGGCTGAGTTCAATAAGAATTTAATAACTGTGTATCTTAGATGTATGGACAGTTTTGAAATGTTATCAATCAAATTAGAAGCTCTTATTTATCCAGCCTCTCTTTATACAGGTAATACCCGGGTTACGAGCATTCCCTTAGCAAATGTTTGAAGTTACGTGATCAGCGCCCCCTAGTGTTTCCAAATGAGGCCCTAAACTACAAATCTTGCAGCACAACTATGAATCTTGCAGCATCTCTGTGGGCCTCCCCCAGCCAGTTGCAGGCCAAAATGGACCCTCCAGAAACCGAATATAAGCCTCCAGGGGCTGGATCCGGCCCTCCGAGGCTCCGTTCATCCCTTTGTGGGCCTCCACAGGTCTATTGCAGACTGAAATGGAGCTCGGATCCAGCCCCTGGAGTCTCCATTTTGGCCTGCAATGGGCCGGGGGAAGCCAGCAGAGGGCCAAGTGGAGCTTCAGCGGGGCGCATGAGGCTGGTGGGGACTGCTTGCTAGATTTTCACAAGATAAGTGACTTGGCACGGCAGGTTAGGGGGGAAAGCGATTTGGGGAACATAAGATATTTCAGTGGGTCTGGGAGGCTTTGGATGGTCTTAGGCAGGTGGCCTGTTACATCAGTACTCCCCCATGGCCTACCCATCCTGAAATACATAATGTGCACTTAATGAGCCTTGCATTTGATTAGCGAATGCGTGGGCAAAAGGGAGTGATCTCATTCAAGATATGAGATTCACTCCCACGAATCCTTGGGTTATAAATGGAATGGGCAGGCTCCATTACATTCGTAACTTGAGGACTACCTGTGTTCTGACCTAGGCTTCCTGAGTCAGAAAAACACACAAGTAGTCCCAAAAGCCTTTTTTATTGCAACAGCTGTGACTTCTGTTCATTCACAGATGAGTCCCAAATAGTTGTAAAGAGTCCTTCGGGATAAGGCTGATAATCACCCACCTTTATCTCCCTTGACACACTGCCAAAGACCTAATTGGTAAAGCCACACAGAGTCCAGAATCAAACAGAGCTTCAGACTTCAAACTGAACAGAATTAATAATGTTGCTTCCTGCAAAGGCCCACGTGCCTTTGCTCCTCTTTTAAGTCTTATGGGAGGAGCCAATCATCTCCAAGCCCTACTCCCAGATGCGCGCACTCGGAACAGGATCTCCCTGTTCCTCTGCCTCACTGAGGTCCGACTCTGGAGGCTTGGAGGCAGCACGTACCTCCCAGATAGCCCTTTCTTTGCCTCCGACGCAGAGCCCTTGTCCGAGTCTTCCCTAGACTCTAGGACTGGCCCATGTTCCTTCCCAACCTCCTCACTGTCCAACTCTGCTGCCAGCTCCGCAGGCCGCTGGTGGACCACAACAACCTGTATTTTCAAAGGGAACACCAATTTTTTACTCTTTCAACTCAACCATTTCTGGATAAAATGTTTTTTTAAAAAGGATTTAGAAAAAAAGTCACAGATGGAATAGACATGTGGACTTCTCTTTTTAAGGCAATACATTTTTCTTGTTTTGTTTACTTTTATGCATATGATTACAGCTTTAACCTCACTTTATTGCACTCTCAAGCAACATTTAAATGGCCATTAACTAAATAACCCTTATCAAATGCTCCTTCTATGTGGAAAGGTAAGTACATCATACCTGAGAATATACTACATTTGTGCATGCATATTTGAATTACTTCTGACTTCTCTATTCTGCTGATTTGCTGAAAGCATGTTACATTCTGGCTCTCTAAGGAGCTCTTAGTTTCATTCATCAGATGAATAAGCACTTTCTATTGCATTATTTGTTTCTATGTATTCAAGCTCCAAGTTCTGAGAGCCTCTCAGTATGCAATCACTTAGATGACTTAGTTGTATGATTTTCTAGGAAATGAATGAGTACAAATATTTATTCTATACTTCAAAGAATGGAACATTAAAAAGAAGAAAAAAATGAAGTTACAAAAATTTCAAGTTGATGGATGGGATTCTTTTAAAAAAAGATTAAAAAGTTGTTGAAATTGACCGGTTATAGAGTCCAAAATTGGCCACAGATATCCTATTTTCACTGGTAGGTGAATTTATCCTTTGTAATACTAAAATGCCATAAAAGTCCTAAAGAGAAAAATGTGCATGAAGCAGAATTTACTAGATGTCGAACTGACATAAAATAGGGCCACTTGTACTGATTAAGATCTTTGTATTCCAAGAAAAAGAAAGATATTTTCTGCTAATTCTGGTAAAGATATACATATTTTGAACCAATTTTGTTTAAGATTATTTGGTATTTTTGAATGAACACTCAACTATCAATTAACAGTTGCAACTAAATAAACAAAGACAACCAGGAATGTAATGTACTGTAGTATGAACAAATTATGCTAATCATGAAACAGACTATTTATAAATGAGTTGCCCTTGTGATAAACAATGGAAAGTATTTTGATTAAAGCTCCTCTGATGAAGGAATCCTGGTTTTACTCTATCTTTGAAACATTAATAGGATTTCCAAATTCTCACTAATATGCCTGAAAAGAGCTGCCAATGTCATATGATTTATCAAATTTACAAAGGAGAAATATGACCCTTTATGAAATTTTAACAAGAAATTACTCTATCCAAGTTCTTGAAGATTAAAGTTGTCTTTATGTTTGTATATGATAGAGAGAAACAGACAAAGGGAGGAAGAGACAGAGAAAAAATGAATAAAGTAGACCTATCAATGCAAAAATATAATATCTGCAATTCTTAATTTTTAATTGAAACACACTAACTGAAAGCGTAAAAGAATTTTTTATTCTTTACTACACTGTTTACGTTTCAAGTTTTTTTAAAAAAAAGAATCATAAAATTTTAGAGCACAGTGGGGATATTTAAGCATCAAGTCCAATCACTTGCTTATTTAAGACTGCAAACTAAAGCATCCTACAAATACAGTTATCTAGGCTCCACCTATGCAATCTACCATCTCTCTGTTCTACAGGTAATCCTTGACTTACAACCATTTATCTAATAACATGGTCAGAATTCGTGCACTTGGCAACCAGCTTGCATTTACAACTAGTTGCAATGTCCTCTGATTGTGAGTATTGCTGATTTATGGCAAAAGCAGTTATCTATGGAAGAGCAGACTGTTGATTAACAATTGCAGGTACCTGTGCTGCCTGCCCCTTCTCCTATTTAAGCTTTCTATCCCGCACATGCATGATACAATTGCTTATAAAAAGCTGTAATCTTGAAACAGGTGTCGGAGAAGATATGCATGTTCTAGAATGGACGTTGTCTTACCTGAATGTCCCTTTTCTGGGCGCTGCGTACACTATCCATTAATGGGTTAATTTCTTCAGCCTTTGGCAATAACTGAGTGAGAGCTCAATTTCCCTTTCCTGTTGCCCTGCCACGCCCCTCAATCCCATGAACTCCAGTCTGAACGAAGTTATGGGAGACCACACCGTGTCAGATAAGCAACATAACTTTAATGAACCAACTGTAAACAACAAACCACTACTGGCAAGAGCCAACTAAAAAAGAGAAGGGAGGGTATGGATAGTGTACGCAGCGCCCAGAAAAGGGACGTTCAGGTAAGACAACGTCCATTTTCCTGTGCGCTGCTCCCACTATCCATTAATGGGATATACCCAAGTTTAAACCCCATGGGCGGGAAGCTGAGTGCCTCCAGAGTCCTCCTCTGTCACCACCGTCTGCAGCACCCTACGACCGAAGGATGCTTCTGCAGAGCTGTAGGCGTCTATCCTATAGTGACGGATGAAGGGCGTCACCGATGACCAGGTTGCTGCTCTGCAAATATCTGCCACCGACGCCTGCGTTGCCCAGGCCGCCGTTGTGGCCGCGCTGCGGGTGGAGTGTGGGAGAATCCTTCCCGGAGGAGGCTTAGTGTTCAGCTCATACGCTAAAGAGATGCAGGCCTTAATCCATCTGCTCACCGTAGATGCTGAGATCTTCAGTCCCATGGAGGCCGGGTTGAATGACACTAAAAGCGCCTCCGTGCGACGGAAGACCGCCGTCCTGTTAATGTAGATGTGAAGGGCGCGGCGGACATCGAGGGAATGCCATTTTTTCTCCCTGCTGTTGCGCGGGCAGGGGCAGAAGTCCGGTAGGATGAGTTCCTGGGCGCGGTGGAACCAGGAGTTCACCTTGGGGATGAAGGCCGGATCCAGCCGCAAGACCACCGAGGTGTCCCTGAAGAGACAGAGATCCTTCCGGATTGAGAGTGCTGCTAACTCCGAGACTCTTCTGGCTGAGGTGATGGCTAGTAGGAATGTCACCTTGAACGATAGGTGTTTGAGGGCAACTGAGACCAAGGGCTCAAACGGGGGCCCCATTAAGGCTCAGAGAACCAGCGGAAGGTCCCAGGATGGGTACCGGTGCAGGGGGGGGGGGGCACAAGTTCTTGGCACCGTGGAGAAAACCTCTGATGCGCGGGTGATGGGACAGAGCTTGGTAGGGCGGGCATACGATGACTGTGGACAGAGCCGCTGTCTGGCGTTTTAGGGTCGCTGGCGCCAGCCCTTTTTCCAGACCTGACTGCAGGAATTCGAGGATGTTCTGGACCGTTGCTGATGTTGGGTCCTCATGGTGCTGGGAGCACCAGCGGCAGAACACCCGCCACGAAGCCTCATAAATGCGAGTCGTCGAGGGCCGCCTGGCAGCTTGGATAGTATTTACTACCCCATCCGATAGTTTATCTCTTTTTAGGATGACCCTCTCAAATGCCAGACGGTCAATTGTAGCCACTGAGGCTCTGGATGACTGACCGCCCCCTGGCAGAGTTCCACCTGGTGGGAGGGGATCTGCCAGGGATGCCCCACGGATAACACCATGAGGTCGGCGTACCACGGTCGTCGAGGCCAGTTGGGGGCCACTAGCAGTAGGTCAGCCTTCTCGGCCAGCAGTTTTCGGATGAGGCGAGGAAGAAGGGGAATCGGTGGAAAGGCGTAGAGTAGGCCCCTGGGCCACCTGCATCGTAGGGCATCGTGGTCCTCTGCCTGTGCTGATGGGTAGCGGGATATGAAGTGGGTCAGCTGGGCGTTTTCCGGGGTCGCGAAGAGGTCCACCTCCGGCATCCCGAAGCGGGCACTGAGCTCCTGAAATAGGCATGGGTGTAGTTGCCACTCCGCTGGGTCTATCAGTTCACGGCTGAGCCAGTCCGCCCTGACGTTGGTTGCTCCCGAAATATGCTCCACCTTGATCGACAGCAGGTGAGACTCCGCCCAAGCGAATAGGGCCTCGGACTCGAACATCAGCACACGGGACCTTGTGCCCCATTCCCTGTTGACGTGTGCTTTTGCCGAAAAGTTGTCTGTGCGGATCAGAAGGTGCTGGCCTTGAACTGCTGTCTGGAATTGACGTAACGCCAGCCTGATTGCTCGGAGTTCCAGGAGGTTGATGCTGCTGAGTCTTTCGCTCCTGGACCACTGGCCCTGGGCTACCAAATGGTGCAGATGGGCACCCCAACCCCGCAGACTTGCATCTGTGGTTAGTGTGAGTCTGTCCGGGTCCAGGAATTCGCAGCCCTTGAGGAGCGCAGGGGACTTCCACCACCCGAGGGAGAGACGGACCTGAGATGGTATGGTTACCCTGCGCTTCAGGTTGGTCTTGCCTGCTCTCTGGAAGGGCAGCAGGAACCATTGGAGGGCCCGCGAGTGTCTGCGTGCCCACGGAACGATACTGAAGCAGGATACCATCTTTCCGAAGAGTGATGCTAGCTGAACCAGGGGGACTCTCCCCCCTTCCGAGACCTGCTGGATTAGGTCTCGAATGCTCAGGATCCTCTCCTGAGAGAGGAAAACTTGGCCTTTGACTGAGTCGATCTCCGCCCCCAGGTGCAGAAGACGAGATGACGGTTGTAGCTGGCTTTTCTCGAAGTTGATGGAAAAGCCGTGGTCTTGGAATGCCCGCAGGACTCTTTCCATATCCTGGGTTGCCTGGCCGTATGACGACGAGAGGATCAGAATGTCATCGAGGTAACAAAGGATGCGCACTGGGATGGAGTGAAGTGTGGCCGCCACCACCACTAACTTGGTGAAGGTGCGGGGCGCCGACGAGAGTCCGAATGGCATTGCGCGGTACTAGAAGTGCTGGCCTGCGAACTCGAATCTCAGGAAGCGCCGGTGACTGGGATGGATTGGCACATGAAGATAGGCCTCCCGCAGGTCGACTGACTGGAGAAGATCCCCTCTCCTTACGCCCGCTAGTATCGACTTGAGGGAGTGCATTTTGAATCTGCGATACTTTACCGACCGGTTTAGTCGTTTGAGATTCAGAATGGCTCTCCAGCCTCCCGATCTTTTGGGTACCAGGAAGAGGGTCGAGTAGAAACTGGAGCCCTGCTGATTGTGAGGCACCGGTTCTATAGCTCTTATCTCCAGCAGGTGTGCGATCTCTTCTGCCAGAAGGTCTCTGAGTTCCTTGGACTGTGGGACCGGGCAACGTACAAAGCGACTGGGTGTAGGGCCGGAGAATTCGATGGAGAGCCCTGATGAGATCGTGCGCTGAATCCACGAGTCCTCCATTGATCGGGCCCATTGCTGGTGGAAGAGCTGGAGTCTCCCGCTGATGGGCCCCACAGCCCGGGCATCACTTCCCCCTCCTGGCAGTCTTGAAGCCGGCCCCGCGAAAGGGTCGTTTAGCTTGCTGGGGTCGGCCGCGGTCTCGGAACTGAGATCTGTCTTGGTGTCTGCTGGCACTCTGGAAGTGGGAGAGCTGTGGTGGGGGCCCTCTTGGCCCTGCGCTGGACCGAAAGGGCTGCTGGTAAGAGTAAGGTGTGTATCTGCGGTCCTGCCGCCGGTACGCTGATGGGAGCACCTTCCTCTTGTCTTTATCTTCGATCAAGACTGGTTCCAAGGCTGCCCCAAACAAGTCTGGAGCCTTGTACGGGGCTGCGGCCAGCTTCCATTTGGCTTTAAGGTCTGCCTTCCAGGGGCGAAGCCAGAACAGCCTTCTCGCTGTAACGTTCGATGCCAGAGATCTAGAAGCGAATTTGGCGGAGTTCAGGGATGCATCCGCGGCATATTCGGTGGCGGCTACAATCTTGTTCAAGTCCTGGTGCAGCCTAGTGTCTTCCGGGGGCAGCTTTTCCTGTAATTGGTGTAGCCAGATGAGGGTGGCTCTGTTGAAAAAGGAGGTCGCCGTTGCCGTCCTGATTGCCCAAGCCGCTGCCTGATGAGATTTACGGAGGGCCCACTCCGTCCTCTTGTCCTCAGTTTTGAGCCCGTCTACAGCATCCGTGGACACCATCAATGAGGATGACAGGGAGGTTACCGGCTGGTCCACTGATGGCAGAGTTAAAAGGTCCTCCAGCTTCTGGGCCGAGCAGTAGAGCTTCTTGTCCAGGCTGCTCGGGGTTGTTAGCGAGGCTGGCTGCCCCCAGGGGTTCTGGATCACGTCCGAAAAGAGCTGGGGGCAGGGAATACAGTCCTTTTCCTGCTTGGCGGACTTGAAGAGTGCATTGTGGGGTCCCGCAGCTGAGGTATTAGGCGCGGAGATGTCCCCAGGCACACCCAAATTGGTTGTGAGGCGCGCCTTGTGAAGGAGAGATTTGAATAAAGCTGGGCGAAACAGGCCTGTGAAAGCCGGAGAATCTGGCATCAGGCCCTCGTCCTCTGACAACTCAAAGGTCTCTGGGCCGTCCTCAGCTTGGTCTGAATCCTCAGACGAGGATGACTAGGCATGCGCCTGTTGATGCTGGGCCAGTTGGTGCTGGGGCGCCCCCTGTGCTGGTAGTTGGCGAGGGGGGCCCCCTGCGGCCTGTTGCCAGCCTGCAGCCAAGAAGGAGGATATTGTTGAGAGCATGGTTTGAAAGTCTAGCTGGCTGGCTGGTAAGGGCCCTTCTGGGGCACGCAGGCCAGCTGCCGTTGGTGTGAATGTTGCCTCGGCCCCACGGTGGCGCCAGTGAGGTGGGTCCGATAATGGCATATCTGGCAATGAGCGGGATGCTCCTCTGGGCCGAGGAAACTCCTGGTTGAGGTCGGCTGCATTCGGGGTTGCCGGTGTTAGGGCCAGTTCCGTCAGGCTCGTGATGCCCGGGCCCGCCCCCGCGTGTGCCTGGGGCGAGGGGCTAGGAAACTCGGGCCCTTGGATGGGTGTTGCCGCTCTCTCCTTCTGTGCTTTGGCACAGAGGCGCTCTAAGGTCTTATGGCGTCTTGCAGCATCCTTATCGTGGATCTGGGGCGTCTTTTCCCCACGGTCTTTATGATGAGAGGACTGCTTCTTGGAATGCTTTTTGGATTTGGACCCCTTGTGAGGTGGGCTTGCTTCAAACTCCGGGTCCGATGAGAAAGGTGAGTCTGACAAGGCCATGGTTGCCATCTGCCCCTCTTTGCAGGATTCCTTGCCTGTGCTTTAACAGAGGCCCCTGTGCCACCCGCAGAAATGGGGCTTGCAGCAAATAAACCACTGAGATGGGCCCGCAGGTGATGTGGGCCTCTAAGTACCAATGAGGGCGGAGCTAGCCCTATTTGAATGTGGCCAAGATGGCGGCCTGGGAATCCACCGCTAAGGCTGGAGCACGTGGTTATGGAGTACGAGGGCTGGGGAAGCTGCGGTCTCACAGCAGCGGCCCGAAGGTCCTACCGCCTGCCGCGCTCAGCCCGATGCAGCCCCAAGGGCTCTGGCAACGAAGAGGAGGAGGGGGGGCTGCTTGCCTCACCGCGCTGCTCTCCTCTGATCCACGTGCGTTGCGCCGGGCTTAGGTGGCTGCGGACTCACAGCGGCGGCCCGAAGGTCCTACCGCCTGCCGCGCTTGCCCCGAAATGGCTCCGATGGGCTCCTGATAGCAAGGGGGAGGAGGAAGGGGTAGCTTGCCTCACCGTTCTCCGCTCTCTCTCTCCCTCGCCGATCCGACGCGCGGCTGCTCCTATCGCCGCTAGCGGGGGTGTTGCCGAGGCTCGCTCTCCCCTTCCACGCTGTTAAAAGGGAGGCCGGTCTCTCTCCCTCTCCGTGAGAGTTGTAGCCGGCGTGAATCGGGAGCCTCCGGCGGGCGCGATGCGTGGGCGGCCGAAGCGATCACCGCCGCCCAGCTGATGAGCCGATCTTCGCTTCGGCTTGAAGCAGGGAACCGAAAGAAAATAAACTACTCAAAAATAAATAAAAAACCTAGGAAAGGGAAGAAAAGGGCTTGAAGCCTGGAGCTCTAAGAAAAAACACTTCAGTCTTTGCCAATAACTGAGTGAAGACTGGGGATCATGGGATTGAGGGGCGTGGCAGGGCAACAGGAAAGGAAAATTGAGCTCTCACTCAGTTATTGCCAAAGGCTGAAGAAGTTAACCCATTAATGGATAGTGGGAGCAGCGCACAGGAAAACACAGGTGTCAAACTTAATCACACCACGTGACTTATAGTGACTGTTTTTGCCTTTGGGGAGCTGGGGTGGGCGTGGCCTGTGTGTGACTCATCCGGCCCGCGAGCCACCAGTTTGACAGGCCTGCAGTAGCAACAACAACAACAACAACAACAAAAAACAGCCAAATAAAGAGAGTTTTTTCTTCACAGAGACTGAAATGTCTGAAGGAAAAAGCAAAGCCAAGGCAAGCACAATATTGGGAAGGTGCCATTGCTTTACATGTTGCCCATTACTAAAAAAGAAAAAAGCAATTCAAGAATCCTAGAGAAAAAGAGAGGATTTAAAGACAGTCCAGGTCTGTAAGAGTAAAATACTGTTGCATACTAGTAGTATACCAATAGTAGTATAGTATCAATACTAATAGTATGCTAGTAACAAAATATAGTATAGAAGTAATAGTATCAAGTGTAGTATAATAAAAGTTATAAAATATACAGAGCATTGTGTAGTATCAATAGTAATAGAAATATAGCATAAAATAATAGATATAGAAAGAATTTGCACATGTTTGTAAATTTTATTTTTGTATGTTGGATATTTTTTCAAAATTAAAAAAAAGGACCAATCACACACTCTCTCAGCCCAACACACCTCACAGGTTAATTGTTGTGAAGAAAACAGGAGGAAGGAATATTAGGTATGTTCACCATCTTGAGTTAAGTATAATATAAATAATAGTGTGAAAAAAAATCTAATAAAACTAATCTCCCCAACCCTTATTGGGAGATAAAAAGAATTAATTGCCTAGAGTCCTTTGCTTTTGATGGATCTGTTGAGCTTGACTCTATCAAACTGAATATAGTTTAAAAGGAACTCCAAGACAGTATGCCTTCAGGTATTAGAAGCATAGTACCATAAGTACCATCTGTGTTTTTAAAAGATTAAAAGACTTTATTTCATCAACAGAAATATCCTAATCATCCTTGTTGTCCTTCTGTAAACCAGTTCTAAGTTCTCGGATCTTTCTTAAATTATGGTACCCAAAATTGAACAATGAAGATACTTGAAGGAGTATCTGACCGAAGCAGAATACTATAGAATGATTATTTCATGCTGTTTGGAACTTATATTTCTATTGCAACAACTGCATTTTCGTATTTTTTGCAGCCACTTCACACTACTGACTCTTATTCAGTTTGCAGTGAGTTATTATATTTTTGCAAGTACCATAAATTAAGTAACCACAATCCTATACTGTATCTGAAAATTTGATTTTTGTTTCCTAACTGAGCAACTTTATACTTAGACTTTTGTGTCCTGTATACTTAATAAGTTTCAAATTTTAATTTACAACAAACCTTGTTCTTGTGGGTCTTTTACATAATCAGCCAATGCATGTTTCTCTTTCTTTGACTGTTTGACCTGAAATAAATCTTTGCCTCCATTTCTGCAGGGCAAGTATAATCTATCAAAATCACTATGGGGATGTAATGCATGGTGCAGAGTCATCAGTTTTCTTGTTTTTCAGTCCAAACTGTCTAGTTCAGCTTATGTCCAGTTGATAAATCCAGCAGTATATAGTATCACATTGGCATTTCAATTCCATTACTCTTTGTGATTTTGCCCCACTTTATTGCAACTGTGCTTTTCTCTTGGTCAAATTCCATTACAGGTAGTCCTCAACCTATGACCACAATGGAGTCAAAAATTTGTGTTGCTAAAAGAGACAGATATTAAGTGAATTTTGCCTTATTTGATTACCTTTCTTGCCATAATTGTTAAGTAAATCACTGCGGTTACGTTAGTAACACTGTTGTTAAGTGAATCTGGTATTCCCATTGACTTTGCTTGTCAAGTGGCAAAAGGTGATCACATGACTCTGGGACACTACAACAGTCATAATTATGAGTCAGTTGCCAAGTATCCAAATTGTAATCACATGACCATGGGGATGCTGCAATGGTTGTGTGAAAAACAGTCTTAAGTCACTTCTTTCAGTACCACTGTAACTTCGAACAGTCACTAAACAAGCTGTTGTAAGTCAAGGACTACCTCTACTATATGCTAAAAATTCTTACAGTGTTTGTCAATTATTCAATTTCCTGATTTTCCCTAAAGCTTCAGAACATACATATAATGTATATATGAGATACTAGATTTTTGTTGTTGTTTGGTAGCCAAGATTTTTCTTCAAAATCACTGAGAGCAGTATCATGGCAATGCAATGAAAATAATAAGAATGATAATGAGTCACCCTGGAAGATGCCTCTCCTAATGTTGATAAGCCCATAGTTTTCATTTCCAACCACCAATTCTGTCTTCTGCTGCTTATTTTTTCAACAAACATTCTAATATTATTACCAGTTTTTCCATATATTTGATCCAATCATGTGGTAATGGGTCAAATTTTAAAATCAATCCAGACTATACATAAATTGATTTCTTTGGCTTTTGCAGTTCTTCTGAAGCTTTTTATCAATCATAAATTGATTTTTTATAACTTTGTTTTTCCTCTTCTTTCCTTTCTAGTCCATTGTTCTCTCTTTTCCTTCTAAATAATCTTGGATGTTGTCTGCTATTATTATTATATACATAACGTGAAATCAAAGCTACTTTTTTGGCGGATGTTGCCCTTCATTCACACTGAGTTCTTCTCAAAACCTTGGAAGTCATAATGTATTGGCACAGTATGTCTACCAATTCAAGCAGTGTAGCCTTTTGTAACTGACAGATGAAATTTTGCCAATGAACTTTTTTTCTAAGAGTTGTCCAATATGTTTGGTAGGGCACCCAGTGGGTCAATGACCAGTGGGACCACCTTGTCTGGTTTATGCCATAGTTTCATTACTATGTATAATATTTCAAAATATTTTTAGAAACAAGACTCAAGGCATTGGACATATGAAAGTAGATGGAGAAGTCAATGTGTTACAGGGTTAGAAAATGTTAGAAATAAAATTATAATTGAAGGAATTCTTATCTTTTCAGTTGCTTATGCAAACATAAACATAGAGAGTGCCTAGTTTTATTCTTGTCTTATTATAAAACAATATGCCTTTGTGAACAATTAAAAATACAAACATGTGCTACTTTATTAAAACCATATTCTCAGCCTTGTGACCTCCAAGTCTGCTGGATTTCAAATTCTACAATCTCACATGGTTAATAAACATCCTGGTCCTTGGAATGTGGGGGAAATGCATGCTGAGGATTGGCTATGCAGTATATAAATTACAGATAAGACATGCAATTCAGAATAATACTTCCGATACTATTTTTGAGAACATTTCAGGTTGCTTCCTTGTTTAAATCAGATGTACTTTTTACAAGTTTGGCTGGAACCACTGTTTTGATGAACAAGTCAGTCATGCAGAAACAGATAGATTTTTTTTAAAAAAAATAATCTTTCATGAAGCGTTTAGAGAGACTCAACTGGCCAGGAAACAATTTCTCATCATCATTTTTTCTTGCTGTGTCAGCTCTGGAAACAACAAGGCAACCATTTTTCCCTCTTACACTGTTATGCTCAGCAAACCAGATTGATGTGACTGATAAGGGGGCTGTTCTGTTCCATGCCTGCAGCAACTGGAGCGGGAGAGCAACCAAGCAATTGAAAACAGGTAGCAACTATCTCAATTTTCTACTTTCCCTGGTGTGACTCACACAAGTCAGCAACAGACAGGGATGAGGAAATAGGAAGAAAAAGATTATAAGATTATAGCACTTATGTGTCTCAGTGTGTGTACAGATATGCAAGTATTGCTTATTTTTAGTACAGAAATTTAAATTCACACAAGGAATGAAAACTAATTTAAAGTCCCTGATGGGTGCTGTAATCACACAATCACACAATCACAAAGCTCACATTACAACAACTACTTTTTTTTTCATGTCAACAGTGTAATAGAGAAGTTACTTAAAAAAATATATCCAAGAATATATTTTTCAGATTTCCAGATGGAAACAGTATTGTCTAAATAAATCCTCCTTTAGTATATATTAATATACAGAATAACCTCTTTCTATATTGTATATGTAATATAGTCCTCCTCCAGTACTGTGACAAAATCATCCCTTTCCTTATGAGGATTAATTATGCAGTGGGTGGAAAATGACCTTTCCTGATGCAGAAAGCTGTTATCATGTATGTGACCAGAGGGCTGAGTATGTGCATACTGAGGTCAGATAAATTACATGAGGCTATGATGAAGAAGTGACTAGGGTTATAGCAAATTCAATTCAGTTCAAAAATATAATTCAAAACATAAACATGATACTTCTCATTTGATTAAGAATCTTCCTCTCCTTTCACATTAAAAATTGCAGGTGGGAGTCAATATGAGGAGTAGCTCTGGGTGCAACTCAAGGGCTTCAAGTTATGCATCCCTGCATTACTGAAAAGAGTTAGGATTAGTACAATCCCATGTTTAATTACATACAATAACATAGTTATTGACAAAGATACAATTAACTTTTATAGTAATGTTCTTAAACATTACAAATAAAAAGATAAAAGCTAATACAATAAGAAAAAGAAAAGAAAAAATGGAATGTGTAGTAAATAGAGAAATAGGAAAGAAAAAAATAATAAATAAAAAGAAAAAATATATTTAAACACGAGTATAAACAGTCTGAGTTAAGAACATACAACTTAAAAATGATCCCTTGTTACAAATGTACTCTACATTAAAAATGGTAGATGCCTTTCTCTTTCCTTAAGCTAAAGCTTCACAATGTTTTCATGAACCACTGAAAACCACTGAAAACTAACTATATTAAAAATATGCAACTTCAGCTGTTCATGAAAACACTGCATGACTTCAGCGATTCATTGGCTTGAAAAAGGACAACACTGTCTAATAATAGACAGCCTGTACACAAGTATGAGTTCCACCTTACATACACATTAAATATAGGGTTAGGAACAGAACATATTCTTAACCTGGCACTGCAAGCATAAACAATTTTGGAAACTTTATCACCTTCTCTTAAAATATAAGAAATGATTTCTTTTTCCAATAACTCATTTGTAGTTATTAAACCTTGTAGTTCAATTGTAGTCAACAGAAGTCCAGTAAGAATTATCAGAAACAACGTATCTATTTTAACCTTGATCAAATAAAACAACATTATATTCCTTCCTTTTACTTTTTAAAATCTTGCTCTTTAATCCTTTAGGACAAATTATGTCCTAAAACTTTCTTTTTATTTTTTTTCCTTTATCCCTTCCCACAAAATTCTTCAAAACTTTAACAAGTTTTTTTTTTGTATATCCAATATAGTGATATCCAGATCACTCTTTTGCTGAGTTATTAGCATATCCCTTTTAATTATTAAGATGCCATTCATTTGGTTTCATTGTATACCCAATGTAGCATCTTTTCTTTATTACTCTTGTAGCCTGTCATTTTTAAATCCACTTTCAAATCTTGTCTTATGAACAAAATTTGTTCCTCTTCCATAACACTTTTTAAATATACTGCGTCTATAATGGTGGATACTTCTAAAATTAATTTCTGAGCCCACTGTTCACAGATATCCATCAATATGTCCACAGATATGCATCAATATGTCCAAAATTAAATTACAGGTAATTCTCAAGGTATGACAGATCATTTAATGACTGTTCAAAGTTACAACATACCCCCCAAAAGCTATATATGACCCTATTTCAAAGGGTCATATCAGGAACATAGTAGTGCAAGAAAACTGTTTTCTACACATGTACCAATCTAATAGTTAGGCCTTTACAAATGAAAAGTGGTTAACTGCTATATGTGATGTTATGGGCTTGGCTTGAATGAGGTTTCTTGATATATTGAAATTTCATGTAGTACTTTGGATAGGCTACTGCTTGTTGCATCATCTGTCAAACTATAGCAAATTAAAACAAAGAACTAGCTGCTAAAAGAAAAGGAGATTTAAATGAAAGTCAAGCAAAACTAGCAAGGCATGAGACATCAGAGGTTTTATTTAATTCATTTTTAAAAAGTCACAAACCTACAAACCTCAAAGGTTCTTAGCTCCAGGTATACATCTATTAAATTAAGGAAACAGAACAGTCAGGGGACCTTTTGCATGCCAAATATGAAATACTTGATACATTTGCATGCAGTTGTAAAAAATAATGCCATGGGCTAATAATTCTTTTAATCGTCCTTCACTAAAGCACATTTCAAAAAACTAATAGGCTTAAATAGTTTAAAGATTAAATAACGATCACTTAAATACTGCAGTCATAGCAAGAGAGATAATGTATTTGTGATTTAGAGCAAGAATCATGGGCTTTTCTTTCTATTTATTAGAAATATAATATGTTTGGCAAACTGGGCTGCCCAAGATGATAAATGCTGCACCAAACAATTTTCTTGCTCTTTAGAGAAATGGTCAATTCAATTATGTTACATAGAAGCTCTCCTTTCCCTCTTTTCAAAATGTCTGCGTTGTGCTGTATCCTGCTACAAACAACCCATTTATATTCCAGCACTGTAGGACACTTGTTTTATTGACGCACATCTCTGCTTATGTACTGTCAACAGTATACTATTTCTCTTCTCCTGCACTCAGTGTTCCTTTCTACCTGCACGTTTTGATTCTCCCTCTCTGAATATTGAGGTTATAAATATTTTTCATCCCTAAATGTATATACTTAAATAAATAAGTGTCTGAAACCCAGCAGCTGTCAAATGAGACAACAAAATACACTGGCACACCATACTGTGGGGTGATTCTTTTTTTCTTTTTTCTTTTGGCAGCAATGGATTCTAATTCAGAGATTTTAAGCTTTGCATTAATATTGGAACCTGTGAAACCTGGAGCCAGGTATTTTCTCCTGATAGTACTGTTTTGTTTCTTGTGTTGTCAGTTACTAAAGACCCTAATTTTGCTAGAAACAAACAAGTAGAGACATTTTTCAAATATGAAATGAATACATTTGGCTTGAGCTCATTGAGTTAAAAGCCTTTTATGTGCTTCTAAATAGGATGCACTTTAATACAATATTCTTCATCTTGAGTTCTTTTCTAGTATTTAGTCAAGGAACAGAGGGGAAAAATGTACCTGCTCTTCAAAACAAGGATTTTATATTTACAGCTTTTATTGGAGTCAAGCAAGATTCTCATATACAGGACCATTTTTCACAGGCGTAACATTGTCAAAAAGAATTTGAATATCGACATCCGTCCCTGGATCCGGCAATATTGGCCAACTACCGTCCTGTCTCCAACCTTCGCTTCATGGCGAAGGTTGTGGAAAGTGTGGTCGCGTGACAGTTCCCACAATTCCTGGAGGAAACATCTTATCTAGATCCGTTCCAGTCTGGGCACAGCACGGAAACAGCATTGGTTGCGTTGGTTGATGATCTCTGGAGGGCTCGGGACAGGGGTTGCTCCTCTGTTCTGGTCCTGTTAGATCTCTCAGTGGCTTTTGATACCATCGACCATGGTATCATGCTGCACCGGCTGGAAGAGTTGGGGGTGGGAGGCACCGTGTTGCGGTGGTTCTCCTCCTTTCTCTCCGACCGGTCACAGTTTGTGTTGGCAGGGGGGCAGAGGTCGACCTCGAGGCCTCTCATCTGTGGAATGCCGCAGGGATTGGTCCTCTTGCCCCTTCTGTTCAACATTTATGTAAAGCCGCTGGGCGAGATCATCCGTGGCTTCGGGGTGAGATACCACCAGTATGCTGATGACACCCAGCTGTACATCTCCACCCCAGGCCACCCCAATGATGCCCTTGAAGTGATGTCATAGTGCCTGGAGGCTGTGCGGATCTGGATGGGGAGGAACAGGCTCAAGCTCAACCCTTCCAAGACTGAGTGGCTGTGGCTCCCGGCATCCCGATATAGTCAGTTGACTCCATCACTGACTATTGGGGGCGAGTCTTTGGCCCACACAGAAAGGGCTCGCAATCTGGGAGTCCTCCTGGATATGCAGCTGTCCTTGGAGGAACATCAGATAGTAACCAGGGGGACCTTTTGTCAGGTTCGCCTGATTCGCCAGTTGCGGCCCTTTCTTGATCGGGATTCCCTGTGCACAGTCACTCATGTCCTTGTCACCTCTCGCCTTGACTACTGCAACGCTCTCTACATGGGGCTCCCCTTGAAGAGCACCCGGAGGCTCCAACTGGTCCAGAATGCAGCAGCGCAGGTAGTGATGGGAGCAGCATGGCGCTCCCGTGTAACACCGCTCCCGTGCGAGCTGCACTGGCTCCCGGTGGTCTTCCGGGTGCGCTTCAAGGTTATCACCTTTAAAGCGCTCCATGGCATAGGGCCTAGCTATCTTCGAGACCGCCTGCTGCTACCGACGACCTCCCATCGTCCCGTGCGCTCCCACAGAGAGGGCCTCCTCAGGGTGCCATCAGCCAATCAATGTAGGCTGGTGACCCCCAGGGGGAGGGCCTTCTCTGTGGGGGCACCTACCCTCTGGAATCAGTTGCCCCCAGAGATAAGGAGAATCCAAGACCTTAGTGCCTTCCGCCGTGCCCTTAAAACCCACTTTTTTCAGCAAGCCGGGCTGGCTTAAGAAGAAATTTTAAATGTTTTAATTGGTTTGTATTTTTAATTTTGGGCCAAATTTATATATATTTTAATTGTTTTTTAATATTTGTATTTTATGTTTTTTAATTCTGGCTGTACACCGCCCTGAGTCCTCAGGGAGAAGGGCGGTATATAAATTTAATAAAAAAAAAAAAACATCAAAATGAGTTTTTAAAAGAGATCGTTCAGCAGTGTTCATTATCAATTAGTGTAGTTATAAATTTGTTAAGAAGTAGTGTTCATTCATTTATTTAAATAAATGTTCCAACTCTAATGATTCAGTGAAAAATAATGCTTTAAGGCAAACCAAGGTTTTCTGGATTTAGTATTTTAATCAGCTGAAGTTTAAAATTTGTTAATTTATTTGGGATATCTGTCCATTTGTTTATCTCACTTCTGTAAATTAAAGACCAAGTTGCTTGCTTATTCTAGAACATAAATCTGTATCATTGAAGATTATCTACTCAACTTGATTAAATATAAGACAAATGCCTAATTTAAGTTAATTAAAATATTTACAAATAGGTTTTCTCTGCAGTAATGTTATGTTTATTCCATGCACAGAACCTATTGAAATCAGCAATGGAAAGCCTATCTGGAATAAATTCAGAAGGCATATGTAAATAATATATCCACACTTCCATCAAAAGCACCATGTTCTTTTTCCTGTATCCTGCCAGTAGTCCAGAAAAGGAAAGCGGGATGTTCCATAGATTTGGATCTGCAATCCCAACAAACTCTAAAGGAATATAAGTCTCAGTGGAAACAAAATATGAATATATTTTAAATCTTAAATTACTAAAATATATGACAACATAAAGTAGCCATTTAATTTTTAGAAGACCACAACTAAATATTGTTCCTACTACAGAGTAATTCCACAAAATTGGGATAATATGGTTTGTTTTATAACATAGACTCAGCTTTCAGAATACATTGCAACATTTCCCCAATCTAGGTCTTCCTCATAGATGGCTATGTTTAGCCTAGGTCAGTGATGGTTAACCGTTTTGATGCCGAGTCCCCAAACCACGCACATGCGAATGCACGCACACATGCCCGAATCCCAAAATGCAATGCCAGCGCCCCCCACGCGTGTGCATGAATCCCCTGTGCATGTGTGCCTGGCCCCTGTGTGTGTGCATGCGTCCCTGTGCATGCATGCGTGTCCCCCACACATGTGCCCCGGTCCCCATGCCCCCTGTTTTTGCTTCCAGGTGGTTGCAGGAGTCTTTCCAGGCCCAAAATGGGGTGCAGGGGCACCATGTGGGTCCCCCTCATGGCCCGTTTTCAGTCTGGAAAGACTCCTGCACCAACCTGGAAGCAAAAATGGGGCATGGGGGCACCGCGTGAAGCCCCCACCCCATTTTGGGCATGGAAAGCCTTCTGCACCAACCTGCACCCCCACGCATGTGCAGCAGAGACCCAAAGATCAGCTAGCTGGTGGGAGATGCGCATGCATGGTGAAGCTGGGCTGGAGTGACAGTTGCCCTGCCCTCAGAGAGGGCTCTGCGTGCCACCTGTGGCACATGTGCCATAGATTCGCCACCATGGGCCTAGGTGATGGGAAGGTATGATACAATCTATCTGTAAAACCATAATTTAGGAGTACTGTATATATTATAGGAATCTTGTAATTTTATTATACTCAAGTAAAGTTGGTAAACAGAACAATAATTATTATTAACAAAAATAACAACTGGGTTATTTTTTGTTAATAAATTAACAATACTGAACGATTATCTTAATGCATTATGAAGTGAATAAAATTTGTATTTCAGTTAATAATCATACATATATTAAAAGGAAAGATATTTATTAAGCTATAGGTTTTCATATACAATTTGCAGTGATAGATTAGATCAGTGGTCCCCAACCCCCGGTCCGCGGACCGGTGCCGGGCCGTGGAGTACCTGGCATCGGGCCGCGCAGCGGCCGGGGGACATAAACGATGCAGCGCAAAGGCTCCTGGGCCGTGCGCAAAAGCTCCTGGGCCGTGCGCAATGGGCCGTGCGCAAAAGCTCCTGGGCCGTGCCCCCACCCCTGCGCACGCTCAGCGGGCCGCGGCGATAAAAAGGTTGGGGACCACTGGATTAGATTGTGCAAACCAGTTTTCCACAGATTAAACAAATACAAGATTTATATTTTAGCTTTATAATTAGTTAAAGCCAATAAACACCATTTCATGAGGTAAAAATAATGAAACATTCTATTTCATTAAATCTCATATTCACTCTGTATCTCCCAAAGTGTAAGTAAATCTACTTTAACATACTCGCTTATGAAAATAATGCGTCTTTTTAAACTGTTTTAAACTCCACAGGCTTCAACCACCATGCTTGTGAAATTATGCAATAGATATATCATGACAGTAATTTACTATAAAAAAAGGGATAATGCCAATTCTTAGCTTTCCCTAATTCAAGTTCAAGACTTTTCTATTTTTAGATCCATTGGCCAACACATAAAAATAGGAATGGGTTTATATAAACCATTCACGGTACTTTAAAAATCATCTGAATAAAATTAACTTTATACTCTCCAAGAATATAATCAAGAAGAACAGATACTTAAAAATTTTTTTGTTGTTGTTAAATTTAAAGTTTCACATTTCTGCATATATATCTTTTCTGTTGAGGTAGGCAGCAAGCATATCAGGGAACATAGCACAAGTATAAAGCAAAACTTCTCTTTGGTAATGTGACAATGTACATGTAATGAGAAGGAATTTTATCTTTGATTTTCCACTCCATATATAGAAATATAAAGCCTACATAGTTTCCAAAACACTTGTTTAATCTGTATTCATGAATCTGAGACGATGAAGAATGGAAAGATGGATGCTACTCTATTTTTTTCCCTCATAAACATTTATGACATCTGAACATAACCCATTGGCTCTTTTATTATTTAAAAGTGTAATATAAAAGGAGCATTGACCTTAGATACAATTTCTGTTCTTATAATATTACAAGGATGAAGATACATTGTAGACTTTTAAAAAATCCTTCTTGGTGCAAAATAGATTTAATAATCTGCTAGACAGACTAAAGAAACTACTTAGTTTTTGAGCCCTGAGACACTTTATATAAACTCTAGGGAGCTAAACTTTTCAGCCATTATTCCAGCCTGGCTCCCAAATTAGAAGGCCACATGAGTAAAGAGTCATAGTTCTTAGAAATTCTAGAACTCTACAGTAATCCTAACACTGGTGGGGAGCACTAGACAGAAAAGCTTGTGTTATATGTACAGAAGCTATTGACATATTGTGCTTTTATGATTTTATTGCTCATCTTATTCATAGTAGATTGTGCTTTGTAAATGGCTTCTACATTAATAATCTTTTTGTCATGAGATATATAGATATCAAGCGTAACTTTGCACATAATCACATGGGTAGATGCACAGATTCAATATTATTTGAAAAAGAAAGTCAGAAGTCATCACTGCCTTCTCTTGACAAGAACAGGAAACAACGGCTTCTTACAACAATTGTTACTATTTATATTAGAAAAATGTGTTCCTGCCAATTTATACACAGGTAGTCCTTGGTTAATTATGTTAATTGTGACCAAAATTTCCATCACTAAAAGATGCAGTTGCAAAGTGCAACACCACATGACCCTATTGCTAAGCAACAGCAATCCGAGGACTCCTCTTGTCATTAAGCAAGGCTTGTGGGTAGGGTTGCCAGGTCTGCTTCCAAAAAATAGCAGACAAGCGGGGTGGGGGTGGGGTGGGGTGGGGGGGTTAAGTTGTAAAAAAATATAAAAAAATTACAATAAAATTATATATTTTCTTACAAACATTTTAACACGTATTAAAATAATCACTTCAAAACTTTACTTAAAATTCAAAACATCAAATATATTATAATGATATATAAAATATTAAATTACATTTTACTTTGCTGTCGTGTGTATTTTTTATTTGACTGCGCAGCTTTGATCAATTCTTTGTGTTTAAGGAATAATTCTTTAATTTCAGTACAACGTTGAGAAATATTAAAAAATATACAAAGTTCACTTCGAACTGATGGTACAAGCAGTTGGTTACGTTCGTCAGTCCACAAATTTCCCATGACGCTGAAAATTCGTTCAATGTTTGCATTTGATACCGGAATTGATGCACAATACTGGAACAGTTTCAGTAAACTCGGAACTAGCTCTTTCTTGAAAAAGTACGTCCACTTATCAAGGGATGAATCGCCCTGCAGATGAACATAAACTTCTTCTAAGGCAGAAATTTCATCGAAGAGAGTGTTGGGTGGAAGTTCTTCTCACCATGGTGATAACCAGATGTTCGTCATTTCTTCTAAAGTTGGAGGATTATTGCGATCAATCAGATTGAAACAATTTAGCGTCTCATATACTGAATCAGTGAAATTATACCACTTTTCTAGGTACGCAATGGCTCTTTGATACACGTTGATGGCCTCTTTCTTGAACTTTTGCATGGCATTCTCAGGCAAATGTTTTTTACGTAAGGCAAATAAAACTTTCATTCCAAAAAACTGCTCATCGTATTTGTCACGAGTGTTTCCAGGATTGCTGTGGCTATCTGCCTACTCACAAACAGTATGGTTTTAATCAAGACATCTACTGTTGGCAATTACCTGCAAGCCTTCCCCGCCCTAGTTAATTGCAGGTTAACTCCCTATATAAGCAAGGACCTTTTGCTTGCTACCCGGGCCTAGTCTTCTAGGCCTAAATGCACAGCTCCTGCAGGAAGCTTGGTGCAACGCCACAGATGGGAGAAGAATGCAGATAAGGACTCCAGACGTCGTTACAGAGAGACTCCCACGGATGCTTGCCTTTTGCTGTTTTGTAGCATGCAAGCTATCATCGGGACTGATGTTGCTGGACCTTCTTCCTCCCACAAGCTTCAAGCAATGTTTGCTGTTTGAACTGTTTTTACTTCAGGTGACTTTCAGCTGTGAAGCTCGTGCTGCTCCCATTATGATGGCCTTGATGATGTATCGACGCCGAAGCTGCTTACCTTCATGCTAGCTTTATTCTTTTGTGAACTGTTTCGGTATTGTGGAGAGGGATCTAGGGAGATAGCCTTGCTTCACATACCCAGATAAGACTTTGTTTTTAATGTGTTTTCTTAAAGACATAGTGCTTTTTAAATGTTTTAAAGTAAATTATATTTTTACACAAGACGCCTCTGCCAGAATCATTTCAGTCTCAGTGTGTTTACTCATGAGCTGGTTCACGGTCCGGGGTACCCCTCAACCCCATTTCGTCACAGTATTTTTTGTCTCATTCTAACTTATGAAAAAAAAGACAAAACGCGATTCTCCTATCCTTATTCTCTTAGACTGTACAGCTTTAGATTACGTACCATTTCATCATAAAGCTTTTGAATAAAAAAAAATGTCCATTATTTTGTGAAAAAAAAATAGTGAACATAATGTGAAAAAAGTGGACTGTCCGCTCAAATAGTGGACACCTGGCAAGCCTACTTGTGGGTGGTTAAACAAGTACCAAGTAAAACATGTACTTTAAGGTAGGATGTGAGCATGGTAAAACCAGGGCTGGTTGCTGCTTGGTAGGAGACAGAGTCCAGGTAGCCTATTTGAAGGGGCTGGAAAGAGTGCCAGTAACTCATCAGAGTGACTTAAAACCTTCCCTGCTAATTTCCCCTTTGACTTAACTTGTGAGAAGTGGCAGGGAGTGTTACAAATAGTAATCACATGACCATGGAAGGCTGCAAATGTTGTTTAAGTGTGAGCCAAGCACTCAGATTGCAATCATGTGACCCAGGAGTGGGTTTCAAAACCCGTCACTACTGGTTCGCTCGTGCGCGATGCTTCTGCACATATGCAGAAGCATCCGGGCGGAACCTCCCACCGCTGCTACCGGTTCGCCTGATCCATGTCGAACTCTGTTAATCTGTAATCTGAACTGGTAGCAACCCACCACTGATGTGACCATCAAGGTATTAAGACAGCCTTAACTTCATGGATCAGTCATAAGTACCACTTGTTCAATGCTATATTTATTTATTTATTTTATTTATTTATTTGTTCAACTTGTATGCCGCCTTCCTCCGAAGACTCAATTTCGGTTACTAAATGAATGGTCATTAAGCAAGGAGTACTTGTGTTATAAACCTGTCCAAGTTAAAATTAAAGTGCAAGTAATAGACTCAGCAGTGGTTGCTAGCATGCAACCTATTCACACTACAGTTTTAATAATAAAGCAAGGTTCACACTTCAAATGAACTGCAACAGTGACATTTGTGTTGGCTATTGATCAGCACAACAGTGATGTGTTTCCCTTTAAACAGCAAGTTCAGTTTCTACTATTGTGCACTTGTAAGCCAGTACGTCTTTAAATAATTTTAAAAATATTTTTATTTAAATTATTACTTTAAATTTAAAAATCAATTTCTGAGTCAGGGTCACCAATCTAGATTCATTAACATATTCTGAAATTCTCTAATCAATTACTTAAAGGAAAGGCTTAACTTTCCTTTATTGTTTCAATTTTCCCCCCAAACTCCCACCGTTCCCTGCAAGTCCAGGAGCCAACTCTAAACTTGCACCTCCAATAGGTCTTGGCTGCTATCCGTCCGGAGGAGCAGCACAGTTCTGAGAGCAGCCACAGTTCAAGGAGTTTGATTTCAGAGAGTCCCAGGAAGAGTTCCCTGAGACTGCAGCACCACCCAGAGTATAACTGTGTTACTGTTATACATAGCAAACAAGGCAAACAAGACAAAACAAAACACAGCAAAGTATCCAGACTTCGGTAACAGCATGTGAGGCTGAAAAAAGCAACGCTTGTTCTCCTCCCAACAGCGTCTCTTTAAATCTCATTCCCCAGGTGAGCCTTGTGAAAAGGGGCAAGGCGCCCACCTCCTGAGTCGTCCGGTTGCCCTGCACTGATCCCGCCTCCTCTCCATTCTTCATGCTTGGGGATCAGAGGGGGGGGAAGGTAATTGCTTGCCGCAGGAGCTCCGTTGCTTCTCTGCTCCACTGCCTGCCCTGTCCTCCCCCCTTACCTGGTCCTCTTGTGCCCCCTCTCCCTCACTGGTGACCACTGCCCAGGCCAAGGGACCTAGGACTGCCTTGTCCTGCAGCTCTGGTCGTTCTTCTGTTGGCCCTAGCTCTGTCTTGTCCTCCTCCTGCTCAGATTCAGGCTCCGATGGTGTCATGACATTACTATAAAAACTTATTGCAAATAGAATAATGTAATTTATATCCAGGTGTTTAAATATTCATATTTTTGAATTGTATTTTAAATTGAAAATAAACTATATCACACTACAAACTACTTTCTGCCCTTAATCCATCTCACTAAATTAAATACTTTAATTAAGTAATGCTTATTTAATATATTCCAAATCAGAGTAGAAGACATTGTGACAAGATTTATTTTCTGCCTCTGCAAGAAATAGACTGATGAAAATTACATCCAGCAAAACCAAAGCTATTTTCACTTTACACTACCAGACTTCTGGTGAATTGATTTTTCTCATTTAATTATAGTGTAATAGCAGTCAACAGCACATTTGGTGAAGCTGGATTCACAACTTCAAGGTTTCTGCTTTCTGCCTTGAGTTTTACTAATTTTTCTGGCCAGGCATGTTCAGACATAGAATATATTTCCTGAAGCACATTTTCAAATTTGCAAATTAGAGCTTTTACGTTTTGCCTAACTTGTGTGCCTTGCATGTTTGTCAGAACTCAATTCTCTATATTCTTAGGCAGCCTGTTCTTTAGCTATGCTGATTGAGAAGTTTAAAAATTCCAGTCTCAACACATCTGAACATGCCAAGGAAAGCAAGGCTGCTCTAGTTTAACATCAACAGTACAACAGTATTGCATTTTGAACAAAATCCATAACGTAATCTGCTTCAATGGCATATCCATTCACCTTCACTGTTTCATGAACAGTCAACAGCTCATTTTTCCCAAAGCAGCATTTTGATAAGAAGATATCATCTGAAGGGCAAATGTCCATCCTGCTCTAAGAACATCGCATTAAAGCTAAAGAATTTTCAAAATTCAAATGACAAATTTACACCTCTAGTTTATTTGATAGCATGCTATTTTATTCTATGATTATAAGATACTTCTGCTGTTTCTAGAAGCAGCAAATGATCAATGATAGCTGCTGAAGTTGCAAATACTCCAGGAATTAGAAATTGAAATAAACGCTGGCACTTCTAGAACTGAAGATGGCCCTCAAGGACAGGTAACAGCTGGGAAAGGATCTTGATCTCCTGAGATATTTAGAACTGAATGTAAAACTGTACATTCATAATACATTAGAAATTTATTACATTATATAACAAAACTGTTGAACCAAGGAACACGTAATAGCTGAAGAATCAAAAGATAGCCCGAATTGAAGTTAGTTTCCCATTCTTAAATATTTGTTGGCCAAATTTGGATCACCACACCCAATGAGTTGTGAAGATGGAAAGAAGGGTGCCTTGAACTATCTTGGCAGGTACACACTTGCAGTTTAAGTGGTTTGGCATGAGAAGTAGCATATCTTTCTTTCTTTGCCAAACTGTGTTAACATAATTCTATTCATATCAGCCTCTTCATAAAAAGTATAACTTGGCAAAGGTGAATATTTTGAATACCACCATGTATACTTTATGTTTTATATAGCTTTATATAAGATTCCATGAAAATATTTTAAAATCTGAGTTTTCATGGACAAAATACAGCTAACATTTGTGGTAAGGAAGAACCTTATGTAACCCTATCCCATCACCACCAATAATAATAATAATAATAATAATAATAATAATAATAATAATAATAATAATAATAATAATAATTATAGCCATGTTTAATAAAGATTATTATTATTATTATTATTATTATTATTATTATTATTATTATTATTAATAATATTATTATTATTTATTAAATTTGTATACCGCCCTACTCCTGAAGGACTCAGAGCGGTGAACAGCCAAAAGAAAAAATACATATAATACAAATGTTAAATGTTAAATAATGGAGCCTCATTGTTCAGAACTGAATTTCAAGTGTACATAAAGGGAAGAAGACAGTTTACCAGTAGTAGTTGATTTTTAAGCATTTGCTTGAGTTCCCTGCCTGGGCAACTTTTGCTCTATGGCAGAGGTGTCAAACTCGATTTCATTGAGGGCCACATCAGGGTTGTGTTTGACCTGTGAGGCCAGGATGGGCATGGCCAGGATGGGTAGGGCCAGCTCAATGTCACTTGTGTCGGGGGTGCCTGTGGTGATCTGCGGGACCTGGTGCCCTCCAAGCTCTGTTTTCGCTGGCAGAGGGTTGCAGGAGGCCATGGCAGCCAAAACAGAGCTTGGGAGCCCGTTTTCGCTGGCAGAAGCATGGCAGTCCGGTTCTCCACTGTTTCCAGGCCAGCCCTGCAGGCCAGATCTAAGTACCCTGCAGGCTGGATCTGGCCCCGGGCCCTGAGTTTGACAGCCCTGCTCTATGGCTTTCAGTCCCAGGGGAAACGGTGCCACTCATTCTCCAGGAGTTTCCTGAGGAATTTTAATGCTAAGAATACCGCAGGACCACAAATTCTTCCTGAAGTATAACAATTTGTCTCAGTATCATTTTGTAATGATTGTAGACTGTTTGCACTGATTACCTACATTAAAAACTTCTACAATTAGACAACTGTATTTTCTTACTTCTGGACTCCAGAGGGTCACAAATTGAAATATTAGCAAGTCATATACACAGATCAAAGGAATTTTAACTACAAATTGTAGTCGTATGTATGATTTTCTTATTATATCTTAATGAATTGAAATGAGTATTGTATTTTTAACAAATGTATTGCTTTTTTGTTATTTATGTTTCATTATATTTGTATGCTTAGAATTGTCCAATTTAGGGGCTATTAAAAATAAACATTTATCATTTGAATAAGATATAGGCTTCCATTCGTATATTTTTCATTTTATGAAATATGGAAGCTATAAATAGAGTAGGATCAAGAAAATAATCCAAAGAGTAATATAGCTAGCAACGGTTCACCTAAGTTTATAAAACCTGTCTCCAATATTCACATAAATGAAAGTATCCATGGTAGTCCACTATGAACAATATTTTAGTTATGGTACTCTTCTAGACAACTTGGTTCACCACAACTCACCTCACAGGATTGTTATTGTGAAGAATGGACGTTGGCTTACCTGAACGTCCCTTTTCTTGGCGATGCGAAGCAATTCAATGGTGGGTTCTCTCATACTTGGTTTATTGGGACTGAGTGTAGTATGTCTTTAAATTTTCTTGTCAGGCCATGCCTCCTTGGCTATGTTGATCTCCAGTTATTTCTCGAAGACGTCCATGGAAGACGTGACCAAAGGAGAAACACAAACAACTTCCCGGGAGGTCCCCCAGGCAGCCTGAGTGGTGGGTTGAATTGCTTTGCATCGCCAAGAAAAGGGACATTCAGGTAAGCCAACGTCCATTTTCCATTGCGATGCTATGCAATTCAATAGTGGGATATGCCCAAGCACAGAGTCAATGGGAGGGAGGCTGGCTGGATCCCGGGATGCCAGGAGAGTGGACAGACTGAAGTACCCTACGCCCAAAGGAGGCCTCCGCCGAAGCAAAGGAGTCCAATCTATAGTGTCTAACAAAGGGCGAGAGGGATGTCCACGTAGCAGCCCAACAAATGTCTAGCACCGATGCCTGAGTGGACCAGGCAGCAGACATAGCCGCGCTACGTGTGGAGTGAGCCCAGATCCTACCCGACAATTGCTTGCCCTGAGTGCTATAAGCTAGCGAAATGCATGCTTTAATCCATCTGGCAACTGTCTGCGAGGATACCTTCTTCCCCATGGATGCAGGGTGAAAGGATACCAGGAGTGCTTCCGACTTGCGAAATGATGCAGTCCTGGCAATATAATGACGCAAAGTCCACCAGACATCCAGCATGTGCCACTGGATCTTCAAAGGGTGTCTAGGCTGTGGGCAAAAGTTGGCCAGTATAACCTCTTGACCCCTGTGGAATGGCGAGTTCACCTTTGGCACAAAGGCAGGATCCACAAAAGTGTTGGCGTGGAACATGCACAAGCTACTACTTATAGACAATGCCGCCAGTTCAGAAATCCTCCTCGCTGATGTAATGGCAAGGAGAAAGGCCAATTTGAAAGACAAAAAACGGAGACTAACTGAAGCCAATGGTTCAAAGGGGGTAGTGGTAAGGGCCCTTAACACTAGGGACAGATCCCAGGAAGGGTAGCGATGAATGACAGGAGGCCTTGTTAGTGGCCCCCCGCAGAAAGCCTCTAATTCGAGGATCGTGAGACAGAGACTGGGCAGCATCCGGAGCCAGTACTGTTGACAAGGCGGCTACCTGGCATCTCAGTGTTGAAGGGGCAAGGCCTTTGGTCACACCTGATTGCAGGAAGTCTAAAATGTCAGATATGGTCACCAACGTGGGGTCAACATGGCTGTTGGGGTACCAGAGACAGAAGACTTTCCAAGAGGCATCATAGATTCTGATGGTTGAAGGACGCCTAGCGACCTGGATGGCATGAATGACATTACCCGAAAGGTTGTCTTTCCTCAGGTGGATCCTCTCAAGTGCCATATGGTTAATTGCAGCCACTGGGGGTTTGGATGAAGTACAACCCCCTGGCTGAGAGAGATCTGATCCTGAGGAATGCGCCAGGGTCGATCCACGGAGAGGCTCACCAGGTCGGCAAACCAGGAACGACGAGGCCAATGAGGTGCCACTAACAGAAGCTCTGCCCGTTCGGACAATAACTTGCGAATCACCCTTGGAAGGAGGGATGGGGGGAAAGGCATAAAAAAGCCCCGGAGGCCACGGGCAACGTAGGGCATTGAAGGCATCAGCCCCCTGCAAGGAAACCTTGTGTCAAACCTGGGCAGTTGAGCATTGTCCAGTTGGGTGAAGAGATCGACCAACGGTTGACCAAACCTGCGGACCATGTCCTGAAATAGAGCTGGATGTAGTCTCCACTCTGACGGATCCAATTGTTTCCTGCTGAGCCAGTCCGCCCTGATGTTGGATGCCCCCGAGATGTGTTCCGCCCGTAGTGATAATAGGTGAGTCTCTGCCCACTCCAGTAATGATTCTGCCTCCCTCATCAGCAAGCGTGAGTGAGTGCCCCCCTCCCGATTTATGTGGGCCTTTGCGGATATGTTGTGGTTAAGACCAGAACATGACGGTGAAGTAGAGTGTGTTGGAAATGTACCAGAGCGAGATGTACTGCTCTCAGCTCTAGGAAATTGATATTGTCTAGGCAGTCTGTGTGTGACCAAAGTCCCTGAACTACCTGAGACTCTAGATGGGCTCCCCAGCCGGAGAGACTCACATCCGTTGTGACTACCACTTGGTTAGGTTCATAGAACACACACCCTTTTGACAGAGCCCCCGATGCCCACCATTGGAGGGATGCACGTACCTGAACAGGAAGGGATACCTTGGTCGTGGACGAGCCATGTCCCGTTCTCTAAAATGGTAGGAGAAACCACTGGAGCGGTCTCGAGTGTCTGTGTGACCCTGGCACTTTTGATAAATTTGCCAAGCAGTTGTGATAAGCTTAGTAATGTCACATGTTTCAGGGACAGAATGTGATGAACCAACGCTTTGATGTTCTGTTGCCGGTCGAGCAAAAGAAAAACCTGGAGCCGCTCCGAGTCGATCTTTGCTCCCAGGTGTATGATGGACGTGGTGGGAATCAGGTGGCTTTTCTGGAGATTTATGAAGAAACCGTGTAGATTCAGGATACAACAGACTGTCAGCAAATCCTATTGAGCTTGGAGGTGGGAAGGAGACAGAATTAAAATATCGCCTAGATAACAGAGGATAATAGGGACCAGGCGAATTGAGGCAGCCACCGCGGTGAGAAGTTTGGTGAATGTCCATGGTGCCGATGAGAGGCCGAACGGCATTGCCCAATACTGGTAATATTGGTTGGCATACGTAAATCTGAGATATCTGCAATGGTGTGGATGGACCGGCACGTGGAGGTGTGCCTCCTAAAGATCCAAGGAGGTCATAACGTCCCCTTTCCATATACAGTCTAAGATGGTCGTGAGGGACTGCATCTTGAACCTCTTGTAACAAATGAAGTTGTTGAGATGCTTGAGGTTCAAGATGGCCCTCCAACCCCGACAACTTGGCCACCAGGAACAATATGGAGTAAACTCCTGTCCCGCCGGTACCCTTTCTATCGCCCCTATTTCCAGCAGATGCTGGATCTCTGCCCTTATATTGTCTTGCCTGTCCTTGTGACGGGAAACTGGAGAAGGAATGAAAAAATCCTTGGGAGTAGCTCGGAATTCCAAGCGAAGTCCTTGTTTCATCGTCCATTGCACCCAAGAGTCGGATGTGGTGGTCTCCCACAGGGGTAGAAAAAGATGTAGCTGCCCCCAATGGGAATGTGGGATGGAGAGTCATTTGCCCCGCTTAGCGGCCCTAGAACCTGTGCCTCTAAACGGTCGTTTGGAGGTAGATTGTACCTACCCCGGTCCCTAAAGCCCTGTCTATTGGCTGAACGATCAAACCCTTGAGAGAAGGATCTATTATAGTAGGACCCACTGGGCCCTGACTCTGCACGAAAGGGCTGCCGGTCACCATAGGGAGTGAATCTACGTTCAGGTCTATTATACGAGACTGGTAACATCTTCCTCTATGTCTGTCCTCCACCAATATTGGATCTAAAGCTGATCCAAAGAGGGAGGATCCGTGATACGGAGCTGTTGCCAACTTCCATTTAGATTTGGCATTAGCCATCCAAGGATTAAGCCAAAGCAGCCTGCGAGAGGTCACAGAGGACGCCATTGCTCTGGCAGCAAATCTGGCCGCATCTAACGATGCATCCGCGGAATTCTCCGTGGCAGCTACTAACTTGCTAAAATCCTGTTTGATCCTGGTGTCATCGGGGGGAAGTCTCTCCTGTAATTGGCGAAGCCAAATCAGGGTGGCCCTATTAAAAAATGATGCAGAGGTTGCTGCCTTCACTGCTCAAGCAGCTGCCTAGTGCATTTTCCTAAACGACACTTCCACCCTCCTTTCATCCAACTTCAAAACCTCCACAGCGTCAGTAGACAAAACTGTATAGGAGGACAGACTGACAACTGGAGGATCCATGGTCGGGAGGCCCAGAAGCCCGTCCAACACTGGGTCAGCACAATATAGCTTCTTATCATGTCCAGTAGGAGCAGAAAGAACACCTGGTGACTCCCACTGTCTTTTGATCACATCTTTGAATAGCTCAGGACAAGGAATGAAATCCTGGTCAGGAGCAGGCACAGCAAAAAGATCCCCATGAGGTTGTACCCCTCCTGGGCTTTGGTCAGCAGGATTCACAATCGTGCCCATGTTGGTTGCTATTTTGGCCTTTCTAAGAAGGGTCTTGAAGACCGCTGGCCGGAATAAGGTGGAGAACGCTGGTCTATCTGGCATAACCTCCTCATCGTCCGAGAACTCAGGATCAACCTGTTCTGTGTCCCCAGCCCCGGAATTGTCACTACTAGCCTCTTCCATTGTCACCTGACTACCGGGGCAGGTATAGGAGGAGGAGCCATAGGCATCTGCCAAGCAGGAAGCCCAGGCGTCCTGACCCCCTTGATGCAACCCAGAGGCGATAGCTTTGGTCAATGCATCAGTGAAGAGGGCCTGGAAATCAAATTGAGGAGGCCAACCCAGCCCCTCCTGTGGACAGAGCCCTGCAGCAGTTGGGGTAAAGGTCGCTGATGGTCCTGGTCTACTAGAGGTAGGAACCCCTTGGGAAGTTCCATGGATGTCCCCATGGGAAATTGGAATTGGTACTTGAGAAACTTGTGGAGGAAGTTCAGGACCTTGAAGGTCCACAGACTGGTGACTTATAGTTGGTGTCTCCCTAGCAACTGGGAGAGCCTGCACCCCTTCCTGGACTTTCTTTTGTGCCTTTGAAAATTGTCTCTCCAAGGCCTTATGTCTTTTCTGTTCTTCCTTATTAGTAGTGGAAGAAGTAGAGTTAGGCCTGCTGGAAGCAGCCACGTTGGTGCAGAGGTTGGACTTTGACCTAGAAGAAGAAGGCTTAGAACCTTCTTGGGTATGGGAGGAACAGAGGCCAGTTCGGAATCAGAGGAAAATTCTTGGTCAGCCATGTTTAATAAAGATCCTTGTCAGACCCTGCAAAGCTGACAGGCAGTGACAGAGAAAAATATTTTAAAAGATCTAAACATGCTGCCAACAGACTTAAGTAAGATGTGCAGCCACACAGTGTCAAAGTAATTTCTATAGTTGAAGGCCTCGCCAAAGAAAGCCCCACAAGTCAGGCGGGAACAAAAGGATCCCTAAAATGGCCACTGGCTCACAAAATGGCACCCAAATTGGCGCACAGTTCAAACGCCTCAGTCATTCCTCCACTACTCACAATTGATGAATTGTCCTTTAGTGAGCCTGGCGATCCAAGCGCAAGAGACAAACTGCCCCTTAAAGCATTGCGAGGTGATCTAAGTTGACAGAGTGTGACTCAGAGCCCCAAGCAGGTACTCTGTAGCCGCCCAGGATAAGAGGGAGCAAATGGCGGCGATGGGAAATCCAGCAGACCAGGAATGCTGCTCACACACCGGCGGCCGATCAATCAGCCTTACAGGGTGTCCGGAGGTCCTGCTGAAGAAAACTCCGATTGCTGCTCAAAATTAGATCAATTTGACGGGGCAGTCAAGCCGGATCCCCAGGGACACACCGACGCCATCAGCGGGAGACTGGCTGCAGCCACAGCAGTTTCTGTTCATTCCGTTTCGCTCCCTCAGCCTAACCAAAAAAAATTGCCTATATACACTATATACTCTATACAATATAACTATATACAAAATATACACACTATCAATACTAACTATACTAACAGAAAACAAGAAACCTCACAAATAGTGAGGACAGCTAAAACACACGTCCCTTTACCTCAGACTGAGAGAAATAACTGGAGATCAACGAAGCCAAGGAGGCGTGGCCAGACAAGAAAATTTAAAGACCCACTATACTCACTCCCAATCAACTAAGTATGAGAGAACCCACCATTGAATTGCAAAGCATCGCAATGGAAAAAATAGGAATATCTTCACCATTTTGAGGTAATTATAAAAATAATAAAGATGGGATAAAAAATCTAAAATAAATTTTAAAAAATAAATACTTTGATTCCTAAAACAAAAAGAGCACAGTATAAAAAAATCTCTATACCCCAGGAATTAAACTATGATATATAACTGTTTAAGCCATAAAAGAAGAAGCCGCAGTCGCTCATGTGGTTAGGACCCTGAAACCTGTGAGTGAGTTGCATGATGGAATAGTCCCATCAATTTGTCCCAGCTCCTGACAACCTAGCCGTTTGTACTTGCATACAAATGCATACAAATGCAAGTAGATAAATAGATATCAGGGGCATGAAAGAAGCCTCCTTGGCCCTCCCCTGGGCAATGGTGATGTCACCAGCTAATCCTTTACTTCTGACAAAATGTAGTAGCAAAATAAAGAAAATAGTCATAACAAAAATTACACTGAAATGCATTCATACATTAAATATACATACAAAGGGACAATTAAACTACAGGTAGTTATTGCTTAATAATGGTACATGGGAGCAGAATTTCCCTCACTAAGCAATGCAGTCATAAAGTGCAATGTCACATGACCATACTAAATGAATTGTTAAACATCAAAGACTACCTGTACCACTTTTTCAGTGCTATTGTAACTTTAAATAGTCACTGAATAACTGTATGTATATATGTCTATGTTCTATCAAGAAATAGCCCTTAATCTAGGTCCCTGTTGAACAAGGCTTCTGGGTTAGCAAGCATTCTCAATCAAATCTGCACACTAAAACTCACTTCATGTTGTTGTTGTTGTTGTTGTTGTTGTTGTTGTTATTATTATTATTATTATTTAAATTTATATACCGCCCTATTCCTAAGGGACTCAGGGCGGTGAACAGCGAACGATAAAAATACATGTAATACAAACGTTAATAAAAAACCAATTAAAATATACTAAACACTCTGGTCCTAGATAATTCAAGACATCCCAGTTTAAAATAAAATCAAAAAAGCAATATAAAGGGAAAGTTAGGCCAGGCCGGCCTGCTGAAACAGGAATGTTTTGAGGGCACAGCGGAAAGTGCGCAGATCTGGAATCTTCTGTATCTCTGGGGGGAGCTCGTTCCAGATGGTGGGTGCCCTCACAGAAAAGGCTCTCCCCCCGGGGGCCGCCAGTCGACACTGTTTGGCTGACAGCACCCTGAGAAGCCCCTCTCTATGGGAGCGTACTGGGCAGTGAGAGGCTATTGGTGGCAGAAGGCGGTCTCGTAAGTACCCCGGTCCTAAGCCATGGAGCGCTCTAAAGGTGGTAACTAAGACCTTGAAGCGCACCCGGAAGACCACAGGGAGCCAGTGCAGCTCGCGCAGGAGGGGAGCCACATGGGAGCACCATGCTGCTCCCATAACTACCCGCGTGGCCGCATTCTGGACCAGCTGGAGCCTCCAGGTGCTCCTCAAGGGGAGCCCCATGTAGAGAGCATTACAGTAGTCCAGGCGTGAAGTGACGAGGGCATGAGTGACTGTATTTAATGAGTCCCGATCCAGAAAGGGACGCAACTGGCGAATCAGGCGAACCTGATAAAAAGACCTCCCGGCCACAGCCGTCAAGTGTTCTTCTAAAGACAGCCGTGAGTCCAAGAGGACGCCTAAGTTGCGAACCCTCTCCGTGGGGGGCAATGACTCATCCCCAATAGTCAGTGATGGCACCAATTGACTATATCGGGACGTCGGAAACCACAGCCACTCGGTCTTGGATGGATTGAGCCTGAGTCTGTTCCTCCCCATCCAGATCCGTACAGCCTCCAGGCACTGGAACATCACTTTAAGGGCATCATCATCATGTTGAACTATGTGAGCAGCCATGTTTACATTGCTCTTTTCCCAACACAGGAAACATATCTAGAATTAAAATTAGACAGAAATGCTCCTGTGCGAAGTGATGTTGTAGGCTTTTTCTAATGCCTAATGCACTTATGCCAGATATAGAAGTGACAAGGATGTAATGTTTCAAAGATTGCTTTAAGCAAAGAAAAATGGACTGTGTAAACAAGCAACAAAATCATCATATATTCAGGCATGTCAAATAACATAAAGAGGAAGGAATGAAGAAAGATAGATTTTTGTAGTTACTATTCACTATTATTGAATTTGGTGTCTGTTTTAATAATTGTAAAACATTTTACAGTGTTTTTTAAAAAATTATATTATGAAAAAATCCAATTCTGCTAATACCTTCAAACACTGTAGTTCTATAAAATTACACAGTTCTATAAAATTATTGGAATTTGAAAAGTTTAATTCTCAAAAAATTGCTAGAATGAACTCTTTAAAAATTACAGTTGATTAAGCAATGATATAATAATTACAGGTTTCAAAGAAATTTCTCATGTCTTGCCAAAGAACATGTGCCCATATACACAGATCAGAATATTTTTAACTACAAATCAGGGCGATGTTTTCACTTGCCTTATTAAGAGCATGACATTCCATTTCAGGTTCTTTTCATTTTATGGGAAAATGTATGTGATGGGATAACATCAGGGCAGCGATACTACAGAAAAAATTTCATGTATTCTATCTATTATTTTAACACTGGTAGGAATCAATCCCTGTGATTATTATGACATGATGACATCAGCCAAGAAAACAACACTGTATTTTCAATACTCCATATATACTGTAGTGTACTAGAAAATGTATAGATTACATCTTCTTTTTCAGAACATACATATCAGCAAAGAATGGATAATAATTGGAATATCATGGAAAAGAAAGGCTTTTTAAAAAGCATATCTTATTTTATCATCAGCCGGAATGGTTTCCTTTCTTATATCTGTGAAGAACTTCTAGCCAAGCTGATAAGCAAATCCATGATCTAATGTCCAAGCTCATAGCAAAAATATACTTTATATTTATGTACTTCCCAGTGATAACAAAAGTATTCAATTTAGCACTAAAATCTATGTCAAGGATCATAACATTTGCATAGTAAGTGAAAATTTCCTGATATGTCATATCATTTCTACAGCAACTTATACTTTAACAAACCCAAAACTATTTTTCCTATTATTTTATTATTTATTGCACATGATATTGTCTAGACAGTCATACAAAATAAGTGATTATCCTTTACCAAACAAGAGACACTCGTGTGAGGCTTCTCACAGATATTTTGCTTCTACTTTTAGCAGGAAGTGTAAAAAGGTCTTTAAGCTTTTATGCTTCTCCCAAAAGACCACTATGAAATAAAAGTTATTTCTCAAAAATGTTCCCATCAATTTAACTTTTCCTAGCAACTTCACCATATAAAAATAATCAGAAAAAGTTCAAATGTGTTCAAAACTCCCTATAACAGATTTATACAAAACTTAATTCTGAGACTTCTCAGACACTCATATCATAGCAAAACTAGGAACTTACTGTTGATAGATGAAACTTTATATTAGATTCTACACCAATCACCAATCAGGCATTAGTATTTTGGCAGCAATAATTTTAAAAGCCACATAATGCAAAGAAGCCTGAATTACACACACATTTTTTCTTTAATTCTATTTACTAAAGATATTCATGAAAGATACTAATAAAATAATATCTTTTTACATTGGATCACCTTATATAATACAATCATTCATTTCATCATCATATACTAAGTATATGGATGTGTGTAATTGAATGCTTTGGTTTGATAAAAATTGTTGGTATATACAAAAGAAAGATCAATCAATTAATCATATTCTTATGGTTGCTCATGTCACAGAAAGCAACTCTGGGTGGTGTACAACAATCAGTATATGGAATAGTTACATACATACAAATGCAACTTTATTGGAAAAATCTTTAAAACTGTTTTCACTTGTAGGTGGCAACCCTAGCCTGGTATGGTATGAAAGTGGACACTTAATAAGATTCTTAAATATATGCTTTTCCTTTTGACTCTGGGAATAGGATGGTGGTGGTGGGTCTTCCTGTTGGGTAAATGCAATAGCATTCTGATACTGCTGAAGTTCAAAACAATAAACACATATAAGTCCCAAATTCAGAAAAAAGCATTTGTTATAAATTAACAAATGCTATATTTATCATTTTAGAAAATAATTTTTTTTTAAAGATATATTTTTATTGTTTATAGATGAATATATTGAATACAGTGTAATTGTCCTGGCATTCCACTTACTATAAAACAAAAGTAAAAATCAGAATAACATATATACTATTTTAAACAATGCTAATGTTGTACAATAGTTTCTGACCATCATATTCTAGTATGTCAACTTATTTATCATTCTAATATTTACATTCCTATATCAATATTAAAAATAATATCTCTTTCCATGTCCACCTAACTTGATTCTTTCACATTTCAACTTTACCTCGTTTCTAACCATTGATAGAATCTATTCCATGTTGAATAGTATTCTGTATCTCCTTTATCTTTTATTTTTAGCGTTAGTCTGTCCATTTCTGCACAGTCTAGTATCTTCCTTATTGTCTCATCCTTTGCAGGGGTGTTTTCGTTCTTCCACTGCTGCTCACAATTCTTGCTGTGGTCAAGATGTATAATATTAGATATATTGTCCCTTTGTCATAGCCATCTGATATAATGCCTAATAAAAACAATTCTGGCTTAAAATCTATATGTTGTCTGATCATTTTTTTTCTAACTATGTATGGATTTGTGTCCAGAATTTCCTTGCCTTTATGCAAGTCCACCACATGTGGTAATATGTGCCTGATATTTGTTTACATTTCCAACAGTTTGGGGACATATTGTTAAACATATAGATGCCACCTATAGAACATTTTATAGAGATTTTCCTTATATGATGTGGTCATTTGTCAGTTTCCGGTTTTTATCCAAAAGCTTTTGCCATTTATCCAAATCTATATTATATCCAAAGTTTTTGGCCCATGCTATCATCTTTAACTTGTTCTTCTTCCATTTTATAGTTTAATAGATAATTGTATAATATCCTTATCAATTTGTCATCAGTCCCCACTAATACCTTATCCAATGTTGTTAGTTCTCTATAAAAAACCCCATATTTTCACATCTTTCACACAACATGATTGTATCTGCATGTACGACCACCACTCTAATTCCACCCCTTGGCTTTTTAGTTCTAATCTGGTTTTCAATTTACCATTCTCATTTAATATATCTTTTTAAGAAACAATTTTTCCATGTTTATAAGATTTCAGTGTATCAATATTTCTAAGGTGGAGAGCCAGGCTGGTATTTCCCTATAGTTTTGTTGTTTAATTTTGTCCCACACTGATAGCAGTGCATTTCTTACATTTTCATTTCATTTCATTTTCATTTTATTAAATTTGTATACCGCCCTACTCCCGAAGGACTCAGGGCGGTGAACAGCCATAAAATAAAACATATAGATACAAAATTTAAAATAGAGATAAAACTAATTAAATAAATTTGGCTGAACCAATTCTAAAACCCCAATAAATTAAAACCAAATTTAAAATTTCCATTTAAAAAGAGGAAAAATTTAGGTCAGGCCAGCTTGATGAAATAAGAACGTCTTAAGCGCGCGATGGAAGGTACGCAGATCCGGAATCCTCCGTATCTCCGGGGGGAGCTCGTTCCAGATCGTAGGTGCCCCCACAGAGAAGGCTCTCCCCCTGGGGGCCGCCAGTCGACATTGTTTGGCCGATGGCACCCGGAGGAGCCCCTCTCTGTGGGAGCGTACTGGTCGGTGGGAGGCTATTGGTGGCAGCAGGCAGTCCCGTAAATAGCCAGGTCCTAAGCCATGGAGCGCTCTGAAGGTGATGACCAAAACCTTGAAGCGCACTCGGAAGACCACCGGGAGCCAGTGCAGCTCGCGCAGGAGAGGCGTTACATGGGAGCGCCACGTCGCTCCCATCACCACCCGCGCGGCCGCACTCTGCGCGCGGGTGGTGGACATTACATAATGTCTTTGGAAATATCAATGTGTTATGTTTCTCCTGTACCAGAGAAATGCATGCCCCCCTACTTGAAGATCATGACCCTCCAATAATAATAGTCTTCTATGCCTCAAAAGTATCCACTCTTTCACCCACGTGAGTGCAGCTGCTTGGTAATACAATTCCCAGTCTGGTAGACCAAAACCTCCTTTCCCTTTTGACTCTTGCAGTAGTTTCAGTTTTATTCTCGTTTTTTTCCCTTGCCAAATGAATTTTAACATTATTTTATTCAACTCATCAAAATATTTTTTCTCTAGTTTTATTGGTATTGTTTGGAATAAAAAAAAAGTATGTTTGGCAGTATGTTCACCTTTATTGTGGCTATTCTACCCATCATAGAAAGTTGCAAGCCATCTCTCCATATCCAGCTTAATTTGATACATTAATTTCGTATAATTGTCCTCTTTGATTGTTGTACATCTTGCTGTTAGATTCCTAAGTATTTCACTTTTTTCATTATCTGAATATCCATTTTCTCGATTAATTCATCTCTCTGTTTATTTATAAGATTTTTAACTATCATTTTGTTTTTTTTCCTTGTTTATTTTTAATCCAGCAACCTCTCCATATTCCTCTAATTTCTCTCTGAGTTTCCTGAGTCCTGATTCTAATGGTTGCTCTAAGATGAAAACTAAATCATCTCCAAATGCTTGTAGTTTGTACTTTTCTCTTTTGATTTCCATTCCTTTGATTTGCTCATCTTGCCTGATATTTCTGGTTAGTACTTCCAGTGTTAAGATAAATAACAATGGAGATAATGGACTGCCTTGCCTTGTACCTTTTTGTATTGAAAAGTTTACAGTTACCTAGCCATTCACAATCACTTTGGCTTTCTGATTTGTATATATTACCTTGAACATGTTTATAAATTTATCTCCAAAACCCATATGTCTTACTTGGTACAACATGAATTGCCAGTTAACATTGTCAAATGCCTTTTGGGCATCTAGAAACAACAGTGCCAATTACTTTTCACTATGTGTTTCATAATATTCCAATGTATCTAATATTACTCTCATATTATTTCATATCTGCCTTTTGGGTAGGAAGCCATTTTAGTCAAGGTGTATAAACTCCTTCAAAAATCTCTTCAGTCTTTCTGCTACTATTGAGGTGAATATTTTGTAGTCTGCCTTTAATAGGGATATGGGTCTGTAGTTCTTAATTTGCGTTAAGTCTGAATCCTCTTTTGGTATCAAAGTAATGTTAGCTTCCACCTATGATGGTGGTATCTTCGCTTCAGATAAAACTGCATTGTATACCTCTAATAATGATTGGCCCAGAGTATCTTGTAGCTCTTTATATATTTTTGCCGGTAGCCCATCTGGGCCAGGTGTTTTTTTGTTTTTGTTTTTTGATCACCTCTTCTAGTTCTGTCATTGTTATCCTCTCATTCAGGATAGATTTCATTGCTTCTGGAACCTTAGATAAGTTGGCTTTTTCCAGGAATTGTAATATTTTCTCTTCTAAATGTTCCTCCTCCTCATCATATACCATATTTTTTGGAGTATAAGACGCACCAGAGTATGACACACCTTAGTTTTTGGGGAGGAAAATAAGAAAAAAGCTGATTAGCAGGTGGATCGGCCTCCCGGAATACTCCCAATCAGCTATTCCCAGAGGTGAATTTTAGCAACAGGTTCCTTGGTTGTGAGCTCTGTGCCTTGCTTTTTTTGGCTTTTTTTCTTGCCTCTGAAACTTCTGAAAATCCATTTCAGAAAAAACTTTTTTTCCTGCCTCTGAAAGCTTCCGAAACAGAGCTTCCAAATAAAAGCTTCTGAAGCTCTGTTTGGGGGCTTCTTTTCTGAAGCTTCGTTTCTGATGCTTTTTTCAGCCTCTGAAACCTCCATTGAGAAGCTGGGCGGGGCTACATTCGGAGTATAAGATGCACCCAGATTTTCACCTTTTTTGGGGGGAAAAGATTCATCTTATACTCCAAAAAATATGATAGTTTCCTATAAATGTCCTGGATAAATTCTTTTTTCCCTCAATTTGGTAATGTAGAGTTCCATCTTTGTCTTGCAATTTACTTATCCATTTTTTCTCTTTCTCCTTTTTCAATTTGTAAGCTAGCCATCTCCCTGGTTTGTTTGCATACTCAAAAGTTTTGTTTCATTCTTTTTATATGTTGCGCCAGATCTTCTTTTTCAAGGATATTCAATTTATGTTTAGTTAGTTCCATTTGCTGTTTTAAATTTAGTTTTTGTGGTTCCTTTTGTAACTCTGCTTTAAGCCTTTTATATTCTTCTTCTAAAGTTCTTTGTTGTTGCTTCTTCCTTTTATTTTTCTTCGCTATAAATGTTATAGGAACTTCTTTCATGTATACTTTTGCTGTGTCCCATACAATGGTGGAATTCAAAAATTTTTACTACCGGTTTTGAGGGCGTGGCGTGGCTTGGTGGACGTGGCAGGGGAAAGATACTGCAAAAACTCCATTCCCACCCCGCTCCAGAGGAAGGATACTGCAAAATCCCCATTCCCACCCCACTCCAGGGGAAGGATACTGCAAAATCCCCATTCCCTCCCCATACCTGGGGGAAGGATATTGCAAAATCTCCATTCCCACCCTACTCTGGGACCAGCCAGAGATGGTATTTGCTGGTTCTCTGAACTACTCAAAATTTCCGCTACTTGTTCTCCAGAACCTCTCAGAACCTGCTGAATTTCTCCCTTGGTCCCATAGGTTTTGTAACAACATGTCTGCTTTCCTATTTTCTTTAAAGAAGAATCCCATTTTTTTTTCCAATGTCTGCCTAAATTCTATATATTTTAATATTGATCAGTTCAGAGTCCATCTTATACTTTTCTCTCATCCTTTCCAGCTAATTTTCACTGGATTATGATCTCCCCATAGATTTGTATCTATTTCTACCCCATATACATTAGTATTTAATTCCATCGACATCCATATCATGTCTATTCTAGACCAGGATTGGTGTCTATTAGAATAGAATGTGTATTGGTTGGTTCTCCTGGGTTCCTCTCTCTCCATACATCTTGTATGTTTAACTCTTCTGTCATTTTAAAATAAAGTTCTAGGTAGAATCCTTACTCCTTTCCTTATTCTATTACCTTTATAGTCCAATTTTTTATCTATTATTGTATTGAAATCTCCTAGGAGACAGAGATTATCATACACTATATCATGTATAGTATTATGTAGTTTTTTATTAAAATGTTCTTGTCCGCTATTTGGTGCTTAGATTGCAACTAGGAGTACCCACTTTTGATTTAATGTTACTTCCACAATCAGGATACTTCCCTCTTCATCACTATATATTTGGTTAGCCTGAATTGTTTCTTTAACATATAACACCACTCCTCTCTTCTTTTGTTGTAATAACAACACTAATAGTTTCTCCAATTTAGAATACTCCAGTAGTTGTTTGTTTTTCTTTTATATGGACTTCTTGTAGTGATATTATGTCTAAATTCAATATTTGTAATTTATAGAAGGTTTTCTTCCTTTTCATGGGTGAGTTCAATCCATTGATGTTTAATGACAGTATCTTAAGTTCTTCTTGCATTGTTCTATCTATATCTGGATCTTATACTCCTGGTTGCTCTTATTTCTCTCGATTCTTTGGGCCTTGCTCCGTTGCTCTCTGTATGGTCCCTTTTCTCTTTTTCATTTTCCTTTTGCTGCAGTTCGCTTTCTTCCACAGCAAGCATTCCTTAATCTCTAATTTCTATTACTTCCCTCTCCTCCAGTTCCTCTTCGGTACCGAAATGCTGGTTGTAGAACTCCATTGCTTTATCCAATGAGTCCAGTCTGTGCCTCTTTTCATGCCATGTGACCAGTATTCCTTCTGGGGTCAACCATCTGAAGTTTACATTATACTTAGTCAACAATGTGGTTAAAAATTGGTACTGCTTCTGCAACTCTCTAACTCTCTAACTCTAACTCTAACTCTGTTTCAGAACTACCAATTGTTTCCCTTTATACTGTATTGGCTCATCTCTTGTCTTGTTGAGCACTTCGTCCCTCATCGATTTCTTCACAAATCTTATGTGCACCTCCTTTGGTAATTTGTGTCTCCTTGTGTAGGTCGTATGTATTCTATATGTTTCGTCGATTTCTATCAGCATCTCTTCTTTCTCTGTCCCTAATGCCTCTGTAGTAATTCTGCCATAACATCCGGTAAATCTTCCCCTTTCTCCTCTTCCATATTCTGGAATCTCAGATAATGTGCTACTTTTTCTGTCTCTAGCAATATTACTGTGGTTTCTAATTCTTTATTTGCCTGGGTTAGTCTATCGTTTATTTCATCTACCCTTTTTTCTTCTTTCTCCATCCTCTCTTCTACTTCCTGTATTTCCTGTTGGTTTTTTGTAATCAATTGCTGGAAATTTTCAAACTTTTCATCCATCTTTTGTATCTTTTCTTTTAATTCTCCCTTATTGTTTCTCACTTCTCCTACCCTGTTTCCCTGAAAATAAGACCCAACCAGAAAATAAGTCCTAGCATAATTTTTCAGGATGCTCGTTAGATAAGCCCTATCCCTAAAATAAGCCCCAGTTAAGATTGTCAGCCAAATGGGTGCATTTAGTACTGTATTTCTCCCAGAATAAGACCTAACCAGAAAATAAGCCCTAATGGGTCTTTTGGAGCAAATATTAATATAAGACCCGGTCTTATTTTCAGGAAAACATGGTATTTCCCTCTTTATTTCCTCATGGTTTTTTGTCATGTTCTCCTGCATCTATTGAATCATAGCCTGCAATTCCTTAAATGGATTTGATCTCTCCATTTGTAACATATCTTCTATTGACCTCTGCCTAGATGGACTTGAAGTGGCTGATGATAGGGTGGAGGCAAGTTTCCTCCCTAATCTTATCTTTGTTAGGTTTTTACTGGTTGTCAAGGTCAACAATTTTACGTCAGATTTCACCTCCAATCACCTTTTAACATGTATATAACCTTCCAGCACCCCAAATCTCGCTTGACCTATAGTTATAGAAAAACATATAAAAACATCTTTCAGATCCAATCCCGGTTCAATCCTCCTTTTAGACCATTCTTTTTGTAATTCACAATGTCTTTATATGCAATTAGTAGAGAAAATCATCATCATCATCCCAGGATAAGAAGGAATTTGTAATCCAAAAGGGACCGCTATACTTGTTCTTAATGTACTACTTTATCTGTCCAATAGTATTATGAGTTCATCAAGAGTATTTATAATCCACAGGGCCTGTTAAATTGCCAACTTCCAATATCTCAGTATTCCAAAGAGATGGAGGCAGTGAGTGCTTAATCTTTAGTCCACGTTATTTGTAATCCACAAATCAACCAAGATTATAGATTATAAGATATCCAGGAAAAAGAGAAAAGGATAAAAAAGAAGGGGTACTCGTCACTTCCACAATCCTTCAGTTTTATATCCTCTTTGTACCCTCTTTGTCTAGTAGATGTCCTCCTTGCTCCTTTCTTCTCTTCTCATAGTACTTTATATGACAGTGCAAGGAGGGGGAGACATTTTATTATTTCCCTATTTTAACCCAAAGTCCATGAAAGCAACTCAATATAATTGCAAATTGTCTCTATCCAAAGTTACTTCTGTCCAAATCTTCTTCTTTTATAAGGTCCAGTCCAGTCCAGTCTCTCTGATTTTATTTTTTTTTAACAACTCTCACTTCACTCCTTCCTTATTATTATGGATCTTTAACTGCTCTGCGTTTTTCCTTGCCACTTCAAAGGTGGGGGGAGGGAGAAGAAATTCCATTTCCCTCCTTCTCTCTGGAGTCCCCCTTTTTTCTTAAATCAGCATAGGGAAATTCACTCACTTTGGTGGAAGTTGGAAAGAAACTTCAACCGGGTGCAATCCACTCTTTTCTTCCACTTTCTCAATGCTTGCTCTGACCAGTTGTCATCGCTTCAGTTTGGCCATTAATGGCCGTCTTCTTCTCTGTCTTCTTTCAGGAAGGATTACTCCTGACCAGCAAAATGGACCACCGCCTGTTTGCAATCAACGAAGAGCCCTTCCTCTCCCATTGTCCCTACAGGGTGACTTCAGCTCCAAGGAGCGCCCCAGATGGACAGAAACCAGCTGTGCTCTGTGGAGATCCCACCCACACACCCGTTCATGATGACACCAACTGGCTCCCCCCAAAACAAAATTTTCTATGAGAACAAGTGTCATATCAACTTTGAATAAACAATAAAAATAAAACAATAGCTTTAATGTTATTATTAATTATAATTTTGATGAAACATTTCAGGAGAAAAACTAACCATTGGAAATTTATCTTTGAGTTCCTGGCATTCCAAAATATGTGATAGGAAAAAAAAATCTAAATATCAAAGAACTCAGACAGGTTGTCATAGTATTTGATTTATCACCCAGTTACAACTTTTGCCTCAAGATAATACATTGCTCCACCTGATATACATATCAATTTTTGCTATTCACCTGAGAGTCTGGGAATTTTCTTCTACAAGAATCTATGCAATATTATTAATGGCTGCCTTCACATTATAACTAACATGCAATTAAATTTGAGAAAATTTAGATTTCCCCCAAGCATTAATTTGCCTCTAATAATCAAATACATATATGCACACATGCAGGAAGTTTTATTACATGAATGTATTTCCAAATTGCCTGGAATGTAAGAATTAATTTGCATATGATGACTTATATACTGTAAGGCTAAGGGAATTACTTGGGTTACATCTGCCATCAAAGATTCACAAGATGTACAAACAATGCAGTTCCAAATGACATTGTTAAATCCCTATAACAGGTCTAGTGGGTCATTCTAACAGTCTCTTTCCACAAAGATCAATAGCACAACAAAATGAAACCACATAAAAATCACTTGATGTTCCAGATGGTACTGACATAGAAATGCGATATGAAATGAATCTTGTGTATTCCTAGCAATGGCAACAGTAAGATATAATGCAAGCTACTTTGGATCTGTTGTAAAGAAAACCCCACCAATTTAGAATGTAGCATCTCACATTTAAAGCAAGTAAGCAAACAAAAATGTGTTTATTGAATTCCAAGTCCTTATGAACTATTTGTTAGGAAATGGTTTTACCTATCTTGCTGGGTTGGCAATATATAAACCATGAATATAGCTTTAAGACTGCTGTATTGCTGTATTGCATCATACTGTGTCCTGATTGGTTAGCTCTGTAGCCAATGTCCTTAAAAGGGAGCTAGAAACCTGGTTTGTTTCTTTCTGATGCTCTTTACTGCATTGTGCTGTGTTTTGCTACTGTTTGCAACTGTTTATCATGTATGACTACAACGACTGGTAAAAAGACTTATTGGATTATCCCTGGACTATTGTTTAACCATCTACTGCTTTATCTGTGTATGACCTGGACTGTTTATTGGACTGTGCCTTATTACTATTTCCTGAAAGTAAACACAACTCAGTGTATCTCTGTGTTGGCTGTGTTATTTCCTAACTAATCTCAATCGCTTTTCATGCGCACACCCTTGCTACTCAAGGGTTGCTCTGCGAATTCCTCAACACTATTGTATGAGTAATCAAAGTTGTGTGTATGATTAACTACACAGAACACTTTATTTTGGGTTGTATTATTAACTAATATGTGTGTATTATACTACTACTATACAGTATTCACATGTTTTAATAATTAAGTACCGTCCTTTTAATCCATAACTGGAGGCAAAGGTTAAACTAAAAAAAAATGAAATGCACTAGCTTTTAACTGGAGATGAAGCAGAACCCAGTGCAAAACTGCAGTTTTAAATTTCATCAAGGTAAAAGAAAGATCTTCAACTCTTCCTGATTGAAAATCTTTCTTTAAGCTTTAGTATGGGCATATGCCACTCTGCAAAGGATACTGAAAATCAAGAAGGGGAAAACGCTTGCACAAAATGATTTGGTGGGTTGGATTTATGGATTTATGATCATAAAGTTCCCCTCAAATTAGAGAGACCCCTGCAACCAGATCACTGTTACATACCCATTTCAGAATTTTGGATATTTGCTAAAATTATACAGTGAAAGGCATGGAGTAAAATGGGTGTTTGCTTTTGCTTAATCATATTACAGAAGCAGAGAGAATGTTGCCCTTCCTTTCTTCTTCTATACAACAAACATACCGTATTTTCCGGCCTATAAGACGACTTTTTAACACATGAAAATCTTCTCAAAAGTTGGGGGTCGTCTTATACGCCAGGTGTCATTCTTCTGTAACCAGGCAGACCAGCCCGAAAGACTCTGATGAGCCTTAAATGGCTCTGGCGATCCAAGCTCTGACGATCCCAGCTTTGCCTGCTAATCAGGCAACTCAGCTGGGTTACCAGAGCCATGTAAAAGGGAAAAAACTTTTTTCCTTTTACGTGACTCTACAAGCTCTGACGATCCCAACTGAGTTGCCTGCTAATCAGGCAACTCAGCTGGGATCGCCAGAGCCCTGTAAAAGGAAAAAAGTTTCCCCCCTCCAGCTTGCTTACCTTAGCTGCTAATCGCAATGCTTGCCTTGCTTCGCTTGCCTAAATCCATTCCATCAGCAAGCCACTCCCTGCCTGCAATCAAGCAGGCAGGGAGTTATGGACTTCAACTCCCAGAATTCCTCAGCCAGCAAAGCAAAGCTGGCTGAGGAATTCTGGGAGTTGAAGTCTACAAGTCTTAAAGTTGCCAAGGTTGGAGACCCCTGTTCTATTGGGTAAGTTTTTTCCCCCTTTGGGAGCTTTCAAAAAAAATAGTTAATTGGGTTTTTTTTTAGTTGTTCTTTTTTAGACCTAGCCATTTAAAGTTTAGGAAGTTTTAAATTTTGTTTTCATATAAAAATAAAAATAAAATAATATTTGTGCAGCTTTCCAAGATTTAGTGTGTTTCTGTAGTGTTTCACTCTAACTACACAAACACACAAAATCTCACAAAGCTGTATGTGGAATTTTGTGTGTGTAAAGTGTGAAAGTTGTTTTTTTGGGGCTTTTTGTGGCTGTGTGAGGTTCCTGCTTGTTGAAGGGGCCATTTTGGGTCTAGCACAGCTGCTTTTACATTGTGGGTGAGCCAGTTGATGTTTTTTAATTTTTATTTGGTGTGTGTTGGAAGAGGGGTAGTCTTATACGGTGAGTATAGCCCAAACCCTGTATTTTAACAGGAAAAGTCGGGGGTCGTCTTACACGCCCAGTCGTCTTATATGCCGGAAAATACGGTATTTGCTTCTCTTTAAGTGGAAGGGGCTTGGGGGGAAAAAGATCAAGCTCTGCTTATCTGTAGAGGTTTCCTTTTATACTGGGTGACTGGTAGGAATGAGATATCAGGTACTGATTTAGCCCAGATGATTTTATTATTTAGGCAACTGAAAAAAGAAATAATTGTCCTCTCCTCAACACCCCTATAAAAACATATACATACACAGTTATATGTATATGTGTGTGTATGTTGATATGCAAATATTAACAGTAGAGTTTCAGTTTTCTGATCATACTCCTAAACAGACAACTGCCAGACTGACTCAAGATGGTACAATTAGAAGAAAATTCTGGCTTCAAATCTAGCCTGTGCCTTCCATAGAACATACAGGGCAAGTTACTTGGAGCAGAGGCAGAATTTATTTTGACAGCATAATGTGCACAACAAAATAAAGATAGGCTACAGAGTTACAGTTGTTAAGTGATTACCTTTATACCTTTTCCTTTGTTCCTCCTAGAAACAGAGCCCACCACTAGGAATTATTGGAACTGTAAATACTTGGATGGCCAAAAGGGGTGCTTAAGCACTCCACTGAGCAATGGGTCTTTGTCCACTCATTTACAATATCAATCGGCTTCCTGTGGCTGGAGGTACGGTATTACCGGTAGTCAGGAAGGGATCTTTGTCAATACATCAATATGGGCAGAAAAGCTTAAGTGGTTGTTTTGTGACCTGGGGTTTACTGAGATCAGGCATGGCCAAGGCTACTGGGTAATGTGCATGGCAAGAGTGATAGAAAACATATCATAAATAATATGGAAGTCACTTTTTTCCCATAGTACCTAGTCACCTTCTGGAGTTGAGGAATCTGCCACTGAAACAGTCAATCAAAAGGATTAACTTTGAGGTTCTCAAAACCTCTAAAAACATATACCTGTTTTCCCCCCAAAATAAGACATCCCCTGATAATAAGCCCAATCGGGCTTTTGAGTGCATGGCAATAAGGCCAAGCGCTTATTTCAGGATTCAAAAAAATATAAGACAGGGTCTTATTTTCGGGGAAACACGGATATCTAGAACTGGATCTTCCTTCTTTTATTCATATTTTAAATTAATAATGACTTTCATCTTATAGCACTAAGGATCTGCAGTAGACAATTATCTCATTGCATTTCTATTGTTTAAAACTTTTGAAAATCAGGGATGAACAAATTGGTGTTCACCGGTACATCAGCAGGTTTTCTATTTTCACCTGACATATTTTTTAAATATTAAAAAAGGAAATGTAAAAGAAACATACTACAGAACAAAATGCCTACTTTTAGTTATTTTTATTTCTAAGTACTGTAAATGGTGAGTAGTTAGTGGGCACTTGACTTATGCTTTTTTTAAATATTAAAAAAGGAAATGTAAAAGAAATATATTACAAAACAACTTGCCTACTTTTAGTTATCTTTATTTCCAAATTCTGTAAATAATGAGTATGTAATGAAATCTGAACTTAGTACTATTATTTGAGACTATGATCATACATTATAGTATAGTTTTGAAAACTATTTAACAGTTTAACTGCAAAAGATATTAAAATACGAATTATAACAAGTCTACAATCTGAAAATTCAATGTGAAACATTCTTTTAAACCAATTGGTATGATGAATCATCTCAAATGCCTTTAAATCATTTCAAATCAGTCCATTTGATGGATTTTTGTGGACGCAGACTTTTATTCAAATATATTGCAAACTCAAGTTAAAGTTAAATTGGGTCTTTGCAATTTGCATACCGCTAAAATATGAAGAAGAATAAGAAATATTTGTATCTTCAAAAAAGGGAAGATACCAGAACCAGAGAACCACAAACCAGTCATTCTAACATTCATTATTTATGATTCTAGAGAAATCACATATAGATTCAAATACCTTAAAACAGTGCAGTAATTACAAAATGTTAATATGGCATAACAACTTTCCTGATTACCTTTATCTCATTTTTTGATTAAGTAATAGATTGTGAGAATGCAGTACATGTAATGTTTCTTGACTCAGCAAAGAATACAGTACCCATGACTTTTTGATTGGCATGCACTTAATAGTATGATAATTAACAAAATCTATAGCTGACTTGAAAGCAGTTCTCAAAGCGTGCTCACTAGTGATTCTTTTATCAAACTGGAATGAGTTATCAAGTCAGATGATGTTCAGATAGTTTTCACCCTGGTTGACATTCAGGAAGCTAGTAAGGCCTGACTATTCTCCCAGGCTTTGGAGCAGATTGAATCCCTGTTGAAAAAGGGGAAGGGGTTACAAATTGAGTTTTAGCTGCTCATTATTATTATTTTGAGGAGGGGAGTCTTTTTTATTTTAAAAACATTTTAACTGTAAGCTACCCAGAGTCAGATGATGTAGGAAAGCCTTTAAATTGTATATAAATAAATAAATAAGAAAGGTTCAGCCCTTGAGTTAACACTTCTACTAATGACTTCAATAAAGAAATTGCAGGAATACTTATCAAATATATTGATTATGTATTATATGATAATAATACAGAAATTTTATAGTCTCAAAGGTAGAACCTACAGTGGAAAAGTGGAGGTGAAGCTAGTGAAATTGGCAGAGATGGCGAGATGAATGAAAAGACAAATTTTCTTTTTCTTTGGTTCTTTTGTTAAAAACTGAAAATATTTATTTATAAAATTTATATCCTGCCCATCCCACCATCTAGCAATTCAAAAGTTGATTTTGGGATTTGATTATTAGTTTTATATGGGACTTTGGAAATAATGTAGAAAAATACTTTAATGTTACATAAATACTTTTATGTATTTTTAAAAATCTATATCTGTATCTAAAAAAGCCAGGTTATTCTTTTTCTATCTTTTTTACATTTCCCCCCTCTATTTTTCTATACTTTTACTCTTTTTCTTTCTTGAGCTTTTTTAAATTGTTTTTTTCTATTTGACTTGTAACTTTGCATTTTTTAAAAATCAAAATTAAAAAAAAAATCTCATGAATACTGAAAATTTCAAGAGATCTAAGTAGTTTAGAAGAGAAAATAACTCAGTGACTTTCTTTTTCCTGATATAGAGAAATGATATAGAAAGACTTCCTCTCTTGGTTTCAGATTTATCTGAATGTGAGCCAAATAAGCTCCATAATCTTTCCTGCACAGATTCTTTCTTTTTGCCAGATACTGTACAGTAAAAAGAAAGGAACTTAATTGATAAGGAAGAGGTTCATGGGGTAAAACCTGAAAGAAAACTAGTTGAAGCTTGTTTTTTCTTCGCATCTCTAATGGGTGGACAGAAAACAAATGGTAATGATTTTCAGATGACTCCCATGGATTCAAGTAACATAAGTTCATGACCAAGGCTTAACCCAAAACTTTTTGCCTAATGTTCTCAAATCAGCTTCATATACATTTCTCCTAAATCAAAATAAGGGGGTGGGGGAGATAAAAATTGGAAGAAAAAAAACCCTGACAGAGAGGGATTTTGCCTGTAAACTAGAAAAAAAATATTTTCATTTTAAATATTGCATACAGTGGTTAAATATGGAAATAAAGTGAATCAGAGTTGGAATATCACAAATGAAATAATAAGTTAAAATGTAAAACAACAGCAATTCAGCTATCAAATATGACTGCTAATTTTCATTGTTTCAAATTTTCAGAAATTTTATATTTCCTACTCCTACAATTATGAGAGAACCTTTTACTCTTTTTAGTGTTTTGGCTATAGATTCAAAATTAAAGTTTAATATTTTTGCTGATTTAAGCATTAAGCTGTACTCAGAAAATAATCACTATTCTTCATCCAGACTACACATGCAATTCTTTAGCTTACTACAAAGTTAAGAATTTAATTAGTCTTATTTTCTTCTTCATTAATTTAGCCAATTTATTTTTTTAAAAAAACTGCAACTAAATGATGACAATGCGGCCATGGGCCCATCTTTAAAATTGTTTCGTATAAAACACAAACTTGTACTCTCAAATAAAAGTCTATGAAAATGTATTTTTCATTCTAAAAATAAAAATATTTCTTGCTTAAAGAAATTATCTGACTGAAGAGCACATATTTTATAATTTATTTTATTAAAACATACTCAATTGTTACATTATTCTTCCCATAAAAAAAGAACAAATAATTCAGCAAAACTGCAGCGTAAGAAAAATATACCATTGGACAGACTTGGAAACATTATTGCTATGACTTCTGAATAATAAGTTAATTATATCCTAATATTATCTCAAAGTATCCAAAGAACATCACATTAATAACATCTTTGTTATTCTGGAAAGTTTGTGTGGATTTTAGAACACTTAACTGCAATAAACCCAAAATACATAAATAAAACCTATTAAGGTTTTTTCCAGTCAATAAAAACTAATTGGATTACATAATAGCAGTGAACCAGACTAACGTATGCTCTTGAATAGCAAAGATCACAATAGAGTATTCTAACATATGTTAAATGATGCAGTTTTATTCACCAGACTTACTTTAGAGTTTCTCTAAAGACAGATGATGGCAGCCTCCTTACTATCTATTGCTATCATCTATAGTTTCGCTCTCTACTGAAATGGAACTTAGAAAAAAAACTTTCTTTACATGTGGCAACAACACTGTGCTTCTCTGCTGCTTCCCTTTTGGAGATGTTCCGTACAAAGTTTTTTGTGTGGTGTCAATCGTGAGTTTACATGAAGATATAGCCATAATTATCCAAGAAACCCTTGTAATTTTCAGAGTTGCTGCTCCATAGATATCTGCTTGTGTAGGCCTGTATGAATCAGATGGGATTGTGCTGGTGTACCATTCTTTTATGGTACACATCAACTTCTCTACTTGACTTGCTCCAAACTGTGGGAAGATTAGCAGTGGAATTCCCCAGGAGTAAGGTGATGATTTATTAAACTTGTATGACACTCAATTATGCTGCTGTTCCTGGATGCAAACTCAGAGACATCTTAGAAGTTTAACCATGGCCTTGATTCTGGTCATCTATAGCCGGACTCACAATTGGAACCAGAGACTCATGGGTTAGACATGAGTAAGAGGACTCAGATAAAACCTACAGGAATTTTATGTTATTTTAGATACATGTTAGATAGAGTCGCTCACATTCACTCAAAGTTGGACTCTGGCTGGTTAAGTCCAATGGAGGTGGTTGAAACATAATAATGTCCAAATATCTTGGAAGAGTTTGAACTTCTTTGACAAAGTGAACAGTAAGTTGAAGTGGAAATTTTTAAGCTATGATCTTGGCTTATATTTCTTATCAATTTCCTTCCTGGTAGTTAAGAATTCCTTGAAGATGACATGTGGCTGGCTGGTCCCATGCTGTTGCTAATGCTTCTTTGAGGAAGGGGATAGTGCTAACTTTTTTAAAAGAGGTGGATATCTGCCTTCTCCTCAAGAGGCTATTGATTGACCCCACAGAATTAGACAGCTTTTTCCCAGTTTCCATCTTTAATAAGAATAGTGCTGGAAGGGACCTCGGAGGTCTTTGGCTTGAAGCTCCAGAAGGCCCCAAAGGAAGCAACTATCTTTTTCAGTCAGGATCCAGACCTTGTTATAACACTGCGATGGCACTGATCTTGTTGATGACTTTTGACAAGTACTGGATGGTGGTATATAACCAACCTGGCTTCCATTATCTTCTAGAAACTTTCCAAATCATGGAATTATGGATCAGCTCTATGAGTCTTTTTCTGCCTGTTTTGCTAGTATTAGTATGAAATGATCAAGTTCAAGCCCTTGTCGGGTTTCTCAGTACCCACACTTCCTGTTCCTATTTAATGTCCACAGGCTGCTGGGGGTGGTAGCAATCCATCAAATTAGAATACAATATCATCAATATACTGATCATGCACAATTAAATGTCTGTCCTAGGCCACCCAATTGATGCCATCAAGGTTCTCTTTAGCTTTAGCTAAACCATGGCAACACCAAGTGAATGAACTTTTTAAGCTATCATAAACCTATCATGTACAGCTAGTCATCGACTTATGACCATAATTGAACCGAAAATTTCTGTTGCTAAGTGAGACAGTTGTTAAATGAGTTTTGCCCCATATGCAGAATATCTTAAATATAAATATTCTAATTATAATCTCTGATGTTGCCATATAAAAAGATAGCTAAGAAGATAAAGGAAATTATATTTTCTTGATAGAAATAAGACAATTTTTTATAGAGAAATTGCCTGTAGCATTTACCGATACATCTCCATCCTTATCCATAATAATATTTTAAAGATTATGTAAACAAGATGAGACAACGGGCACTATTTAAATATTAACTACAGGTTCAACAATCCTCTGGATATAACCAATTAAACCAGTGACTTTCTGTGATAATAAAGTCAAAGTCTTTATATACAGGTCACTTTTGTAAAGTATAAGTATTAGATCATCTCTTATTACTATTAAAGATAAATTCTGTCCTGCTTTTGTATCTGTTATCTGTTATTTTTTGAACTTCTTTCTTTTTAAAGTAGAATCCAAGTGATCATTTACAGTCAAAGTAATTGTCAATTGAGTCATTTTAAGTATTACATACTGTAGATAACGATCAACGTGTCCATAGGCACTTGCATGAGATAGGCTTGCTATCTTGCCTGGTTTTTAAGTTATTTTTTTTTTTAAATCTCCACAAATCCAATTATTTTGTTAAAAGTACATTCATTTTGTCAGGAAAAAAAATCAATAATAAACAATGATTTTTTTTAAAAAAACAACCCATAGCAATGGGATAGATAGCTGGGTGATAATACCATCTACCCTTTTTTAAAACAGATGTGTTATGCCTGGCTATACACACTGTGACAGACATTTTACTGTAAGTGCAATAACACTATACCACTGGCTATGCTGACCAGGATAAGTATTTGACTTTAAAAACATAAGAAAGCCATACACTTTCATTACTCCAGACAAATATATTAGCCAGACTGCCTTAATTGCACTGCCTGACTTGTTGCCCAATCAGATTTGTTAAAATCTAATCCTCACACCCACTCTATCAAACCTTGGCCTTTGCCTGTGGGCTTGCTATAATATTAAGTGATCATTAACGGAAACAGCACCTAATATAGTCTAAAAGGTTCCTTTTTTTTACCATCTGCTTTACAGGTATATAAACATTTACAGGTATAAACATTTGTTTAAAATTTTGGATCAAATTTCCTATTTTCCAGGCCAACTGGATAGTTTTGCTAGCGGTTAAATATAACTTTATTGATTAACCATTAGGCCACACCAGAAAACAAAATATAAAATACAGAACAGTATTAAAACCACAAGTAAGAAAGTAGAAGAAATATAAATAAAATGCAAATCATATTTCTGTGTCATCCTTATAATTAACCGCAATCAAATCCAAATATGAAGTACTCCGTTGCACTGGCTTGTTATTCTACACCTCTCATTCTTAAGGCCTAAATTGATCAGAACAGTTGAACTGTTTCCATTGTCCAAATAAATTTACTTTAATGTAATGGAACACATTCTGTGTATAGGCAAAAGAAAAGAACTAAAGACTTCCGTTTCTCCTGCTCAAACCAAGTATACAAAAATATACCCAGAACTATTATTCAAAAATGTGTTTGTTTACACATAAATTAATTACCATGAATAACCCATCACTTCTAGTCAACAAGTATCACAAAGTAATTGAGAAAAAAGCATACAAAATGAAGATCCAGGTTCAAGGAGTAACAATGTATATGATGAAGCTCCAAGGAAGATTAAGAGCCAATATCTCAAGCAATCTCATAACATAAAAGTCAAGTGAAAGATAAAATAAATTTGTTGCATGTGTTTTGTCTTCCAGGTTAAGACAGTCTACTGGGAATTGCTTTATTGGCTCACTGGAGGATCGACATAACCCAATTTAGAAGAATAGTTGGTGAAAATGATGGTAGTTGCAGAGATGGCTAAATTAATTTCTCTTGATTAGAGAAAAAAATAATGTCTATATCTATGGTTGATTGGAAACCCATTATAGACTTTTTTGTATAAAATGGAACAAAATATATTTATAATTTGTGGTTTTGATGATTAGAAAAAATGGGACAATAGAAAAAGTAATATTTTTGTAATTGAGGTTCAGAGATAACTTTGTATTTGTACTTATATTTGTTGCAAAGAAAATCTGAAATTTCTATTTATTTTTATTCCTCCTTTCTGCACTTTTTTCCTTTCTTTTTTTGAATTTACTTTTTATTAGTTTGTTACTTTTCAGGATCATTGTAAAACTTTTAATTAACAAATTTATAAATTAAAAAATGGCCCACTAGTCTGACCACAACTGGTAATTCATACACCTTTATGAAGAAACCCATCACTCACAACAATGACTCAAAACTTGGCCTTTATAAGTGTCATCTACACCACTAATTTGGTGGAGTATGTATATGTGACCATTGGTAAATTTATACTACGCAGGGTGGTGGTGTTCTTTCAAACCTACTGTGCACAGTCTGCCAAGAATGTGCTCACTGAAATTAGGTTAGATAAACATTGGGCATGGCTTGCCATATTGATGTTTGTATCTCAACTCTTAGTAGTAGACAAGTCAAGATCACTAGCTAGGAATTACTAGGAAGTACACACTAGGAATGACTAAGAATCATCCTTAGAGTCAAGTAAAAGACATTCTGAAAAAAAGAACAAAACAGCTGCCAGATTGTTTATATAATTAGTACATATTTACTATTAACAATTAAGGCCATGTTTCTATGCTCAAAAACAAAATCTACTGTTTACATTTAAGCATACTCTATGAAGCTTATTGTTTTTGGCAGAACTTTGTGAATCTGTGTACTGTAGGCTACTTGAATGTGAAAATCAGCATGAATTTATTACAGCACTTTTTCCAAGCATGAATCTTACATAAGAGTTGTACATGAATTAATAAAAGTATCACAATAGCTCCCTTTACTCAGTACTGTCAAAGAAATTATTCATTTCCCAAACACTGATCTGTAAAAGTTTGGGTTTTTAATGTTGAACTATACTACAGTTCTCTCTACTGTACACAGAGAATAATTCTGTGGGCAAGATTAATGAATTGCTGATAAGGCCAACTGTAAACCAGACTGTAACGGTAAACCAGGCCACACTACAAACCAATAATAAAAATATATTGTGATTTGTTTTGTTTCCTCCCAGATCAAAAAACTGCTTAAAACTGTTCATATAGCTGCCAGCCCAACATGCATGTTTTACGCAGCTAGTATGATTGGGGTATAAAACAGCCTTAAAATTATTACATTTTCCCCCAATAAAATTAATGCTAATCAACATGGGGAAATTAAAATACAATAATCTGTTTATCAAGATCAAGTTGTTGTTTTTTAATCAATCAACAAGATTCAGTTTCTTTGGCACCCTTAAATTGATTTTAAGAGTGCTGGCACTCAGGCAGAGTAACAATTAAGCTACAATTTGGAAACATAATGATACCTATATTTTAATTTATGGGAAAAAAACATGAAATATACCTTGTCACAGAATGCCCCTCCCAAATATTCCACCTTTGAAACTTAAATAAATGCAAAGAAGTTCAAAAGAAAAGTGTTCAACTTTTTCTTTCTCCCTGGCGCTGTGTGTCTGTTTGAGAGAGAGAACTAATAATGGTGAAAGGGACAAAAGGTGAGGGATAAACAACTTTTACAGGATTCCCAACACTCTGCCCCAGAACCCTTATCTTCTTCGTCTTCTTCCTAACTGGGAGAAAGGCTTTGAGTAACTATGCTTTTATGGGGAAGAGGAAGAGCTATGAAATTTTATTTCTGAGAATTTCCTATACATACAAACAAGATATATCTACAAAGTTTACAAAAAGGTGTGGAGAGGCTGGAGGAAAATGCTAAGGATATTTTACTTATATAATACTTTTCTTTCTTTCAATTATTCTTGGAGATTACTTGATAGGTCCCTTCAGTTTTCTTGGCAATGTTTTTCTGAAGTGGTTTACCATTGCCTTCATTGTAGGGATGTGAAAAGATTATTAGCCCAAGGTCACCCAGCCTAAGGCATGACTAGAATTGACTCTCTCTTGGTTTATTACTTGATGCATTAATCACTATATGAAATAGGCCTTCAACACATATATTACTCAATTCTATAAAATAGAATAAGGGTATTTTGAACACATCAATACTCAGTGAATCTATATTCTGATCAGCAATCAAGAAATTAAGATAGCATATCTTGTATTTGTGAACTAGACTACTATTATCTTAAGACAATCCTTGTTCTATTGCTGTTTTAGTCCTAGTTCAATCAAGTTGTCCAAATAGGCCATTTGTTAGAAACCTATAAATTACACCCATGGGAACTGAGTTCTTATACCAAAGAGGCCAGTATTTTAGAGTAAAAATAGCGAGGGGGGAAATGCTTAATTTAGCAGTTCAAAAAATAGTTTTTAAAACTTCAATCTTGCCTAATGATAAAACATTTGGGGAAAAAAATTAAGCTCCTCACAAGAATTTGCGGGAGATTTCTACTCTCCCATATCTCAAACAACACATGAACATAACTAGAGCTTATGTCAAAATAGTAATAAAAATTCAAAGTAGACAATATGAAATGGGATCAAGCACCCAAAAACCCTATCTAATTTGTTGGAAAACAATCATGGCAATAACTGATTAAGGATTTTCATAAACAGTCCTGATTAAGGACTTTCATAAACTGTTTACTTTCATAAACAGTCCCACAAGTTTAAAATAATCTTGGTAGACTTGAACATTAGGTCTTATATCACAAAATACAATTATCTAATGTGGGTTTCTGGTCTTAGGAAATGATATACAATAGTAAAATAGATAGTACCTTGCTCAGCAGTAGTACTTGTAAGAAAGATATAAGCATCCTAACAGATCAAACAGTAAGCATGAACCAGCACTGTGCTACAGCTGTCAAAAGATCTAGGGCAGGGGTGGGCAAATGTGGCTCTTTTACAACCTGTGGACTTCAACTCCCAGCCAAGCTGTCTCAGGAATTCTGGGAGTTGAAGTCCAGAGGTTGTAAAAGAGCCACATTTGCCCACTCCTGACCTAGGGCAATCCTGGGCTGTATCTAAAGAGTTATAATGAAAAGATCATGGAAATTATATTTCTATTCTATACTGCACTGGCCAGACTGTACCTAGAATGCTGTGTCCAGTACTGGTTGCCCTCGTGCATGGACACTGAAAAACTGGAAATTGTGTGAGAAAACTTACAAAAGATGGTGAGTGACTCAGAGGCTAACTTCTACAATGCCCCAATGATACCCTTGAAGTGATGTCCCAGTGCCTGGAGGCTGTGCGGATCTGGATGGGGAGGAACAGGCTCAAGCTCAACCCTTCCAAGACTGAGTGGCTGTGGTTCCCGGCATCCCGATATAGTCAGTTGACTCCATCACTGACTATCGGGGGGGAGTCTTTGGCCCCCGTGGAGAGGGCGCGCAATCTGGGAGTCCTCCTGGATAAGCAGCTGTCCTTGGAGGAACATCTGACGGCTGTAGCCAGGGGGACTGTCAGGTTCACCTGATTCGCCAGTTGCGGCCCTTTCTTGATCGGGATTCCCTGTGCGGCTGCGCGGGTAATCACGGGAGCTGCCTGGCGCTCCCACATAACACCGCTCCTGCGTGAGCTGCACTGGCTCCCAGTGGTCTTCCGGGTGCGCTTCAAGGTGTTGGTCATCACTTTTAAAGCACTCCATGGCATAGGACCTAGTTATCTTCGAGACCGCTTGCTACTACCGATGACCTCCCACCGACCTGTGTGCTCCCACAGAGAGGGCCTCCTCGGGGTGCCATCAGCCAAACAATGTAGGCTGGTGACCCCCAGGGGGAGGGCCTTCTCTGTGGGGGCACCTACCCTCTGGAATCAGCTGCCCCCAGAGATAAGGAGAATCCAAGACCTCGGTGCCTTCTGCCGTGCCCTTAAAACTTTCTTTTTTCAGCAAGCCGGGCTGGCTTAACATATTTTTTAACATATTTTTTTTAATTTTTAATTGGTTTGTTATCTTAAATTGGGGCCAAATTAATATATATCCTTTTAATTATTTTTAATGTTTGTATGTTTTTATTTAGCTGTAAACCGCCTGAGTCCCTCGGGAGAAGGTGCAGTATATAAATTCCAAATAAAATAAAAATAAAAAAATAAAAAAATGATTAAAGAAAATGGGTACATTTTGTGTAAACTGAGATGTCATATGGTTAGGTGTATACTCCACAGCTGCAAAAGGTAGGACAAGAACCAAAGAAAAATCCATACTCGAAATAAAAAATCTCTTCTTATTGTGAGAGTTAAGCAGTGAAACAGGCTCAGTCTATAGTAGTGGGTACACTATCACTGGAAACTTTCAAAGATCATACCATTTGTCTGAGATGATAGGAGATTCCAACACTGAGCAAGGAGTTGAAGATCTCCAAGGAATCTTTCAAAATTATGATTCTGTGGAATAAAGTGAGGCAGGGTGAAGGTAAGAGAATACTACTCTGAATGTGCTGAATCTCAGACACGAAGTAGAATCATATTTGGTTAGTTTTTGAATAGAAGATCTGCCTGGAAATACTGATTGCTGAAGACTTGAGAGCTAAGTATAGTGGTTTAAGTACACTTTAGTCGCAAACATAGAAGCTCGCTGGGTGACTCTGGGCAAACCCTCTCTCTCCTTCAATTTATTTTACAGAGCTATTGGAGAAAATAGAGGAAGGTATGCTGTATATGCCTTAAGCTCTTAAACTCTTAAATTAAATCCAGGATATAAATCTGATAAATGAATTAGTGAACTAAGCATGTGTTTTACTTTCAGTTAAAATTTATTAGACAGCAATTGCCATGCTAGACTAAAAGGATAACATATACCAAACAGCTTAACCTATATCCCATTCTAAGGTTCCTTTGATACATGAATATTTATATCCTGTCTTTATTATTTTTACTATATTTACTATAATAAATAACTCAAGCTGGCGAACATATCCAACACACCTTCCTATTTTAACCACAACAATTGTAGACAGTAAATTGGCCTGAGAGTGATTGGTATAATAACAGTATATATCAAATATACTGTGTGTGTATATATATATATGTGTGTCTGTGTATACACATATACTGTATATACATATACTGTACACACACACACTCATACACAAACACATACACACTGTATGAATATATTCAAAGAATGCAAATAAAGATGACAGAATTTCGGGAATATGGATTAGTTCAACAAAATAAATGCCTTACAGACAGCAAGGATGGTTTGTTCCAATAGCCATGGAAGACAGTTTTTGCCCCCTTCATATTAAAAATGACTCCTATGTACAGAGCAAAGGAGAAAAATACCTAAGTAAAGAACATTCTGTAGAGCAGGAGTGGGCAACTATAGCCCCTTTACGACCTGTGGACTTCAACTCCCAGAATTCCTGAGACAGCCATGCTCAGGAATTCTAAGAGTTGAAGTCCAAAGGTTTTAAAGGGGCCATAATTACCCATCTCTACTCTAGAGATTGGCCAAAACCTGGGAAGTAGGGAAAAAAATATTTCCCAGATGATTTGCCAATGAAAATTAAACATAGTTTCTCCAGCGACTTTTTACTCAGAAGACTAATTTGAATCACACAAATTTGCTTTAAAAATAGAAGTTGGCCGGTAATGCTTTTTATACAGACTGATAATATTTTTTAGGTCAGGTCAGGGTATCATTGCCAAATTGATTTATTACTGTTCAACTACCACTATTCAACTATAATGTATTATTAAATTTAATCATGTAAGGAAGATGAATAATGAAGGCATCCAAGTACAGAATAAGACTACCGAGATTACATTAGTACTCGATGTAAAAAACCCCAATCATCTCTTTTTTAGTTTAATCATCAAGAAAAACCAAATTGTTAGTCCAAACCCCAAAATTTTATTCCTCTGTTCCATAATATCAGAACCTCAAAAAATGATGTCTACTGACTTTCCATCAATCCACATATGGAACACAGTTAAATGCATTCAGCGAGCTGTCTAAAATAGTTTTATTGTTACTGAAAAGAAGTTTAGATGTTACAAATTAGAGCACAGAATTTTCTCAGAAGCTAACTGGATACTAGGCCAGCTTTCATGTAATATGTCAGGTAAAATCTGTTTTTACTATCTCAATCAGAATGAAGGCAGCCTTAAGAGAGTTCAGTTGTAGAATCTGGATGATTTTGTTTATCATGTATTTTCTTTATCAAATGCTCTTTTTATATATAAACAAATTCTCAGTATTGGCTGTTTAAGGACAAGTGCTCCTAGATTTTTTGTTACTGAAAAAAAGTAGTTCAAGAAAACTGGGAATATTTTCCAACCAATATTTCCAATATTTTCTAAGAGTAATAAATAATGCAATATGAAGAAAAATTGAGATACACAAATTATGCCAGTCATCCTTTCTGTATACCATTAATTGCAACAGTTTGGATCCAGAATGTCGTATTTCCTGGAAGGGCATGTACAAAGCAGAGTTTATTCAAGATGTTCTATCCAGGAGTTAGGGAAACCATTTTTATTTTGTTGGATTCATTTTTAATATGTATACCACATTTTCTTGTTCAACTCAAGGTGACATATATAATCCTCCTATTTCCTCCACAAAAACAACCATTTGAGAAGTTGGACTGAGGTAGAGTGACTTGCCCAATATCAGCCAGTCAGTTTTCATGTCTAAGGGTGGATTAGGACTCTTAATTTCTATAGTATGGTTCTTGTTTTTATTCTGAAGTTCCTGGTGTCATTTTCCATGCTATTAACAGTGTCCCACAATATTCTGGGCACATTCCTTTTTTTAGAGATGAACCCTTGCATCAACACTTCTACTTTTCTCTGCTCCACAACAAGAAAAACTATGCTGCATTGGAAGTCTCCCACAGATTTAAATGTTCTGTTCAAAATGAAACCATGTAACCATATAAGCATTTTATTAAATATTCTACATTCAATTTGCAATTTGATGCATGTTCAATTGGCAATTTGTTGCATGTCTATTACAATATTTGATACTAAATAAATACAAGAATCATATGAATAAAAATGGATCCAAATCCTAAATGAAGTGCAGATAGCCATACTTCTTTTATAAAAATAGCCTTCCTTATTAACATCAGTGTTAAACTGAACAGGTGGCAGTCTAGCTGCCAACACTATGTTCTACCAGTTCCCCTAGAAAGATGCAACAAAGAATGACTGTCTCTTTTAAATAAAACATAAAAGATAGTAATAGTCTTTTTTCCATATTGATAAAGGCATTTCAGATTTTTGTAACAATATTGCATATACATATATTCAGTTACTTTCTGAAAATAGACAAGTAGTTTTGAAGATAGAGCAGTAATTTATTGTTATGGTCAAGTTCATTCTCCAAATTATTTAAATAAATACTATTTTGTATAAAATTACCACAATACTGTACATAGCCAAAAATGATTCAGCACTGTAAATATTCAATTAAGACTTATTTCAATCTTACAGAATCACTCAGCAACTTATCAGAATTACCACTCAGCAAAAAGTATCACACACACCAACACACAGTATAACTTGAGATAATGCATCCAATTCACATACTTGAAATGTTCACTTGAAAACAAATTGACTAGAATGTATTCACTGATTTAATAATAATTTGTGTCACCTAAAAGACTAAAAATGCATAAGATTATACATAGGTTTTCATAGACAACAGTCTATTTACTCAAAATTTTTTTTTGAAAACATTAAACTATAATATACTTAGTTGCTTTTTAATGGAGACAAAAAATCTGTTTTTGTTAGAATACTTCTACTGCTTTGGACATTCTGTGGGAAGTGATTTATATCCTTTAAAGAAGGATATATTTCTCTGAATGAGAGTTATGTTGGAAGTTAAGCAATGTAATTATACTATTTAATTTTAAGTATTTACTTAATACCGTAGTATTTTGAAAAAATTGGAAATTCTTTATCAACTATAAACTGTTCGCAGCAACATGTCAGCTCCTTATTCATACAACTTCAAAGTCAAAATGAATTAATGTATTGCTTCTTAAAGATATTAGTCTATGTAAACAGTATGATGATAGTTTGACTAGATGAAGTTTGATCAGTCATCCACATCAAGGAGTAGCAGTGACCCAAAATAATCTGCAAGCAGCTGAGCCTAGAAAGCCATTGGGAATCGCCAAACATGTAAACAAACCTGAAGTAGACTTGCTGTTTTGGAAAAAGTAACAAAATAAGCAAACTCTAATTATATTCCTGGACTTCATAAACATTCTTTCTGAATCAGGCCTCATACCATGTGGGTTGACAAAAAGTTGAAATTATAAATCAATTTTGAAAAATGTGACACTACATTATTTACATCTGGCCTAAAAAAGAAGTACATCTACCTTGCACAGAGATATAGGAAGAAAGGTTTATTGCATTAACTTTGTCTTTACTCTGTGAAAAGGTCTTGTTTAAAATCAACTAATAAGTAATCAAAGAAAAAAGCTACCATACTGAATCCACTACAGAAAGAGCTCTGACAAGCTGTTACTTCTATTATCTCTTTGGGGAGAAACTATCATGAAAAGTATTGAACTAAAACTTCCATACTGGACCTTTCTCTTCAGACAGTATTTCATTTCATAAGCCATCTGAAATAAAAAAAAACCCTTTTTTATAAAGCTTATTTACAATTAATGCCAATATACCCCGCAAATGCAGTTTCTAGATCACACATGTGCACACGTTAAACTATTTAAGGGCTACCTCATGCAGCTTTAGAGCTATAAGCTCAAGAAAAGCTTGGCAGAAAGTGGAGGATAGGTGATTCTTTTTGTTTCTATGAGTCACCCGCCATGTCAATAAGTAGGCCAAGGGTTCATAGAGGAAAGAATAACGTGTGCTCCCCCCTACCCAACCTAAATGAAAATAGGCTGACTACTGGGACAAAACAAAACTTGGGAGGGGGAAACGGAAGAGAAAGAAGACAAAGCCAACGTGCGGAAGTCATTTGCAGGAGTGAACCAATGAGGTCCCCATAAAGAGGGCTCTCCGTCTTTCTGAACTTTCAGCATGCAACAGGTCTTAAGGCTGCAGTCTGAAAAGCAGCCGAGCGCTTTTCTAAAACGTTGTCCTTCACTAGGCAGCCCCCAAGGGCTTATGGGCCACACCACCCCGGGAAAACTTCAGGAACGGCCTCAGCGACAGGCTTGATTCAGGGGCTCCCTTCCCCCATGCTGGGGTTACACAACCGCGACACCATTTTCCGCGCTCACGTCCCCACCCCCACCGCTTATTTCAGTTTAAAAGGCACCCTCCTCCCCCCGGGTCCAAGTTCAGCAGCCCCCTTGGCCGCAGTCCTCCTCCCTCAGCCTTAGCCAAGGCAAACGGCCAAAAAAGCACGGAAGCTCCCTTCCCCCCACTCTGCAGCGATACTGTTTAAACCAGACGAAACGAAATAAATATCAACCCGAGGTCCCTGCGATCGAATGAGGGGACCGGGAGGCCAATCGGCACCCCCGCCCAGGGTGTGCGTTCAACGCAAGGCCCGGAGAGTTGTTCCGGCCCATTTCAAAGCCTGGGGGGGAGAGGGGTTGCCACAAGGAAACGCAGCCCATCCTGCTGGGAAAGTAGGGGGAGCGGGGGAGTCCGAGGGCCAACCCAGCTCGAAGGCCACCGAAACGTGAGGCGCAAACGTCCACCCATATAAACAATAGTCAACCGCCCATCCATTACGGCCGGGGAAACAGAAGGAAGTTGAAATCGCGCTGGAAAACATGGCCCTCCCGAGGCGTTCTCGGCGCTGCCGACCCTCGTTTGTCAATTTCTCTTAGGGAGTCCCCAAAAGGCCGGCCGGAAAAACTCACCTCCCTCCGCGTGTAGAAAGGCCCGGCTCGCCCTCCAGGAAGCCCCCGAGGAAAGTCAACTTCTGCCAAAGCCCCGAGTAAGCCAAGTTCCTTTCACAGGCAGCCCATGGTGGAACTCTTCTTTCCAACCCTGAGGTCCCGAGATCGTGAAGCAGATGGTAAATCTCGAGCAGCCCTCGTAGCTCTTCTCTCCCCCCCTCCCTTCCTCCTCCTTCTCTACCTCCACCACTACCACCACATCCACTCCGGTGGCGGAGGGGATCAAAAGGAAGTCCGAGAGAGTGGCGGGCAGGAAAACGGAAAGTTTCGGGGTGCAGAATGGCGGTCAGGTGGTGGTGGTGGTGCTGCTGCTGCTGCTGCTCATGCTCATGACTTCGTGAGCAAGTTAATGTGCTCGGAGAGCGAAGTGCATGTGGAAGTCCAGGGCCAGCCTCTCCCTGCTGCAACTCTCTACCAGAGAACGAAGCAGCAGGCAAAGGCTGGCAGAACCCGGCTGACTAAGTGGTCTCCGGAGCTGCTGGTGGAAATCAGCATATTGATCTTCAAGGAGGAAACCCGGAGAGAGGAGATGCGGTGGGTTTATCAGCAGTTCTGCCTTAATGATTTGCAACCAACAAAAACATCAACACCTACCCCGACCGTCAAATGAATTTCTCTTCCAATTGCAGTGTCCTGAAATAACTCCTTAGTCACTTTTAGGGGTAATTGAAATGTTTTGTTCCACAAAAAGGAATTCTTGCCCACCTCACCAGCTTTCTACTGTTCAAATTAATTCTTTGTCCTGTGGAGTAAAAAAGAAAGAAAGAAAAGAAATTCGATCAAAGGGTAGTAAAATCTATGTTTACACAATCTCCTATGGACCAGTGTTACTTATCAATCTTATTTTCACTCTCCTTTTAATAAGAGAATAATGTAATACACTATTGGATAATGTGTAAAACATTAAGACTGCTTTTTTAAGCAGCTAAATTTTGATAAAGAATCTGATACTTTTATTTACATCCTGTTTCTAAAAGTCAAGAAGTAATTTTGTGTCAAATAAAATGTAACCTACTAGGACATCAGAATACAATGCTTTTGCAAATTCAGTATTTTATATTTGGAAATTCAGTTAAAAAAAGGGGGGGGACAACCCATAATATTTATATACTTTATGAAAACCAGTGCTGCCATGATATAATTATAATGTATTTAAATGTAGACTTACGCTATCTCCATAACTGTTATTCAGCGGAATAGGTATTATTACACTTAGCCCTGACATAGATAGATGTTTTTTGTCTTGAATTAATCCTCCTTTTCTTATTTTTCTCTAGGCTGGCAGAGCTTTCTGAATTACAACAGTCATTTTACAGAAAAAGAAAAAGGAAGCTGTGCAAAAAGCAGTGCAAATACATGATGCAACATTACCCTGGTTACATGTGCCTCCCATCCCCCAATCTCTTACTGGTGAGAGTGCTGTGTTTTTTCTGCCTGCAGGGTCACATTGTGGCGGATTGGTTCTCCTTTCGCCTTGCTCAGTCATTCAGATTTGGAAAGTAAATAACAAGCTGACATCATTACTGCTCTCTGCATTACTGTGACACATTCCTGTGCTACCAAGCACACTCTATTAGCTGCGCAGAAAGAAAAGAGTGGCTTGATCAGTTTGTGCATACAATTTATGCTTAAATAAATGTGTGTGGTGAAAAGACACAGAAATGTATGGAATACTAAATTCAAAAATTAAAAAAGCATATGCTATCATGTATATAAAATCTTGGAAGCAAATTTCACTGAAATTTCACTAAATTATAAATATATGTGTACAACCATATATATAAGTGATTATTTTTATTCAGCAAGCACTAGCCTTGTTTACTTGGAAGTTTATGGAACATATTAAAGTTTGCTTCCAAATAAATAAACATTACCTTATAAGTTTAATTTCATACAAGTTAGGAAAATATGTCAATATTAACATGTCCCTTTGGCCTGATTAATTAATACTGAAGCCTTTTATATTAAATAGTCTCTGATTGCAGCTATATTAGTTAATAGGATCACCCAATTGTGCTGATGTATTGGTAAGCAACCTGGTGCTCATAAATTTTGGATTGCAGCTCCTATATTCAGTTGTTACTAGTCATGCTGCCTTGGGTAGATAGGCATTAAAATTCAAAACAGAGAAAGTTTTGACATTAGAAAATATTATATAATACTTTGCTTGTCAGAAGCTGACTGGGAAGGTTATAAATGATGATCCCATGATGCTGGGAAAGTACAATTGTCATAAACACATGCCAACTGCCAAGTGCTTGAAATTTGATCACATGACATGGAGATGCTGCAACAGTGATAAGTGGGAAAACCAATTGTAAGTCACTTTTTTCAGTGCTGTTGTAACTTCAAATGGTCACTAAATAAATGGTTGCAAGTCGAAGACTACCTGTACTGTTCTGAAGTATAAAGACTCTGAAGTCCTAATCAATGCACTGAAGTGTCCCAGTAGTGGGTTTCAATTTAGTTTGCTACCATTTTGCTCATGCAGGCGCAACGCTTCTGCGCATGCTCAGAAGCATCTGGGTGGTTGGGTAGAGCTGCCGTCGCTGCTACTGTAGCAACCCACCACTGAAGTGTCCTTTGTATAAGGCCAATATAGTTTGCAACTCTTATAGAATAAGAGATATAAGTAAATATATATTTGTACATTCACCAAAGCAACTTTGGTAGACCAACTGTGTGATACAGTTGTCTTGCTATATATCTATGTATTTTTTTTTCATTTTAAACATTCTACACATGTTACTGGCAACACACAGACTTTCTACTGAGTCACAGTATTTGGTCTATTTATCTCAGTACTATTAACTCTTGTTGGCTGAATTTTAGTTTGGCTTTATATACAAAACCAGCTTACCATGATTTAACAAAATATAGTATTTTATAATATGTGAAATAAAGCATTGACAACATTTCTCCAGAAGTCAGAAAGTACTGGTTCCAGCTCTGCCCTGAAATGGCAGGAAATGAATCTGGGATCTTTTGTATTATAGATATAATACACTATACTGTTCTGATTTATAGACTGATTCTGCATACTAGAAAATAGTGTGGTAGAATTAGACCATTTAGCCCTGGTGATATCAACAGAGTTCAGAAAGGCCTCATCTCCATGGAACTTACTCCACTTGGAATAATAGGTGGAGTAGGCCAATACAATCTTTAAGAAAAATGTTATTTTGTATCATCAAACAATAGTTCTCTTGCTAATGCAGAATAATTTAGGAAGGGGTTTAACTCTTGATGATCCCAGGATAATCCTCCTACAACAGTGTCTCAAAAGTGCTGACCAGTAAGCAGATATAAGAACCAACTTTTTAAACAATGACACAGAGCTCTCTAGGACTAGGTGAAAGGAAAGGATAGAAAAGTGGAAAGAGGAAGTCCCTAGTTTAGAATGTATTTCAGCAATGAATGAACTATAACCAAGTTTCCATATCAAAAAGGACATGGCAGGCACAGTCAATCTGATCAAGAGGCTGTAACAATTTCCTTCTTAGGAAAGAAAGGTTGCCAGTTTAGGGCCTTTTATCATTCTTTTTTAGAAAACAAAATGAAGTTTTAAAAAGAACATGGCAGGGACATATAAAATTAAGCATGTGCATAAGGAAAAGGGATCCCCCCCCCCGTTTCCTAACCCTAGAATCTGGGAACATTCCACAAATCTATATTCAGTAAATAGCTTTTTACACAGACCATAGTTAAACAATAGAAATAGAGATAAGTAGTAGTAAAGGCTGTTGAATATGACAGATTTGAAAAGGGACAGATTAATACAGTGTAAGGTGTAGATACCTATGTGTAACCTTCAATATCTGAGACATATCCCTCAATACTTGTTAATGTGAAACATAGCATTCATGTCTCAAAAACATATACCTTATTATTATTCTGACAGAATATTGATTATAACGGCCTTTGGTCTATCCCATCACAAATCTTATGTTTTAGTAACACTTCACTCTGGAGAATCATGATACCAGTTTGGGACTTTCTCAAATTTTCTGTCTTTTCCATATTTGTTATAGCTCCCCTAGTTTGTATAATATATTAAATAAAAATTGGAGTGAAACCTACGTTAAAGGTAAACATTAGACCTGGATTTATTTAATGAAGAACCTATACTTGTTGGATTATGTTTGGAATCTACGTGGTGTAGAATTCCTGAATATGAGTGATGTTTTTACATAGGCTATCCTTTGTCTATGTTTGATGCATCATCATCAAACACATTAGCTAGTTACAGAGTTGAGGCGGCTTTAATTTGATTATTAAATGCATGAAGAAGCCTATTATTACTGGAATGACAACAATGAGAAAAGATTTCAGAAAGATATAGAATTGATCATTCTCATGGGATTCTTCTGCCTCATATGATTTATATATTCATATTATTTGGAGCTTTGTGAAATTGAGCTATAGTAAGGTTGATTCCATAATGCATTTTAGTGTGTAAACCAACTCAAAGTTGGTCTAGGCTTCTAGAATGATTACTTCAAATAATTGCTTTTGGTCATAGCTTTAATTCCTAATCAGAACCTCCAGAGTAAAAATCTGTGATCATTTTTGACATATGGTTGGCAGCAATATGAGTTATAACATATGTTGTGAACAGTGGAATTTGTGACACCCTCATTATTTAAAGTTAGATCCTTCAAGCCTTAAAAGTGGTTCTTTATATGTTTAACTAGAAACTTGATCTTAGCTATGTGTGCATGATGTCCACACATGCTTTTTAAAAGTGAATTCATTTATCACTGAAAATACGCTTTGTGGTTTTATAGGAAATTATAAGCAGAAAAAAGGATATCACATCTTCAGCTTTGCAGACTGCATGTACAAAAGAGCACCAGAAAACGTGAAGAAATGGCAGCTTGTGAACATATCCTAGTAACAAATTCTAATGACATAACACAGAAGCAGGCTTGAGCTCTGAAGCCAAAGTTGTCAGGAGTCATTTGAAAAAACTGGTATCTGAATAGTGAAATGAATAGGCATAATAAAAAGTCTTTTACCAAGAGAGCTGGCAAGGACACTTGTGGGAATAACTTAATTTCTTATTATTATGCCTAAGCATATGTTTCTAATATATATATATTAGAAGTAAATATACACCTATACTCTTGCCAAACTATAACCGACCTACCACTAATGAATTTTTTTTAAAAAAACAACTTCTTCCATGCAGATGTTTCTATACAAATATCTATAGAAACAAAAAAAATGAAACATGCTGGATACATAAGTACTTCCTTCTTAATGTTTCTTCTATATTAAATATCAGTAGCTGATTAAGATCTAGAAAACCCTGGATTTAAATAGCTGAAAATTACAGAGTCAGAGTAATTTTTGTTGTGATATATTAAATAGAACTCACAATTCTATTATCTTTATATGTAAAAATTATGTCTTATCCAATTGACTCAACATAAAACAGGAAAATTCTGTCAACTTTCCTGCTGTCTATGCATAGCAATAATAACTACTTATTTGTCACCACGTAGCCCGAGTATTCTCAGTGAAAATTAAATTTAACACACACACACATACACACATATATAAAATATACATACTGTTTCTCTTTTAAAATACAGAGTGAGAATCAGAAACCAGACAAATGAACTAAATATAGAAAGTTCCATTTAGATATATGCAAATGGAATCAGACTGGTAGAAGTCTGATTCTCTGACCTTTCCAGTCACCCACAGTATCTCTCTTGGGAAATCCCCTTATCTTTTAACTGTAATCTATCCCATTCATCAGTATCCTACTACATCTTCTCTATCATTCTTTGGGAAAATGGGGTTGCCGTGATAGGATACAATACAACTCAAATAATTAAAAGATTTATTTAGTTAGTTATTAAATTTGTTTGCCCATCTCACAACCAGGTGACTCTGGATAGCTTATAATGTTAGAATAAAAGTATACAAAAATATGTATATAATAAGAATAAAATACTACAAAAATACAAATTATCAGCTATAACTAAAAGATGGGGGGAGAGGGAGTAGGATGAGCTGGAGGATTTATTGAGAGGAGAGGTCTGTTGTTAATCACCTCTAGCGTGACAGTTCCCCATTGGAGCCTCAGGCCAACTGTCAGAGCCAGGTCTTCAAACTTCCGCAGAAGGTCAGAAAGGTGGGAGCAACCTCCCTCTGAGGAGTGTATGTGTAAGATGTTCCAAAGGGCAAGAGCGACAACAGAGAAGGCTCCACTCCTGGATCCCATCAGGCCAAATGTCCTGGCTGATCCAGGAAATTTGATGCATCATGCCTCCTCTGCCAGCACGTGGGGCGGGCCAATCCCATTGGGATGAGACAGTTTCCCAGGGAACCTGGATCCATGCTATGAAGTGCTTTAAAAGTGATAACCAACACCTTGAATTGTACCTGGAAGCCCAACCAGCAGCCGGTGCAGTTCATGGAATGGAGGTGTAATATGGGCCAGTCTGGGAGCCCAAAAGCTACCCACGCCACTGCACTCTGCACCAACTGTAACTTCTGAATGCTTTTCAAGTGTAGCCCCATGTAGAGTGCATTGCAGTCGTCCAAACATGAAAGGACTAGAGCTTGAATGACTAGGTGCAGGAACTCCTGCTCCAGGAAAGACCACAACTGGCGCATAACCTGAAATTTGATAAAAGGTCTTCAAGCAAGAATTGCAAGTCCAGGAGATCCCCCAAGTTGTGGACTGGATCTGTCTGAGGTAGTGCCACCTATTCCAGTCCTAAGGATGTCAAAATCCCGGATCTTGAGATTCCATGTACGCAAAGCCATTCAGTCTTGCCAGGGTTTAGCCAAAACTTCTAGCTTCCCTCCACAAGAGGGCAACAACAGCATCACTTGTTCACTAGGAGTAGAGATATCAGTATGCTGATGATACTCAACTCTATGATACCTCAACTCAAGAGGACAGATGATCTCACCCAGCGATTTTATGTACATATAAAAAAGGAGTGGAGAGAGTACCAAGCCCTGCAGCATGCGACAAGAGAGTGGCTGTGGGCTGGATCTTTTACTCCCAATTAACACTGATTGGGACCAGCCTTGGAGAAAGGAGCCAACCAGTGTAAGACTCTGCCACCTGGCCTCAGCCCCCATAGCCACCCAAAAGGATACTATGGTTATGGTACTGAAGACCACTGAGAGGTCAACAAGAGTGAGGATGATTGCACTATCTCCATCCTGCTTTCACTAAAGATCATCAATTGCAACCAATGCTGTTTCTGTCCCATAATCAGGCCTGAATCCTGACTGAAAGGGTCCAGACAATCCATTTTATCCAGGACCCTCTGAAGCTGCCAAGCAACCACTTTTCCACCACTTTCCCTAAAAAAGAAGATGGGAAACAGACAGGTGAGACATGTGATTTTTTTAAAAAAGGAGGCAAACCAGGGTCTCCTTAAAAGGTCCTAGAAATGTCCCCACCTGCAATGATGAATTAATCACTGCCTGAACCTTAGCATCTAGGAGGGATGCTTAGCAATGCTGGAGACTTAGTATCTAGGAGGGACAAAAATCTAACTGACAGGTGGTAACACTGACAGCATTGAGGACCCTGCCCACTTCCTCAGGTCCAACAAGGTCAAACCATTCCCAGATCATTGAGGAAAACCTTTCCCCAGGCATCTCACATGGACTTGTACCACACTTTACTTTACTTTACTTTTATTTGATTTGTATACCGCCCTACTCCCGAAGGACTCAGGGCGGTGAACAGCCAACAATAAAATACATACATACAAAATTTAAAAAACAGAAATAAAATCGAATTAAATAATTTGGCCCAGACAGATTAAAACCCCAATCAATTTAAAACAGATTTAAACTTTGAAAATTTAAAAGATATTAAAAATATTAAAATTGTTTAAAAAGAGGGAGAAAATTAGGCCAGGCCCGCCTGGTGAAATAAAAAGGTCTTTAGAGCGCGGCGGAAGGTGCACAGATCCGGGATCCTCCGTATCTCCGGGGGGAGCTCGTTCCAGATAGTAGGTGCCCCTACAGAGAAGGCTCTCCCCCTGGGGGCTGCCAGTCAACATTGTTTGGCCGACGGCACCTGGAGGAGCCCCTCTCTATGACAGCGTACCAGCCTGTGGGAGGCTATTGGTGGTAGTAGGCGGTCCCACAAGTACCCAGGTCCTGAGCCATGGAGTGCTTTAAAGATGGTAACCAAAACCTTGAAGCGCACCCAGAAGACCACTGGGAGCCAGTGCAGCTCACACAGGAGGGGTGTTACATGGGAGCGCCATGTTGCGTGGCCGCACTCTGCACCAGTTGGAGCCTCTGGATGCTCCTCAAGGGGAGCCCCATGTAGAGAGTGTTACAATAGTCCAGGTGTGAGGTGTTGAGGGCATGAGTGACCGTGTGTAAGGAGTCCCGATCCAGAAAGGGACGCAACTGGCGAATCAGGCAAACCTGATGAAAAATCCTCCCGGTCACAGCTGTCAAATGCTCTTCTAAAGACAGCCGTGAATCCAGGAGGACGCCCAAGTTGCTCACCCTCTCCATGGGGGCCAATGATTCGCCCCCAATAGTCAGTGATGGCACCAACTGACTATATCGGGACGTCGGAAACCACAGCCACTCGGTCTTGGATGGGTTGAGCTGAGCCTATTCCTCCCCATCCAGATCCACACAGCCTTCAGGCACCGGGACATCACTTCAAGGGCATCGTTGGGGTGGTCTGGGGTGGAGATGTACAGCTGGGTGTCGTCAGCGTACTGGTGGTTCTTCACCCCGAAACCACGGATGATCTCGCCCAGTGGCTTCACATAAATGTTGAACAGAAGGGGCGAGAGGACCGACCCTTGCGGCACCCCACATAAGAGGGACCTCGGAGTCGACCTCTGCCCCCCTGTCAACACAGACTGCGACCGGTCAGAGAGAAAGGAGGAGAACCACTGCAACACAGTGCCTCCCACTCCTAACTCTTCCAACCGGTGCAGCATGATATCATGGTCGATGGTATCAAAAGCCGCTGAGAGATCTAACAGGACCAGGACAGAGGAGCACCCCCTATCCCTAGCCCTCCAGAGATCATCTACCAATGCGACCAGTGCCGTTTCCATGCTGTACCCAGGCCTGAAGCCCGACTGGAATGGATCCAGATCCAGGTGCTGGGGGAACTGTTGTGCAGCCACACTCTCAACAACCTTCGCCACAAAGCAAAGGTTGGAGACCGGATGATAGTTTACCAACATTGCCGGGTCCAGGGAAGGCTTCTTGAGAAGAGGCCTCACCACCGCCTCTTTCAAGGTGGTGGGAAAGTCACCCTCACCCAACGAAGCATTTATAATCCCCTGGAGCCAGCCTCGTGTCACTTCCCGGGAAGCCAGCACTAACCAAGAAGGACGCGGGTCCAATAAACAAGTGGTCGTGTTCAGTCTGCCCAGAATCCTGTCCACGTCCTCAGGGGTCACAGGATCAAACTCATCCCAGATAACATTCTCAATACCTGCCCCAGTCCCTCCCCCTGAGACTACCCAGTCGGAGTCCAGATCGTCCCGAATCTGAGTGATTTTGTCATACAGATACTGAGCAAAATCCTTGGCTCTACCCTCCAAGGGGTCCTCCCGTGCTTCCTGATGGAGCAGGGAGCAGGTCACCCTAAAGAAGGCGGCCGGGCGGTTATCTGATGATGCAATAAGAGCAACAAAATAACTACATTTCGCTGCTTTTATCGCCACTAGGTAATTCCTAATATGGGATCTTACTAGTGTCTGGTCAGATTCAGAAAGACTGGCCCTCCAACTACTTTTTAGGGGTCTTTTCCGGCGCTTCAACTCCCTCAGCTCCTCGGAGAACCAAGGAGCCAATTGAGATCGGCGCTGGGTCAGAGGCCGCAAAGGCACAACCCAATCCAGAGCTCCAGCGGCCACCCTATCCCAGGCGGCCACTAGGTCTCCAGTTGAGGTGTGTGCCAGAGCCTCAGGAAATGGACCAAGCTCCATCTGGAACCTATCAGGTTCCATCAGCCGCCTGGGATGGAACCATCTTACTGACTCCACCTCCCTGCGGTGGGGTGCAGCGGTTCGAAGGTCGAGATGAAGGAGAGAGTGATCTGACCATGACAAGGGCTCGGTGACTATATCCCCTATCTCAAGATCACTCAACCACTGTCCAGAGACAAAAACCAGATCCAGCGTGTTTCCCCCCGTGTGGGTAGGGCCATGAATTAACTGGGTCAGGTCCATAGCTGTCATGGAAGCCATGAACTCCCGAGCCACCTCAGACATCTCACCCACGGATGGCAGGTTGAAATCCCCTATGACCCTAAGCCTGGCGATGACGTTGAGTAGCTTGGGCAGGGCTATTGCCACGTGGCAGGGAGCCAGGGCTGTTTGCCACGTGATCAGCAAACCCATCTGAACCCCATGACCCCATTTCACAAGGAGGGATTCACAGCCGGCCGTCTGAGGAACAGTGGCCTCCCTCGGTCTCAGACCTTCTTTAATAATAACCGCTACCCCCCCCGCCCCTCCCCTGTGACCTGGGCTGATGGAATGCTTGGAAACCTGGCGGGCACATTTCAACACAGTCATCTGCATGGCCCTGTAGATAATCATCGGAGCTTTATACCACTGATTGCCATAAAAAGTAGTACAGGTAGTTCTCAACTTTTCCTGACCATTCAAAGTTACAATGGCACTGAGAAAAGTGACATATGACCATGATATCCACAGGTCAGGTGAATAAAATTTGGATGCTCGGCTACTGGTTTCTATTTGCAGTGTCCCAGGGTCATGTGATTACCTTTGCAACCTGCTGACAAGCAAAGTCAATGGGGAAGCCAGATTGATTTAACAACCTTGTTATTAACTTAACAACTGCAGTGCTTCACTTAGCAACTGTGGCAAGAAAGGTCATAAAATGGAGCAAAACTCACTTAACTGTCTTACTTAGCAACAATTTTGGGATCAATTGTGGTTGTAAGTGGAGGACTACCTGTATTCACAAGAGGTCACTATGTTTATGTTTATATTTCAGTAAGGTATGGTTAGCTTAACCATGGTTTAATGAATAAATCACAACTGGCTGATTTATGTACTTAGCCAGTAACTAAAGATTGAATTGTTGAACAATTCAGTAAATAAAAGATCACCCAGCCTACATTATAGTATTATGTATTGACTCAGCTACAAAGAATGATATGATGCAGGCTTCCCCATCCTGTGTTCTTTGGTTTCATTAGAAGTGTAACTTCCAATTTTTCTAACTGTCATCACTGATAAATATAGATGATACCAAAAGAAGGTTGATTCAAAGTATCATAACCCATGGTTTAATTAATCATGACTTAATGAATTCACTTTATTGGCTGGGTTCATGGAATACATTGAGCTACACATTGACTACGCTTTAGCCTAATATATGCAAACAGAAATAGGTAGGCAATTTAACTAGCAAGAATTAAGGAATATGATATTCCTTGAGAGCCAGACTTTCTGATAAAAAAAACTTTTTTTCCCCAAGATTTTTTTTTCAGCACCCTAATTTAGGGAGGAAAAGCTTTTTAGTAAGTAGTATTTGATAATTAGGAATCAGGAATTATTTCTGATCTATCTTTCTCTTCCCCTCGCTTAAAATACAATACAAGGCCACTATATAAAATGCATGTCTGTGACAAAAGAGGAACTTTAGAGAAATCTAAAATTGCTACAGACTATTCAAGTAGAATTCCTAAAGTTATTTTGTTATATAGAAAGTAATCTTTGGAACATCAAAGGACCTGCTGAGACAAACCTGATTTATGGAGTGGATTGATATTCTGAGAGGAAATGTACTCATTTAAAACACTGTTATATGAGACTACGTGTGATCGGAATCGAAAGTATGATAATATTCTATTGCTTGTGTATTCAGGAGACAAAATGAACAAGAGTACTGTTTCTCGATAATATTAGTTCAATCCCAATAAAAAACAGAAGTTCTTGATTTAATCTGTGTCAATGGCTATTGTGGTAGTCATAAACATTATGCATTACAGTCATGATCAAAGGTTGTAAGAAATATTAGCAATTCTGGGAAATAGGAAAAGAGGGTTGAATTGCACTCATAGTTTGTAGGCATCCCATATATATTTGACATGTCTGTTCATGTTATTGTATTCTGCATGTGTGTTATGTTGAAATTCCATCCTACCTCCATGTACCTCGGAATCAAAATATTGCAATTGCGCCAATCTTATGAAATAAGTTGAGATGACTTTAAGGTTAAATTTAATGCTAGGTGGCAATCATAGGTTGATCCAATTCAAATCTAGCTGTTCATATATTCCACTTGCTTTTAAAGATACCTGCATTTTCTCACTGTGACATTATTGTTAAAGCAGTGATTCAACTGGTAAATCATTTTCAGAAGCACAAAGAAAGTACAAAGGTAACTTTGAAGCTAAATGGTCAGTGCTATTATTATGAAAGTGAAACAACTACCGTGTTTTCCCGAAACTAAGACCTGTCTGAGTAATAAGCCCAATTGGGCTTTTCAGTGCATCCTTGAAATAAGCCCTCCCAAATAATCCCCCCACCAATTACTTACACTCATGTTCAGCCAGTCCCGCCCTTTCCTCTGGTTACTTGCCATGCAAAAACACGAGGTGAGGCAAGACCGTGGGGGAAGGGGGGACATGCTCCCCCTCCCTGTTCTTTATGCTGGCCAAGCGGCTGGCCGCTGCTGCCCTGACATGTCCCGCCATCGCTGCCTCGTGAAGCAGGACTCTGCAAGGCTTGTTGTGCCATTGCACGCACGAACTCCAGCACCACTGCGAGCTTCATCATACCAGTACAGCTGGTGTCCTACCACTCACGGCTGTGCTGGTATGTCAAATCTTGTGGCAGTGCTGCCGTTCGTGCATGCAATGGCACAAGCCTTGCAGAGTCCTGCTCCACGAGGCGACAGCGGCACAATGAGTCTCACAAAGACTCATTTCTGACAGGTGGGGGAGAAGCAAGACACATGGAGCGAGACATGGCTCCCCTTGCCATCTCTTCTCTCCCCCCCTTGTCGGGCATGGCAGGGCTCCTGCCCCTTGCTTAGCCACCCATCCCCTTTAGGGATGCAATTTGGGGGTGGCAAGTGGGGTGGGCGAGAAGTGGGACACATATCTTACCTTTCAAGCTCTGTGGTGTTCCTCACCATTGTGTCCAGGGAAACACATTGTAAAAAACCCTTCTCACGAGTTCAATAGTTTCTTTTTACAACGTGCTTCCCTGGACACAATGGCGAGGAACACCATGGGGCTTGAAAGGTAAGACCTGCATACAGTTCGTGCATGCAACGGCACAACAAGCTTTGCAGAGTCCTGCTCTACGAGGCAGCGGTGGCAGCAGGATGCGTCAGGGCAGCGGCACAACAAGCGGCTCGGCCAGCGCAAGGAATAGGGAGGGGAAGTGGTGGCAGCAATGGGACATTCAATCCTATGCTCACTGCCTCCACCCCCAAAATAATAAGACACCCCCCAATAATAAGGCCAAGCCTTTATTTCGGGGTTCAAAAGAAAATAAGACCCTGTCTTATTTTCAGGGAAACATGGTACAAAAGCAGAGTGATTAAACTTCTATATAGATCTCCCAACTCATGTCTTGAAAAAAAACTAAGAAGATAATTGTTATTACTCACAAATGTATTATGTGGGAGGTACATTTTCACAGCTTAGTTTTAAGACATGATATTTCTACACTTTGCTTTTTAGCACTCAGAGTATTTCATTTAAAAATCCAATATTAAGAAAGAGCTGCACTTTTCTTTTTTTTTTTCATTCAAATTATGAAGAAAAGTTGATAAAACCAAAGTTGGAACCAGTTTAAAATTAATTTAATCTAAAGGTCATTTCTAAAATACATATGATGCATTCTTGACAGATTCTTGTCTAGTATTTTTTTAAAGAATCATTTCATAATCTCTTAAACTGCTAGTTGATTCGGGAAATCTCTTAACATTTTATTATTTTAACCTATTTTTTCTAAAACTAGGTAATTTTTTCTCATTCTAAATTATCTTTCTTGATTCTATGAGCTACTAGACAACCCATGACTGATGGGGTCATCCTTTCAGAGATATTTCCTTACCACCACAGAAAAATAGAATAACCACTGGTGGATTACTATTGTTTTGGTTTTAGAATTAAAGAAGAAAACATCATTTTATTACAGAAGAAACATGCATAACAAGAAAAATATAGATGCTTTTTATTTAACAAAGAACTCTTTTGATGACAACATTTATGGTTGATATGCCATTCTTTAACGTTTTTACTTCTTTTTCCTCAGCATACAGCTGACTATGCTGACTATGCTGGAATACCGGTTTCTCCAGATAAATCAGAACATTCTCCATGGTTTCTCCTTATGCTTTATGTATACTGACAGCAAAGCATGACTGCGTTGGAAACTGTGTCTGCTGAAGACAGACATCTTCACTTTCTAATAAAATTGGGTGTAATAGGAATCATGACAATGTCATTTTTGAACACGCCAAAGTTTGTTTATCTTTGCTACAATAAGATTCTTGTGGAGTTCTTTCATTATCATCATTGCAAAATGATGAAAGATCCAAGTTTCTTATTAAAATTACAAGACATTCTACTTTCAATTCCAGTTTATGTGGTGCCAATCCAGACCATTCAACCAAATCAAGGAATTCTGTTGGAAATTGAGTAGTGTTAGCTCCTTCATTGATAGCACTGAAGGAACAATATTCTTTCACCATTCCAGGGAAGCTTCTAATGTATGTGGAATTGATTTTTATTATCATTTCATTGAGAGGAACCAAGATAGGTTTCTTTGAAAACAATTCTGCAAGATTGTCAAATATTGTGTGGATGAAATCTGTATATATTCTTCTACAGTTCTTGCTGATGGAACATATATTCAGACAATTCTATTTCATCATTTTGAAATTTTCTGAATTTTGTTCAGAATATCCAAATAAGAAATCAAAACTTCTTTATTCTTCCTCATTCAGCTGCATGTTTTTCTTCAACTGAAACTTGACAAGCTTTCTCCAAAAATATGACTTTTTGAAGCATGAATTCTTCATATCAAGATCATTTCCTCTTTTCACAAGTGGTAGAAACCAATAGAAATCACAACTGCAATTGGTTAAAATTTCCCAAAGACCTCATTCTTGCCACATATATTGCAACAAGTCCAGTCTACAGATTCAAAGTTCTTCCTCCTAATCCTGGAGCTGTGATCCCAGACAATAAACTTTGCATGTCAAAGTAAATTTGCAGTATTAAAGGTTTTTTTGAGGTTGCAAAGCATTTTCATTGACTTTGGGCTGTATCTTGAACCTTAAATGGGCTGTGCTACAACTAGGCATCAATGTTGCTGCAATAATGATATTACCTCTCCAGCTAGATGGATTTCTCCATAGGGACCAGTCTATCTGATCTCAGTGTCCAAAGAAGGGACCGGCCTACATTCAGTTTCAGAATTGGAAGCAGATGAAAAATGAAACAGGATGGCAAGGATTAACATATGGTGGCTAATGTACTTGACTCACACCAGAGAGATCAAATTTCTACTCCATTTACAGCCACAGCAGTTCACTTGGTGATGTTCAGTCCAACTTAGCACACAGGTTTATTGTGAAGAGATATAGGAGGATGGAGCATTATGTATTTGTCTTGAGTTCCTGAGCAAAGATGGGGTGTAGATAGATGTGCATGTTTGTGTGTTGGAGAAGGAGATGTAAAACAATAAAAATAATCTGATATTTTTTTATGCACCTTAAATTTATTACTTCCTTAAGAGTCACCTAATGAGTCAACATTGGGGGGGGGAGTGAGAATTGCAAAGCTATCACAAAATGTTGAACATGACTGCAACCACAATGCTGCAATAGCCAGTAGCACTGTAGCAATCAATTTTCCAAAATGTCATTCCCTCAGGTGTCATTGGTCTGGATTTGGACACATTCTGTAAGTTAGCTCATTTGAGGTACTTTGAATCAAAAATTGTTGCTCTATGATGTATCATTTCATCTAGATAAAAGTCACAACAAAAATTTTAACAAACAGATGTTCAACAATGTAAATAATAGACCTACCTTAATTTATAGGGCGTGTCAAATTTTTCAGCTTTCAATTTCCGAACATTAGGGGTGCTCAAAAGTTGTGACATGGTTACAGTTGTAACCATACCAAGCACATCTACCATAACTTTTACAAATACTATAACATTTACAAATATTTTGTTTGTTTCATTTGTCCATCATGCTATTTCCAATTAACGCTGTTCTGGTATGCTGAATTGTATTCTCATAATTCTCATCCAAAATAACCTACAAAATTGTGGGCTACCACATCTGGTATCCATGTATTCTACCAGTTTACACTGGTGATATTAATTAAAAGCAGAGGTATATAAAAGTATTTTTGTGCATTCAAGGAGAGGAAAAATTATTGTACTGCATTTAGAGTATTAGTATCACTTTGGCTCATTCCGAAATAATGATCCATGTTCTCATAATTGTGAAATTCACTGTGGACAATAGTAGAACAGAATCTTATTGATTGAAAAATGAAAAAACACAAATTTTTTTCGAAGAACTATTTAGGAGAGAAAAAGACTGGATATGATTATGAATTAAACTATGAATCTACCATAGGTATTCACTCTGCCTTGTACATAATTGCAATAGCAGCCAGAATTTATTTAACCACAGAATATTACTATTTATTATTATTAATATTTTAAATTTGCTTTTCAATTTTAAAAATAAAATATCTGGGGGAAAAAATCAGTTTACCATAAATTGAAAGCAACTTTAAAAAACCCACAAATAAGTCACTACTATAACATGCTTAAAATTCACACACACACACACACACACACACACACACACACACACACACACACATGTCATATTTGATTTATGCCCACAACTGGGACCACATATCAGGTCATAAGTCATTGCTATTGTAAATCAAGGCATGCACGAGACTGATCCTGGTTATTCTACATTTTTTGGATAAGCGAATCATCACAGCTGTTAAGCAAATCACAGTTGTTAAGCAAACTGTGTGGTATAAGTTAATCAAATATAAGTTCTGTTAAGCATTGTATGCAGAGTGTTACTCTAACCAATTTAATCAATGACAAGCAATAAATACTATTTCATAGCACTGTTAAGGAATGAATAATTTAGCTATATTTAAATGGACTACTTTTGTCTAATCCTTACCCAAGGAGATGTCCTCAATAATTAACAAAACAAAAACTGTGTTTGCTTAAGCAGATGTGCTATATAACCAATGCCTGCTAAATGTTACTTTAAGTCTTACATAGGAATACAATTGTCTATAAATAAAGCTTTCTGTATAAATAAATAGAATCATTCCTAAAATATTGCCATTTGTCTTATTGCAGATTTATCTCTCTTAGAGCAAAATAAAATTAATAGTTTGGTAAGAGATAATGTGCTAGAATAAATTACACTAGGTATATGTTTCACAGTTTTAAACTTGTTTCAGTTTGCAGAATTTGATACTACTTTATTCAATTACAGAATAAATATAAGGTCTGTAGGGTTAAGTAGAGGTTATACACAGCAATCTGATATGGCAGACTATTTGATGATGATTAAAAATTGGTACATGCAAAAGCACTGAAATCGAAAGTATGGGACACATCTTTGTCACAGGAAATTGCACTAATTTCTCTTTTACTCTGTTATAACCATTGTTTCAGCAAAGAAAAAATGGCATTAAGGCAGCAAAGGAGAAAAAATGTCACAAATGAACACAAATCATTCTCCCTTCTTCTGGAAGTCCTATTCATTTAATATAAAAGAGGCAGTCAATGAAAAGAAAATACTTATTTTCAAAACATAAGATTAGATATATGAGAAGATGATGAAAAAAACGAGAACATAAGAATAGGACATTAAAATGGACTTATTCTCAACTGTAATTCAGCCTGAAATAGTTCCAGCTTTCAGATTTATTGAACCAAAAATGCAACAAAAACAGAAAGAGAAAAACAAGGTAAACAATCTGAAACAGTAGCCTATACCATTTTCTATCATTTGAATAAAACCAACAATATTTGACAAAATCAATGAACTCTTTTACTTTCTTATTCCTGGCTCAAAAAACAATAACAAACCTAACCACACACATATAAACATTCTGGAAATAATAAACAGTATTGTTTCCCTCTCTTGTATTGGCTCTTTATCTGCCACAAATTCCTTCTATTAAACTAATATGCTACAAAAGGAACACAATTATGTGTTTTGGCAACCTAGTCAACTGTTATTTCTACTTTGCATACTCATACTCATGAGTATGAAAGTAATGTAAAATCACACCATTAAATTATATACAGTATATGGTGACATTTTCATAGTTCTCCCATGTTGAGAACATTATTGATTCCACATGTATGTCATCTTCGCTCTAATAATTGATCACTGAACTGCATCAAACTTTTTTCAATATGTGTTTCAGCAATTTTAAGCTTTGTTGTGTCAGTGTAAATTGTCTGGCAAAATAATTTAACTTTTCCTATTTCTATTCTTTCTTCATGTGATCACCATTTGCTGTAGGTTGGACCTCATGATAGATTTTAAAAAATCAAGTCAATAAGGCTTATAATATGAATTAGCAACACTGATGTCTTCTGAAATAATTTGCAGTTGATAACCAGGGCAACCAAGTGATAAACCAAGAGACTACCTTTTCATGTAAAATAAGGAAGTAAAATGAAAGCAGGAGACAAAACTGTTGAAGATAATGTCAAGAGTGATTAGCTCTTTAACCTAGTTACTTCTTCACTCTCAGCTTGACAATAATTAGGAAGGGGTGGTTGGAATGTCGAGCTGGAAATGGAATGCCCAGACTCTGTCTGCAGATCGTGAGACCCTGTTGCCAGCCCTAAGATCACACAGCGCAGGTGTTTGAATGATCTAGACTGTTTCCATCACAAAGAAGTGGATGCAATTGGACAATGCGATGAACTGAGTGGGTTGGCCAAAGGGAAAAAGCAAGTTTAACTATGTGAGCTTGCATGTGGGAAAACCAGAGCTGGTTTTGCTTCTTCTGTGTCAATGTAGTGTATTCAATAAAGTTTAACTTTAGGGAAGCACAATGTCCCAAGACAGCTGACAAGTAGTTATCAAGTTAGCCAGCCATCATAGTCATGAGTTGTAACAGTTATAAAATGAGTTAGTTTAAATAAATGCCATATCATAAATTGACTGTCTAGGTGGCAAACCATAATTACATCAGCTGTTCTCATTCTAAATTTTGTTTATACAATCAACCCATTTTGCAACATTTTTATGGCAGTCATTAGGTGAATACTGCAACGTAAAGCAAATGCAACGGTTGTTAAGAAAACCAATTGTTCACTATCATATGGTTTTGCAAAAAGTATGTGCCAGTTCTCAACAAAACTAATAAAATGTGGTCATGTAACTTCAAATAGCCATAAATGTGGCCAGGTTATTGAGCACCCAAAGTGTGGTCATAGGTGGGGAGCTAATCATCCCCTTTTTGGGGGGTCTATTGTAACTTTGGGAACCATCTGTAAAATAATTTAATTCTACATTCATTGAACATAGATTTCCTATATGCTTCATGCTAAACATCATATCAAATCATTTTATCTTTTGTCTGCTCAGGAATGTCCTATTATATAGATGTACCATTGATGAAAAGACTTGGTCAGTTTTACTTTTCCTTTCCAAGACTTCCAATTGTGAGTGATGCAATTACAGGGGAGTATATTTTCAATATAAAGATCAGAACACAACTTAATAATTGTTTAGAGACATTGTGCTTTAATATAAAAGATGATATGAAGGCTAAAAAGCATGCTGCTAATCAATTTTCTGGATTAATCTAGCAATGCTGCTGATGAATTGGGGTACTTGATTTGTTAACATTGGTAAATTAGAATATTATACACTGCTCAAAAAAATAAAGGGAACACAAGCAGAAGATATCCGAGATCTGAATGAATGAAATAGCCTTATTAAATACTTAAATACACTTTGAGCAGTGTATAAACTACTTGTATGTAAAGAACAAAGTATTTAATAAGGCTATTTCATTCATTCAGATCTTGGATGTCTTCTGCTTGTGTTCCCTTTATTTTTTTGAGCAGTATATATACCAGCAATAAGCATGAATTACTATGGTTCTAATTTGTTTGCCATACCTACTGCAAGGTAAAAAAAATACCTCCAAACTATTTTGAGAAATTTCCTGACAGAACAATTAATCAATGGAACAACTTGCCTCCAGAAGTTTTGAATGCTCCAACACTGCAAGTTTTTAAGGCGAGATTGGACAACCATTTGTCTGAAATGGTATAGGGTTTCCTGCCTAAGCAGGAGGTTGGACTAGAAGACCTGCAAGGTCTCTTCCAACTCTGTTATTCTATTCTTCTCTATTTTATTTGTATTGATTATATGACAATTCATTGAGCACGTGGTTATTTATTAGTTGTTGGAGAAAACTCTGTGCTATCTGCAAATATGAGGACTATGAAATCAGGTTTGCAAATATTGAGATGACTGCTAGGTTACTGCATATGTTGTCATTTAGCAGTTGCTGGATTTTTGTATTTCAAATACATTTGTTCTGCAACACTAGGTTTCAAAATTTAGCATGAGAACAGATGATGTAACCATAGTTTATCACCTAGACAGTCAGTTTATGATATGGCATTTATTTAAATTAACCCATGAAATCACTGCATTTTGTTAGCTGTTATTGAAAGCAGAGATTCTCAACAATCCTTTCCGAAGTCTTCATCTTAAATATCTGTTCTGAAATGTCAGTTTTCTTCAGATACCTATTCTTGTATTTGTATAAAAAACAGTTATTTTAAAAGATTTGTGGTGTGAAATTCTTAATAACTTCTCTTCTATTCTTTTCCTCTTTAATAAGCCCTCTCAACATCTTACTTAAACAGAATTTGCTTTTTTATGCCAATTAATTTTCAGCTTTTTCATGTGAGTTTTTGTATTTAATCGGAAAGAAAAAAACAATATTCCTCTTCATTGCTGCATATAGTTCTCTCTTGAAAGCATGCTTTTGCAGACTTCTTTTAATATGTATATAGTTGTCCTTTGTATCAGTTGCAACTACTGTAAGGACTCTAAAAGCAGCCAGTGTTCATTCAGATCTGAAGAGTGAACAAAAGTATTTTTCTGACTAGGTATACCTGTGGCTGTGGCGATAATAACAGCTTTGAATAATAGCTGTGAAACTACTGCCTGCCTTTTACTGTAATATAAATGTGTGACCTATCAGAACATGTCACATAATTTGGTATATTATTATAATAATTCTGTTATTCATTTTGTTATTTTATTCCATCACAATTTGAGACTTAAAATAAACTAGTCAAATAGAATTTGTGATGTACAGTAGAGGAGGAAAGATTTCAAGCAAAATTTTGATCCCGTATTCTTTAGAATTAGACTCTCATGCTACACAGCTAAAGGAAGTTACAGATAAATCCATTATATATTTAAAGTGAAATAGTGAAATATACAAAAGGAAAATTGGTGAACAAAAGTAGTCGTATAAATACATACATTATACTGTACATCAAAATGACATTAAAGACTAATGGTAAAACAACTGATATAGGCTGACCTGTACAAAGAGTTGGGAATTTTGTTTTAGAAATGCCAACTATTACTAAAATTAGATTTAAAAAAAACCCAAGGGGCAATATTTTCCCTTCTATCTTATCTCATTATGAATTCTGCATGGAATTTAACTCTTTCATGGCCAAATAAAATCTAATAAAATGAGATGGTGGTGCTGATATGGGGATTCTGTTTCTACTGTATCTTTCAGCTTTTTATAATATCAGCCACAGTATAAACCTGAAGCAACTGTGAGGAGACATGTTGGCTCTTTCTCTGAGACCTGTTCCTCTTGGTGTTGATCAGAGATGATGAAGTACAAATGCCCGGTGTGATGTGACATAGGACTGAACATTCTCACCCACTTGCTTAGCATGTTCAAGACTCCAGTGGAAAAGATCATCTTTTGATTCAGACTCAGATATCATCAATACATTATGCTTGTACATGTTGATCCTTGGCCAACCAAATAGTGTAGTCAAGGTCTTGTCCCTGTGCCTGAAGGCTTTGGGGGTGGTGGTGTCTGGATTGGGAGAAATAGGCTTCAGTTCAATCTTCCTACAATGATTGAGTGGTTATGGGTTCTTCTATCACCCAGTTCAAAAGATCTTCCAGCTCTGATTAAGACTGAGATTGTACTATTCTATTTGGGAGTAGTAAACAATCTGGGGTCTTTCTGGATTCTCAGTTTCTGCTCAGTGAGGCTTTTGCCTAGTTTCAGCTTCTGTATCAATTGCACCCGTTTATGGACTGGGAGGCTAATCATCATCCTATCCCTCTTTTCAAATTCCTATGCTTTGATCATCTCATATGTAGTCTATTGCAATGTGCTCTACATGAGGCTGCCCTTGAAGAGCACTTGGAAGCTGCAGTTGGCCCAAAATGCAATGGCACAGTGATGGGCAAACTGTGATGGATCTGTATAACACCCCTACTCCACGAGCTGCAGTAGTTACCAGAAAGCTTCCAAATACAATTTGAAGTGCTGGTGATTACATGACATAGGACCTGAGAGATCAACTATCTCTCATAGTGTTCTTCTCATCGATAAAAGTGGACAGAATGTTCTGCTCCAGCTACGGATCCCAAAGAACACAGCACACACAAACTCTGAACAAAACTTAGTTTACTCAAATAACGCAGTTTTAGCAAATGCCAGCTGTTAATAAGCTTCTTAACAGCCTGCCAGAATTCCACAGATAAGATAGTCAGAGTCTTACTGAAGTTGGCAGAAAGCCCAGAAGCAAGGTTGCAAAGACATCCCAATGCGATGATTAGCGAACTAAAGTTGTTTCCTGCAGCTTGTTGCAAGCTGCGTACTTTCTTAAATAGGCTAAGGGAGTGGCCAATTAGCCCCAAGCCTTACTCTTGAGGAGACCTCCTCCTGAGGACCACTCCTGCCTTTTGGCAGCTCTGCATGCCCGTGCATTGAGAAGAGGCTCCTCCTCTTCATCCTCTTCACTTAAAGGAGCCTCTGGAGGTTCTGAAGGCCCCGACTGAATCCCTGCCTCTGGCACCACGTCTTCTTCAGCCTCTTCGCTGTCCGACTCGAGCGCCGGCTGCACAGGCTGTTGCACAGCACCACACCAGCCTCCTCGTCGGGATCAACAACAATCCGCGCAGGCCTCTGGCGGGGCACTACACAGAATCAGTTTGCTTTGGGTTCTCTCAAATGCATAATGTCATGTATCAGAAATAAAAAAGCAAGCCTTCTTTGTTATTGCATCTATCTTTGGAATAGCAGTGACTTAGAGATTCATATGCCCTCCCACCCTGCCCATCTTTAAACAAATCTTGAAAACCTGGCTATTCTCCCTAGGCCTTACATGTGAAACCCTTTAAATGGGGGGTGGGGGTGGAGTTAAGGTGGAACAAATGTTCTTTTTGATTTGCTCTGTCCATGCAACTGTTCTTTTCTGTATGATATTGTTTCTTACTTATTTTAATTGTGAAGCTGTTGAGAATTTATACTTGGGCAGCTTAGAAATCTGATGAATAAATAAATGTATTTTAATATAGCCATACCTCTTGGAGTGGAAATATATGAGATGTATGGCCATGATAATTGTAAATCTGTTTACAGTCTATAGTGGAATGTGCAATTACTGAATAGGCCAAGAAGCCAGACATGCTGAAAGACTCATATAGTTTTTATAATTCCACAACTATTCATCAGTTCTAGACTTCAGAAGCCCTGTATAATTAAAGAAAATAAAAGTTAAAAAACATATGTAGTAGTTAATCTATAGCACAATTTTCATTTGGTGAAGATTTTTTTCAGATTGTTTTGAGCTGTTTTCCAGCCTTTCATATGGAGAAAAATTTATGAATACTTAAGGTGCTTTATAAATCTGACTTGCAATAAAGAAGAACTATGTGGAAAGATTTGGATTTCCAGTTTTATTTTAGTACAGGTAGTCCTCGATTTACAACAGTTCATTTAGTGACCATTCAAAGTTACAAAGGCACTGAAATAGTGACTTATGACCATTTTTCATATTTATGATTATTGCAACATCCCAGTAGTCATGTGATTTACATTCAGATGCTTGACAACTGACTCATATTTATGATGATTGCAGTGTTCAGGATCATTTTATGACCTTCTGACAAGCAAAGTCAATGGAGAACCCAGATTCACTTAACAACCATGTTACTAATTTAACAACTGCAGTGATTCACTTAACAAATGTGACAAGAAAAGTTGTAAAATGGGACAAATTCACTTAACAAAATTTTCATTTAACAATATCAATTTTGGGCTCAATTGTGGTCATAAGTTGAAGACTACCTGTAGTCCAGTTGCAATCAAACATTTAACAGATACTTTGGGAGTATCTGTAAGTGGGAGAAAAAGTGTAGAAAAACACTCAAGAAAAAGAACTTCAGTGTCATATGTTTCCAAAAAAAGTATTGCCACATGGTGATCAGTTGACAAAGCAAGAAAATTCCTTGAATTAAACTTGACTGAGGGTTTTTAAGATTTGTTTAATTTAATTCTTTCAATTTAATTTAATTCATCAATTGTTTTATTTATTTCTTTCACCTTTACTTCAATTTAATACTCTGTATGAATGATTACAAATTACCTCAGTAACCTAGCTTTCTCATCAGAAAATCATTAACAATGAACAAGTAGCATGGCTGGATTTTCAGTCTCTCTCTCTCTCTCTCTCTCTCTCTCTCTCTCTCCAAAACCACACAGACAAAACAATTTATTACTTTATTTCAACCCAATAGTCCATCTAGATCAGTATTATTTTCACACTAATTATTAAGTATTGGGGATGAGATTTAACAGGACATGACTGTGGGGTTAAGATTATGGACAAGTCGTAGAGGAGGACAACTTGCCTCCAGAAGTTTTGGGTGCTCCAACACTGGAAGTTTTTAAGAAGAGATTGGACAATCATTTGTCCAAAATGGTAAAGGGTTTCCTGCTTGAGCAAAGGGTTGGACTAGAATACCTCCAAGGTTAATTTGTTATATTTATTATTATTCCAATTGTAATTTGAAATCAAACTCTGTTCATATGATCAAAGTTCCCTTGATAAATAATTGGTAGATTCCAGGGAGAGGCATGTATGTCTTTGGCTTGGGGATATAAAAACATTTCATTGTTTTTTAATACTTGTCACCATCTTATAATGTTCTTTCTCACCAATAACAAGAGTATATATTTTGTGAGTCAGGTGGGACAGGGAAGCCAATCACTATCAAGAGCATGGCACTAACTGAGTCATTTTTGTGTCCATGCAAACAAAGTCTCACCTTTTTTACATGTATCATGTGACTTTTTTTTTTTTTTTACTAACTTCCATGTAAAGGTAAAGATTTTCCTGTCCAGTTGCGTCTGACTCTAGGGGCAGTGTTCATCTCCTTTTCTTAGATGAGAGCCAGTGTTGTCTGAAGACACTTCCATGGTTATGTGACCTGCATGAGTATATGCTGAGATGCATGGAACGTTGTTACCTTTCCATCAAAGTATCTATTTATCTATTTGCATTTGCATGCTTTCAAAACGCTAGGTGGAGCGAGTAATGAGAACTCACCACATCGCACAGTACTTGGGTCTCTTTCCGCTTGTTAAGCTCAGCATCTTTAATCGCTGAGCCATCATGCTTCCTAATTTACAGGTAGACACTCCTGAATAGAATATAGGCTTTTTCTTGTTCAAATTCAGTTCCTTGGATTAAATTCAGTTATTTAAAATCTTACCAAAATAATTAGAGATATTATCTATGTTTGGAATTGGAATCAGCATTGGGTTTAGTTAGTATCTGGATTTGAAACCACCAGGAAATAGCACAGCTGTAAATTAGACTATAAAATGTTTTTAAAAATCACAATAAGAAAGTAAATATGAATCACTTTATATTGTTGCCAAAAAAACTGCATGGACCTGTCCACAAAGCCACCAAGAGCTGAGCTTGACTCTAAGAAGATTTTATATATATTAAAATAATTAAAGGGTGGGAGTAATGATTTGAGAAATGGAAATGACATCTTAAAAAGTTATAGCACATTTAGTGCAGACAAGTACAGGCAAAGAAAAAACTATTAGATGATATTAGACTTCTAGGATGTCATCTTTTCAAAAGAAAAGAATGCAAATTTGGGGGGAACAAAATGATTTTATTTATTTATTTATTTGTCAAGTATATATAAGATAACTGGTGAAAATATAAACATAATTTGAATACATGAAAAGTGTAAGTAAAAAGGAATATTAGGACAGGTACGATAGGCATGCTGGTGCACTTATGCATGCCCCTTACATACCTCTTAGGAATGGGGTGAGGTCAACAGTAGACAGTTTAAGGTTAAAGTTGTAGTTAAAGTTAAACTACAGAGTCAGGTAGTGCATTCCAGGCATTGACCACTCTGTTACTGAAGTCATATTTTCTGCAATCAAGTTTGGAACGGTTTACCTTGAGTTTGTATCTATTATTTGGTCGTGTATTGTTGTGGTTGAAGCTGAAGTAGTCATTGACAGGAAGAACATTGTGGCAGATAATTTTATGTACTATGCTTAGGTCAGACTGAAGTCGGCATAGTTCTAAGCTGTCTAAGCCCCAAATTTGAAGTCTGGTGGCATAAGGTATTTTATTGCGGTTAGAAGAATGGAGGACTCTTCTCGTAAAATATCTCTGGACTCTTGATTGTATTTATGTCTGATATGCAGTGCGGGTTCCAGACAGATGAGCTGTACTCAATAATTGGTCTAGCAAATGTTTTGTTTGCTCTAGTTAGTAGTACAACATTACCAGAGAAGAAGCTATGCAAGATTAGATTTGTCACAGTTTGACTCTGCCTTCTCTAAATATACATATGATGGGGATAGAGAGCAGTTTACCTCATGAATGAAGGTGAATATACATGTCCCAGGATAATGTTACAGGAGCCAATCTGGGTCAGTCACCGGTACAATGGATTTTGTCTTCTGAGCTTTCTGACTTGTGCTGGAGCCCATCTTCAGGGAACTTCTCTCAAGCTAAAGACAACCCAGATCAGATCCAGCAATTTACCTCTTTATGTTGCACTGCATATACAATTGGAGTGATAAAATAACAGAAAGTTACAGTTTTATCATCTCAAAAATTAATCATGGATTGATACATAAGATGAACCAGCCTAATGATTGATATAATTATTGACTTTTATGTTCGGTATTTCATTTGAAAGCACAGACATATTGTAGTAATTCCTGATGTCAGGGAAGGAGAAAATATCAGGCTTTATATCAGGTAAGGTAGACTTTTATCAATGTCAGCTAGCGAACTTTTGATTAATGATTAACTTTCACGTATCTTGTGCTGCCTTTTCTTTACAACAGTTAACAAATCACAGATATCAATAATATTCCTTTAACGCCTGGCAGAAACAATTTCACTCTGTTCTGAAAAAAGTAAAGAGGGAGGGAAGGAAGTTATATTCTCAGATATTTTCCATTGTGTTGCTCTGAGGAAGGCCTGATTAGATTAATGATGAAACTCCTCAATGAATTTAAAGTACACCTTGGATGAGTTTATTAACTGATAGGACATTGAATCTAGAGTACCGTTAACTTTTTTTTTGTTGTTGTTATTAAGCACACTCAGATGCTAAGCCACTGGACCCTGAGAATGAGATTAATTTTAGATTAAAAGCCTCTTTATCTGTGACTTTTGGAACGAGTGTGATCCAGGCAGAGTAAAAATTGTACTTCTTTCTAAAAGGAATTCAGGTTCACAGACCTGCCTAGAACTGATACTGATTGTCTAGTCTTTGTGTGAAGTCTGGCTAAGATTGCTCAATGGCAAAGGAAAGGTGTTTTATATGTAAACCGTCCCATTTTCTTTTTTATTATTTCATTTTCAACTGCATTATAAAGATAGAAAAGGATAATGCCAGGTATCTGTTAATATGCTCAATATTTTTAATGATAAAATTATAGAACAAAGTAGAACTTTAATAGAAATTAACTCATTTTGATCGCAGCTAATACTTACAAACTATATGTATTTTATGGAACGTAAGATTCCAGAGGGGGTAAAACATGACACCTCATATCATCCCCATGCAAAGAACTATAAAATTGAAATTTTCATTAAGCTTAACAGAGAAAATTCAAAATTATCTTTTGTTTTTCTTCTTACAACAGACTCAAGGATATCTTGTTTTCTTTCCAGCTATTTGGAAAAGTCTCAAGAGGCTGCCTTGCACTTATCAAGTTGCAGAGATACTGCTGATAAAAAGAACCTAATTGTGGCTTTATGCAGAAATCACTGAAGCAATTGGATCAGCAAAAATCTTTTTAATGGGAACAAATATGCCAGTCAGCTGAGCTTGCAGATTGAACATATTCTGGTATATCCATTTACTGACAGAAACCAGAAACAAAAACAAAACACCAATGCAACCAATAATGAAGGGCACGTAACCAAGTGAATTGTAATAATAATGTCAAGTGATTAAAAAAACCAGAAAACCAGCCTCAGAATAAAGATGATTGTCCCAAGCCTTGTAGTGGCTCTAGGAATAGAGGAAAACTTTGCTATATTCCTGAAAATTGTTACTGAAAAACGCGTAAGTAAACAACTTTCAGTTTTGATAAACCTATGCAGTAGATGAGACATCGGGTACACTGTAAACTCTAAATGTCATCTATAATAAAGTAGGCAGTAAAATAATGTGTATTCTACTTCCTCTCAGCAAATACATAAATGGTTGGCATAAAGGTACTATTAAATCTTTCATACATCAACATTGAAAGTAGGTCATTGGCCTCACTAACCTAATGTTATTGTGTCTTTGGCAGAAGTTATTCTAAAGATTTTTAGAAGTCTCCAAAGAGTTATAAATGGAGTTTTTAAAACAATGTTGAATCTATTGTACTGTATATACAGATAAAGGACAGCTTGTTTAATGTCTTGTGTAATAACTATACCAAGGCAACCAATATGAAAAATGGGGCAGGGGACCCCTCCACAAACATAAAAAGTCATTAATTATGATTCCCCCCCAAGAGCAGATGAACTTCCCAATGAGCCAGCAACTTGCTCCAAAACATTTGTCTCAACCAAAATTTCCAGGGGAAAATTTTCAATCTCTTCAGACAAAGGAGTACATTCTAAATAGAGCAAAGAAATCACAATCAATTTCTAATGAATTTTGAGTGAATGATTTTCTAGTACAGTGATTTAGAGTAAGCATGAAACTGAGTGCCAAGAGGCAGAAAACGTAGGACTTTAATATTAAACAACTTAATAGCAGCATAAACCAAAGTGTTCCCATTGCATCTGGCCAATCTTATAATTGTATTGGAAGCATTTTGAACCCAGACTGAAACTTCATGTGTTTATGATTTATAGGAAGAATTGAACTTTAAAGGATAAGTATTTAAATGTCTTTACCTGCACTATTGAGAGGTCATTAATTTTATATTTATACTAGCAGCATCTTTTCTAGAGAAGCCAAATCTTCATTTTCAAATACAGGTAGTGTATTTCCATGTTCTGGGTGGCCAGAGAAGGATAACCTGGATTAACAGAAAATAACAATGTCATTTTAGGGGGGGGGGGGATAGAAAAAAAGGAGGTTAAGCTGATTTAGCAAGACAGGATGAAATTCATGCTTAGGCAAAGCTTGCCCAATTCCTTTAATGTAATAATTGAACCAAATGGGAAGAAATAGACATTCTTGCTTAACACCCTGTTGCATGGGAATGCAATTCGGAAGTGCCCTTGGTATCACTTTCAACTGTTGAGGAAGCCTCATGAAGCTTTAAAACAATCACAGTAATGGGTAGGTGATAGAATAACTTTCCAGATTCTGCCATAACTTCTCATGGCAGTTCTAATAAAAAAATCACTTTCCAGTCAATAAAACTGATATAAAGGATTCCATGGGGGCAGCTTGAATATTTTGCATCCAAACATTGGAAGATGATATTTTGAACAAAAGTTAAGAAACCTGGCCTAAAGCCCACTTTCAATGTTCTCTTGTTCAATGACTTCTTTGGCTGCTTGCAGCAATCTTTTCCAATCTGCTTTCTGAAATAGCAGTTTTTTCTTTCATCAGCTACCCCTACATTCTGCTTTCAAGATGTGAAAACAGTGGTAATGTTGTGTTTGGTAGTCCTAAATGCAGCCACAAAGTTAGCCTTAACTAGAATGAAGTGAACCTGGCTGAGGTTCACTTCAGGGTTGACAAATGCTTTCTTTATGGCTTATGAGTACTTTCTGTTTAATTACTTTGGAAAAAGGCAGACCTAAATTTAAATTAATCTTGTAGAAACTTCAACAAGACCATTCAAATTAGGTTACTTAACTTGAGGATTATATACCTGCATTCAGTGAGCCCACATTTTAGAGTAATGACATCAAATACCCTAGTAATGGAAAATAGTCACTGTTACAGCAAAAAACCACTCCAAGGTCAGAACTGCCAGTGGGAATTGTATGAAATACTAATCTAGAATTGAAACTGATGTTTCTGAGTTTCTAAAAGATGAATTTATCTTCTGAGTTGCCAAAAGTTCAGCCATTATAGCTTCATTAAGTCACATTTAATAGAAGAGTCTAGCCTCCCACATTAATGCATTTATCTTTAACATGGCCAATATGTGGCTTATGCAGAAATCAGTTATTGGGTCTGCTAAATTTTTATGGTGGAAGAAATATGTCAATCTGCTGTCTTGTAAATTCAATATATTCTAGTGAAGTTTTATTTTATTTCAACATTTTAGCAAAGGTCATATAGTCATTAAATTAACATGTAATAATAAAAAAGTGTATAAACAGTGTGTGCAGACCTTATCTAATTCACGCAACATCATCTCTAGATGAGATGGCGGCACATAAAAATCAATCAATCAATCTATCAATCAAACAAACAAACAAACAAACAAATTTTCAGTATATCTTCAAACCACCATATAATAATCACATTCCTTTAACCTTAAAAATTACCTTTCCTCTTAGTGCTTCAATAAAGAACTTTATATACAGAAATCATGCAGACCTATCTCTCAATTATTTTAAAATACAATTTGAGAATGAGTTTTAGACTTATAGTCTCTAGAGTAAACATGAAGGCATTGAAAAAAATATTGAAATGCTTGGGCATATTTATTTATATTTATACTTATAAATATCAGAATAATGAAGGCAATGGTTTTCTCTCTTTGACACTCCATAGCAGTGATGATGAACCTTTTTGATGTTGCGTGCCAAAAGTTTGAGTGCGCGAGTACTCTCGCGTGCCAGCACCCATAGTGCAATGGGCACCCCTACTTGCGCATGTACACATGACCCCCTGCCATGATCCCATGCACATGTGCCCCGTACTGCACATCCACACTGTGCATGTACGCCTCCCCCATGCATACGCCCCCATTTTTTCCAAGAGGGCCAACGGCCCTCTTACTTAATTTACACCACTTTTTTAAAAAGTGTACCAAAAACATTACATGAAAGTACATACCGTATATAATGCAAGATATATCATATTTTTTGGTCTATAAGATGCACTTTCCCACCCCCCAAAAGTGGGTGGAAATTTCTGTGTGTCTTATAGAGCAAATGTTGCTGAAGCCCCACCCACCCGCCGGCTCTGACCCTTCGGCCTCCCTGCAATTTGCCTCCTTGCAGCAAACAGCCTGGTCAGGTTCAGCACAACCTGATTTAGCACAAGCAGCTGATTGGTGGTTGGCTGGCCCCGCTGGAATACCACCGATCAGCTGTTTCAAGCTGTGGGGATCGCCACCGTCCATCACTTCCATCACTGCCCACCACCACCTATTACCACCTCCGCACACTCAATTTTTGGCCTCCGCCTAATTTTTAGCCTCCATGAACCCAATCTTCAGCCTTTGCCCATTTTTGGCCCATTCCAGGTGGGAAGGAGTGCTGCCCCTGCCACCACCAATTGCTGCTGATCACTGCTGCTGCCACTGCCATTCAACAGCAATAGGCAGCGGCAGCATTTCCCACCACCTGGAATGGGCCAAAAACGGGACACAGGGAGACTGAAAATGAGGTGTGTGGAGGCTGAAAATGGGATGCACAGAGGCCAAAAATGGGGGTGTGGAGGCCAAAAATGGGGCGTGCGGAGGCGGTGATAGGCGGCGGCAACAGCAGCGGTGGGCGGCAGCAATCCCTGCAGCCTGGAACAGCTGATTGGCAGTATTCTGGGACGCCAATCCAACTGCCAATCAGCTGCTCATACTAAATCAGGCTGTGCTGAACCTGACCAGGCTGTTTGCTGTTTGCTGCAAGGAGGCAAATTGCTGGGAGGCAGAGGCAGATTTTTTTTCTTGTTTTCCTCCCCAAAAGCTTGGTGCATCTTATGGTCCAGAGCATCTTATAGTATGAAAAATATGGTAATTTGTCTCTAATTTATTTTTCTTGCTTACGTCTTGAGTTAACCTGAGATCATTCAATCTTCAAAATATCCAATTTATAACTGACATTTTTAGACATTTTTAGACTATAAACCATAAAGAAGCAATGAAATAATTTTTTTTGAGTCACTTAAAAAATGCTATCATGAATAAAGAAATCAAAGCCTTGTGACTCTTAAAAGGAAATTTACTATAGTCATTATTTAGAAAAATGGAGTGATAAAATGTAGATAAGTATATAGATAATACTTCCATAAAGTCATAACCATTTTATATAAAATAATAAAATTATAATTTAAATCAAAATGATGTTCAAAATACTTCTTTCTAGAAAAATGCATCATTATTATTAGATCTAATTTTGTAATTTTTTTTAGTTGAGTCTCAAAACATCTGTTAGTTATAACTGAAAATTCAACTTCCAACATATTGTTTAAAGCTAAGATTTATATAAGAACTTCTTAAGTAGTGAATTGTTTTGTAATGTTGAGTCCAAGTATGTGATTGTGCAATTAAAATGTGAAACTTGTTCCCTGACCTCTTAGAACATTTTAACATTTTGTATCTAAAATCTACAAATAAAAATGTTTAAACATTAGGCAGTAATATAACTATTAATTATTATTTTTTGCTTTTGAAATAATAAATTTAAGTGAATTTAAAAATACAAAGATAAACCAAATACACGAAAGAAAAAAAGTACAAAGAGAAAAAAGGAAGAAAAATAGATATTAAAAAGGGGAAAATATATAAAGAAATGACTTTTTGCATCAAAACAAGTACAAATAATTTCAGTAACTTATCTAACCTTGTCTAACATTTAACCTAAAATCTCTTCATTCTATATCAAATCTTTATCTGTTAGCAAATAATAAAGCCTCATAACTCAATTGTAATCAGCAAAAGTCTATTAAGAGCTATTAGAAATCTTGTGTGTGTGTTATACAAGTAAATCAATTTCATATTTCTTTTATTTACTTTACACAGTAACTTCTAAAAATGCAAAATAAAATCTCCTTTCCAATTTCATATTTATTAACAAACCTCTTCCTGCTTTTTAAAAGAGTCACAGGGAATAACATGGCTTGCATGATCTGATCTGTAATACTTGAATGTTTTCTAAGGCTTCATGGCTGTTCTACTATAGTAGTCTGCAGTGTATTTCTTGACTCCTTTTTCCTGAATTGATGATGGTTGATATGAAAATAGCAATAGCACTTAGATTTATATAGCACTCCATAATGCTTTCTCTGAGTGATTTACAAATGTCAGCCTGTTGCCCCCGACAATCTGGGTACTCATTTTACCCACCTCAGAAGAATGGAAGGCTGAGTCAACCTTGAGCTGGTCAGGATTGAACTCCTGGCTGTCGGCAGAATTAGTCTGCACTACTGCATTCTAACCGCTGAGTCACCTAGGCAGAACCTATCCACTTTTTCAATACCTTCATTGTCAATTTCAAGGCTGGTAGTTCTACCTGTTGTCATTAGTTTGGTCTTCTCTATATTTAATTTTAGTCTCATTTTTTCAATGTGCTCTTTGGCTTTTTGTACTAGGGCTTGCAGAGCCTTTGCATTTTTAGTTATTGGGATAGTGTCATCAGCATAACGGTTGGACTATTGTAATGCTCTCTACATGGGGCTCCCCTTGAAGAGCACTCGGAGGCTCCAACTGGTCCAGAATGCGGCCGCGCGGGTGGTTATGGGTGCAACCCATTGTGCCCACGTGACACCCCTCCTGCGCGAGCTGCACTGGCTCCCAGTGGTCTTCCGGGTGCGATTCAAGGTGTTGGTTACCACCTTTAAAGCGCTCCATGGCATAGGACCCGGGTACCTTCGAGACCGACTTCTGCCACCAATAGCCTCCCACCGACCAGTCCGCTCCCACAGAGAGGGTCTCCTCCGGGTGCCATCAGCCAAGTTATGTCGGCTGGCGACACCCAGGGGGAGGGCCTTCTCTGTGGGAGCTCCAGCCCTGTGGAATGAACTGCCCCCCGAAATACGAAAGATTTCCGACCTCCGGGTGTTTCGCTGCGCCCTGAAGACCCTGTTGTTCCGCCAGGCAGGGCTATTAACATAACGTTTTAAATTGGGGTATTTTAAATTTCTGGGATTTTAATTGGAGCCTAATTATTTAATGATTTTAAATTTTAAATTGTTGTTGTGTTTTTTTGTGTTTTTAAATAGGCTGTACACCGCCCTGAGTCCTTCGGGAGAAGGGCGGTATAGAAATAAAATTATTATTATTATTATTATTATTATAACACAGTTTATTGTGTTTCTTCTTTCAGTTTTAAACAACACTTATCTTCCAATCCAGCTTCCCTTAATATACATTCATCATATAGATTAAATAAAAAAGAGAATGCCTGAAGACAGTCTGTTTTGCCATTCTTTATATTTTATCTTAGTCTTAATGAGTTGTATTGCCCAGTAAATATGTTTAAACACACACTTGGCTATAGAGAAGTTCCCTGAAGATGGGCTCCAGCATGAGTCTGAAATTCGGAAGACTAAACCTCTGGTTCTGGTAACTGACCAAGTTTGGATCCTGCAATACGTTTAAAATTACAGACATAGATATTCAGAGAAATGATGACTAGCTCAACTTCTTGCTATTTGAAGAACTAAGAACGTCTTGTTTCTTAAAAACTAATGTCATTTTGTTTATTATTGAATCACTTAAAACATGCCCTGATACAAACATAATGTTGCCCATAATGGGACAATTTTGAAGGCTTTGTATTCATGATATTGAAATAATGGGACTATTTTGAAGGCTTTGTATTCTGTTTCTAATGTAATAAAAATTCAGCTATTCTACTTAAAAACTTCTCATATGTTATATTGCAACAGATAGATGTATTTGCCCAGAAAACAGCAGCTTTCTCTAAGGTTCTATCTCATGTAATGTAGTAAACATTATTTGTGGGGAAAGGAATTGCATCTGTTACAAAGCTAATGTTATCTTTTTTCACATCTCTCTTAATATTACCCAATTATCCTAATGGACATTCAACAAAGTTTATCTAAGTACTATCTATAATATTACATGTGCTATATTAGGGCATACTGCAGGTATTTTAGCTCTCTGTGATTGCCAACCTATACAGAGGTAATATCAATAATGATATATAGCAGAGACTATCAATTTTTGGAGGGCTTCATAAAACAGTTCTCTACTACCAAGAAAGTCACTCAAATCTAATATGATTTTTGTGAGATCCTGTCAAATTTAGGTCCATGTTTTGAGTAATATACATTAGAACTCAGTTATGAATAATACCCACCTAACAGTTTGAAAGCATGCAAATGCAAGTAGATAAATATGTATCACTTTGGTGGGAAGGTAACAGCATTCTGGATGCCTTGACATGAACACAGAAATTTGTTTGGACAATACTGGCTCCCTTGGCTAAGAAATGGAGATGAGCACTGCCTCCTAGAGTTGGACACATCTGGACAGAGGAAATTTTTACCTTTATGAATGATAAAACCTTATTAAATTGTACTGTTTTTGAGACATGACAAAGTTTTCATATTTTCATAAGATCTCTTGCAATAATATGTGAATCTATGCACAATTTATTAATAATTAAAAATAAACTTGTTTATAGATACTTTTTCAAAATATAATGGGCAAATAATTGCTTTGGCTGGATCAGGATACTTGGTTTACCACTAGTCAAAAACACATTTCTAACATGTATCTCAGTAATGCCTATTTGTGCCAGACATTTACTACAGAGAAAAAAATATCTAGAAAGCATAAAGGTAGTTCTCTACTTACGACCACAATTGAGCCCAAAATTTATGTTGCTAAGTGAGAAATTTGTTAAGTGAGTTTTGCCCCATTTTACAACTTTTGTTGCCACATTTGTTAAGTGAATGACTGCAGTTTTTGAGTTAGTAACATGGTTGCAAAATGAATCTGGCTTCCCTTTTGACTTTGCTTGTCAGAAGGTTGCAAAAGGGGATCACATGACCCCTGGTCACTTCAACAATCATAAATATGAACCACATCAAACATCCAAATATAAATCATGTGACCATGGAGATACTGCAATGGTCATAAGTGGGAAAAATGGTAATAAGTCACTTTCTTCACTAGTGTTGTAATTTGAATAGTTACTAAATGAACTGTTGTAACTCAAGGACTACTTGTAATTAATTAGAAATAAAACATAAATTCCGAATGTGCTGGTCTTGAAATAATTTTCACTTTGTCAAAATTCAGAACAAAAAATTATCTTGAAAAATAGAAATTCAGAAGAAAAAGAGAAGAAAAGATTGCCAAATGTGAGGTAGCCATGTATGGAAAGGGAAAGAAAGAGAGAGAGGAAATGGTGTGTGTGTGTGTGTGTGTGTGCGCGCACACACACATGGCCTGTGTATGTATATATGCCAAAGGTGAATATGGGACAGGAAACCTGTTAGCCTTGTTCTGCTGGATAGTTTATACCTGCTATTTAGATGTAGCAATAACCTGTCATGCCATTTTTGCATACTAGAAACATTTGTACAGAAGCAGCTCCAAACAAATCAGGCAAGCCATTTTATACAGGACTAGAAAAAAAGGATATAAAGAAAAGTTTAGTGGAATGCAATGAATTCGCTATTGCATTATTGGAAATCTGAAAGAACATAGCATTATAGAAAGGAGAAAATGCTAAGTATGTCTCTGCCCTAAAATGTGATCCATCACATTGGACCTTCTGTTGGAGAAGTATACATGCAGTACACATGCAGGAGAGACATTATTATTTTACAAATGAAGGTGAATATACGTGTCCTAGGATAATGTTGCAGGATCCGATCTGCATTGGTCACTGGGACCAGAGTAACATCACCCACACAATTTCTGACAAAACTCTGGTCCGGGTGATTGACCCAGACTGGATTCTGCATTATTATTTTAAATACAAGAGAAAAAAATCAACATACAGGTCTAATTACTTGTAGGAATCTCAAGGAAAGAGGCACCATTTAAGGAGAAAACTGGATTTTATAATCAGGCATCTAAAAATGCAGCTTAATGAACTTTTTTTAAAAAAATCTCAGATTGCATCAGACAAGCTATATACTAGTTGAGAAAAGACAATTTCAAGTTTCAACAAAGCTGGGATCATTGCCTTTGTCCTAAATGCTTTGCAGAATTATTACATTACTGATTCACTTGAATGAATTTTGCCCCAAGCATTACAGTCTTGGAAAATGCTTCATGTGTTCTTTTCCCTATGCTTTCTATGCTGCTACAAGCTATACGAACCATTTTATTGGGACACAGTGGAATCATCAACAATAATCCTTTCCCCAGAATGAACTTTATTTTGCTGTTTGTATGGCAATTTCCTAATTTCTATTGGAAATTGGATAGATTTTATAATTCAAGTTTATAATTTTCGTAGTCAATATAAACAGGAAAAAATGCTGCTAGCATTAGTACATCCTGATCCAATTATTCTTGGTTGTAGGTTTCAGGAAAGTATTTACCATATTATCTTGGTAAAGGGAACTTCCACCCTAGCATTGTACTGCATAATTTCATTTTACTTCTTCAAAAGCATTGTTTCAAAAGTGGCCAAGCTACTTCAACATAAATTGGGGAGAATATCTAGGCCTGTAACTCAATTTAAATAAATAAAGGAAATCAAATCCATTTTAAATAATCCTAACTACCCCCATCCTATGAATTTTCACAATAACAACAATGTTACTTGCACCATCTGTATCATTATACCAAAAGAATATCATGTACAGATGCCAGATATGGTTTGCAAAAATCTGGATGAATATTAGATGGCAGCAAAGAGAAAAAACATAGTTCTCTGTTGCCATCTACTGCTCACCTTTTTTTAAATAGTTCAGATGTGATGAAGTGATGGTGCTGATGGAAACAACATTGTTATACCGTATTTTCCCTAGTAGCCTTCTGCCATGAAAATAATAGTCTTACCAAATTCTGATTTATTCTTAAAAGAACATTAGTTATAATGCTATTCACAGGTTAAGCTACTTTTTATAGCCAAGCAATCAGCCACCCAATTCCAAACAAACAAACAAACAAACAAACTAACAAACAAACTAACAAACAAACATGTATACGCGCGCACACACACACACACACACACACACAAGCATCATAGGTTTTCCAGGATTCTAAGCAATTTGTTTTTAAACAAGAGATGAGGCAAAGGTAGAGTGATTATAAGTGTCAGATGCACCCTCTTTGGGGCAACGAGCAGAGTTGGAGGAGCTATAGGAGGAAGAAGAGATGAGCGGGGAACATGGCCAGGCTGACTGGATGATGGAGCAAGCCATAAAATTCATGTGTGGGCCTTTTGAAAACCTCAAGGTGTGCGAAGCCCTTGCCTGAGTGATGCAATCCAATGACCAGCAGTTTCCAGGCTCAGTGGCCAACGGGGCACACACTTCTGGCAATACCAGAGTTGGATTCTTAGCAGCCATGGACCCAGCATCTGTGGTGGGGATCCAAATCGCCCCCCCCCCCCCGGGAGGAGCACCAGTGAGCAAGAGGAGACTGAAGACCCTACTGCTGGGTGTGAAGTTTGACAGAGATCCTCAGCATTTGGGGTATGGTCCAGAGATAGCCACAGAAGATGGAAAGCTATGGTGTGTCACCATGGCTCTAGAAGAGGCCGCAGCATGGTGGATGATCACCCTCTATAATTATGATGCCCCGGAGCTGAGAAACCAACCAATTCATGGCAGCACTCTACAAGCAATTCGAGGAACCCCTGGCTGATTGCAAAGCCAGAGACTGCATCAAAACCATCAGCTATGGTGCAGAGTGGTGGCCGAGTATACCCAAGAGTTTTGTGACCTGGCATGGAGGCTCAATGACTGACCATCCTATTCAGTTGCCCTCAAAGATTGGCTGAGTGATGAAACCTACAACTTCCAGGGGTATCCCTCTACCCTTCATGGTTGGAATGTGTTGGCAGAGGAGGAGATTGACCTGGCTCGGAATAAGCACTGCCCAGGATGTGGATGGTGAAAATCCTTTCCAGACAAGAAGGAAGTGCTGAAGCCACAACTGGGTGTCTCGAACTCACAACGATGCTCGACCACCTGCTTTAAATTTTGAAAGGAGACACACTGGGCTGCTGAGTGCAAGTCTGATTGTTCTACCCAAAAAATGACTCTGAGCGCCACCGAGAAAGCTGCCAAACTATCACCTCAAACCTGCAAAATGGCTTTAAAGGGAGTGGAAGTCATAGAGTTCATCCCAGTCCCCAAGGATGGTAAGGGAACTTTGACCGACCCAACCAAGGGCCCTGGAGAGAGCAAAACTGACTCCAACTCTGATCCCCTGGTAAGTGGCCCAGTCACCCCTACTTAACTGATAGTCCGATCTTCAGGACAAAAAACCAGCCTGTGGCCCTTGTGGACTCAAATGCACCAAATTCCTGGTAAGCTCTGCTTTGATGGAAAAGTTAGGGATGCAGCTTAGGCCATTCAAAGTGCTGGTGGCATTCTGCCAACTAGATGGCTACATAGTGGGGGAGGATCCCAGTGATGTTTGTCACTGAGCCCATAAAAATGTGAATGGATATAGAAATGCACAGAGAAACCCTGAATTTCATCAGGGTTTCTGTTGAGCACCAGGCATGGAGAGACCCTGGTAATAGGATTAGCATGGCTGTGGAAATGAAACCCCTATGTGAACTGGAGGAGAGGGCTACTAAAAATCCAGTGAGGTGAGGCTAAGAGAGAGCCAAATAGGGGCCTAGAGAACTGAAAGACAAGGTAGGAGGTGGGGCTCCATGCAGGTCAACTTGTACTTGGACCTGTGGGTCCTGTGGGAAGGGCTCATATGAGCTCCCAGCCCATTAGCCAATTGACTGCTCCATAGAGATATTACCAGGGGCTAAACTACCTAAATCCTAGCTGTACTCAATGACAGGAAATTGGACGAGTTAAGGACTTTTATAGACAAAAATCTGAAATGGAGATTCATTCTACCAGCCCAACCTAGGGTGGCTGCCTCGGTCCTGTTTCGGGAAAAGAAAGATGGGTCCCTTCGCTTATGCATGGACTATAGAGGGCTGAATCATGTGTGCATCTAGAACATCTACCCATTGTCCCTGATGAAAGATATGCTTGCCCACTCGGCGAAGGGGAAGATTTTTTTTTTTTTTAACCAAACTAGACTTGCAAGAAGCATATTACTGAGTCAGGATTAAGGAGGGTGATGAATGGAAAACCGCATTTAACTGCTCCTTGGGATGTTTCCAATTCCGAGTTTTCCCCTTTGGACTACAGGGGGACTCTGCTATCTTCATGCAGCTAATAAATGAAGTGCTGCATGAACATCTATACAAGTGCATGTTGGTTTACTTAACGACATATTGATTTATACTGAAACTATGGCAGAGCATGTGAAATTGGTGAGGGCAGTCCTCAAAAAGCTTCGAGCCATTCAGTTATACACTAAGCTCTCCAAATGTTCCATCAAGTTAAACTGTTTACCAGGGCTACTGCATCTCTCATGAAGGGATAGAGATGGAACCTGAGAAGGTCCAAGCCACATTAGACTGGGCTTGTTGTGGCTCCGTTGCTTGAGCCTGGGCTATCAACAGATGCAGACTCTGAGAGTGAGGGAGAGGAGTTGGCAAGGCCTCCCTCTCCAGGACCCTCCTCTCTGGCAATGCCTCAGGAGGACACCGAAGGCCAAATGATAGGCTCAGAGCCAAGCACGTCCCCACAGCCACAGGTGGACAGCAACAAAGAAGATAAGTGCTGGCTGGACCCTCGGCAGAGGCGCAGGGAGAAGCGTGCACAGCAGAGGGGAAGGCGTGCCAGAGATTAGCTGAGTCACTGGACCACACCCCACAGGGTATAAATGTGGGTGTGGTGGCCGGTTCAGTTTGTGATGAGCAAAAACTGGAAATAATCCACGATCTCTGTGTTACTGGACTTTGCCTGCTTTATCGGACTGCATTTGGATTATTTCTTGTATGGTTGAAACTCTGCCTGTTTTATCGGAATGCTTGCAGTCTAATCTTTGTTTTGTGTGAGTAAAGTCTGAATTGGCAGCTAGCCACTGGGTTGCTGCCAGCTTTATCTTCAAAGAGTTTTGTCATGTGGCTTATTAACTCCGGGCCATCTGTGGGGGTGCGTGTGTGGTACGGGGACAGAACAGGGCTCCACCTCACACCCATAAGCAACTGCAAAGCTTCCTGGGGTTCGGCAATTTTTATCATCAATTTACACCTTCATTTGCCCAAATCTCTCTCCCCATTACCAAGTTGCTAAAAATGAAAGCGGGAAGTGTTAAACCCAAGCCCAGCCAGCTGCTGAAATGGAGAATGGAATGCCAAACAGCATTAGAAAAAATTAAACACCTATTTGCGGCTGAGCTGGTGTTGAAACACCAAGACCAAATGCCCCATTTGTCATTCAAGCAGATACCAGTGATGTAGACATAGGGGCAGTAGTCTTACAGAAAAATAAACAGGGAACCATACAACCATGAGCATACACTTGCTGAAAACTCACTGAAACTGAGCAATGGTAGGCAGTCTGGGAAAAGGAGACTTAACGCAGTATGCTGAGCACTCCTAACTTGGTGGCACTTTCTGGAGGGGGGACAAAAAACCTTTTGAGGTGTGGACTGATCACAAAAACCTAGAAGCTTTAAAATCCTGTAGAAGTTTGTTTTCCAAACAAGTCCGCTGGGCTCAATACTTTAATCAGTTTAATTTTACTTTTCAGTACATCCCAGGAGGAAAAAATTTCTTTGCAGATGCCCTGTCCAAGATGCCACAATGCAACAGCACCAAGACAGAGATGATGAGGCCAGTCATTTCATCCCGCCAACTTGCTGCATCGGTAACCACCCATGCACAAGAAAAAAATGAAGCCTCAAATAGGCAAGAACATAGAAACACCAAGACCAAATGCCCCATTCGTCATTCAAGCAGATACCAGTAGAAAATGACAAGTGGTTTCAAGCCCATAGAAATGAATGCATGATGTGAGATGGTTTAGCCTGGGTACGGGCTAAATTGTACATCCCTGCAAGCCAACAATTACTGGTACTAGAAAAGAGTCATGACTCTAAAACTGCCAGGCATTTCGGGTTTGTGAAAACTTTACACCTGATCTAAAGACAGTTTTGGTGGCCATCACTTAAAAAAGGACATTGAATGCTATGTAGCTATCTGCCCAGTTTGTTCCTTGGTAAAACAACATCAAGGGGAAACCCCAGGACTCCTCCAACCAGTAGCAGAGCCAAATGCTCCATGGGAGGAGATATCTATGGACCTTATAGTAGAACTCCAGGCAGCATCACATTGGCTGGGTTTGGACTGGTCATGGGATGGGGGTGGGGGGTGGGGGAGGATGAGACCAAAGGGAATAGTATTTGTCTCTTTGCGTGGGAACTTAGATTCCCCCTGACTTTACTGAAACCAACATCTCTTAGTGAGTACCTTTACTTCAATCAAATGGAGTTGAGGGGTTTTTCCCCCTTTAGGGCAGGTCTGACAATTAATGTAATCCTGTTAATGTTGCTGTTATTGCTGTTATTGTTATTATTACACATAGAAGTTGTCCACCTATATTCTTTCCTGTGTAAATATTCCATTTATTAGTTTGAGTTTGATCCTGGCAACATTGCATCCCTAAGCATGACACAATATTGACTGAGCTGTGTTGCTTTCCTGCCGTTTCAGTTGTAGATTTCTTTGGGATTAGAAAAGAACTCGATGCAAATTGTGTTGTGCCTAAGAAGACATAGAATTACACAAGGCTTCATCAGCAGTCACAGCTAGAGGAGGAAGAGAAGGAGGCTGCGCAGCTATTCTAAATGTGTTGGTAATTCCTACTCCAGGAGCTGGCATTGACCTCTTAACAAAGAACAGGTTCAATCTGCTTCCCCTCCTCCACCCCAGGAGACTGATGAGGGTCACATGACCTTTCTAGACAGCACAGAATTTGGATGGTAATCTACAGTTGGGGGAAGGGTGGAGCATACATCTCTCTCTCTCTCTCTCCCTACACATACACACACAGACACACAGACACAGACACACACACACACACACACACACGCAGGAAAAGAGGCTGAAGCTCTGTTCTGAAACCTTACTCGGGAAAGCAGAAGGGGAAGGAAGAACTCAGCCTAGTTTCATTCCACAGACTTATTAAGATCCAAATGCCAAATATTTTTACCAGACTGTATAAAATTTACAGTTTCCTTTCCAGTTCAGGCAGACGTTAACACACATTATATTTTTTTGGACTGCAGATGAAATGTGGGCGGTGGTTACTGAGGCCTCATTAAGGGTTTATGTAAAAAAAAAAAGTAAAAGGAAGAAGAAAAATGTGTATAGAATATAAAAATCTCTCAGCCCCCTCTTCAAGATTCATTTTTTCCATGAATCGTATGGGTGGAATTTTGTAGTTTAGATATGTAACAGAAACAGCAGTTAATTATTGTATATTTGACAACCTACTAGCCTTAATCAATATGCCTGTCCATCAACTGTGGAATTCTATTAATTTTATATATGTGTATTTGTGTGGGTGCATAATTAATTAATTAATTTTATTAATTTTATTATCAATAAAATATTAGCATTAAATAAAATTACATAAAATAACAAGCTAGAGAAATGCAAACTATAAATCGGTTTGTATTTTTATTTATTTTAAACTTCAAAATGCTATTGGGGGTGTTAGTGGCTAACCAACCGATAACCTATATTTTCTCACCAGGCTCTGCTTCTAGACATACTGTATTTTCTTTGTGGATTTTCATAAAAACCATGAAATAAGGGTAGAAATTGTGGGGCAGATAATCTCTTCTGGCCATCTTGATGATTCTTGGAAAAAGGAAACAAGGAGGAAAGCATTTGAAAGAGCAGCCATGCAGAATGATTAGACTGAAATAAAGGATTAAATCCCCCTAGATTCCTAACTCAATTTGTGATAGAAACATAGAAATAAATTGTAGAATAGATTATGGAATAAATTTCATTCCAATTTACATAACTGTGGAATTAAAAAATGTTCTTGAGAATGAAAAAATCTTGCAGTCAAAAATACAAATATAGAACCAAGCTCAGTTTAAATTTTCCATAGGAATTTTATTTCAATAATTATTTCAATAATACTTTCCATAAACCATAATGAACATTATGAATTTTTTATTTTAGTTAATCACATGAAACTCTCTAATGTGCATAGTAATATTTTATTCAATAATTAATACACTTGATTCAATTTTTTTCAATTCACATTTTTATTGGGAAACAGCTTTGGGAAAAAATATTAACTCTGTTATATAAAAGCAAACTTCTGATTTAATTGGCAAAGTGTGAAACAGTAAGACCTTGTTATGGATTACATCTAAAGGGAAAGACTCCTAAAGTTTTTTGAGAAGCCATCAAAATTTTTTTGGTATGGTTCAAGCACCGTTAATATCCTTAAAACTGATATGACTTAATTAAAACTGATATGAAGTATAAATGTAGAAATTTTAAAACTGTTTATATAATCAAAATGAGAGCAATTTATTCTTTTCACAACATGTAATTTTAGTACTTACTTTAAGGAAGTACTATTTGCAGCAGACCTCTTGGCAACTTACAAAAAAATATGAATTTGGATTCTGGTTGGTACCTGTTTAGAAAATATTTGTGTTATTATACACTCATTGTGAAGTGTTTTGAACATTTACAGAAGTATAAATATAATCTTCTAGTTGACAAATTGACATATCATGAAATACAGGTAGTCCTCGACTTACAACAGTTCATTTAATGACCTTTCAAAGTTACCATGGCACTGAAAAAAGTTATTTATGAACGTTTTTTACATTCATGACTACTGCAGCATCCCCATGGCCATGTAATCAAAATTCAGATAGGTTCATATTCATGGGGAAGGCAGATTCACTTAACAACCATGTTACTAACTTAACAACTACAGTGATTCACTTAACAAATGTGGCAAGGAAAATTGTAAAATTCACTTAACAAATGTCTTACTTAACAACAGAAATTTTGAACTCAATTATGGTCATTAGTCGAGGATTATCTGTATTCCTATATTATACAATTGATGTTGCAATTGAACATTTTATTTTATTTATTTTATTTATTTTATTTATTTTTATTAGATTACTCCCTACTCCCGAAGGACTCAGGGCGGTGAACAGCCAAAGAGATAAAACACACAGACTACAAAATTTAAAAACAATATAAAAACCCATTAAATAAATTTGGCCCGAAACAGATTAAAACACCCCCAATGTTTTAAGACAAATTTAAAATTTACAATTAAAAAGGGAAGTTAGGCCAGGCCAGCCTGTTGAAATAAAAAGGTCTTGAGGGCACGGCGGAAGGTGTGTAAATCCGGGATCCTCTGTATCTCCAGGGGAAGCTCATTCCAGATAGCAGGTGCCCCCACAGAGAAGGCTCTCCCCCTGGGGGCCACCAGTCAACACTGTTTGGCCGACAGCACCCTGAAGAGCCCCTCTCTATGACAGCATACTGGCCGGTGACAGGCTACTGGTGGTAGCAGGCGGTCCCGTAAGTACCCCGGTCCTAAGCCCTGGAGCGCTCTAAAGGTGGTAACCAAAACCTTGAAGCGCACCCGGAAGACCACCGGGAGCCATGCAGCTCGCGCAGGAGAGGTGTTATATGGGAACGCCACGTCGCTGCCATAACCACCCGTGCGGCCGCACTTTGCACCAGTTGGAGCCTCCGGGTGCTCCTCAAGGGGAGCCCCATGTAGAGAGCATTACAGTAGTCCAGGCAGGAGGTGACGAGGGCATGAGTGACCGTGCGTAAGGAGTCCCGATCCAGAAAGGGATGCAACTGGCGGATCAGGCGAACCTGATAGAAAGTCCTCCCGGCCACGGCTGTCAAATGCTCTTCTAAAGACAGCCGTGAATCCAGGAGGACGCCCAAGTTGTGAGCCCTCTCCGTGGGGGCCAACGACTCGCCCCCAATAGTCAGTGATGGCACCAACTGACTATATCGGGACGCCGGAAACCACAGCCACTTGGTCTTGGATGGGTTGAGCCTGAGTCTGTTTCTCCCCATCCAGATCCGCACGGCCTCCAGGCACTGGGACATCACTTCAAGGGCATCATTGGGGTGGTCCGGGGTGGAGATGTACAGCTAAGTGTCATCATACTGATGGTACTTCACCCCAAAACCACGGATGATCTCACCCAGTGGCTTCACATAGATGTTGAACAGAAGGGGTGAGAGGACCGATCCCTGTGGCACCCCACATATAAGGCGCCTCAGGGTCAACCTCTGCCTCGCTGCCAACACAGACTGTGACCGGTCAGAGAGAAAGGAGGAGAACCACCACAACACAGTGCCCCCCACCCCCAACTCTTCCAATCGGTGCAGCATGATATCATGGTCGATGGTATCAAAAGCCGCTGAGAGATCTAATAGGACCAGGACAGAGGAGCAACCCTTGTTATATTTTCTGTATAGAAAACATAGCATGAGCATGACTGGAACGATTACGTTTCCCTAATTTTCTTCTAATACATTTTTTTAAATATAAGAATAGGATAATGAAGCGGGAAATCAAAGCTATATAATTCATAACAAATTGGCCTGGACTAAGATAAGCCTTCAAAATTTTTTATGACCCATAAAAGAGTAAACAGAACTAAATGAGTGATCTGATCAAAATCAGTTTTGGAAGGCTGATTTTTTGCTGCTGTTGTTGTTGCTGTTGTTAACTTATCTGACAATTTATATCCCATTTCCCCTATGCTAAATCTAACAACTAGGGTTGCCAGGTCTGCTTCCAAAGAATAGCGGACAAGTGGGAGGGGGGGGGGGGTTTAAATAGTAATTTTTTTTAAAAAAAAATTACAATTAAATTATATATTTTCTTACAAACATTTTAACACGTATTAAAATAATCACTTCAAAACTTTACTTAAAATTCAAAACATCAAATATATTATAATAATATGTAAAATATTAAATTACATTTTATTTTGCTGTCGTGTGTATTTTTTATTTGATTGCGCAGCTTTGATCAATTCTTTGTGTTTAAGGAATAATTCTTTAATTTCAGTACAACGTTGAGAAATATTAAAAAATATACAAAGTTCACTTCGAACTGATGGTACAAGCAGTTGGTTAAGTTCGTCAGTCCATAAATTTCCCATGACGCTGAAAATTCGTTCAACGTTTGCATTTGATACCGGAATTGATGCACAATACTGGAACAGTTTCAGTAAACTCGGAGCTGGCTCTTTCTTGAAAAAGTACGTCCACTTATCAAGGGATGAATCGCCCTGCAGATGAACATAAACTTCTTCTAAGGCAGAAATTTCATCGAAGAGAGTGTTGGGTGGAAGTTCTTCTCGCCATGGTGATCATAACCAGATGTTTGTCATTTCTTCTAAAGTTGGAGGATTATTGCGATCAATTAGATTGAAACAATTTAGCGTCTCATATACTGAATCGGTGAAATTATACCACTTTTCTAGGTACGCAATGGCTCTTTGATACACGTTGATGGCTTCTTTCTTGAACTTTTGCACGGCATTCTCAGGCAAATAAAACTTTCATTCCAAAAAACTGCTCATCGTATTTTTTTTTGCAAAGAATCATGCAGCTTACACATGATAATGTGAAGATCACATGCAAGAATTTTCTTGCTTTCCAGCTTCAGTAGGGTGTCTTGCATTATTGACATGAAGAAATGCATGAAATATAAATACAATTCTGAAATTGTTGGTTCATCGTCCTTTGTGAGTTCATTTTCCTGATCCGAAATAAGGTTCCAGATAACCTTATGGCACTCATCAGATCCAAGAGAAATAAAATACGATTTTAGAGGTATCCAGTTTAAAAGAAGTCTTTCGACCGCTTTAAACAAACTTAACCAACATATTGGAACATGGCGCAAAACTTCATGGAATTCTGACTCGCAAAACTCAAAAAATGATTTCAACTCTTCTCGTTTCTTCGCAGAATTCGAAAATTCGGCAAAAACCTTCAGCACTAAATTTTCGATATCAAAAGATAACTGCTTTAATGCATTTTTGCGCTGTTGTGTAAAATGTGATTATTGCAATGAGCAGCTACAAAATTGTCATTTTCCAGCAATAATTTTTGGTAAACAGATTTGTTCACTCCATAATTGACCGATGCATTATCTGCTGAGTAAGCTGAAACATTATTTATTTCCAATTCGTTATCACTAAGAACTCAACACAGCTGATTTTTTATTGATGTAGAATCTTAGAAAGAATCCTCATAAAAGTCTAAAATTTTCACACACAGTCCTTCTTCACAAGTAAAATATTGTGCAACAACGGGATACATTTTGCGATTTCCCTTGTTTGATGCGTCAGTGGAGAAAGAAAATGGAATTCCAGTTTTAAGATAATTGAGAACCAACTCAATAGAAAAAGGATACAAAACCTCATTGGCAATAGCTGATGATTTGGTTCTTCCACAAGACATCTTTTTTACAATTTCTGAATCATCAAAAATTTGCTTCATCAACTTAATACCGCAATCTTGAGCCAGGAAAGAAATATGGTGTTTGATCCCATGGTAAATTTCAGCAATTTCAGCTACAGTCACTTTCTCACTGAAAGAGGAGTCTTTAACAATGAAAAACGAATTGATTCACTTGTTGCTGGAAGCTATTTTCTCCTTATCTAAATGATTTTTTGTGCTTGCATGCTGTGTGACAGCTTTTATACCATTATATTCAATTGTGAACGATTTCTGACACAATTTACAGTAGGCCGTCGTATTTGTTCTGTCGGTTTCGTTGTTGGTAATCCATGTAAAAGTATCTTCCCAGTCTTTGATGTATTTGCACACTCCTCTCTTTCGTTTTAAAGAATTCGAAATCTCACCGCTGTCACTCTCATCACTCGACGCCATTTTAGGTCAGTCGACACAAGCTACAATACATTTTAAAAATGTGAACTGTACATAATTTTATAATATATTTTTATTTTAATCTCATATTTTAAAGAGATTATTTTAATCTCTTTATTTTAATTTTTTCGGAGAATCAAGTTCAATGGATATTCAATCTTTGTCTCATTCTAACTTATGAAAAAAAAGACAAAACGCGATTCTCCTATCCTAATTCTCTAAGACTGTACAGCTTTAGATTACGTACCATTTCATCATAAAGCTTTTGAATAAAAAAATTGTCCACTCTTTTGTGAAAAAAAATAGTGAACATAATGTGAAAAAAGCGGACTGTCCGCTCAGATAGTGGACACATGGCAAGGGTACTAACAACCCTTGGCCAATTTTGAAAGATGTGAAAGCAAATTTTAGTAAATGTCAGGTTCACAGAAAAAACTGGGTTTTGTCTATAATTTCTCTCAAGAGTGTAAAAAAATCCCCACCCCCTAAATCTGACATTGTATCAGAATTACTGTAAGTATGTATATCGGCCTTGTTTTTCTCTATAGATTTCAAGAGCAATTTTTAATGTGCTATGGGGCTTTAGTAATAAACACACTCTGCTGCTGAAATTCTGACAACAAACTTTTTTTAAAAAATATTATTGATTTCTAATAGTTGAGCAGAAGGGCTAGGTAAGTAGATAGGCTAGATTTCTAGTGTAAAATATCAATATAAAGGAAAACAAAAAAGGGCACTGTTATTGATTGGTAAGGTTAAGGCAAGCATATAGAGAGATTGTAAAAATAATTTAGAGTAAGTTTTGGAAAGTTTTTTTTTTAACTTGTGACATGAATAAGCACATTTACCAACTGAGCGGTTGGCTTGGTTACATTAATTATTGGATGGTTGCAATTCTGTCAGAATTTCTTGCAAAAATCAAATCCAGAAGCACACACAAATAAACTGATTCAGCAGGATTCATTAACTTCTTTATATTCACAATAATACATAAAGTAAGTTTACAGTTTCATTTCAGCAGAGCAGACCGCATGCACACACACACTGGTTTCAGTTTCTCTTTACAGACTCTGAAGCTGCATACTAAGACACGCCCTGGCTCCCAGTTGGCTGACTTAGTTGCCATGCCTATTCATTGGCTGACCTTGTTACCATGTCTTCCCAGTCATGAATATTCTGACAAATTCCCTCTGTCATTGGGTAAAAACCACTTCACTGTTTCTTCTATTGGAAGGCACATGCGCATATTCTGTGGGAATAAATTCTTGAGAGAGAGTGGGATAGAAAAAGAACAGGCACACACATTATCTAAGGAATCAAAGTAGTTTTTGCAATTATTTATGTGACTGTCATGATATATTCAATAATTTTAAAATATGAAA